>NW_026294424.1:79937823-81137823 GCF_007827085.1 Peromyscus californicus insignis | reverse complement strand
GGGAAGGAGGTGTGGTGGATAACAGGACATATATAATCAGAATCTAGAGAAGGGAATAAAGGGAATGGAAGAGTACAAATTAAGATGGGGGGGGGTGAAGGAGAGGGAGGGAGCACAACCAGAAAAATTATGTCTGAGAATGCCAAGGAAACTTGTTATATTATACGCTAGTTAAAGATAAGTGAAAAATATTTATACTTAAAGAAAACAAAAGCCCATGGAGGCAGAGCAGAGAGTTGGTTAAGATGTAGACTTGAATAACTGCCCAGGGTCCTTCCAATATTGCATATAAGGTAGATCGGTTGCTTATACTCTCTTTCCCTCTCTCTTTATTTCCCAAATGGTTGTCGTAATAGTTTTTACCTTATGTGGTGGCAGCTAATAGGACCATTCACTTTTATGTGAAGTGCTTAGACATAGTAAGGTGTGGTAAGAAATTGGTATCAACTTGAAATATTTTGAACTATATGAAAATTAATGGTGCTGTGAAGGTGATGCTGGTTCAAGAAATAACTAAGTAGCACAGAAACATTCTAGATGTAGTAATATAGAGGGAAAGTTGAAATCTGATAAAGGACAGAGGTACCAAGGAGCCTTGTAGAAAAGATGCCATTTGAAATGAGGTTAAAATAATTGAATAGCAATGGGAAGAAAGTAATCAAACTTTTAATTGTGGATTTCCTAAAGCAATTTTTAAATTCCTCTGATGTGAACATATCCTGCATTTTCATAAGCCTTAAAAGAACAAGATACTTCTTTTGAGCAGTCTTTTAAAATGGCATTTGCAGTTTTTCTTTTCTATTTTGATTTGTAAGTATTTTTGGTCCTTCAGTACACTTGTACAGCTGAAAGGCATTTGGCATTGAGAAGAATAATGGAAACATTTTAGCAACAAATCAGTGGGGCAAATCTCAAAATTTTCTGAAGTACATTTGAAAAATCTAGTTTTATTCACTTTTAGAAAGATCTTAATTGTGAGAAAATATTTCTCTTGATGTATTGCTTACACAAAGAACTTAATTAATTTAGAATTAGCTAAGTGACTAAGTTTAAGTGATATCTAATGAAGAATCTTCACTCTAAACATCTGTTCTCAGAAATATTCACAAAGTATATATATGTTATAAATAAAATATGAATAGTATGTGATATACTCACTAAGTAAAACTTAAATTTTTGAGAAGAATTTCTATAAATGCTTGAACATTTTGCATAAGATAAAGTGATGGTGATATTTTAATGTCATTAAATAAATTGAATTCCCAATTTTCCCTCTGGTTCATTATTTTGAAAAATTTTTTGTATCATTTCCAAAAAATACTGCTTATGTAATTTACTTGATTTTAATGTACAAATGATATTTCAGAATTAATTTTTCAAGTGCATTTCTTGATGCTGACTTAGTAGATCAGCATGTTATGTCTGTGGTTGGTAGTAATAACAGATATTATTCTTCTTGGGTCAATATTTCCCTTCCTTGATCTTGTATTTTAAGGAGAGATTACCTTACAGTGTATATGAGCTCAAGTCCAGGAACTGGAGAAACATGGCTTCCCTTACCTTCCTTTCTTTCCAATATTTGCTCAAGTCCTATTATGACTCTTAGACATATATCTTTTTTTTTTTTTTTTTTTTTTTTTTTTTTTTTTTTTTTTTTTTTGGTTTTTCGAGACAGGGTTTCTCTGTGTAGCTTTGCGCCTTTCCTGGAACTCACTTGGTAGCCCAGGCTGGCCTCGAACTCACAGAAATCCGCCTGGCTCTGCCTCCCGAGTGCTGGGATTGAAGGAGTGCGCCACCACCGCCCGGCGGAGTGCGCCACCACCACCCGGCAGACATATATCTTATAATGAAACAGAGTCATTATGATCATGGGATTCTTACTATAGTGACAGAAGTTAGTAAACATGATTTATAATATGTAAATAAACTGGTATAAGATTAAATGATATGAAAAAATGACATGGTATAAAGGACAGTGAACATTGAGAAAGACGTGATGATAAGGACTCTGAGTAGGAAGTGTTTGGGAAGAGACTAATTAAAGCTCAGGAGCAAATGTAGATTGGTATTGAAGAGTAGAGCCTTAGACAGAGAAGAGGTATCAAAGACACTAAAATGATACTGGGGATGGAAATTCAAGGGTCAGTGAAGCATCTACTGTGAACAAACTTGAGTTGGTCAGTGATGAAGTATGAGAGTTAAGGGCAGTTGGGAGGACAATAGAATGTTTATATGTAAGGATAAGGGCTTTTGTGTATCACTTAAGAAAACAATTAGAAGACCTTGAGCAAATTAGTGATACACTGAAATGTACTTTGTTAAAAGGACTTTCTGGTTGTTGGGTAGAGAATATGCAGAAGGAAGGGAGAATAAAAACAGTGAGCCAGCCATGGTTGTAGAACAGATGAGAAATGATGATGTTTGGTTTAGATCTATAACAGGAGGGTGATAAAGACATTGTTAGAGTCAAGTTATGGTTTGAAGATAGCATTTTCTGAAGTAGTGGGTCTGGAAAAATATAGAGTGAAGGATGTTTGCAAGATTTTTTTTTGACCTATGTAACTAGATTTGTGGTTAAAGATGGAGAAAAAAATGGTGTAGGGACAGTGACCTGGGTTACTCTTGACATTAAAATTTCAAAAAGAGGAGATATATATATATGGAGTAGCAGAAAATAGGGGGTGTCCAGTCAGTCAGGCAAAAGCAGGCAAAAACCAAACAAGCATAAAACAAAAGAATGGGGTAACAATAAAGAAATAGTTTTATATAAGAGATGATAATCATATGAAGTACCATTAGGTATCCCCACCATGAGAAGTGAGAATCAACTGTTTGACAGAGTTGTTTAGTTCAAATCATGTGAGCAAAATCAGCTTGGAAAAGGTTTAGGAAGAAGCCATAGAATAAGTTCAGATGTAGCTCTTCCCAAAAGGTCTGTAGCAGTTGATAGAAGTGTGTAAGATTAGTGGAGAATTAAACAAACATCAAGGTGATGTTATCACAAGTGTATGTGCTGGTAGAAACAGCTAATAGAGAAAGAGGAACTTTGCAGCTTATAGGCTGTATATAGTGCGTAATTGCAGGGGGAAAATTCCTGCATAGGGGACAGGAGTGCGATACAGCACTTGAGGAGTTGCTTGAAAGACAGGACATATATGTGCAAATCAAAGCAGGTTATGTTACAATTTATAACTTGTGAGAACTGGAGTAAGTTACTTAATCTCTCTGTGTTTATGTCCTTATTTCTAAAACAGAGGCTGTAACAATATCTCAGGGGAAATAATGAAATCCTATAATTCAGCATAGTACTGGCATGCACATTGCTTAATGAAACCTAAATATTGAGTTTGCAAACTCTAATGACAAGTTAACTGGTTTTTGCATTCCCCACTGCTGCCTTATGAGTTTCTGTAGCCCTGGAATTGACAAAACTAAGTGTGGGCCAGTTCCGACTTGCTTGTTTTGGTAAGGTTTTATGGTGACATAGCTGTGTTCATTTTGAGCCTCATTGGCTTAGACAACCAGCTGCTAGTGGTAGCGCATGGCCTTCAAAACCCTATGATATCCACTATTTATCCATTTTCAGAAGTTTGTCAACTCTCGCCCTGGCTGTTTTTACCAATTCCTGTGTCTTCAAAGAGACCATCAGCTCCCTGAAATCAGAGGTTGTATTTATCTATTCTCTGTACTCCCAGTCTGCCTCAATAAATAACTGGAATTAAGTAAATGGATGCTATTCAAATATTTTAGATCTCTCTCTCTCTCTCTCTCTCTCTCTCTCTCTCTCTCTCTCTCTCTCATACTAAGTATTCTGGATGACACAGAGGGTGCTTGAGAGAGGCTATGTTTCTGAGGGCATGTATTGACTCAGTATACTAACTTCTGCATATCCCTCAGAGTGAGAGATCATGAAACCCTACGGAATTTACACCATCTCTCTGATTTCACTTCCGTTCCTCTCTTCCCTTTCATTCCGTACTGTGTATATTGGTGCCTATATAGGCAGGCATACCCTCCTTTCAGACTTTGTTTCCTCTGAATTGATGGTTCATGTTTGCTTTTTTCCCTCTCTTTTCCTCCTGCAGGTCTTTAATCAAATGTCATTTGTATCTGTTTACCTCATGTGCACTGGCAAATGTGTTCCATCACACCCTTTAACACCCTATTCCCTTTCCTGGATTGCAAACTTAAGTTATGGCCTGACTTCCCCTTGCTTCTTGAGGTTGTTGTTAGCTGTATGTCTTTGCTATTGTTGACTCTTGTTCATCTAGAATGGACTGATGGGTGGTGGATGATCAGTAAACATTTTGGAGTCAGTGAATTGCATGCATTAGTGATAAACAGATATTTCCCTTACTTTATTTCAGAATTCATGTAAGTCAAGGAGACTTTCCCCCTGGAGAGATCTTCAGGCAGTGGTTCTCAACCTTCCTAATGCTGAAATCCTTTAATATAGTTCCTCATGTTCTGTTGATCCCCAACCACAAAATTATTATATTGCTATTTCATAACTGTAAATTTTGCTACTGTTATAAATAGTAATGTAAATATCTGATATGCAGGATATCTGATATTTGACCCCAATGGGGTTAAAATGTACAGGTTGAGAACCACTGTGTTAGGTGACCTCCAGGATTTTCACAAACCCTTAAGAAATCATTGAAAGAGCTGACTGGAAAGGGGGTTATTTCAGGGTCAGGTAGAAACCTGGTGTAAAGGAAACTCCCAGGAATCTACAGGGATGACCCCAGCTAAGACTCCTAGGGATAGTGGATCCGTAGCCTGAACTGGCCACCTTCCGTGACCAGGCAAGACTACCAGTGGAGGGATTGGGATACCAACCCAGTCACATAACCTTTGACCTATAGTCTGTCTGGCCTATGTGATGTTCTGGGGTAAGGGTGACACAGAGAAGTGGCCAACCAAAGACTGGTCTAGCTTGAGACCCATACCATGAGAGTGAGTCTACCCCAGACACTGCCTGGAATGCCCAGGACCCAGAGACTGGATGGCCCAGAGACCTAGAATAGAACCAGACACGACCGGAGAAAAAATGTCAACATAATGATGCCTAATGATATTCTGCTATACTCATAGATTGGTGCCTAGTCCAATAGTTATTAGAGAGCCTTCATCCAGCATCTGGTGGAAACAGATGCAGAGACCCACAGCCAAACATTGGGCAGAGTTTGGGAATCTTGGGGAAGAGGAGGAGAAAGGAATGTAGGAGCCAGAGGGGTCAAGGACATGCCAGGAAGGCTTACACAGTCAACTAACCTGGGCTCATGGAGGCTCTCAGAGACTGAACCACCAACCTGCATGAGATTGACCTATGCACTCTGCATATATGTAAGAGTTGGGTAGCTTGGTCTTCTTGTGGGACTCATAACAACGGGCACAGGGTCTGTTTCTGACTCTTTTGCTGGCTTTTGGGACCCTAGTCCTCATATTGGATTGCCTTGCTCAACCTTAATAGAAGGTGAGGTATTTGTTCATACTGCAACTTGATATGCTGTGTTTTGTTCATATTTGTGGGGGGCCTGCTCTTTTATGAATAGAAACAGAGGAGCAGTAGATGGGGGGAGGCAGAAAGGAGGTGGGGAGAGGAGAGAGGCTGGGAGGAGAGGAGAAGAGGGAGGAGAAATTGCAGTCAGGATTAAAATAAATAAATAAAATACTTTATTAAAAAAATAAAGAGCCAGGCAGTGGTGGCACACGCCTTTAATCCCAGCACTCAGGGCTAGAGGCAGGTGGATCTCTGTGAGTTCCAGGCCAGCCTGTTCTATAGACCTAGTTCTAGGACAGTCAGAGCTACACTGAGAAACCCTGTCTCAGAAAAAAAAAAAAGAGAGAGAATCATTTCCTTTTCTCAGTCTCATTTTGGGGTCTCAGTGTCTCAGTAACTAGTACTCAAGATGTTAGGTTTCCAATGCCATTAGCATCAGAAGCATCTAAGAGCTTGATGAGACTGTAGATTCTTGGGTCCTGCACAAACTCTCCAAGGGCTTTAAATTATTGTCAGAGTTTCGAAGGTTCATGGAGTTTTTGTTTTGCTCTGTTTTTTCATAAAATGTCTTTTTATTAGACTTTATTGAGGTAATATCATCATGAGAATTATTGGATGACCCAAGTCCTTTAAGTACGTCTAGTTAGCTTAGTTCGGAATACTAAGGGCTTGCTTTTACTACTCTTTTGGTGTTTTTTCTTTCTATTTTTAAACCATAGCTCATTCTATATGCTATTTTAACTATGATACTTCCATTCTTTAAACTTACTTTATTTTTTAAAGCTTCTATTTTTTGTTTTTGGTGATGAGAAATAGTCAACATATCAGTGTACAGAGAATGCTACAAGCTATGAACTCTCTGTGTAAGAGATGGTGGATTTGGGCAAATCCATCTCATGAGCATGGCAGATACCCCTTACTAGCCATAGGATTCTTTATCTTTATGTCAGGTTCTTAATCCACCTCTGCATCATACTTCTGATGCTCTGTTTCTCACATGGCAGCATGTAACAATCTGTAAGCTGTTTGTTAACTGCGGGAGCCAACTGCATAGTGGCTCAATCACTCATTCTTTCATCCTGTTTAGGGTATCTCTGGTCCAGCTCTGTGCCATCAATTAGAACATCTAAAATACCTAGTTGCTAGGATTTTTTTTTTTGGTGTGAGGTTTATAATGACCCTATATTGCATGGTATGGTGCAAATATACAAATATGGACTTTATAAGTCCCAGTTAGCTCTGATGTGATAAAGATAGCCTTCTCTGTTGTGTTGAATGTTCTAAATGCTAAGTTTAATAAAGTTCCTTTATTAGGCCGAGTCAAGATTATTAGCTTATGACTTTCGGTTAACAGCTTTTCCTCATTGGGATTTAGCTTAACAAATGCAAACATCTGAGAACCTTTCCCCATAAAGCAACAAGTAGAATAAGAGATTGCTGCTAGGGTGATTTTAAAAATTGTTTTGAGATTTTTATTTATCAAAGAATATTTCATTGTAATATGAAAAAAATTTACTAAATTGACACTTTTTCTTTGTTTTTTGTTTTTTGAAATAGAGTTTCTCTGTGTAGCTTTGGAGCCCATCCTGGAACTCACTATGTAGACCAGGCTGGCCTCGAACTCACAGAGATCCACCTGCCTCTGCCTCCTGGGTGCTGGGATTAAAGGTGTGCACCACTACCGCCCGGCTACTAAATTGACACTTTTAAATATGTAGAATAATTTCCTTTTTATGTAACAGAGTTCTATAACCTTTCAGACTAGAGAAACATGATTTTAAGTAGCATTTGTCCTGCAGGTTAGGTTTGCAGAGTAAAAATACACAATGAAAGTGCCTTAAGGAAACCTGTCCCTTTGTATGCTAATTAAAAATGAAAATAACTAAAGGTACACAGTTCTGAAGACTTCCCAGGACTGATGCTCTGTGCACGGCCCCCCGAAGTTGTCTGTCTGCAACATGGAGCACAGAGAGGTAGAAAGAGGAGCAATGCCATCGTTTCCTCTGATCAGACATCTGGAAGGCACTCTAGGGAAGCCGTCCGTGTTCCAGTGTGTCCCACTTTCCCATTTACTTGTCTGTGGAGATTCGTAAGCTGTTAACCTTTTGGAAGCTCAAACATTTACTAATGCAACTAAAGAAGTCTAATGCTTGGAGGAATGCTACCAAAATGTAATTTACTTTAGCAGAATAAATTTGGCAATCATTCACTTAGAGTTTTCGTCTTATGTGTTGCTTTCAGCTGAATTGTATTAAGAGGTCCCTTCATATGCCTTATGCCATCATAACTCAATAATGTAAGAATGTGATTTAAAGGAAATTTGTTCAAATGGTTTCAGATCCTAGCATTCATAAGAAACCACTGCAACCTTAGCCCACTGCCGTGCTTTGGTTCCTTAGGTCTGAGAGTGTGGAGATGTCTATTTTTAATAGTAAATCAAGTGTTTCTGAAGAGCTGTCCTGTGGAATCAAACACTCCTCTACTTTAAGCTAATTTTAATTGTATAAAATTAGTCATATCAATAATGTCATAGAAAGTCTCAAAATACAATGCTACTTTGTTCATATTATTGCCAGTTGACATGTATTTGTATACTGTGCAATGCAGACTGATACTGAAATAATTCTCTTAGGTGTATAGTATGAAATAAACACTTAATCTATAAAGATCTCCATTTGTGAATCGATAATAATATTTCAGTGTTATAAGCCCTAGGCCAAATATACAGTACTTTGTTGATAATCAGTAAGATGCAAAACACTCCGTCTTCCAGAGTCTGTCTTCTCTGCACTTCCTCTCATGCCAATGTATGCTAAAGGGGCTGCTCTCCGAGATTCATAGTGCTTTACTGGGGCTTATGGTTGTGTACCTGTTATTACCTGCCACTCATTCTATAGTAAATGTTCTTAGAGTATCATTTGTTTTGTAGAGCTTACCCAAAGTTTTGAAAGTTTGAATTAATATTGTTTATTAAGTGAATAACAGTGCTGAGGGGGACGTTCAGTCAAGTGCTTGCCTTATTGAGTGAATGATTTTATTTCTATTTCTTTTTCAAGTGAATTAATAGGAATATTTTAACTATAGCCAGCATATTTTCAGGTATCAGAAAGGTCTTTTAATTTTATTTATAAATATTTCTTATGAGAACTATTAAAATGATCATTAATTTGTCTTGGTACATCATGCTACCCTTTTAGGAAATTTATCACGAAAGTTCAGTTTTTTATTTTACCACTGCTGCAGTCTCAAAACATCCAGGATTCATAAATTGTGCTACTGAAAAATAAAAAAAGGAGAGAAGTTTCTAGATAAGAGGTAGAGCACTCTCTCCAGTTCTACTTGGCCTATTTTGCTCATTCCTGCTCATTTTGATTTCCTTCCCATAGTCACTGATCAGATAATCCATACACATACATGAAACAGAGATCAAAGCAAGTCCATAGTGAGCAGTAGCCTGCCACCGTGTTTTAAGTGAAAAAGGCTGTTACCAGTAAAAAACAAAAACCAAAATGCAAGATGTTTGTCAAGTTTTGATTAGCAATAAGTGAATCAAGGATATTTGGGACTGGAGGAACTTACCATACAATATGAGATAAGAGCCAACAGGCCCAAGATCAAAGTTTTCTTTTTCATTCTTTAACGTTGTTCCTGAAAGAAGATCAGTGATTACCTACAGTTAGTCAAGTCTGTCAATAGCACTTTTCTTAATTTAAAATGAAAACGTAGAAAGAATTCTGACACTTGTTATGTAACATGATGAACAAGTGCTGGCACCATGTTTGGAGATGCTCATGGCATTTTGGAGAAGATAATAATGTACACACACATCAGTGTTGTTATGTTTGCGACATTTCATAACATAATAGTACTTGACTCATTATTTGTAAGAAAGCTCAGGTAATTTTGAAAGGATTGTTCTCAAGCAAAAGAGTATTAAAACGATCTTTGTTACATTTAGTACAAGTACTTTGGAATGAAATAGCTTGTGTGTACTTTGGGATTTTTACTTGAAACTAATCAACTTCATAGGTTGCTGTATATTTGAGCTTATGTATTGTCAATGTGAATAGGTTATTGTGAAAAATGTCATCTTGGTAAAATTATCATATCATTATTATTATTATCGGCCTACTGGATGATTATTACTCTCATATGCCTTTATTTCAAGTGAGTCTCAAAAGTCAATTATGGCCAGTCAGCATGTGAATTAGGTGTCAAAGTTTGGACTTTAAACTGACAGTAACTTCAGAATGTATCCCAGTATTGTGGAAATGATTCTGAGAATGCAAACTCAACTACCATCATTATGTTGACAAGGGATCTTGGAAGAATAAGAAGAGAGGTTCACAGATACAGCAGCTGTTCTTACCCCCGTAAACTGTTAATGTGCTATCTTCAAATTAGCTTAAAATTACATAGGAAATCTAACTCAAACAGGAACAGCAGCAATGTAAATTCTATATTTTGTCTATCTTTAAAGTTCTTTTACTCAGGATTTACTGTAGAGAAAATACATCAGCAGAAAAATCAAAAAATTGCAAAATTGGGTGTACATTGTGCAATTAGTTAGGTCTTGACACCCCCCCCCCAACAAATTATCAAAATTCGGTGTGCTCTACCACCCACAATGCTTTGTCCTTAAAATATACTGTGACTCTGAGGCAGCATGACTCTTTCTCTTAAAAGCCATAACAGTGATATGACTGAGAATAAGAGCAAAAATCAGAACCACAAAGTTAAAAGTCCTCACTTATGTATTTATAAGTACTCACCTTGGTAGGAGATTCTCCTTTGAAACAATCAAACTGTTGCTTAAGTTTTCTTTTTTTGCCAAATATTCAGTTTGGGTAGCAATGGTTTGAAAATTCGAGAAGAAAGAGAATGTTCATAGAACTCATCGTTTCTTAAATACGACTGTCTGGATCCCTAGTGACTGGAGAGTAAGATTGACAGAAGCTAAGCTGTATTGATAATGTTTACTGAAACAAAGAACTGATGGCTGCAGCTGCCACCTTGGCAACTCTGATCTAAATGCTGTCCAGCAGGGCGGAACTCTGCAGTACAGGGGGTTCACATGTGGGTGGACATTACCATTATATGGAGATATTTACAAGGTTTCATGCTCAAGCCCCAGCCCAGCAGAGTTTGGGAAAAGAACTTTTATAAATACCCCAAAGTTTACAAGTTAAAATCTCATTTGAGGTATATTATAACATGATGTTGAACCTGAAGTTTCTACTTCTAGATTTATATATCAGGATGAATATATGTGTGTATGTATTCATGCACTATAGGTTGTTTTATTTGTGAAGACATTTATTTTGGAGGAAGGATTTTGAAGAATGGAGAAAAATGAAGCTTTGAAAAATAACAGAAAGGCTTTGGTCATGGGAGTTGAAAAAAATCAAGAAAAGACCCTTTATTGCCTATTAACCTTAATTTTATATTTCTTTGCTAGAGGTCTAATTTTATTTAAATGTACTATGCACACTCATTTAAGCCATTGGAAATGGCTAATATGGGGGTTACTGTACACATTTCTCCTGTAGCTAACGAACAGCTAGACTTTTAGGCATAATAAAATGCCAATATAGTTTAGGTTCTGTAAGCATTTGGTATTTTTGTTATCTAAACAAGATGAATGGCCACAATGCATAGAAAAGAGGGAAGTTATAGAGAAGTTGCATAATCCAATTTTAATTTACATCTATAGATTGTAGTATATTACATGATTTTATGTTTAAAATAAATCCAGGTATTAAAGAGAGGCACCCGTGTGTGATACAGTCTGCTCACTTGGGAGAAAGTCCCTTTTTGCTGAACGTTAGGCTTTGTTCTCCGCAGCTACAGTTTGCTTAGTCCCACCATGTTGTAGACTAGACACACCACCCCGTGTAGACTTAGCTCAGGTGACCGTATGAAAGTCTCTTTAAATTTATGGTACCATTATGGGAAAGAACTGAGTTAGAATTGATCATTAGCTACCATATTTTCCTGGCCTTGCTGGGGCTTTGCTAATGGAAAGATGGCATTTAGAAATCCAGCACAGTTTCTGGCATGCATATTGTTTTGCATAGCCTGATTGTACATTTCCATGACCTCCTAAGCTAACACTGGACATGTCCTGAACACTACGTTCTCTAGTAACATGCCCATTTTATTAAAAGGACAAACAGCCTTTCTTTGTGCTTGGTATATATAACGTTTTGAAGCCCAGATACATTTTTAGCCAAATGTTTTAAAGTGACATCATTGTATGGATCACTGATTGTGAAGGACTTAAGGATGGACATTGCCAGAAATGAAATAATTTCTTCATGGGTCACAGGCAACAAAAGATTAGAGTGTCGGAAGCAGGCAGAACACACTTTTATTAAAAACAAAAGCCATTACTCAAGAGTAATTTTAACTAAAATTGGCAATGAAGGACTGGACCAGATAAATTCTTATACAATATTTAAAGCAACTTCTTTAGTCACAAGAAACTCAAGCTGTTCATATAGTCTTATTATTATTAGTGAATATGATAATTTAAAAGATACATTTTTTTCCCTAATAAATCTGTATCAATGTGTAGTGTAATTTGATTCTCTGGGCAAAATTTTACCAGTATAATTTTAACAGAGCAGCTGTGCCTACTGGTAGCTAATAAGACTATGTTTCTCATGGAATGAGTGTGGGGGAGGGTCATTATACCTAAGATTCCTGATATTCCCATTTGTATCCCTCTCTCAGCTGTATGTAATTCTGCCCCAGCTGCATATGGTCTTTTTGGGAAGTGCTAGAGTTCAATGTGGTGTACATCTTTTTTGACATGGCATTGTTTTCTACAAAGTTCATGCTTGAGAATTATGCTGTCTAGTTATCCACAAAGTTAAAAAAGATCTATAATGACTTAAGCAAGCTTACAAACTTGTGTTGAGCTCCATTCATGGCTATCCTGGGGAGCATGCAGCAGGTTGCTTGTTGTTTGGACTTGCCCGTTAGAGTGCACGGGGTGGGTGGAGGGTGAATTGAAGGGAGGACTCTGTCCATGCATCTTTCTGGGGGTCATTTCAGTGAGTTGGCTGGAATGAGTTGGAATGACTTTTCTAGTTTGTTGTTGGTTGTTCGTGTCTCCCTAGGAGGAGGCATGAAACAAGCAGTCTGGAAGTTACTGATCAATATTCCTTCTCTGTTTTAAGAGCACCCTCTCTCCCTTTTGTCTGTGTGCTCTTCATGATACTGAAGAAGAGGTACGACCAAGAGGCATTTTCTTTCAGTGTGCTAGGTAATTTCTCAGTTGTGATTATACACTAAACACCAAGGAGCTGTCAGAAAACAATACAGAGGTATTTCAGAGCATCCTTTCCCCTCCCTCTCCCTCTCTGTTTCTGTCATCAAGCTAGTGACATATTTTGAGAAAAAGTTACAGAACACCACGAGCATAAGAAAAAATATTTGAGGGATAAATGATGTGGTACTTTGTATAAACATTTCCAAGGAGGTGGAGGAAGAAAACTGGCTTTGTTTAACAACTTCCCATACGTTTGTGCTCAGTAGGCACAGAAGTGTTTATATTGTAAGTTATTTCTGAAGAATTGGTACTGACTGATAAACTTTTAGATTTTTATACTATTAATTAAATATAACACACTAGTTGATTGCTAGACTAGTTTTGGTTAATGCTCCTCTTTCTGTCTCTGTCTCTCTGTACCAGATTGTTAGATAGGCAAGTTTGCAAGAGTAAATATACAGCAAAGCATGATTTCTCAAAGTCAGTTTATTGACTATGTAACATTCTACTGATATCATAGATCATCAGAGTTAAATTTGGGGGTAATTATTTATACTGGGTCTTTCAGAGTACAATAATGTTGGTGGCAACTCCATTATCTTCAGCATATGATTTTATAGGCTTTCATGGAAAATCATCAGCAGAACAGCAGGGAAAAATCCTGGAAGGACATATAGGAATAAAGCTCCTACAAGGAACACTATTTTGTCTCATTCCACTGGCTATTTTGGCATATGGCCACATGTTGGTGCAAGAACATCTCAGAGACATAATCTTGCTGTGTGTCCAGAAAGAAGGAAATCAACTCTCTTCTGACAACCTGGCTTCATATTATCATTTTCTTTGACCATCATTTTTCTCACTTTAGAAATTAACTAAGGGCTTTGAAGCTATTTCAAAATTGCTGTAGGGTGAAGAGGGCCAAGGAAAAACACCCTGAACCTGACTCATATGGTGCCATGGTGAAGTGAGAATTACAAAGTAGTACTGAAGATCAGGAAACTGGGAATGTCTAACAGGAACATAGGTGACATCAGTCTTCATCTTTGAATAGACTCAGCAAGGTCCTGTGTGCTTTGGTGGTGTAATGAGCTACTGGAATGAGTACACATGATTTGCTCTTCATCCTGAAATTTCATTCCATCTCAGAGTAAAATTTTATTTTATTTGCACATTGCCTAAGAATTTAATTTGTCCACTTATGATAATGGCTGACCTATAATTTCCCTTCTGAGCTTCCCATGACACAGAGAACAGGAATCTTAACTACAGTGGATGGCAGGGATGAGTAGTCCATTGGCTTGCAAAGACTGATGGTCTTCCTCAGTAGTGTTTGTCCATCTGGGCAGGGTTAGAGAACATAGATAGTTGGAGTTACTTATAATCTGAAAATTAATATGGGTATGCTACAGATTTTAGATTTTGTGCACAGGATTTGAGTACCAAATTTGGATCAGCTTGAGTGAAGTTTTAGGCCTGTCTTTAATGAGGCTCATACATAGCTAAGTTACTTCGTTTCTCTGAGCCCCACTTAAGGAAAAATAATGGACAAATTGTAAAATGGTTGATGCATTTAATATATTCATATCTATCTAGAAATCTATCTGTCCTGTTTTTATTTTTTACTTTTTTGTATATTTGTTTTCCAATCACCTTCAAACACAGAACAGGCCCCCAATAGTTGGTAGTTACTGTTATCAAGTGTCACACTCAATTTGTGAATTTAGTATCAGTAAACATTTACTAAGTATATTGCTGTCTGTAAGTGCATATTTCTTAGCACTACTTTATAGACAGAAAATGGAAGCCGGTGATCTACAAATAGTAATGAATCAATCAAGAGCACAGGATTAAGTGAGGTTAAAGGGGATGTTTGATGGTGGGATCAGGAGGACAACATAGACATATTGGAAACTCATCCAGAGAAGAGGGCTCTCAAGTCCCGTATTAGACAGGAAAGTCGTTTAAAGCCTATTTGCAAATACTGGAACAGCCACACAGCGTGGCTGGTTCCAGCCATGCTGAAAGTGATAGAACTCTGAAACTAGGGACTAGGGGGTAAAACATGGGAGCTGACATGGAGGATGTGAGCAGAGCAGATGCAGGAAGACAAAGGGAAGTTGCTGAGAAGGAGAACTTGTTTCTGGATGGTGATTTGTAATGTTGGTGAGGAAATAGAAGTGATAAATGATCATTAAAGAAAAATGATCAAATGGCAACAAGACCAGGCTCTAGATGTGGCTTAAGAGAGCAAGTAAAATAGCCCAGATACTCAGTGAGTTGGATACTAATTAATTAAAAATGTATCCTTTGTGATTATTTTAATTGACACATAGTAATTACATATGTCTTCCTCATGGCCTCTACATCTGTCACTTTTAGTGACTTCCACATCACTGAAAGTGATCTATACAATGCCATTGCTTGTTAGTACTTCTGCTTTTCTTACATCCAGCATATGGACTTAAAATCTAACATTGCTTTCTTTTCACAAATACTCTCATAGCAATCCCTTAGATATTGTAATTCCCAACAACTGCATTGCCTCTAGGTGTCAACTTGAAATATTAAACCCCGCTTACTCTAGTCTATTTTTTAATTAAATCACTAGAAATTGAAAATCTCAGAAATTGGTAAATTTTTTGGCTGCAGTCAGAGGTGTGGCTGAAGTCTTGATCAGTGTGTATGAGAGAAAAATGCAGTTCAAAATGTTGTTGCCCTGCAGCTTCCAGAAAGGAAGGAACACAACACTCCCCTTAGCTTGATTTCAGCCCTGGGAACTCAAACAGAACCAATGAATGCTATGACAGATACTTCTAATCTATAGAATTATAAGATATAGCAGGTCTTGTAAAGGACTAAGTTTGTGATAATATATTATGACACTGTATGAAAAACAACACAGAAATTAAAGGGGGATTTCAACCTTAACACATCCAAATGCAGAATTGAGAATATTCTGAATCCTTGTATACTGAGGTTTTAGGTCTTTCCCTGGTCACGAAATGAAATAATTGTTTACATGGTTGCTTAAGGAAACATTTTCAGAGTGATTCTAGATTCTCATTTTCATATCCCAGATTTAACACTTTGTCTAATAGTTTTGAATTTTTTTTCAGGGTGGGGAGTGAGAGGCTATGTCTTAGATCTAACCACTTCTCCCTGTGTCTGTTGATGGTCATGGCCTAAGCCACTGTCTCTTGCCAAGACTCTTGATGGTTTGCACTTTTCCTTTTTGAGACAGGGTCCTCCTGTGTTTTTGGGTTACCCTCAAACATGTGATCTTTCTTCCTTGTTTTCCCCAAAGCATGGGTTATAGGCATGTGGGACCATTCCTGCCTCCTCTCCATGTTTGCTCTCCTCAGAGTTAATCAATGCTAAAAATCAAATCCCTTATATATCCCCCACCCTTGTACCAATATCAGCATTCTTAGCATTCTACTCCATACAAATTTCTAGCTGTTTCAGACCTTTGTGTATGATTCCCTTGCTTTGAATTGTCTTTCTACAAAAAGCAACATCCTTGCTAACATTCTTTAGTTCCTCCTCCAAATTCATTGGAGTGGAGATGTTGTCTCTGCTTGTCTTGTACACACACCCAGTTTCCACGACTGGATCTCTTCCTGCACCTTATGTTTTTCAGGAATGATTCTTCCTTAAGTTTCATTTATATGTATCTGGGGCATTCAAAGTCACTACTTTCATGAAGATTGAGCTCTGACTTCATTAAGACAGTTTTAGCGGTCATTAGCTGTCTCTTAGCTACTAGAACAGTCCATGCAGACATCATGGTAAAATCTCAAGCAGCTGTCTGTGGAATTAGAGAATATGGAGCTCATATAAAGAATTTTTGATTTCTTATATGTTTGGATTAATGGCAATGTGAGGTCACTTTCGTAAGTTCTGTTCTTTAGTCAAAAATAAGGGAGTCTTCATGCTGCAATGAATCCATTTGCTTTGTAGTCATAAAATTCTTTTCCTTAAATTTTTAAATAATAGAAACAATAGAAAGTGGAAAACTTCTCAGCCATTATTTTACTTGTGGTGTCTGAAACCATCTGTTATCACTTAATTATGTTGGTACGTACTTTCTTTGGGGGTAGAAAGGACTTATTTGGCTTATGCTTCCACATCATCACTGGAAATTAGAATAAGAACTCAAACAGGGCAGGAACCTAGAGGCAGAAGCTGATGCAAAGGCCATGGATAGGTGTTGCTTACTGGTTTGCTCTTCATGGATTGCTCAGTCTTCTTTCTTATAGAACCCAGGACCAGCAGCCCAGGGATGGCACCACTCTAGGCCCGCCCACATCAATCACTAATTAAGAAAATGCCCTACAGCTGGATCTTATGGGATTATTTTTTTCAACTAAAGTTCCTTCCTCTCAGAGAACAATCAATTGTGTCAACTTGACATAAAACTAGCCAGCACAGGGATAATGTAACTTAAAAACCAATTTAATCTACTTTTCTATATTTTCTCAATTATTACATGAAAGCAAAATTTATTAAATTTTATTTATTTTCTCAAGGATGTGAAATTATTCTATCAAGTGTAAATTTAAGGCTTAAAAACTTCCTATGGTTATTATTTTTCTTTGTGAATCAATTAGAAAATATTGATTACTTTAGGCATTTTTTTTTCTTTATAATTTTTTTAAATTTATTTTGCAATACAATTCAGTTCTACATATCAGCCACGGATTCCCTTGTTCTCCCCGCTCCCGTCCCCCTCACCTTCCCCCCAACCCCCCCCCCCCCCATTCCCATCTCCTCCAGGGCAAAGCCTTCCCCACAGACTGAGGTCAACCTGGTAGACTCAATCCAGGTAGGTCTAGTCCCCTCCTCCCAGGCCGAGCCAAACAATCCTGCATAGGCCCCAGGTTTCAAACAGCCAACTCATGCAATGAGCACAAGATCTGGTCCCACTGCCTGGATGCCTCCCAAACAGATCAAGCCAATCAACTGTCTCACCCATTCGGAGGGCCTGATCCAGTGGGGACCCCTCAGCCATTGGTTCATAGTTCATGTGTTTCCATTCATTTGGCTATTTGTCCCTGTGCTTTATCCAACCTTGGTCTCAACAATTCTCGCTCATATAAACCCTCCTCATTCTCGATAATTGGACTCCCAGAGATCCACCCTGGGCCTAGTCATGGATCTCTGCATCCAGATCCCTCAGTAGTTGGATGAGGTTTCTAGCACAACAATTAGGGTGTTTGGCCATCCCATCACCAGAGTAGGTCAGTTCGGGCTGTCTCTCGACCATTGCCAGCAGTCTGTTGTGTGGGTATCTTTGTGGATTTCTGTGGGCCTCTCTAGCACTTTGCTTCTTCCTATTCTCATGTGGTCTTCATTTACCATGGTCTCCTATTCCTTGTTCTCCCTCTCTGTTGTTGATCCAGCTGGGATCTCCCGCTCCCCCAAGCTCTCTTTCCCTCAACCCTCGCCTTTCATTACCCCCACTCATGTCCAGGCTGTTCATGTAGATCTCATTCCATTTCTCTGTCATTGGGCGATCCCTGTGTCTTTCTTGGGGTCCTGTTTTCCAGGTAGCCTCCCTTACTTTAGGCATTTTTAATATTAACTTTAATTACTTACTTTATTGATAAAGGGAGAGGAAGAAGTCACCTACATAAGATGATGAGAATTGGAAATGTTTATGTAATCAGTCTTTTGAATGTCAAAATAGATTACACATAAATAATGCCTGGTCTATCTGAATAGGTTGCTTACACAGCACACTACCAACAGATGGTGTTAGGTTTTATAAAGATGGTGTTATAAACCTAGGATCCTGACCATCCTTACAACCTAGAACCTAGTCTAAAGGTTGATTACAAACGATATAGTAGTAATCTGTAGAGTATCCTTGGTAATATATGGGAATGCATAAACAGAAGTATGATGTGATCATAAATAGAATCCTGAAAATAACCAAATGCCATTGGTATATGGTTAAAGAAATTGTAGTTTATAAATGTTGCACAATTATTTCCTAAAAATTGAAATGTTCCTTTTTAAAAAAATCCAAGAAGCTAGCAATATTCACAAGACTCAGAGGTGTAGAAACTTACAAGATGGACAAGACCTTCCCATGGTTATAAAAAGTAAACAATTTTTGGGAAGAGACTGACCAGTTGATCTGAATGTAAGTTGTGGAACATACTTTGTAACATGAAATTCCAATATATGCCTCCTATCTCATTTTGATTTTCTTAGAAGATTTTTATTCAGAATTGAAATATGAAAGTTTGGTTATATGTACAGTCATCTCCTGGTAACCTTGGGGAATGGTTCTAGGGCCTTTGTGCATGCTGTAATTTGTGGATGTTCAAGTACTCCATTTAAAATGATGTACAGTTTGCATTTAACCTTATGTAGTCTCTCTGCATACATTAACTTATCTCCAGATTGTCTATAATTCACATGACAATATGAATGCTGATGGGTACAGTTGGTATGGGTCATTGAAAGAATAATTGTAGAAAAGAACATTCTCAGTGCACGTATGATTGATATATATTAGTATTCTCCATGCAAGTTTGGTTGAATCCATGGATTCAGAATCCATCTGGGGTCAAATATATTGATGACATAATACCCATGAATTTCAGGAACATGTTGTGTAGAGGAATACTTTTAATATATACTAACATATTCTGTGATCTGTAATTATTTGACAATGACACTGGAGCATATTTTATCTATTCATCTATCTTATGATTCTATGTTACAAGCTCTGGTATTGTATGTCCCCCAATGACCACATTTCCTCATGGTAAGGTCAGGTTTCTGGAAGGATTACTTTTATTCAGTAACACAGTAGATGGCACAGTAATCACTGATAACAACAATAGATGCTTCGTAATGCTGCTCAGCTTTTTATTTCCATTTTGTATAATGCTTGGAAGGGGTTGTTTCTTAAGCTAAGGATTATTTATCCAAAATTTCACAGTGCTTTGGAATATCTCATCCTGACTGAAAAAAGAGTAATAATTCTTGCAAGAAGTTCAGAAAATTATCAATGAAATTTGAGTCAGTAGGAGTAGTTATGGAGATGTTGGCACTAGGTGTTATGTTTGCTTGTGTTGTGGTAGGAGGTGTTGTGGTAGGAGGTGTTGTGGTAGGAGGTGTAGTGGAGGAAGGTGGAGTGGAGGAAGGTGGAGTGGAGGAAGGTGGAGTGGAGGAAGGTGGAGTGGAGGAAGGTGGAGTGGAGGAAGGTGGAGTGGAGGAAGGTGGAGTGGAGGAAGGTGGAGTGGAGGAAGGTGGAGTGGAGGAAGGTGGAGTGGAGGAAGGTGGAGTGGAGGAAGGTGGAGTGGGAGGAGGATTGGCTGGAGGACTAGGTTGTGGAGGTTTTGCTATGGGAGGTGGATTTGGACCAAAGGGAGGATGAGGGAATTGTTGAGATACAGGACCATATCGAGAAGGGGGAAATACACCAAATTTTGGATGAAATAAAAAAGGGAATAGTCTAGAAAATTCTGGACCAAAGGAAGGAGGGGGTCGTCTATCAAGTCCTGGTCTAAAAGGAGGATGGGGTGGTCTATCATATCCTGGACGAAAGGGACGGGGAGGAGGAGGTGGTGGTCCTCTAGGATCATGTCGTCCTCTGGGGCCTCTGTGACACTGACCAGACTGTGGGAGAAAGGAAATAAACAATTTTAAATTAGATATTTCAGACAATCATCAGCACATACACTTTCTGGGGTGGGTAGAAATTTAAGATGGTTCCTAAAAGTCCCACTCTCCAAAGACATTTGTAGGCCTGATTTTATCAGATATGCTCTTCTAAAACAAGTTCTATAATGCTGGAGGCAGAAGAAGCTAGAGATTTCATGCTGCAGCAGATGGTCTGTTGACTTATAATAAAGGTGCTATGTACTGGGAAGAAACACACGACAACTAGGCTATACTAGATCAGAGTGGCCTCTGGCTCATGGCCAGCAAGAAAGCAGAGATTCGTCTCATGGACATTTTCTAGTGTCCTGGTCTGTATCCATATTTACATGGCCTTAATACAGATATTTAAGACTTAGAGGCTAGGATCTAAGAGAGAATACATGGTATTTCATTTTCTGAGCATGGGTTACTGTGTTTTCTACATTTTCTAGTTCCATCCATTTTTTTCTGAAATTTTCATATTTTATTTTCCTTTAAAGTTGGAAAATAAACTTTAAGGGAGACTGTTGGGAAAATAATAGAACAAAGAAGAAGGAATAATACTGAAACAAAAGGGTCCAGTGTGGGAAAGGGGGAACAGAGGCCTGGGTAAGGGGAAAATCCACCCAAATGGAATATGAAAATCCCACAGGAAAACCTGCTACTTTATGTTAATTAAAATATTAATGAACAAAGTCGAGGCCATGCAATACTGCAGTAAAGGGACAGAATTCCATGAACTGTGAAAAGGATAACCTTGAGATGAAGAATGGAACATACCTTCAGAGTTCCTCCTCTGCCTTGTGTGGCACTTGAGAAGAGAACACAACTAAGCCAAGATAGACTACACTATAGTAAACAGGTTTTTTAAAGTCCTAATTTGTGGTTATTTATTATATAACAATAGAGAACCGTTACATGTTTCTTAGCAAAAACTGAAATTTAGTAAAAAAAAAATGCTTCCCTCTCTGTTCGGAACATACAGGTTCTTAATGAAAGGTTAGATGGTATTGAAGGGAAAGAAAATACTCTAGTGCCTGCACTAGTACCTGTTCACCATGTCCTAACGAGGGACTGAGGATTAAAATAGAGACAAGACAGTGGGTCATTCGTCTCAGTAGAATGCCCTTTATTGAAGGAGGGAAGAGGCCTTAAATACACGCTTACAGCACAGTGGAAGAACCTGGGAGGGCAGAAGTTCGCTACAGATGTTTTACATTCTAGCATTACACCAATATGCGGGATACCCAAACAAGAAACCTCCGGTAAGCTGTTTAGACGGAATGAAACCGGCAGGGAATTAGCATAGTGAGGACATCTGACCAAGGTCAGCAAGCAAGGCAACAGCTACCCAAGGAACGGGGGTCAGGGCCCAACAAAATACCATGAGCAAAAATCTTAAGCTTAGCTGTTGGTAGACTCCTTCCCTGAAATCAATCCCAAATGGAAGTAGTTGCCCTCCAGGCTTGGGAAATGTCTGTCTTATTCAAGAGCTTAGGGTTGTTCTAGGATTTAATTCCAATAAATTGCAAACCATGTTACAGAGTTTGTACATTTTGACACATTAGTGTAGTAGTGGTGGGAGGTACAGTTATGTTTAACGTGACTCTGTGGAATGGGTAGCTACAATACAAGGTGGTAACAACAGGCCAAAGGGAGGAAGACCAGTAGTCTCTGTAGTGTAAAGGCTGTGGTTGGAGTCCTGCCTCTGCCATATACAGACTGTGTGGCTCTATAGCTTGTTTGAAACAACTCTGTTTCCACCTTTGGAAAGTGACTTTCATATATGTTTCCACACCCTGGAGTCTGTCAGATTAGTTATGAGATATTGTTAGTCATGCCTAAGGCCCTTTTCATAAAGTCATTTGCTGTGAATGATTTAATATTGCCCAGAATGTGTAGGCAATGATTGCCTTGGCAGAGCACTTTTGAATAGTAAGCAATATTTATTTGCTATGTTAATACCTAGTTTAGTGACTTTTCTAAGAACATGAACATGTTGAAAATCAGCTTTAAGTTCAGGTCAGAAGAGCTACCTGTGCAGTTGCTGGAGTATGAGTACATATGTGATTTATCTGTGTATAAATCTGCATAAGGCCTGAGAATTGAATATGGCAATCCTCAGCCTTCTGTGACTATTAAATTAAACCAGAATTTCAAAGTGAAATTTAAAGTACTAGAGTGGTGTTTCATCAGTAATTTGCAGCTCATATATATTAGGAAAGGCAGATAAATATTATTAAGTTTGAAGTAAAATTTAACAAGAGAATATGAAGATGCATGGTAGAGATTAATGATACTTACTAGGAAACATCCTCCAAGAACCCAAAGGCCCAAGACCAAATACAGTGGTTTCATCTTTTGGTGGCTCCTGAAAGTAAGCATAGTGGCTGATTAACATTTCTTTAAAAATAAAATGTCATTATTTGTGACTTGTCTTAACACATGGCGTGTATGTAGTACAGTGTATCTGAAAATAATTTTCCTGCCCTTGTGTTGGACTCAGGATTAGTGGGGTAGTATGAGTGGTCAGCTCATAACATTTGACTGTATAATGATAGAACTAGTTTTCACATTTGACTTGTGAGCTGATGGCTGGAGAGAACATCAGATATTTCTCCTTGAAGATTCTGAGCAACAGAAGTTTTCCAAGTAAAGCCTTTGGCTTAAAAGTAGTTATTCTGAAACGGACATTTTTCACGTACACATTTTGTTCTATAATAACAGGCTTATGTAGACTTGTATTTGAAATATTACCACTTTAACTTCATCATATGTGATAAATTTTCATGACATCAGGAAGATAAGGAATTCCAGTTAGATGGAATCAAAAGGCAAAGCATCATTCAACATTGAACTAAGTCATGTTAGTCCTTAATGAATGTTCTCAAGCCTGATTTCTAACATCCAAATATATTCCATAAATAACTAGGATAGAAGAAAACATCATTCTTTAGCTCTATTTTCTTTTCAGTGTCTTAAATTTTGTAAGTAATTTCCAGAACCATATTTCCTGGGTTCTTCCTTTCTACCACTGCATACAATGACCTCTCAGTTCCCAGAGTCAACTCTGGTAAAAGCCTAAATAAGATAGCTGAATAATGAAAACCTTAAAAGAATCTTAGGAACAATTTTCCACTAGGTACTATAAGCATATGTGACCTATTGGTTTTTCCTAAGATATATTTCTTGTGAAGCTTAAAAATAAGAAAAATGGTAAACATGTATGTTAGAATAATTCTCTTTCTGAGTACACCTGAGAGTAGCCCATCATTATGAATGTTAAAGAACCCTAAGGTACAAGGAGGAGAAAGGGAATTGTGGACTTTGGTGAACTCACTGTGATCAACATGATTACTTTTCTGTTACTTGCAAAAACTTTCAAAATGTAATGCATTTTATGGCTTAATGATTTCTTGTATGCACTTATTCTTTCAGTGATGAAAAAAGAATATCCTATAAACAGCACATTAAAATGCTATCCCTGTAGCCAGGCAAATGTATTGCCAAGTTAAAGGGCTTCATTTTTCAGGTGCCTACCTTGGAGAGGCTTCCTCTTAGCTGATTAGTGCTGACCAGGAGGACTCTGGTAAGTTACTCTCAGTGGAGGAAGATGAAGGACGAAGGCCCAGCACTCTCAGCTCTTATATATGTTGTAGTCTAATTTCATTGGCAATAAAAGACACACAAGCAGGAACATAAAACAACTTTGGTTGATGCTTCACAGACAGGAAGCATCCTTGCCAAATTGGCTGTATGTTTCAGTGTTCTTTTCATTTCCAAATCTGCTCAGTTTTTCAGTGTGTGAGGCTTCTTCAGGAAGCTGTATAGTGAGTCAAAATGTGCTTTTGTTTCAGGACCAAAAAGTGGGACACGTGGTGTATATGCTCTCTTTATTTTGGAGAAATAAGCATGAATTGTTTGTTCTGATTATTTTTCAATTTAGAAATTTATTCTACTTAATCCAGAAGTGTTCTATAGCTTTAGTTAAAAAGTAAAATTAAATAAAACAAGTAAAACCAAGACACTATGTCGAAGGCCAGGCCCCTCCAGCCTGCCTAATGCAAGAGCTCTTCAGTTGTGTGTACTCATTGCAAGAGTAAGGGAGAAATATGAATGGGAGCAGCAATGTTTCATAACACAAATTTATATAACTGAAGGTCCCTTCCTGGGTCTAGTGAATTGCCTTTACAAAACAGAGAAAAAGGGGGAGAAGGAAAACAGAGCAAAATGAAACAAAAACAAAACCAACTACCCAAAGAGCACAAAATCCCAGAGCATTCTGATTATTTTTGTAGGTCATCTTTTATTATGTGTTAGTCTCAAATTTCCTACTTCATCTTAAAAGTAAATGTTATGTGGGATAATTGGACTCTTTAATGCAGATTGGCCATGACAAGCCAAGAGGACTATTTTCCTCATCCCCTTTAAATAAGGGTTGAAGAGGAGTCATCTCAACAGCCTTCACTTGAGAGGGACCTATTTCTTATGAAGAAACTATTATGTTTGAAACATCCTCAGGAATGAGATATGGTTGAAACATCCTCAGGAATGAGGTTTGTGGTGGTATTTTACTTGTACTGAAATGTGATTTTAATTGTATGTTAATAAATAAAGTTGTCTGGGGGTCAGAGCTATTGGAGCCATAGCAAGTGTGTGGCGGCGGTGGCGCACGCCTTTAAGGACCTGGAGGGCGGTACATTCAGGCAGTGACGAGGCAGTCACATGTTTGGGTTTACAACCAATGAGAAGGCAGAACAGGAAGACTTTAAAGACAGACACACAGGAAGTAGGTCCTTTTCGGAGAGCTCTCTTGGCTGAAGAGGATCCCTGAATCAGGAAGGGTGAGGCTCTGAGCTCTGACCTCTTGGCTTTCTTCTCTGAATTGGCTCTGTGTTTCTTATTTAATAAGACCGTTGGTTACATCTACAGAGGTTGGTTTTATTTATTATTATATTTAAAATGTAATTATTTGCCTGACTCCTCATAGTAGAACTATGGACAGTTGGTGGGTTTTAGGGGATAGAAGGTCCGTTTTCTGTAAGGATGTGGCCTCTTGTAGATTGACCATGCTCCAGTGTATGAGCCCATACCCTGGAGTATAGGGACAGTACAAATAAGATGCAGTGGGTTATTTAAAAAAGAAAAAAAGAGGACAAGACGTTGGGGAGGTAGAAAGGAGAGGATGGATTTAGTAGAGTTTCTGGAGAGTATTGCATAATGACCATGGTCTCTGATGGCAGTGCAGGCCAGGGACATCAACACAGCCCTCTTCCAAAGAATAGGCCATGGATATCAACAGGTAGCAGCATAGACAATGTACAAGTGCATAGATTTCCATGGTAATATGGACCTCAGACATCAACACAGCTCTGGCTGCAGGGCCCTGGACCCAGACAGGGCCCCTGGTGGTAGCATGGGCCAGAGACATAAACACAGTCTCAGGGGCAGTAGGCCTTGCACATTGAAGTGGCCTCCAGCAGTAATTCAGGCCTTGGACACCAACATAGTTCAGCCTCTCTCCACAAAGTACTCACCTCTTTATTCCTCCATTCTTCCCATGCCTCCATCAAATATTCTGTTGTCACAGTGGTGTTGGAAACTTCAACATGTTACTCAGTGTGTTTTGTTCCCCCCACATAGCTCTACATGCAAATACTCATTGTCACGAGTCATTGGTCTGGCTCAAGACTTCTGGTCTCTGAAACACCTTAAATACCAGACTTTTTCTATTTCAGCCATACTTCAGGTTTACGTCTTCTTTGGTGATGACATGTTCCTAAATCTGTTTCTGCGGCACTGGCTTCTTTTTGTGGTTCAGAAACTTGTAGATGGAGTAAGTGTTGGGGTTGACCTTCTGCAGGGTAGAAAGGGCCAAGGAAAGAACATTCTACCCCTGACTTGACCCCAGGACCAGGGCTTGAAATCCCACCAGTCCTTGAGCACAAAACCCCACCGATTGCTTGAGCTTGCCCCAAAACCTGCCACAAAACCCCCCCAATCCCAAGCGCCCCTGGGAAGCTCAACCCCCACAACCCTATATAAACTCTGTAATCTGTTCAGCTACTTGATGCTTCTCACCAGAGCTGAAACAGCCACCCTTCTGGATTTTTCTTTCCCAATAAATCTCTCAAGTGAGGTTTGTTTTGCCATGTGACACTTTCACTGGAATGAAGCCCAGCTGTAATAACTTTCACAGGAGCCAGAGCAGAGTAGAGCTATAACACTTTAGCTGGGGGAAACTTTCCCCTAGAGGAGCAGAGTTGTTACACTTTGGGGGACCTGAGCAGAACTATAACATTTCTGCTTCCTGGAGCTGGGGAAACTTTCCCCTAGCAGAGCAGCACTGTAACAACTTCCCCAGTGAAACCCTCCCCTGCTGGAGCAAAGTGGTTATACTTGCATTGGGGAAACCTTTCCCCGGAGCAGGGCTGTAAACTGCCGAGCTTACAGTGACTTTTTGGTATTCCTTGGCTCCAGACTGCCAGGATACCTTTCCATCCAAGCTGCAATGCTTCCACCTACTCCAGGCACTGGATCTGGGCTGGGATGGCAGCCTAGTTTGTCAGGTGTGCTGGCCGGCATACTCTTCTGGGCAGCTGATTGCTATAGTTTTGTTTTCTTTCCTTTAATGACTTAAACATCTTTATGTAGCTGAAGTTTTTTGTGTCCTGCCCCAGTCTGCAGCTGCTCAGAGACTTATATTAATTAAAGCTGATTGGCCATTAGCTCAGGCCTACCACTGACTAGCTCTTACATTTAAACTCAGCCCATTTCTGTTAATCTATATGTTGCCACGTGTTCCATAGCTTTACCTGTGTGTCGTTGCATGCTGCTCTCTGGACTGTGGGCTGGCGTCTCCTCCTGCCTCAGCCTTCCTCTTCCCAGAATTCTCTCTGTCTGCTTATCCTGCCTATACTTCCTGCCTGGCTACTGGCCAATCAGTGTTTCATTTATTAACCAATCAGAGCAACACATATTCACAGCATACAGAGCATCCTACAGCATCTTTAAACTATTTTCCCCACAGACCTTAAGGAGAAGTTTCCTACTTCTCTCACCGTGACAGTTGTCCTGTTTGTTTGGTCTATGTGTGCTTCCCTCATGACTGAATTTTTATCTGTCATTCTCCTTTTCCTGGTGTTTTTCTATATCTAGTTCTGCTTTCTTCTCCCCATTCTTTTCTTCTGTTTTCCCCTGGCTTTAGAAATGTTTTACCGAGGACACTTGCTCAACTTTATTCATAGCAGCATTATTTGTAATAGCCAGAACCTTGTAACAGCCTAGATGCCCCACAACTGAAGAATGGATAAGGAAAATGTGGTACATTTACACAATGGAGTACTACTCAGCTGCAAAAAGCAATGACCTCATACAATTTGCAGGCAAATGGATGGAACTAGAAAAAATTGTTCTGACTGAGGTAACCCAGACCCAGAAAGACAAACATGGTATGTACTCACTCACAAGAGGATATTAGGAGTAAAGTCTGTACAGGATAACCAACCTACAATCCACAGCCCCAGAGAGACTAGATAACAAGGAGAGCCCAAAGAGGGATGCATGGATTTCCCTGAGAAGGGGAAATAGAAGAGATCTCCTGGGTAAACTGGGGGTGGGAGCAAAGAGGGAAGGGGATTTGAGGGAGTGGGGTGGTCAGGCTAGGGATGGGAGGGGTTTGGTGGCAGGACAGAGGGGGAGAGTAAAAAAAGAGACTTCTAGATGGGGGGGCACATTGGGGTTAGGGAGAAACCTAGTGCCAGGGAAACTCCCAGGAGTTCATAAGCATGACCCCAGCTAAGACTCCTAGCAATAGAGGAGAGGGTGCCTGAACTGACCATCTATTGTAATCAGATTCGTGACTATCCTAATTGTTATCAGAGAGCCTTTATCCAGTAACTGATGGAAGCAGATGCAGAGATCCACAGCTAGGCACTGGACTGAGCTCTGGGAGTCCTGCTAAAGAAAGAAAGGAGGGATTGTATGAGCCAGGGGGTGTCAAGGTCATGATGGGGGAACACAGAGAGTCAGCTGACCAGAGCTCCTGGGAGCTCATGGACTCTGAACCAACAGTTATGGAGCCTGCATGGGACTAACCTAGGCCCTCTGCATGTGCGTGTGACAGTTGTGTAGCTTGGTCTGTTTGTAAGGCTCCTAGTGAGATCAGGACCTGTCCCTGGTGCTTAGCTGGATTTTGGGAACCTGTTCCCTATGCTAGATGACTTCCCCCTTCTTGATACAGGGGGAGGAGCTTGGTACTGTCTCAACTTGATGTGCTATGGTTTGTTCAGGCCCATGGGAGGCCTACCCTTTTCTGAATAGAGATGGAGGAGGAGTGGATGGGGAGAGAGGTAGATGGGAGGTGTGGGGGGGAGTGGCGTATGGAAGGAGAGGAGGGTGGAGAAACTGTGGTCGATATGTAAAATAAATATTAATAAAATAAAATAAAATAAATTGTTTTACCCATGCGTATACACGAGAGCTTGTGTTTCAAAGAGAATTATGCTCTGAATGACTGTAATGATAAAGAGCACATTACTTGCATTAATATTGAATAAAAGAAAAACCCAGGATTAAAAAAAAAAACTCCTTTAAAAACTCCAGGATAAGTGAGAAGGGGTGGCCATGGTAGCTGCCCAACAGCAAAGGTGTCTGAGACAGAGCCTGTCCCCTGCTTTGAATGAGCCCAGCTAGGACTGAGCCAGCCTAGGGTGAGCTGGAGGCAGCATCAACAGTGTGAGTGTGGGCCTCCTGGAGCCTCAGCCAGGCAAGCAGGGAGTGGGAGGGGCATGTTTTGGTTCCCATCATGGCTGTCACTCAGTTTGGGTTCTTTAAAGTTTGTACCTGCCTAGCAACCCTGTTCTCCTTCCCAAAGAGAATAATATTCAGATCTGACATAGGAAGGAAATTAACTGGAGATCAAATAGCTTTGCCCACCACAGCTGATTATTCCTCTGTCCCTAAGCAGACAGATGTGGAGGAATGGACTTCCTGGGATGAAGATGCACCCACAAGTGTGAAGACTGATGGAGGGAATGGGACTGTAGCAACACAACAAAGTTCTCTGGAACAACAGGAACCTGTTTCAGGGACATGACACCAGCTATAAGGAAAACTCAGAAAACCCTCATTAAGAAGAGAGAGGCATTAGATTTTGGTATTCCAAATGATAGCACAGGTTTTTCCAGGAGATTGCCTTTTATCTTTCTATCTTCATAACTGGGTGACTTAGACACCTGGCAAGAAAATACTGGTGCATGGGACGAGGAAGAAGACACAGCATGGCAATCAGAAGAAGTTCTGAGGCAGCAGAAAATTGCAGACAGAAAAAAGAGAACAGCGAAGAAAGAAGATGGAGAAGGAATCTCAGTGTCTGATGAAGAAGAAGCAAAACAAAAACAGTGTGAAAATTTCCTAACACACACTTGCCTGTCACATCCTAGTGCCAATAAGAGAAATCTGGGTCCTTAGCCTACAGCACAAGCATTTATATGGACTGGAGATAATTTTCAGAATACAAACACAATGTTGGATCCTAATGTGTTTATTGAGGCATCCGGGACACCAGGAATCTCCCACAATGCCTTGAGCTGTTAATAATCAAGACTCAAAACACAAGAATAAGGAAACAATTATTTTCTTCAACATGATTCAAATATAAGTCAATTGTTTGCTGTGGAGAATTTATTTTAAGTGGAATAAACCAGACCAGTACCTCTCAAGCTAGTGTTTCTAGTTGAATAAATTGGGTGAACAGCAACAACAACAACAGAAACCTCCAGGATGAGTTAGTTCAACACAAAGCTGACCAAGACCATGCCAGAGGCTTCCCAGTTAAATTCTCTGTTGCATAAATCCTGAATATTTTTGTACCTACAAAATGGCTATTTTGGTTTTGAGCCCATTATCTATGTTTAAAAGGTTTTATTTTGATGCTAGTGGAGCTTCAATTAAAAATTTGTCATTTCAAAGGCTAAACCTATCAGGGATGGAACATAAAGTCCTAGTCTCATGAAAGCTGCTAAATTACTGTAAACAGGAATGGAATGTTAAGCACCAGTCTTATGAAATGTGCTAACTTATTGTAGACTGTTAAGGAACACAAGTTAATAGTCAGCCATCTTATAAATGATCAAGTTCTTTAACTGTAGTCATGCTATGTCCGGATATAATTAATTACTGGGATAAACCTTACTTATTCCCTTGTATATGTTTTCAAATTTAAGCTTAAAACAAATAACTAGAAACAAGCAGTTTTTCTATTCAGATATACCTAGTAGACAGACAGTCCTCAAATGTTTCAGATATCTGAGAATATGGAATTTTAAATGTTTAATAAAAAAAGCTATTCATGATAAAGAGACATACCAGCTCCTGGCAACACCCCTATCTCATCCAAAAAGATGGATGGGCACAGAAGAACCTCTACCTGGAGCTTGCTTTAAATGTGACAATGCTAGCCACTGAGTAAAAAAACAAAACAAAACAAATAAAAAACTGCCTTTCACCTCAGCTGCTGCCACGACCCTGTCTAGACTGTGGAAAATAGGACACTTGGAAGTTGATTGCCCATTTGCCTAGACAGAGTAGGCTGGCCCCTCCAAGTTCCTCCACAGCAAAGTCGGTCCGATCTTCTGGGTCTGGCAGCTGAAGAATGCTGCTGCCCTGAGACCTCTGCCCCCAACAACCACAGAGGATGCTAGTGTAGCTGTCTAGGTAGGCAGTAAATAAGTTTCTATTATTTTTAATAGATTTAGAAGCAGCTTGGACAGCACTTCTGTTAACTCAGGTAAAGTTTCCTTCTCAGAACTCTGATGGTGTTTGACAACTAGGCTAATGATAGCATTTTTAGTTTAACAGCAGCAACCAAGGCATCAGCTACATTATCAGTTCTCTTCGTGTGCAAAATTTAGACCACAGACCTCACTCTCTTAGAGCTACTACTGGGTCTAGACACAATTTACCTTGTTACCAGACTCAGAGAGGAGAAAAACTCACAGAGCAGATTGCAATGTAACTTTTTATCACTCCTTTATTGAAAGGAACTTGTATTACAATGACTTCTCTCAATAATCAACCACTTGCATCTCTTGGTGAATTAGATAGAAAGAAAGTGTTTTAAGGTGTAAAGTTTATGTGAGGATATGAAAGCTTAAGATGTGAGGATCTAAGAATGTTTTAGGGTCTAAAAAAGTGACTTAAGGTACATAAAATTCAAGTTATTACAGTGTGTAAATGCAAGTTATAAATGTCTGAGGATGAAAAAGCTTGAGGGGTGATAAGAAAGTGATTTGTAGTAAATAAAAGAATGACTACTTCAGATTTCTCTCTCTCGCTATTCTATTGCTGTATTAAGACTCTAGAAGTTCCTAGTCTTAACATTAATCAATGGAATCCTGATAAGCTATTAATCTAGCTTTGGCAGAGTACCACTTCTGTTATCATAGTCACAAGCTCAAGATCTTAAATTCCCTTGGGTTGTTTTTTAAGAATAGACTTAAAAGTGCTTCTCATTGTGCTAAAAGACACCTGTCTAATCTATGTACACTCAGTCTTCTGGATAGAGGAAAGAGTGTAATACTTTGAACCAGAATCGTTTTTGGTCCCCTATGACTCAAAGGCAGAGTATATTGCCTTTTCTACAATGTAGATTTCAGTATAGATAATAAACAGTTGGAATACAAATGTGTCTAAAACTTAGCTCTTTTTGTAAACTCAAAATTCTTGTAAACTCCATGGAGTCTACTTGAATGCACCTCTAATAGGTCGTCATATGCACTGCAGGTAAGTACTGTTAATCAACAGCCTAAGTTTCCCCACCTACTGCCTGTTTCTGAGGGTGGAATCTTCCCCACCTTTCCTTGGTCTTGGGACTCCCCTTCCTTAATTACCAGGACCTAAGAAAAAAATTTCTCCCTAAACTTTTTAACTTTATTTTCTGCTCTGCCAGCATCCTTCCAGGTCTTCTCAAAATCTGCATCCCTGACAGCTTCAAGTGGCCTTTCCCAGGTTGTCCAACCTCAAAGACTGCTTCAACTAGACCTGCACTTTCCTAGCACCAGATGGTCCCACAGAGCCTGGACAGAAGTGAAATATCAAGATATCCTATGACTTGGTCAGTATCCCAGCTATCTTAGGTCTCCCAAAGATGCCGACGCCTCCAGAAAGCAGCAAGCAATCTAGAGAACATGGCGTCCCCATTCCCACCTCACCAGCTACCCCTTCCTATTTCCTCACTTTTTTATAATAAACGAAAGGGAGGAATATTAGCATTCAGGCATTTACACTAGCTTGCTCTCAGGGACCTAGCAGGACAGGTCAGTAGCAGCAGCCAAGAGATGTCACTATGGCTACTGCAGCCCCCAAGTAGAGCATGCTCCCTATGCACATGAGCTATATCTCCTTATAAAAGGCAAGCCCTTCCTGGCCCCTTCTCTCTTTCCTTCTGGTCTACCTTAGAGGCCACCACTGCACCTCCCCCCAATAAACCTCCCATGTGAGCTCTGTGTCATGGTGTGACTTTGTGGTGCCCCTTGGCTCCAACCCATCAAGGTCATTGTTCTGCCATTGAACTAGTATAGATTATCTTCATTGAGATGTGAAGAATGTTAGTACAAACAACTATTTTTCAGTCAAACCATGGTGACCTGGTGTGAACCACTAGCCTCTTCATAGCGCCAAACCCTTGAACTACTATTCCTTTCTCACTGTGTTGCCACAAGCAGTTGATTATTCTCTATTTGCTCCCGTGTCCCAGTTTGTAGAATGTCATTGATGACAGGAATTATAGAGTGGTGCTGAGTTTGGAATAATTTGCCATGAGTTAAGCTTCTGTTATATAGTTTGACACATATGTGTTGTATACAATAATCTTCCGTGGCAAAATCTTTTACCATTTTTTTTCCAATACAGTGACTCATGATGCAGTTCTGTCTTTTGCAGAATTCACTATGTAGAACAGGCTGTTCTTGAACTCACAGAGATCAGCCTGCCTCTGCCTCCTAAGTGCTGGGATTAAAGGCGTGCCCCACCATGCCCAGCTGCAACTATCCTTTTTTAAAAGTTTTGATCAAATTTTTGGTTTTATTCAAGTATATCAAGAAAGGTTATATATACTGTGTGTATGCATCAAAACATTAAGTTGTGCCAGTTAAATACATACAATCCTTTTTTTTTTTGAGACACGGTTTCTCTGTGTAGCTTTGGAGCCTTTCCTGGACTTGTGATATGCTGAGCAGGATAAACTGAGTTTATTTTCCATTACACATATAAGTGAAATCATGCAGTGTGTGCTGTGCTTACATCAGATAACATAACATCTTCAATGTTTATCCATAAATGTTAGCAGGGAATATTGCTCAAAGGTAGACTCAAAAGCACACTTGCCAGCATGTGCTAGGATGTAGGTTCAATTTTAAGACTCAAAAAAAGATTGTAGCCAGGCAATGATGGCACAAGCCTTTAATCCCAGTACTTGGGTATGGTGATATTTTATTTGTATTAAAATGTTATTTGTATGTTAATAAAGTTGCCCGGGGGTCAGAGCTATTAGCAAGCCATAGGAAAGCAGGGCAGTGGTAGCGTATGCTTGTAATTCCAGCACTTAGTAGGCAGAGCTGGGTAAGTCTCTGTGTGTTCAGGGATACAGCCATTATTGGATACACATGCCTTTAATCTTAATACCAATCATGGAAAACCTGGAGGCCTATACAGACAGGCTGTGAGGAGGCGGTCATGTGGTTGGGTTTACAACCAATGAGAAGGCAGGACAGGAACTCTATATAAAGACTTTAACACAGGGGTAGCTCTGGTTCGGAGAGGTAGGACCACTGCAGGAGGAAGGGTAAGGTTTTGGCTCTTGGCTCTGGCCTCTTGGCTTTCTTCTTTGCATTGGTTCTGTGTTTATTGTTTGATGGGAAGGTTGGATACATCTACATTTGGCGCCCAACGTGACAAGAATTCATTAAAAACCGATTGGCTTGGCTTGGCGGCAGGTCCGGTTTCCAGCCTGGGCGGCCCGGCTGCCTAGCTTGGGCCCAGGCCTGACTGACCCGCAGCTGGAACTGCTACAAACAACTCAGACCTGCCCTGCTGAACAGGGCCCCTGCCTGTAAAGCCAAGGCTTGACTCGGCTCAAGCGGCTACACTTTCTCTCTCTCTCTCTCTCTCTCTCTCTCTCTCTCTCTCTCTCTCTCTCTCTCTCGCTGGATTCACACCTCGAACACCAGGTGGCTGTGAAATTCCCTGGGATTCTACTGTTCTACCCAGACTTGGTAAGTCAATTAACATATCTATTTAAAAGAGAATTTTTTTCTACATTAAAAAAAAAAATGGGCTTTATGTGTACATTGGAAGAAAATTGGGCTTTGTTTGAAATTTTAGGCACTCTGACAATGGAACAACTATATGAAAAGATTAATATTGATCGAATTATTCAGTTTATTACTTTTCTTATCCTCATTTTACTATTTAAAAAGATCGTCAACTTAAGTGCCAGGATAACAGTCTTAGAAAAACTTGTTAAACCGGTAAAAATGAATTATAGAGAAATTCAAATTCAGACAGAAGAAATAAATAGTGAAGTTGTTTCAAAATTGGATCGTAAGGTTACAGAAAGAAAGCCAGTTTTCACACAATCACCCTTAATTTATCCAGTAGCCGTACAGCAGCTACCTGATGAAGAGAATGAACAAAATACTTGGGTTCCAGTTGAAATGTTAGACTTACGAAGATTTAAGGAGGCAATAGCATCTTATGGCATGCACTCCCCATATGTAAAGCAAATGTTAAACACCTGGTCAACTTGTAATAGGATTATACCAAAGGACTGGCGGGAATTGGCACAGGCTGTTCTTGAACCCGGACAAAATCTCCAGTGGAAAATGTGGTTCAGTAATGAGGCTAAAAATATAGAAAGACAATGGAGGGATAGCGGAATACAAGTCTGCCAGGATCAGCTTATTGGCGAAGGCCAATATGCTTCAGTACAAACACAATGTTCATATGATGTCCAAACCCTACTTCTATGTAAAACGGCAGCTTTGAATGCATGGGACAGAGTTGAAGAACCAGGAAAAAAAACTGAGTCATTTACAAAGGTTATACAGGGCCCCAAAGAATCTTTCACAGACTTCTTACAAAGATTGACTTCAGCAGTACAAAAAATGGTCCCGAATTCAGAGGCTAGTCAGATAATAATTGAATCTTTGGCCTTTGAGAATGCAAATGCAGCGTGCAAAAGAATAATTAGGCCGTTAAAGGCAAGATCTGCACCTTTGGAAGATTGGATTAGAGATACAGTTAATGTAGAGGCTTATGACCATGATGATATGTGGGTAGGAAAAGCAATTTCAAAAGGTTTGAGCAATGTTAGATGTTTTGGATGTGGAAAGCAAGGACATTTGAAAAGGGATTGTAAACAGGTCATTCCTAGAAATAATGTTTATTCAAGGAACACTGGCAACAGAATGCCCCTTCCTTCTGGAGTATGCAGAAGGTGTGGTAAGGGAAAACACTGGACTAACGAATGTAGATCAACAAGGGACAGACAGGGTAACCCTCTGCCTCGAGCTTCGGGAAACTCCCAGAGGGGCCTCAGGCAGGCCCCCACAGTAAATCCAGTTCAAACCTTTCCTGCAGTTGTAGAGGAAACCCCTATTCAAAGCAACTAAATAACCAAATGTCTATTGGAATAAATCATGTTAGTCGAGATGATGAAACAGAGAAAATAGGAAATACAGGAAAAAACATAAAGAAAATTTTTTGGCAAACTTCTATTAATGAACAAAGACCAAAACTAACAATAAAAATAAATGGTGTTTTGTTGTCTGGTCTGGTAGACACAGGTGCTGACATTACCATAATTGCACCAGAATTTTGGCATCCAACTTGGCCTCTTCAGGAGGTAAACATTCAACTCTTAGGAATTGGGACATTATCTAGAGTGAAACAAAGTGTAAGATGGCTTGAATGTATAGGTCCAGAAGGACAGAAAGGAAAATTAAAACCATATATGGCTAACATAGCTATGAACCTGTGGGGTCGAGACTTGTTACAACAGTGGAATACTCAGATTAATATCCCTCCAATCTCAGAAACAAATCATAAATTAGTACATGTTTCTGAGAGAAATATTAAAAGATATTATTCTAATGAGTGCTCACCAGCCATCCATGTCATACAAGAACAGGGCACAACAACTGATAATCTTCCAAAAACATTAACAGCTCTACCTTTAAAATGGTCAACAGACAAGCCTGTATGGGTTCAGCAATGGCCTTTAACAACAGAGAAACTCCAGGCTTTACAAGAGCTGGTGGAAGAACAGTTAAATGCTCATCATATTGAAGAATCAACCAGCCCTTGGAATTCTCCTGTATTTGTTATAAAAAAAAAATCTGGTAAATGGAGAATGGTAACAGACCTTAGAGCAATTAACAAAGTAATTCAGCCAATGGGCTCTTTACAATCTGGAATTCCTTTACCTACTCTGTTACCAAAAGGCTGGCCTCTCATAGTTATTGATTTAAAAGACTGTTTCTTTTCAATACCCTTACAAGAAAAAGACAGAGAAAGATTTGCTTTCACAGTGCCTACTTATAATAATTCTCAACCGGTTAAAAGATTTCAATGGAGGGTTCTCCCACAGGGAATGTTGAATAGCCCAACTTTGTGCCAATATTTTGTAAAACAGCCATTAGAAGTGGTACGTAAAAAATTTCCTAAATCTATAATTTATCATTATATGGATGACATTTTATTAGCTGATTCAAATGCAGATACTTTAGAAAGAATGTTTGAAAAAGTAAAGAAAATTTTGCCTTGCTGGGGATTACAAATTGCTTTAGAAAAGGTACAAAGAGGAGATTCTATTAATTATTTAGGATATAAAATAGAACTTCAAAAAATTAGACCTCAAAAAGTGCAAATTAGGAGAGATCGACTACAGACTCTTAATGACTTTCAAAGATTATTTGGAGACATTTCTCATCTAAGAACTATTGTTGGGGTAAAAAATGATGAACTGAATAATTTGTTTAAAACCTTAGAAGGTGATAAGGACTTAAATAGTCCAAGAGAATTATCACCTGAAGCTGAGAAAGAATTGGCCTTGGTAGAAAAGAAAGTACATGAAGGGCACGTAGATCGTATTGATCCAAAGCTGGATTGCATTTTGGTTATTTTACCTTCTAGGCATTCCCCAACAGGAATATTAATGCAAAGGGAAGATATTATATTGGAATGGATATTTTTACCAAATAAACCAAATAAAAAATTAAAAACTTATGTGGAAAAAATCTCTGACTTGATTTGGAAAGGAAAATTGAGACTTCGTCAATTAGCAGGAATAGACCCAGCAGAAATTGTCGTACCTTTAACTAAGGAGGACATTGAAAAATTATGGATAGAAAATGAAGCTTGGCAAAAAGCTTGTAGTAATTTTTTGGGAGAAATTAACAGCAAATATCCCAAAAGCAATAGAATTGATCTTATAAAGAGAGCTGATTGGATCTTGCCTCAAATTGTGAGGAAAAAACCCATATCTGGAGTTCGTACATTTTATACAGATGCCAACAAACAAGGAAAGGCAGGTTACAAATCAGAAAATTTAAGTAAAGTGGTTCAAAGTCCTTATAATTCAGTTCAAAAATCAGAATTGTATGCTATTCTGTTGGTATTAATGGATTTTTCAGAACCTCTCAATATAGTAACTGACTCTCAGTATGCTGAAAGAGTAGTATTACATATTGAGACTGCAGAATTTATCCACGATGCTTCAGAATTAACTTCATTATTTATTCAATTACAAGATACAATCAGAAAACGGAGTCATCCTTTATATATAACTCACATCCGATCCCATACTGGTCTGCCAGGCCCTCTAGCACAAGGCAATGATGAGATTGATAAATTATTGATAGGAAATGTGCTGGAGGCCTCAGAATTTCATAAAAAACATCATGTAAATAGTAAAGGTTTAAAAAAGGATTTTTCCATAACCTGGCAACAAGCCAAAGAAATAGTAAAGAAATGTCCTACTTGTTCCTTCTACAATCAAACACCATTACCAGCAGGATGTAACCCAAAGGGTACTCAGAGGAATGAAATCTGGCAGATGGACGTGTTTCACTTTGCAGAATTTGGAAAACTGAAATATGTACACCACACTATCGATACTTATTCAGGATTTCAATGGGCAACTGCTTTGAGTTCTGAAAAAGCTGATTCTGTAATCACTCATTTGTTAGAAGTTATGGCCATTATGGGTATACCTGCACAAATCAAAACTGATAATGCTCCATCATATGTCTCTGTTAAAATGAAACAGTTTTTTGCTTATTATAATATAAACCATGTTACAGGTATACCACATAATCCTACAGGTCAAGCAGTTATAGAAAGATCAAACAGAACTCTAAAGGATATGCTAAATAAACAAAAAGGAGTAACAAAAACCCCCAGAAATAGACTACATAATGCTCTATTAACTTTGAATTTTCTCAATGCCAATGAGAAAGGAACAACAGCTGCAGAGAGACATTGGATAATAGAAAAAACTACAGAATTAAATCAACCTATATACTTTAAGGATGTGCTGACCTCAGAATGGAAACCAGGGTATGTGTTACGTTGGGGACGAGGTTTTGCTTTTATTTCTACAGGAGAAGATAAGCTGTGGGTACCATCAAAATTGATAAAGGTTCGATTTGAACAAGAGAGACCTCTTAATTAGAGGAGGTGATAGTTCATCAACTATCGTAAACATCCAATTTAAACTAACTTACACCAGTAACACATGCCTTTTCATTTAATCAGATAACTTGTCAAAAAGGAACATCCCCAAAAAACCTTGGGGAAAGGTTTTTGTTTTTGTCTTTTAGGAGAATGAAGGTTAACGAATTTGAAGAACACTGGACAAATGAGACAACTGAAGAAAAGGAACAAATCATCTATCCTAAGAAACAGAGTGAAATGGCGTATGGGTATGTTATCTAAAAAAATTTTATGTCTTCCTAAATGTTTGTTTCTGCTTTTCTTTAAAGATTTAACACTATTTAACTTCTAATAGTCCCAGTTCAATTAAAATTTAAAGCTGACTTTGGAGTTGGAGAATGGCTCTCTCCTTCTTTAAACTCAAGCATGTTGTTAAAAGGAAAATGCAAACTCCCTGTATCATGCCAGAGGAAAAGAGCCATCTTCTGCTATGGGACAGGAGAAAAGCCAAATTAATTAAGGGACTATTCTATTACGAATCTCAACTCTTTGATTCTATTCTGATTCTTTAAACTTTTCTTAAAGTATGAATTTTATATCAAAATTTACAAGATCAATATATATAGATATATATACATTTTAAACTTTGTTAAGATATAAATGGTCATATAGAGTACTAACTAATTCTAAAAAGTCGCATATATAGTCTTTGTGTTCGAGTCTCTTATCAGTTTTTTGCAGGAAATCACGGTTAGGCCTAACATCAACTGAAGTCTCCAGGAAGAAGATGGGGCCCCACAACAACAACAATTCCACGTGGACAATAATAACATCACTAAGCTGACAAACATCATCTACAGATCAGCTTTGAACTACAAAGTGCTCAGAGCAATTTTGAGAAGAGCTAGCTGAGATGATCCAGTCTCAAAGACTACTTGAATAAGGATTTGAGATAAACCCTGAATTTTGGCATTATACACAGACTGGATAACGAAGGATATATTTACCTTTCCTAGAATTTGACAATTAACCTAAAATTTTTCTTTCAGGATAAAGATACCTTCGCCCATACCCAGCAGGAAGCAATTTCAAGAATACGACGCCCACATTCCCAAAGAGGTGGTGTGGGGCGGTTGGTTTTTTTGGTCTTTTAATGGGTTTTGGGTCTGGGATAATTTTCATTGATTAGGGGGGTTGGTTACAAGTTGTTGTCAAGGGTTAGGAAAAAGGCTAAGCAAAGGAGATTAGATTTAAGGTTCTTATTAAAAAAAAAAAAAAGAAAGAAAGAAAGAAAAGAAAAATGTAAATACTTTACATTGGATTGGATTGTTTTATATTGTATACAAATTATATATATTGAAATTGATATTGTTAGAAAATGTTATATATATTTTTCTAATTGTACCGTTCATCTAACAATGTAATGCAATTTTCTGATCCTTGAATGTTATTACCAACTATTAGGATATAAAGAAATGAAAGTTAGTAGTTAGATATTATAATAGAACTTGTAGTTATATTAGGTATGTTTTCAAGATTGAGTAGATATATTTTAGATAGACAGGTTATCTTCAAACCCTTCAGAGATCTACAGAATATGGCATTTAAAATGTTTTAATAACTTAGAAAATTTTTCTTTTTTGTTATGACTATGAGACATGTCGACTCCTGGCAGTACCAATCTACTTCAGAGAAAATATGGGCATTGAAGAAACTGCATATGGAGTTAACTTTCATTGTGGCAAAAGTTAGCCACTGGACAACAAAGTATCCTCGAATCAACAGGACAAAATGGACAAACAGGACATAAAACAAAGGATTACTGATTCTTGCCAAAACAAGTGTGGTTATGGTTTTATCAAAAGGCATCTTCAGAGGCCAGGACAATATGGCACCATCCCTGAAGTGGCCTTCGCAATTCGAAAAAGGTACAGTGCCCTTTTCTTCGAAGGCAGCTGAACAGGCAGTGGGCCGATGGCCTCTGATGTGCAATGGAACAGCAGCTGAAACAGTTATTCTTGAAGAGTAACTAAGCTCACGCCTCTCAATAGTAGACTGGCATTTGATGGAGGGATATGGAGAAGAATGGGATGCTGAGATGAAGCCATATATACACAGCCAGGAAGAATGGACAGCTGAGTTGGAAAACCATCAGCAATTTCCAGAATTTGAAATCCTGAATCATGACATGACACTGGTGGAATTCAGGTGTTTCTGGTACATGGACTACTCTCACTCAATGTGAGGTTGAACTGTTGACCTTGTGTACATCCTGCTTCACAAATGAGTCTGTCGGATATGCTGGGCCTATAGGCTGAAGATGATGCCCCAGCACTTCGGAGAAACCTCAGGTGACTGTCCAGACAGCTGTCTGTTTCTGTCAACTCACAAATTTTTTGGAGGTTGCTTATGTGCACTTCCTGTTTTTATTTTTGTTAGCTAATATTATTTCCTTCTTGGGTCTCTGAGGGAGTTGAAGATTAGTTAGTTATAGTTGAAGGTTAGTTAGTTATAGTTGAAGATTAATTAGGATACATTTTGAACTTACCAAAATAGGATAGATAATGAAATTATTTTCTCTGAATTTGTCAAATACAAATGGACTAGACATTGTTTAGGTATTTATTACTTGTATATATTGTATATAGTTATTATCCTTTTGTATATAGTTTTTCTTATATTAGTTATAAGCTTTTTCTTTTTTTTCCTTTTTATTAAAATAGAAAAGGGGAAATATGGTGATATTTTATTTGTATTAAAATGTTATTTGTATGTTAATAAAGTTGCCCGGGGGTCAGAGCTATTAGCAAGCCATAGGAAAGCAGGGCAGTGGTAGCGTATGCTTGTAATTCCAGCACTTAGTAGGCAGAGCTGGGTAAGTCTCTGTGTGTTCAGGGATACAGCCATTATTGGATACACATGCCTTTAATCTTAATACCAATCATGGAAAACCTGGAGGCCTATACAGACAGGCTGTGAGGAGGCGGTCATGTGGTTGGGTTTACAACCAATGAGAAGGCAGGACAGGAACTCTATATAAAGACTTTAACACAGGGGTAGCTCTGGTTCGGAGAGGTAGGACCACTGCAGGAGGAAGGGTAAGGTTTTGGCTCTTGGCTCTGGCCTCTTGGCTTTCTTCTTTGCATTGGTTCTGTGTTTATTGTTTGATGGGAAGGTTGGATACATCTACACTTGGGAGGCAGAGGCAGGCAGATCTCTGTGAGTTCGAGGCAACTATCCATTTTTAAGAGATTAAGTCTCCATTACATATTCTGTCACTGATGATTGATATGACATAATTTCCCCCTTTTGTAGCTATGTCCTACATTCGTGGATGACCTCTGTTTCTTGGTATTAGGAGCCACTTGACAACATGGCATGCATTTTATCCATTGTTCCAGTGTTAAAATTTCAGTTGTAACATGTTTTACACACTTAAAGGATGGAGGAGGCCACCCACTCTTCAACTCTGTGCATCATATGTGTTTATATAGTAGTGGATCTTCTTCTAGTCTTTTTGTGTTTGTTGAAATGATCCCCTTCAAAAATAATTTCCTCAGTAAAATATTACACTCTATTGGTAAGATCAATCCTAAGAATTTCCATTCTGATGTTAATAGTTATGTCCATTCTCAACTTTTGCACCCTATTCTTTCAGTTCTGGATTGTATCTAATGAGTTATTGGAGTACTCAAATTACATTCTCTTTCTTTCTTCCTTCCTTCCTTCCTTCCTTTCTTTCTTTCTTTCTTTCTTTCGTTTTTCAAGACAGGGTTTCTCTGTGTAGTTTGGTGCCTTTCCTGGAACTTGCTTTGTAGACCAGGCTGGTCTCGAACTCACAGAGATCCACCTGCCTCTGCCTCCCGAGTGCTGGGATTAAAGGCGTGTGCCACCACTGCCTGGCGAAATTACACTCTTCAATATGTTTTCTTATTTTAAATTTACTCTTCTCTCATACAATACATCCTTACTGATGTTTCCTCACCCTCTACTCCTCCCAGCCACCCCCATCTCCCCTCTGCCTCAGGTCCACTGCTCCTCCATTTCCCTTCAGAAAAGAGCAGGCCCCCAAGGGCTATCAACCAAACATGGCCTTACAAGATGTGATAAGTCTAGGCATAAACCCTCATATCAAGACTAGACAAGGCAACCCAGTAGGATAAAAAGGGTCCCTAGAGCAGGCAAAAGAGTCAGAGACACCCCCAGTCCTGCTGTTAAGAGTCCCACAAAAACTCCAAGCTAAACAACCACAATGTATATGAAGGGAACCCTGTGTAGACCCATGCAGGCTCTGTGATTGCCACTTCACTCTGTGAGCTCCTGTGAATCCTGCTTTGTTATTTTGTGCCCACTGATCTCCTGGTGTCTTTGACCCCTCTGGAATCCTACAATCTTTCCTCCCCCTCTTCAAGGTTCCCCCAAGCTCTGCCTAATATTTGGCTATGGGTCTGTGTATCTGCTCCCATCAGCTGCTGGAGGAAGCCCATCTGATGACAATTGGGCTAGGCACCATTCTAAGAGTATAGTACAATGTCATTAGGAATAATTTCATTGACTATTTTTTTTTTTTTGCCAGTCAGTGGGGTTCTACCCTAGGTCTCTGGGCTATCCAGCTTCCAGTTCCTAGCTATCAAGGTAGTTCCTGGCCATGCAGGCAGTGTTAGGCATGGGCCCTCAGTCATGGCTTGGGCCTCAAGTTAGACCAGTCATTAGCTGACCACTCCCACAGGCTCGGAGCCACCACTGTCCTAGCGCATCTTGCAGGCAGGACAGGTTATAGGCTGAAGGTTTTGTGGCTGAGTCCCCTCATAGGTTCCAGAAAGTTTCCACTGCTGTAGGTTTCCACATTGCCTCCCAAGGCCCCCCAGCTCCAGTTATCTCTCCCCTTATTCTCCCCTGTAACTTTCTTACCCACATGATGCACCCTGTAGCCATCTCCATCTGTCCCCAGTTTACCCACAAAATCTGTTCTATTTCTCCTTCCCAGAGAGATCCATGTGTCCCCCCCTAGAACCCTCCTTGTTACTTAGCTTCTCTGGGTCTCTGGATTGTAGTGTTGTTATTCTTTACTTAACAGCTAATATCCACTTATAAGTGAGTACATATCATGTTTGTCTTTCTGGGTCTGGGTTGCCTTGCTCAGGATAATTTTTTTCTAGTTCAATCCATTTTCCTTCAAATTTCATGGTGTTACTTTTTTTTTTTAAACAGCTGAGTAATACTCCATTGTTTAGATGTACCACATTTTCTTTAAGGGACGTGTATGTTGTTTCCAGTTTCTGGCTATTCTGAATAAAACTGCTATGAATATAGTTGAGCAAGTATCCCTGTGGTAAGGTGGAGTTTCTTTTGGGTATATGCCCAAGAATATTATAGCTAGATCTTGAGGCAGATTGATTCCTATTTTTTTTTTGAGGAATTGCCATATTAATTTCCGGAGTGGCTGTACAAGTTTGCACTCCTACCTGCAGTGGAGGAGTGTTCCCTTTGCTCCACATCCTCACCAGCAGGAGCTGTCACTTGTTTTTTTGTTCTTAGCCATTTGGACAGGTGTAATATGGAATCTCAGAGTAGTTTTGGTTTGCATTTCCCTGGTTACTAAGGATGTTGAACATTTCTGTAAGTGTTTATTGGCTATCTGAGATTCCTTTATTGAAAATTCTGTTTAAATCTGTACCCCATTTTAGAAATTGGATTACTTGGTTTGTTGATGTCTAATACCTGGAGTTCTTTATATACTTTTGATATTAGTCCTCTATCTGATGTGGAGGTGATGATCATATTTTCCCATTCTGTAGGCTGACAGGAGATCAAGGCGATACAAATTGTAAAGAAATCAGTCAAAGTATCATTATTTGCAGATAATTCAACCAGGGAACTCTACAGCTGATAAACATCTTCAGCAAAGTGGCTGGATATAAGATTAAATAAAAAAATCAGTATCCCTCCCCTATACAAATGACAAACTGACTGAGAAAGAAATCAGGTAAACAATACCCTTCACAATTGCCCAAAACATTATCATATAACTTGGTATAACCCTAACCAAGCATGTATGACAAAATCTTCAAATCTTTGAAGAAATTGAAGAATTTATCAGAAGATGGAAAGATCTGCCATGCTCATGGATTGATAGAATTATCATAGTAAAAATGGCCATCCTACCACAAGCAATTTACAGATTCAACACAATCGCCATCAAAATTCCACCACAATTCTTTTTTTTCAAATGTTTGTTTGTTTAATATTTCAAATTTTTCTTTTACTTTTATTGTTTAAAATTAATTAATTAATTTATTTTTCTATTATCAGCTTGATACAGTATGTATTCTTATCTTAATAATGAGATGTTTCATTGAGGCTTGCTCAGTAATTGAGTAAAACCGAAATTTATTATAAGCCACAGTTGTCCTAGGGACCTCCATGCTATATATATAGCCTCCATGGTTCTGTGGGTTGTAGTCTGATTGTTCTTTATTTTATATCTAGAATCCACTTATGAGTGAGTACATACCATGTTTGTCCTTCTGGGTTTGGGTTGCCTCACTCAGGATGATGTTTTCTAGTTCCATCCATTTGCCTGCAAATTTCATGCTTTCATTGTTTTTCTCTGCTGAGTAGTACTCCATTGTGTATATGTACCACATTTTCTTCATCCATTCTTCAGTTGACGGGCATCTAGGTTGTTTCTAGGTTCTGGCTATTACAAATAGTGCTGCTATGAACATAGTTGAGCATGTATCTTTATGGTATGAATCAGTATTCCTTGGGTATATGCCCAAGAGTGGTATGGCTGGGTCTTGAGGTAGTTTGATTTCTAATTTTCTGAGAAACCGCCATACTGATTTCCACAGTGGTTGTACAAGCTTGCATTCCCACCAACAGTGGAGGAGTGTTCCCTTTGCTCCACATCCTCATTGGTGTTTTTTTTTTTTTTTTTTTTTTGGTTTTTCGAGACAGGGTTTCTCTGTGTAGCTTTGCGCCTTTCCTGGAACTCACTTGGTAGCCCAGGCTGGCCTCGAACTCACAGAGATCCGCCGGCCTCTGCCTCCCGAGTGCTGGGATTAAAGGCGTGCGCCACCACCGCCCGGCCTCATTGGTGTTTTTGATTGTAGCCATTCTGACAGGTGTAAGGTCTACCACAATTCTTTACAGACCTTTAAAAGGACAATACTCAATTTCATATGAAAAAAACCCCCAAAAACCAAAAAAAAAAAAAAAAAAAAGAAAGAAAGAAACAAACAAAAACCCAGTGTAGGTAAAATAGCCCTGAACAATAAAAGAGCTTCTGAAGGTATCACCATCCCTGATTTCAAGCTGTGCTACTGAGATACAGCAATACAAACCACACAGCTCTGCCATAAAAACAGACAGGTTGATCATTGGAATTGAAGACCCAGACATAAATCCACACACATATAGAGACCAAATTTTTGATTTAAAAAAAGCCAGAAATACACACTGAAAAAAGAAAGCATCTTCAACAAATGGTGCTGGTTTAACTGGATATCTGCATGTAGAAGAATGCAAATAGATCCATATTTATCACCTCGCACAAAACTCAAGTCCAAGTGGATCACAGACCTCAACATAAAATCAGATACACTGAACCTGATAGAAGAGAATGTAGGGAATAGCCTTGAATGCATTGGCACAGGAGATGACTTCCTAAACAGAACACCGGTAGCACAAGCATTAAGATCGACAATTAATAATGAGACCTCATAAAACTGAAAGCTTCTTCTGTAAGACAGGACATTGTCTTTCGCACTTTATCCTACATTTATACGTGTATTTTTCACCATTTATCCCCTATACTCTATCTTATCACTCCCTCTCTTCCACTGATCCCTTCATTCTTCCTAGCTAGTCTCTCCTCTATTTCATGTCTCTTTTCTCCTGGAGTCTTAAAGAGTTTAGTTAGGGATGCTTAAAGGAGGATGAGTGGGAGACATGGACAACTTGCCTGTGACTATATCACTGAAGGAAATGTTTATCTCCCATCAACCATCCAGTTCTTATAGATCTTAAGGAAGGGACGGCACCTACTAAGCTCGTCCCTTCTCTGTGACAGAATGTTGCTAGTCTGCGGTTTCTTGCAGGTAATAATCATATGTTCTGAGAATGCAAGAATGCCACAGCCACCTAATTAAAAAATATGAAGTTACTGTTAACTCATTGATTCAGAAATATTTTGATTATGTGCCTCATAGAAATATCCACAACAGTTTTTCTGTGTTTGCTCCTCTAATGGAAAATCTTTTGTATTCTTTACTCAATAGTGCTTGGATTTTTATACAAGTTTACCTATAATTTCCTTTTTAAAAGTTACTTGTAGTTTTTTTTTTGAGCTTATTGTCTTTTTTCTCTGTTTGTTATTTGAACCTCTGACCAATAGTGAAGGAATAGTGTATTCCTATTCCTGTGCTCCTAGCTCTTACAACTGAAGGAGTTTTGTGAAATCATTTGAGTAAATTGTTTCAGAAGTACAGGGGATTGGAACCTATGGCCTTGCACATGATCGGGAAAGTGTTTTATCATTGGGTACATACACAGTCTTATCGAATACATATTGATTGCTCTAAAATAACTTCAGGTAAAATGATCCACAGAGGAAGCAGTACAAAGTGTTATTTGAGTAATCTTTGGGAAATAGGGGAAGAAATAGTGTGTGAGATAGTCATACAGAGAATGTTAGGAAGCTGACATTTTTCTTCCTATGATTTTTAGGACATATGCTTTTATCGATGATGATATCTTTAAGGGCAACACTTATTTGTACCTCTTCATTGTAGCTATTTTTTTTTTTTAGTTAAAAAGGAGGTTTATTTTGGGGTAACTTACAACCAGTGAAGGAGATGGTTACAGGATCTGGGAGAGGTGAGGTACAGTCCAGCGGGGTTCTCTGGAGAACTCTGACTCGGTCTGTCTTCCAGCATCCAGGATCACCAGGAACCAAGAGAGCCTACACGTCCGGATCTTGGGTCTCATTGTAGCTATTTTTAATGATGATAATTTCATATACAATCAACTCTCCACATCTACAGATTCTGTTTCCATGGCATCTACAGTTGTGGATTGTAGGTAGTTAGACAAAGACTTTCTCCTTGTCATTATCCTCTTATAACAGCACAGCAATTCTCACAATACTTATTCTATGCTAGATTTTAAAAATAATGTGACCTGAGAGCTTCTTCTTTGAGGACTAGCTTTCATAATACCACAGATTGCCATGCAAACTTCTAAGGGAGAGCAGCAACCAGCAGTCTTAGCCAGCTATGATGCTTATGAACCACAACAATGATTACCATGGCGTTGTAACTCTAAGGGTGTAATGGTGCTACACATACTTTGATAACCAAGAACTGTCTAGTTGAACTTAAGGCCTACTCAACAAAAGGGCATTCATGCCTGGGACTGGGAACCTAGCCAACTACCCAAGGCTAGAGAGGTCAGGATCTTGGAGGAGAACTTAAAGTACTACATTAGTAAACCACAGTAATCCCCAACTACATGCTTAATGCTTAATATTTATTCCTCTACCCACAGATAAGTAAGTTCTCACCTCCCATCAAAGAAATTTTCATTTCAACTCATGGAGCACATTACAGAAAACCAAAATGAATCAAAATGAAGAAAAGACATTCTGTGTTGCCCAGTTCCATTTGAAACATATACAGCATTACTCCTACACCTAAGACTCTGGGATTATTGCAGAAAAGGGGGAAGAAGGAGTGTAAGAGCCAGAGGAACAGGGAGTTTTCTGTGATATTGGGTCTCAGAAATATCAGAGAAGCTACATTTGTGAAGTCTCAACATGGCTGTCTGAACAAGACCTGGGAAAGGATGACATTGATAGTCATGTTAACATGGAAAGGGGAAAGAAAGCTCATGAAGCCTCAATGCCAGACAAAGAACTGCAGACAATTAAGACTGAGAGTTGGAGCAATAGTCTTTTCCAGGGAAGTGCTTCCCAGTTGGATCACCAATAAAAAATGCTCATCCCTGAGATCATACGCATATAAGTTACATCACCAGACACAGGATGTTGTATTTATATATATTGAGGAATACATGTAACAGCAGTCAATGAGAAAAAAGGAGGATTTCAAGAGAGCATGGAATGGCATATGGGAAGCTTTGGAGGGAGTTAAAGGAAGGGTGACATTCCCTAGGGAGGGACACCTTGCTCAGCCTTGATGCAGGGGGGAGGGGCTTGGTCCTGCCTACACTTGATATGTTGACTCCCCGTGGAAGGCTTTACCCTCTCTGAGGAGTAGATGGGGCCTCGGGTGACAGGGGGGAGGGGGGAAGTAGAGGGGAAGTATGAGGAGGGGAGGAAGTAGGAATTGTGATTGGTATGTAAAATGAAAATAAAAATTTTAAATAAAAAAAGTATGTCAAAGAACACTAAAAACGAGGATTGGTGAAAATGAAGTGATTATAATTGCACAAAATAAAAATTGTTATTAAAAATTGATCTAGTAAATATTTGAAATATATTGGAATTTATATTCCTATATAAATATATATGAATGTATAACACACACATGCATACACACATATATGTTATAGTTACATAGCATGGCATTTTAAGAGTTGAGTATCTGTTGAGTTTGATATTGTTTGGAGGTCCTGTAATGAAGTTTCCAACAAATGATTTTATATACTCATATTTTATATACATTATAATTGTTATAAGTAATAAATGATTAGTATGTTTATATAAGCCTTAATTATGTGTGCAATAAAATTTCTTATGTAATATTAATTAAGAAAAAAAGGCCATGAATTTGAAAGCCTGGAATTTGTCAAATACAAAGGGTAATAAGAGCTTCTAACCTAGATAACATGTCTATGAACTGTCTCTTATTCTCATTGATTGTGCCAAGGAAGCTCATGTCACACAAGCATACAAGCACACTTACTGATACACATGTTTGTATGCATGCACACATCTAGTTAGAAAATACTTTTAAAACTTTCATTATTATTATTATTTACCATGGTTTTCTTTGTCTTCTTGTACTTTGCTACACTGGCCGTCTTAGAGAGTGGTGAAGCCTAGTCAGCTGTAGTGTGCCGCCCACAGCATGAGTGCTAAAATCTGTGCTTGTTAGAAATGCTGTCACCTTTAGCAGTAGGGGAGGTTATGTCTGTATCAGTTGGGGTTTTGTCACTTCTAGCAGTCAGAGTAGTGTCCTGGTAGAAGTTGAGGTGGTGTTATGTGAAGAAGATGGGGCACTGTCACCTGCATCAGTTGGGGTAGTGTCGTTCTTGGTTGCTGAGATGTTCTTAGCTACCACAGCATTTGTGGAAGCCTCAGGCTGGAGGGTCCTGGGAAGAATGATGGAGTTGGCACCTGTATCATTGCTGATAGAAGCAGTGGAAGCCATTGTGATGGTATCCATAGTGGGAGGACCAGAAGAGGCTGCCACATTTTCAGAGGGTGGTCTAGGTCTTGGGTGGTTGGGGAGGAGAAGAGACAAAAGAGGAAAAGAGGGTGGGAAGTGTATCTGCTATGTGAGCACAAGAGTGAAGGACAAGGATTCCTGCTTGCAGGAGAAGAGGAAGCCTGGGCCAAGTAGTCAGTGGCTTTAGACTTCCAGGACACTTTCTGGTTCACTTGCTTCCCCATAGCTTTTAGATTTTCATGAAGTTTAGATTTAGGCGATTTAAATTTTTCTTCAAAAATGTGAGTAGGCTTCAGAGATAGAATATGAAAAGAACAAAACAAAAATCAACAATATTTCAAATATGCCCCCATCTCATTTTGATTTTCTTAAATATGCTTCTTCTTCAGAAATACAAATTTATATGATATCCCAGCTATAAGTACTATCATCCTTTGGTAACCTTGGGGGACTAGTTGTAGGGACTTCTGCATACTATAATTTGTGGATGTTCAATTACTCCATTTTAAATAATGTACAATAACTTATGTGGTCATCCTGCATACATTAAATCATCTCTGGATTGGTTATAATTCCCATGATATTACCAATATTATCTGAATATATTAGCTATGAGTTATTGGAGGAATAATAGCAGAAAAAAAATGCTCAGTACACATATTTTTTGAATATTTTCCATGGAAGGTTGGTCAAGTCCGTTGATGCAGAATCTGCCTGGGTTCAAATACAATGATAACTCAATACCCAGAGAACGTTTAGGAACATGCTGCGTGGAAGAATTCTTTTAATATATACTAACGTGTTCTGTAATTAGTAATTATTTGATAGGGGATACTCAAGAGGACGTCTTATCTATTCATATATCTCATGATTCTATTTTACAAGCTTAGGTATTGTATGTCCCCCAGGGACCACTTTTCCTCATGGTACAAGGTTAGGTTTATGGAAGGGTTACTTTTATTAAAGTACCACAATAGATGGCACAGTAATCACTCTGATGACAACAACAGATACTTCGTAATGCTGCCCAGCTCTTTATTTTCATTTTGTATAATGCTTGGGAAGGGATTGTTTCTTAAGCCTTTAAAGATCATTTATCCCAAATTCTCACAGGGCTTTGGACTGTCTCATCCTTGCTGCCAAGCAGAAATTAATCTTTGCCACCAGCTCAGAAAATCGTCAGTGGCATTTGGGGCAGCAGCAGTGGTTAGGGAGATATTGGCACTAGGTGTTATATTTGCTTGTATTGGGGGAGGAGGTGGAGTGAGAGGGGGATTGGTTGGAGGTCTGGGTTGTGCAGGTGGATATGGACCAAAGGGAGGAGGAAGGGGTGGTCTACCAAATCCAGGACCAAAGGGAGGAGGAGGTGGTCCACCAAATCCAGGACCAAAGGGAGGAGGAGGTGGTCCACCAAATCCTGGACCAAAGGGAGGAGGAGGTGGTCCACCAAATCCTGGACCAAAGGGAGGAGGAGGTGGTCCACCAAATCCTGGACCAAAGGGACGGCGAGGAGGAGGTGGTGGTCCTCTAGGATCATGTCGTCCTCTGGGGCCTCTGTGACACTCACCAGACTGTGGGAGAAAGGAAATAAACAATTTTAAACTAGATGTTTCAGACAATCATCAGCACATACACTTTCTGGGGTGGGTAGAATTTTAAGATGACCCCCTACAAGTCTCACTCTCCAAAGATATTTGCTGGCCTGATTTTATCAGATATGCTCTCCTAAAGCAAGTTCTGTAATGCTGGAGGCAGAAGAAGCTAGAGATTTCATGCTGCAGCAGATGGTCTGTTGATTTATAATAAAGGTTCTCTGTACTGGGAAGAAACACATGACAACTAGGCTATACTAGATCAGAGTGGCCTCTGGCTCATGGCCAGCAAGAAAGCAGAGATTCATCTCATGGACATTTTCTAGTGTCCGTCAGTATCCATATTTACCCTGGCCTCAATACACACATGTAAGAGTTAGAGGCTAGGATCTAAGAGAGAATAAATAGTATTTGTTTTCCTGAGCATGGGTTACTGTGTTTTCTACATTTTCTAGTTCCATCCATTTTTTTTTCTGAAATTTTCATACTTTTTTCCTTTAAAGTTGGGAAATAAGCTTTAAGGGTGAATGTTGGGAAAATAATAGAACAAAGAAGAAGGAATAATACTGAAACAAAAGGGTCCAGTGTGGGGAAGGGAGAACAGGGACCTGGGTAAGGGGAAAATCCACCCAAATGGAATATGAACATCACACATGGAAACCTGTTTATTTTATGCTAATTAAAAATATTAGTGAAAAAGTCGAGGCCATGCAATACTGCAGTAAAGGGACAGAATTCCATGAACTGTGAAAAGGATAACCTTGAGATGAAGAGTGGAGCATACCTTCAGGGTTCCTCCTCTGCCTTGTGTGGCACTTGAGAAGAGAACACAACTAAACCAAGTATAGACTACACTATGGTAAACAGGGTTTTTAAAGTCCTAATTTGTGGTTATTTATTATACAACAAAAGAGAACTGTTACATGTTTCTTAGCAAAATTTGAAAGTCAATCAAAAAAATGTTTCCCTCTTTGTTCTGAACATACAGGTCCTTGATGAAAGCTTAGATGGTATTGAAGGGAAAGAAAATACTATGAGCAAAATCTTAAGCTTGGCTGTTAGTAGACCCAGTCACTGAAATCAATCCCAAAATGAAGTAGTTGCCCTCTAGGATTGGGAAATGTCTGTCTCATTCAGAATCTTAGGGTTGTTCTAGGTTTTAATTTGAATAAAATGCAAACCACGTTATAGAGTTTGTACTTTTCACCATATCTTGGAGTAGCAGCATTAGGAGGTACGGATATGTTTAAAGTAACTTTATAGAATGGGTAGCTACAATACAAAGTAGTTAAAAAAAAAAGGCCAAAGGGAAATCTAGTAGTCTCTGTAGTGTAAAGGCTCTGGTTGGAGTCCTGCCTCTGCCATATACAGACTGTGTAGCTCTGCAGCTTGTTCGAAACAAATCTTTTTCCACCTTTGGAAAATGATCTTCATATATATTTCCACATCCTGGAGTCTGGTTTTTTTGTCAGGTTAGTTGTGAAATATTGTTAGTCATGCCTAAGGCCCTTTTCATAACATAAAGTAATTTTCTGTGAGCAATTTTATATAGCAATTAAATAGAATGCCTAGGCAGTCCTTGCCTTGGGTACAATACTTGTTGAATAGTCAGTGCTATTAATTGTTATGCTAACATCCAGTTTAGCAGTTTATGTTTTCATAAGGTATAACATGAAACATAAAAACAGCTGAAAAGTATTGTAGGGAAGAAATGCGGTAGGAAGTTGGAGTACTTAGTTTTTGATAGATGAAAGTTTAAGAATTGTTTCCCTGACAAGGCCGCCTTTGAAATGAGGTCAGAAGACTATAAAACACAAAGGGCCGTGCCAACGAGAGGGAACGTATGTGCTCCTAGTCCCACGCTGTTGATTCTTAGTCAAGCTTGCTTGGAGCTGATGGTTGGCTAGGATACAGATTCATTCACTTATTTGTTGAGCTCTTTCTCTAATTTGTTCATCTGACACATTGCCTTCACTGATGTTAAATTTTAGGTGTACCCTAAAAAACTGTCCCCTTAAGTTCAATTTCATGGACAACGGTAGAAGACGCCATAGGCAATGTATGGCAGAGATTTATGGTCTTCAAAACTGACTTGTAACCCTCAAGTTTTTCGGTCTGCCCTCTCCAGTTTTATAGAGGCTTGTACTATTCCATGTGGACACCAACTTTCTTTTTCTTAGTTTTCTATCTCATCCCACGCCCCCATATTTACCTGCAGATTCAGTACCTCTTACTTCACCCAGAGATTGCAGCAGGTATAAATGAACTTCCTCTCCGGTCTAGGCTATGCAGCCTTTAAAGTCACTAATGATGTCAGAGAACAACTTTTCCATTGTTTTCTCAGGGACTCGGTCATTTTTCTTTTACTTACTGTAACTGTATGTTCCTCCATTTACTTAGCACATTTCATTTAGAAAATGACCACCACCTATGTCCAATCACCCAATACTATATCACAGCTTTGTACCTGTCCCCTGAATTCTGTTTATCCAGTTCTCAACGTCTCTCATCTCCCCTGCCTCTTTATTTGTATCATTATAATGACATTTTCATTTGAACTCATCATTCTACTTTTTGCTTCTCCCTTAACTAAAGTGTGCAGAGGTTAAAAACATTCTGCAGAAAATGCACATTGCCTCATGTCATTCCCTATCTCAAAAAGCTTGTGCTAAATTTTCAACATGGCTGGCTTTTACTGTTACCTCTTTATTTCATTGCAACTCGATACTAAAGGGCAGCCAGATTTGGTAATTTCACTCTTTGTGTCCCCTCATGTTTCTGTTTAGCTCTTGCCCTCAACATGGCAGTATAGCTCTTTTATTGATATTATTAACGCTGTATACTATATTAAGACACATCTTGGGATCAGTGCTTTCTCTGTGTTTTGCAGCTCATTGGCATTAGATACAGACAGTAGATATGCGGGGTTCCATTTCACAGGCTGACCACCCTGGGAGCAAGTTCAGGATTTCACTTTTAACTGCCAAGGAACAAATTTTAAGTGTGGGGAAATAATTCACATTATTTTCATAGTTGATGAGACTAAAGAATTAGCTGAAAATTCCTGTTTTTTCCTTAGGACATCCTGATACTGATCTGACTATTATGTAATGACAAACTTTCTTGGACATATATATCATTTTCTTAATGTTTAATCCACTCACAGTGATTAGCTCCAGTCTCATTAGTAGCTTAAGTTAGTGAATTTAAAAATGATGAAAAGGATTGTCCTAGGAAGAAAATCCTGTTAAGGGGTCTGTAGTGGGGGATAATCTCTTTCATTTATTGTGTAAGAACAACATAGCTAAGGGGTTGGGAATTAAGCTCAGTGGTAGAGCGCTTGTCTAGCAAGCACAAGGCCCTGGGTTCGGTCCCCAGCTCCAGAAAAAAAATAAAATAAAAAAAACATAAAAAAGGATAATATAGCTAAAACACAGATCCCTTGGATATAAGCTTATAGCTTAATCTGATTAATAATAAACCCTTTGTCACATTATCATTGAGGGTTAAATGAGTTAATATATACAAACAATGGAAAATTACATGTAATAAATACTCAAGAGATGATTGGCCATTTCTCTGCTCTTATGAAAAGACTATACCTTCTTACTTGAAGGCAGCAATTATTAATCATCCTGAGTCTCATGGACTGTCATGGAAAGACTTATCCAACGTGTACTGTTGCACTGAACTGCTTGTAGGATTAGAATGCTCACCAAATTCATTTTATAAGAAAAGATTGTTTAAATAATCCAAACATGACTGTTTAAAATAGTAGCTAATTTTCCTCCTGTATTCTGAGGACATAAATATGTTGAAAATCAGCTTTAAGAGCAGGCCAAGAAGAGCTACCTGTGCAGTTGATGGAGTATGGGAACATAAGGGATTTATCTGTGTATAAAATCTCTATAAGGTTATAGATCTGAGCATCCTATATGGCAGCTTTATTTGGCTACTAAATTAAACCAGAATTTCAAAGTAGAAGTTAAAGTACTAGAGTGGTATTTCATCAGCAATTTGCAGCTTCTATGTATTAGGAAAGGCAAATAAATAATATGAAAAAGTCTGAAGTAAAAGTTAACAAGAGAATATGAAGATGTGTGGTAGGGATTAAAGGTACTTACCAGGAAACATCCTCCAAGAATCCAAAGGCCCAAGACTAAATAAAGTGGTTTCATCTTTGGTGTCTCCTGAAAGTAAGCACAATGGCTGATTAGCATTCATTTAAAAACAAAATGGTACTATTTGAGACTTGTCTCAACACATAGTGAGTGTATGTGTAGTGCAGTGTATCTTGAAATAATTTTCCTGCCCTTACCTTAGACTCAGTATTAGTAGGGTAGTATGGTCAGCTGATAACATTTGACTGTATAATGAGGGAGCTAGTTTTTACATTTGACTTGTGAGCTGATGGCTGGAGAGAATGCCAGATATTTGTCCATGAAGACTCTGAGCAACAGAAGCTTTCCAAAGCAAAGTTTTTGACTTAAAAGTAATTATTCTGAAATGGACATTTTTCACTTATACATTTTGTTTTTTCTTAAAAATAGCCATTCTATATTCACATTTTTTATAAACTTATGTTTGAGATATTACCACTTTAATTTTGTCATATTTAATTTTTTATTTCACCTAATAGATAAGGAAGAACTCTTCCTGTTAGATACACCAAAGATCACAGCATCACTGAATATAGTGACTAGTTTTAACACTATGCTAAGTCATCTTAGTCCTTAATGAATGTTCTCAAATCTGCTCTCTAACATCCAACCATGTTCCATCAATAACTAGGACAGAAGAAAATATCATTCTTTAGCTCTATTTTCTTTTCAGTGTCTTTTTTTTTTTTTGAGACAGGATTTCTCTGTGTAGCTTTGGAGCCTTTCCTGGAACTCACTCTGTAGCCCAGGCTGGCCTTGAACTCACAGAGATCCTCTTGCCTCTGCCTCCTGAGTGCTGGGATTAAAGTCATGTGCCATCACTGCCTGGCTCTTTTCAGTGTCTTAAAGTTTGTGATAAATTTCCGGAGTCAGAGTCTGGCGCCTTAGACCACTCGGCCATCGAGACCATGATTGAAAAAAGCACAGGGACAAATAGCCAAACTAGTGGAAACACAAGCACTGTAATCCAGTGCTGAGGATCCCCCATGGAACTGGACTAGCCCCTCTGGGTAAGTGAGACAGTTGTTTAGCTTGAACTGTTTAGGGGGCCCCCAGGCAGTGAGACCGGGACCTGCCCTCAGTGCATGAACCGGCTTTTTGGGACCTAGTGCCTAGGCTGAGACACTTTGCTCAGCCTTGATGCAGGGAGGAGGGGATTGGACCTGCCTCAACTCAATCTACCTGGCTGGGCTGACTCCCCAGGGGAGACCTTGCCTTGGAGGAGGTGGAAATCGGGGGTGGATTGGGGGTGAAGGTGGGGCAGGGTGGGGGAAGGACAGGGGAATCCATGGTTGATACATAAAATGAGTAGAAAATCTCTTAATAAAAAGAAAAGGCAAAATAAAATAAAAATAAAATAAAATAAAAAAATAAATCCAACTTTTCATAAAAAACAAAAAATTTCCAGAGTCAGTTTGCCTGAGTTCTTCCTTCATATCACTGCACACAGTGACTTGTCAACTCCACAGTCAACTATGTTAATAGTGTAAATGTGGCGACCAAACAATGCAAACCTTAAAGAATCTTAGGAACAGTTTATTTTTTTACTAGATATTATGAGCAAATGTAACCTATTGTTTTTTTCTAAGACATATATCATGTGACGCTTAAAAAAACAAGAAAAATGGTAAATATATATGTTAGAATAATTCTATTTCCGAGTACACCCGAGAGTAGCCCATCAACCATGAATGTTAAAGAACCCTAGGGTACAAGGAGGAGAAAGGGAATTGTGGACTTTGGTGAACTCACTGTCCCCAGTGTTCCACAAGAATACTTTCCTGTTACTTGCATAATTTTTCAAAACAGGATACATTTTATGACTTATGATTTCTTGGAGGCGCTTATTCTTGCATTGACAAAACAGGAATATCCTATAAACAGCTCGTTAAGATGCTATCTTGAAAAGCCGGGCAAAATTTAATGTCAAGTTAAAGGGCTTCGTATTTCCAGGTACCTACCTTGGAGAAGCTTCTTAGCTGATTAGTCTGCTGGCGGGAGGACTCAGTTATTTCTGAGTGGAGGAAGATGAAGGACAAAGGCCCAGCACTCTCAGCTCTTATATATGTTGTAGTCTAATTTCATTGGCAATAAAAGACACACAAGTAGGAAGAAGAAACAACTTCTTGGTTGATGCTTTGCAGACAGGAAGCATCCTTGCCAATTTGGCCATGTGTTTCTGCATGTTCTTTTCATTTCCAAATCCACTCAGTTTGTCAGTGTGTGAAGCTTCTTCAGGAAGCTGTATAGTGAGTCAAAATGTGCTTTTATTTCAGGACCAAAAAGTGGGATCTGTGGTGCACACTCTTATTTCAAGAAGAAGAAATGAATTATTTGTTCTGATTGTTTTTACAGATCATCTTTTATTATATATCAATCTTGTTGTATTTACTATTTAACCTTAAAAATAAATGTTATATGGGAGGTACAAATATTTAAAAAATGAATTCTCATGTGATCTTAAGAGACTATTTAGGAAAAAAGATGAGGATAAGAATTAAAAATCATTATTGAATAGCTGTTGCTAAATAAAACACACACACACACACACACACACACACACACACACGCCTGGTGGTGGTGGTGGTGGCGGCGGCGGCGGCGGCGGCGGCGGCGGCGGTGGCGCACGCCTTTAATCCCAGCACTTGGGAGGCAGAGGCAGGCGGATCTCTGTGAGTTCAAGGCCAGCCTGGTCTACAGAGTGAGTTCCAAGAGAAGCACAAAGCTACACAGAGAAACCCTGTCTCGAAAAACCAAAACACACACACACACACACACACACACACACACACACACACACACATTCTAGCAATATCAGAAATTATAAAACGTTCTAGTATTGGTTTGCAAACCTTCGTTCTTATCTGTTACTGAGCAACCACAGGCCTAACACCACTGAGGATGATTCTGTGCCAGAGTTAACACCGAAATCACCTTTCCTCTGACAACTCAGTATGTTTCAGGATCAATACCTCTTTCTCTTTTGATGTTAACAGAGTTATCAGCCAAGTGTTTTAAGTCAGGTGTGCTGTACATTGTAATGGATCATTGCTTCTAAAGAAAAAAGGATTGACTCTGTCAAGGCAGATGATTTCTGATAGAGCTGTGAGTAGAAAAGTATTAGGGCAGCACAAACAAACAGAAGCACATGCCTACCAAGACACAACAATCACTCAAGCTCGTCTTCAGTTAATTCATGGCTTTCAAAGATTGTACCTAGCATTTTCTAAAAGAATACTTTCACAGAGGAAATCCAAGGGACAGTAGAATCCTGTTATTGCTAGGACAGAGACTTACGTAGCAGGTGGGAGTATTTTCCTAATATAATTAAATTAGCAGACGTAAAGCCAGCAATACAGTGACATTTCATATTTGATATCTTTTGCCCTGTGGAATGATACTTATTTCTGCTGAAATGCAGGAGCAAAAACTATTATTTTTGATGAGGAAAGTATACAAATGTGATTGTTTCAGATTGTTCATAAGTATGAATTGCTTCCCTAAGTATTTATAATGCTTTAGAGGTTACAGAATGCTTTAAAAAATTCTGTGGAAGGATTGAAAGATGCCAGCGACTGGGTTGCGAAGTTCTGGCATTAACAGATGTGGTTATCATTATCAGATGATAGAGCTTGCAGGTTGGAGACAACTTACCCCTCTGACTTCTGGAGCAGAGCTGCTGCCAGATTCCCACATTGAAAAATTCAAACCACTTTTCGAGTTAGCTACAAATTTAGCCTGGAGTTTCCAAGCAGCCAAAGTTAAGAGGACAGTGAAGGCAGATAAAAACCCATACTATCCACAAAGCATAATCATAGTAACTGCCTATCTTTCCTTCCTATGGAAAGCTATAAGACAAATCCTCATTTATGTTAAGCCAGGAAGCAGATTATTTTATATCAAGAAGGAAACTGGTCTTTGAGTATAACCTTGGCGTTCAAAGCTTAAGAATATAAACAAGTATACAATTTCCCTTTAATCCTGCTATATAAAGCAAACAAGCTCACTCCTCCTTCTAGGTCTCTCTTGGGTAGTATTCCTGGGTTTATCTTACTTTTTTGTTTAAATTTTTTAAAAATTTATTTTTTAAAAAAAGTTTTGTTTTCATTTTATATACCAATCCCAGTTTCCCTCCCTCCCCTTCTCCTGTGCCTCTACCTTACCCAATCCCATCCTCCATCCATTCCTCAGAGAGGGTAAGGCTTCCCATGGCTAAACAAAGTCTGACATACTAAGTTGAGGCAGGACCAATCACCCCTGCTCCACCATGTCAAGGCTGAACAAGGTATCCCACCATATGGAATGTGTTCCAAAAAGCCATTTCAGGCACCTAGGATAAGTCCTGGTCCCACTGCCAGGGCCTCTCCAAACAGATCTAGTCACATAACTTACCCACATTCTGAGGGCCTAGTTCAGTCCCATTCATGTTCCCCAGCTGACAGGCCAGAGTCCATGAGCTCCTACCAGCTTGGGTCAGCTGTCTCTGTGGTTTTCTCCATCATGATGGAATCAACCTACCTCAAGACCCACAAATACTACTATTGGACATATACCCGAAAGATGCTCAATCATACCACAAGGTCACTTGCTCAACCATGTTCATAACAGCATTATTTGTAATAGCCAGAACCTGGAAACAACTTAGATGCCCCTCAACCAAAGGAAGGATAAGGAAAATATGGTACATTTACACAATGGAATATTACTCAGTTGTAAAATACAATGAAATCATGAAATTTGTAGGCAAATGGATGGAACTTGAAGGAATCATCCTGAGTGAGGTAACCCAAACCCAGAAAGACAAACACAGTATGTCCTCACTCTTAAATGGATATTAGAGGCAAAGCAAAGGTGGTTGATATATTGTGCACCCCAATAAACTTATCTGGGGGTCAGAGAACAGAACAGCCATAATATTAAACATAGAGGTTAGGCAGTGGTAGCACACGCCTTTAATCCTAGCATTCCAGAGGCAGAGATTTGTCTGGATCTCTGTGAGTTCAAGGCCACACTGGAAACAGCCAGGTGTGATAACAAGAGCCTTTAATCCCAGGAAGTGATGGCAGGAAGCAGAAAGGTATAAAAGGCTTGAAAACCAGGAACTATCTGGTTAAGCTTTTAGGCTTTTGAGCAGCACAGGTCAGCTGAGAGGCATCCAGTCTGAGGAGACAGGATCAGCTAAGGAATTGGCAAGGTGAGGTAGCTGTGGCTTGTTCTGCTTCTCTGATCTTTCAGCGTTCACCCCAATACCTGTCTCCAGGTTTGTTTTTATTAATAAGACCATTTAAAATTTGTGCTACACCAGAGAAGCTAGGTAAAAAGGATGACCCTAAGAGGGTCACACATGGAGGGCCCCAGGAAGGGAAAATAGTTAGGATATCCTGGGTAAACTGGGAGGTGGGACAGAAGGAAAGGGATGAGGATGGAAACAGGAGGAACTGAGAGAGCCAAATAGAGGAAGGGACAGAGAGGAAGAGCAATGAAAGAGATATCTTGGTAGAGGGAACCATTAGGGGGTTAGGGAGAAACCTGGTGCTAGGAAAATCCCCAAGAATCCACAATTATGATACCAGCTAAAATTCCTAGCAATAATGGAGAGTGTACCTGAACTTACCTTCTCCTATAATCAGATTAGTGACTACCCTAATTGTCACCATAGAACCTACATCCAGTAACTGATGGAAGCAGATGCAGTGATCCACAGCCAAGTACTAGGCTGAGCTCCTAGACTCCAGTTGAAGAGAGGGAGGAGGGATCACAGGAGCAAGTGAGGTCAATATCATGATGCTTAATATTTTTTTGAGAATTTTGTAGTGAACACTACATCTACTTCACTCCTATCCCTCTCTCTTCTATTTCTAATGCCTGTGTCCCTGCTTCCATATTCATGATCTCTTATTTATCATTGTTAGAAGTATACACATGTGTCTCTCTCTATATCCATTAATATATGTATATATTTATATGCACACATGTATATATAACCTACTGAGTCTATTTGGCTTTGTTCCTGTGTGTGTGTGTGTGTGTGTGTGTGTGTGTGTGTGTGTGTGTGTTCAGGGCACAGCCTAAGTGAGTGCTTGTCTCCAGAGGAGACTGATTCTCCCTCTCTCAGCAGCCAGTGATCGCCTGTAGCTCTTCATTTGGTGGTAGGACTAAGTAAAATTTCCCCTGACTACACAGGTGTGTAAACTGGTGGTATTATTATGCTGGCTAGAACTAAATCTTTATATATAAATGTAGCTCTCACTCCTTATCAAAAATGCTTTTCTTTTCCTTTGAAACCAATGGGGACTTTTTCAGAGATGCACAACTTGTCAAAAAACGTGAATAAGTTATCATGGAGTGCCCAATGTAAAATGATACATTTTAGTGGAATCCCAACTCACCTGCACATCCTCTCTTCTACCCCAACCTGCTCTGTCCATATCAGATTTAGTAATAACAAAGGTAGTCCACATGCCCAGATCTTCTCATCACAAAAATACAAACACTATGAAAGATCAGTCTACTATCTCCTCTCTAAAACCTAGCAGTCTTACAGAAATATTTGCCGATGATAATTACCAGATGGACTCAAAGACACACATTTAAATGAACAATCATAAATATCATCAAAGAATTCATGGAGCTTAAAGAAGACACAAAGAAACAGTTCAATGAAATCAAGAAGAAAGAACTTAAGGAGAAGAAAAGCCTGAGTGATGCCCAAGGAAATGCAATCATAAGGCTGATGGGAACGACACACCTATAATGGGGTGACAATGCCCTTAGTACACAGCACAGGTTAATAAATATAAAGCCCACTGCCAGCATGGGTTACCTGTTTTTGGAGTTTCCAGCCTTTGCAATCCCACATATACCCCCACCACTACCACCAAATGCCACAGGTTATGTTATCAAGGTTTTTGGTTACTCTTCAGAACTTGATGGTAAGATCCTACTGCTGATGACACTTAAGTCATAGAAAATGAAGACATCAAACTGGTTGTAACCTGGAATCTTTAACACTTCTGGCTAGAGAGCATAGTGCTATGCACGCTACCACAGGACAGCAATTGTAGCTGGAGAGCTTCTCTCCAGGTCCCACCAAGCCCCTGCAGTCCCACAGCCCACATATAAAATAATCACTCAGATGCTTATATTACTTATAAACTGTATGGCCGTGGCAGGCTTCTTGTTGTCTACTTTTTCTTTCTTGAATTAACCCATTTCTATTAATCTATAAGTTGCCACGTGGCTCGTGGCTTACCGGTACCTTACATCTCGCTTGTCATGGCAGCAGCTGGCAGTGTCTCTCTGCCTCAGCCTTCTTGTTCCCAGAATTCTCTTCTCTGCTTGTCCCGCCTATACTTCCTGCCTGGCCACTGGCCAATCAGCATTTTATTTATACAGAACGATAACCACATCAATCACACCTAGACATGAACCCTGAAAGCTACAAGAATGACTTGTTTGGCAAGACATGCCAACTGACACAATAGTGGCATGAGCCTTATGGGAATAACCAGCCACGTTTTGATTGGAATTAAGTCTACTCCATAAGTGCCATTAACGTGCCAAGAATCAATTGCTAAACAGGTGATAGACCCAAAGCAAGAGCCTACTACTATTTTCTGGTGGCCATGTCAGAGGAGCAGCAGATGGCGATTGAAGTTCAGGGTGTCACCCACCAAGAGGCAAATCCCCGATGGGTAAATCTCAGATAGACAAGGTCCCAAGACCACAGACTCCAGAATGTCTTTTGCTTCTATTGTGCCTTTACATGTTTGCTGCTGCCATCTTTCTATGGTATTTGGCATGGTGTGAATGCCTGTGGGGAGATTCCCACTGCCTGTAATGGAGTGTGTTTATCTCATGGAAATATCCCATTCTACTGGCATTTTTCTTGTGGATTGTAGCTAGAGATTTCTTCAGTCCCACCGGGCCCTCAGCCACTCAGACCCAAGTAAACACACAGACTTATATTACTTATAAACTATATGGCCATGGCAGGCTTCTTGCTATCTAGTTTTTATATCTTAAATTAACCCATTTCTATTAATCTATACCTTGACACATGGCTTGTGGCTTACTGGTATCTTTACATCTCACTTCTCATGGTGGCAGCGGCTGGCAGCAACTCCTGACTCAGCCTTCTACCTCCTAGAATTCTCCTCTCTCCTTATCCCACCTACACTATACTTCCTGCCTGGCTACTGGCCAGTCAGTGTTTTATTTATCAATCAATCAGATCAATACATTCACAGCATCCCCAGCAGTGGATTATTATGAAGATGATTGCCTCCAAAGCCGTACAATGACTTTATATGATAATAATGTTAGTTTAAATAGGAACTATGGGCAGTTGGTGGCTTTTAGGGCCTAGAAGGTCAGTTTGCGTTAAGGATGTGGCCTCTTGTAGATTGACCAGGCCCCAAGCTGATGACCCCACACCTTGGAGTATATAGACAGGACAAATAGTACTTGATGGGTTAAACAAACAAAAGAGGATATGAAGTTGAGTGGTAGGAAGGTGGAGGTAGATCTGGAAAATTCATGGGGAGTAATGGGTGATAAATATGATCAGAATACATTATATGACATCCTCAGAGAATCAAATATATTTCAAAAGAAACAAATCCCTTAACATATAATCATTCAATTTTCTATTTTTAGCTGGATATCATTCTTAGTTCATTTACCCTAGTAAAAATGATGCTTTGATTTGATTGTCTTTTGAAATTACCAGTCTGCCTCTGTTAGTCTCTCCAGTGTGTCAGCCTCTTTTGCTACTTATTCAGTGACCCTTGCTTGTTATAGTTTTCCTTTTCTGTTACACCCTTAAACCGTTTTATCCATAGTCTTCTGGGAGAAGTTTCTTGCATCTCTCACCCATGACTGTTTTCCTGGTGTCTTAAAGAGTCGAATCAGGGATGCTTATAGGAACATAAGTGAGTAAAATGGTCAACTTGCCAGTGGCTGTATCACTGAAAGAAATGTTTCTCCATCTCCCTTCAACCATAAACTTCCTATAGGTCTTTAGGAAAGGGTAGCACCCACTGAGCTCCTCCCTTCTCTGAGACAGAATGTTGCTAGGCACAAATTTTTTGTTGTTGAAAACAAGGGGTATTTTATTAGAGTCCAGGAGTATCAGCTTTGGGCAGCAACAGAGGGCAGCTTCACATAGCTCTTCATGGGGGCAGTGGCCGAATCTTCTGGCCCGCCCAGCCTCCCTTGCGCTGCCACAGCCCACTGTTAGGCCTCTTGCCCAGCCAGCGGTTCAGTCCTGCCTTGCCGATGAACCGCTGGTCATGATTAACATTGGAAACTCGACCTACAGTTGCAGTGTACATCTCCAGCTCCTGCATTTGCCTCTTAGAGGGCAACTGGATAATGGCTGTTCCATTCACCTTACGAAGCAGCATGCCACATGTCCCTGCAGCTCAGATATACTGGGCTCCTCCGCCAGGCTCACTTTCCACATTGTTGATGAGGGTCCCCACAGGCAATGCCCTAAGAAGGTGTGCATCCCCTTCCTGAGCAGCCACTGCCATTCTGCCTATATAGTTAAGAGTTCAGGATTGTATCTCCTGCCTTCATGTTTTCTGGGGCAATGATCCAACGTTTCCGGCTCCCCCCAGCATGACCAGAGCTACGTATGCAGACCTACATGGATCACAGCAGACTGTGACAATCTTCTCTTCAAAGGGTTCTGATTTGGATTCCTTCTGTGGCCGGAACCGTAGAAAGTCAATCATTCTATCATTTTGCTTGTGGTCCCCACCAATACCATGTACTCGGATGCGGCCTGTATGGTCTCGGCCCCCAGATTTCCTCATCTTCACTGATTTAACTGTGTACTTGGTACGACTCTTCCAGGACACAAACTTGGCATTAAGGTCCTCAGACATATGCACTGGGCGGCAAGAAGGCAGCACCAAGGCAGAGGGCCGCTGAAGAACATTGCTAAGTATCTCTGAAATATTTCTCCAATGTGATGTTCTCCCTTTCATCATCTTCCAATTTGTTTCAAGCTCTTGTCAGGAAACCTTTTCTTCCCTAAAGAATTCCCTTCTCCAGAGGTGGTAAATTCCACACACCCATATAGCACCATCAATCAGTCCCAATGCCTTTTGCCCTCTGCATGCTGGGCAGCAGGGAGCAGAGTCGGAACCTGGGCGGTAATGGCGGAGGATGCCAGGCTCAGAGAGTGCAGAGCACTAGTGAGCGTGTACAGGGCTATGGGGTGGTCCAACTTCCCTAGGCACATTTTTTATAGGTAGTCATAGTTACTGAGAGTTGAGGAATGCCACAGTCAAATAATTAAAACAATAAACTACATGAAATACACGAGCTCTTCCCTAATTGATTTAAAGTAGTTAAATATAGAGTAGTGCATTTGAAGCTGGGACACTGCAGGTAATTGGGGATGAGTTTTAGACTTTGTTTAGTTTGTTTTGAGCTGTTGTTTATGACTTCATGTTCTTTAAAAAGTCACATAAATCCTCTGAGCTTCAGTTTTCTTGTTGTTAAAATGGGAGTCACTGTTATCTTCTTCACAAGGTTGTTATGAATAGTAAATAAGATTTAATATAAGGTATTTCATCTGACTGTTTCAACTGCTAGCATCTGTCAATATGAATTTTACCTTATATAGTTGGGCTAAATATTACCACTCATATTTACAAGTTAGAAACTCTGTAGTCAGAAATAAGAGCTATTTATGTTATTGTCCTACTTGTGAGTGTTCCTTCTGAAGGACCTTGTCGTGTAATATCATGCTGCATGAGTTTCCATTGGTTTTATTGTCCTGCTATTTATATTTTCAATAACTTATATTTCCTAAAATCTTTCACACTACTTTTCTTTGCCTTCTTAGAAGTCAGTAGGTGCTTACTAGTGTGAGCAAATATCCTCTTGGTACAAGGCATGCATTAAAATTTTTGATAAACTTTGAAGTGCAAAGTAACCAACTTGCTAGGGATTTAATTAAAAGTAAGCTTTAAGAAAAGGAAAGTATATTTTAGTATTGGAGCAGAAAGTCAAAACACATGCACATGTATTGAACCTTTGCTTCATTCCTTCTGTGGGAACCAGACAGGGGAGCATTGTAGATATCACAGAAACGGCTAGAAGCTCAACTGAAGTTCTTCAAATAGAAAGGGGAATAAGAGCTTCTAATTCAGATAACATGCCTATGAATTGTCTTTTGTTCTTTTCATTGATTGTGCCAAGGAAACTCCTGTCACACAAGCATGCATGCACACACACACACACACACACACACACACACACACACACACTCATGTAGGCATGAGTTCATATAGTTAGGAAATACATTGGAAATGGTTTTTACCTTGGTTTTCCATGTCTTGTCCTTTGGTATATTTGCTATCTCAGACAGTTGTAAGGCCTAGTTGGTTGTAGGGTTCCAACCCGAGCAGGACTGCTAACATTTGTAACATTCAGAGTGCTGTTACTTGTAGCAGTTGGGGAGGTAATAAGTATACAGTTGGAGTTTTGTTCCTTGTAGAAGTTGGGGTGGTGTTATGTGAAGCAGATGGGGTGCTGTCACTTGTCTCAGTTGGGGTAGCATTATTCTTGGTAGCTGAGATAATCTCAGCTGCCACATCATTTGTGGAAGCCTTCTGTTGGAAGGTGCTAAGGGGAGGATGGTATGTTCAACTAGGTCCTCTAAGTGGGAGGGGTCTGCTTCTACAGTCAGGCAGGTGTGATGGGAACTGCTCTACAGTGTCTAGAGCAGTGGTTCTCAACCTTTCTAATGCTGCGACCCTTTAATACACTTCCTCGTATTGTGGTGTTCCCCAAGCATAAAATTATTTTTGTTGCTACTTCATAACTGTAATTTTGCTACTGTTATGAATCATAATGTAAATATTTTTGGAGTTAGAGGTTTGTCAAAGGGGTCACAACCCACAGGTTGAGAATCACTGGTCTAGATTGTGTTAGATTTGGTGACCTTATGTTCTGTGTCCCATCCACTCAGGTGCTAATCCTGGAAGTTGTGAGAGAAGCAGTGTCTTCATGAATTGGGTTGAAAAGGAATCTGTCAGATTCTGTGGAAGAGAGATTCAATGTAGATGTAACCAACCATCTTATTAAATAAGAAACACAGAGCCGATTCAGAGAAGAAAGCCAAGAGGTCAGAACTTAGAGCCTTACCCTTCCTGCTTCAGCCAAGAGAGCTCTCCGAAGAGGGGCCTACTTCCTGTGTGTATGTCTTTAAATAGTCTTTCTGTTCTGCCTTCTCATTGGTTGTAAACCCAAACACATGACTGCCCTCGTCACTGCCTGTCTGTAGAGACTTCCAGGTCTTCTATGGTTGGTATTGAGATTAAAGGCGTGTGTCTCCAATGCTGGCTGTATCCTTGAACACACAGAGATCTACCTAGCTCTGTCTACTAAGTGCTGGGATTAAAGGCGTGTACCACCACCACCACGCTCTTGCTATGGCTCTAATAGCTCTGACCCCCAGGCAACTTTATTTATTAACATACAATTAAAATCACATTTCAGTACAAATAAAATACCACCATAATCCAAGGTCGCTCCAAAAGTGGGTCCCTCAGAGGATGAGAAACAGTCCTTGCTGCATTGTATCACAGGATCCCAGAGGAAGATACCTTGTAGGTAGTGTTTTCCTGTCCCACAGCTGCTCTCAAATAATCATTCCACAAAATTATAAAAGATCTATAATGTTTTAAGCAAGGTTACAAATTTGTGTTGTGCTCCATTCATGGCTATCCTGGGGAGCATGCAGCAGGTTGCTTGTTGTTTGGACTTGCCCGTTAGAGTGCACGGGGTGGGTGGAGGGTGAATTGAAGGGAGGACTCTGTCCATGCATCTTTCTGGGGGTCATTTCAGTGAGTCAGTTAGAATGAGTTGGAATGACTTTTCTAGTTTGTTGTCGGTTGTTCGTGTCTCCCTAGGAGGAGGCATGAAACAAGCAGTCTGGAAGTTACTGATCAATATTCCTTCTCTGTTTTAAGAGCACCCTCTCTCCCTTTTGTCTGTGTGCTCTTCATGATACTGAAGAAGAGGTACGACCAAGAGGCATTTTCTTTCAGTGTGCTAGGTAATTTCTCAGTTGTGATTATACACTAAACACCAAGGAGCTGTCAGAAAACAATACAGAGGTATTTCAGAGCATCCTTTTCCCTCTCTCTGTCTCTCAGTTTCTGTCACTAAGGTAGTGATATATTTAGAAAAAAGCTACAAAACACCACGAGCATAAGAAAAAATATTTGAGGGATAAATGATGTGGTACTTTGTATAAATGTTTCTAAGGAGGTGGAGGAAGAAAACTGGCTTTGTTTAACAACTTCCCTTATGTTCGTCCTCAGTAGGCACAGAAGTGTTCCTATTGTAAAGTTATTTCTGAAGAATTGGTACTTTTAGATATTTATGTTATTAATTAAATATGCATATTTACTTACTAGTTAATTGCTAGACTAATTTTGGTTAATGGCTCTTCTCTCTGTCTCTGTCTCTCTCTTGATGTCTTTGGAGATACAGTAGGCTACTTCAAAGTATGGTACCAAATTGTTAAATAGGCAAGTTTGCAAGAGTAAATATATTGCATGGTATCTCAAAGCATGATTCAATTTATTGAATATGTAACATTCTACTGATATCATAGATCATCAGAGTTAAGTTTGAGGAGAATTATTTATACCGGGTCTAAGAATGTTGGTTGCAACTTCATTATCTTTGATGTATGATTTTTTTTCTTTTTTTAAATTTTTATTTTTAAATCAAAATACAATTATATCTTTTTTCTCCTTTGAGCCCTCCCATGTCCCTCAGTCCCTTCTTCTCAGAGTTCATGGTTTTTTTTCTCTCAGTTGCTACTGTACACACACACACACACACACACACACACACACACAGACACACACAGGCACACAGACACATACACACAGACACACATGCACATACACACACTACACCTGATGATACAATTGATGAGTCCATTTAGTGTTGATTGTAAATATGATTTTAGGGGTTTGTTTTTATTAATAAGACCTTTTTAAGATCCATGTTACACAGAACTGAAAAAAGGTACCAAGGCACATGGCTAAACATAGATAAGAATTATGGGTTAATTTAAGCATAAGAGCTAGTCAGTAATAAGCCTGAGCAAATGGCCAAGCAGTTATAATTAATATTAAGCCTCTGTGTGATTATTTTATAAAAGGCTGCAGGACTGTGAGTGAGAGATTTGTCTCGACCACGGGCCAGGTGGGACACAGAAAACTCCAGACTACAGAGCTGTACTTATCTGTGAGTATTAAGTATTTAAAATGTTGTTAAGAATTATGTTTGTTTAGTAAAGTGGCAGTAGTAGGTTCTCCTCTTATTGTCAGGAACAAGGATAGAATCTCCAGTTAGTGGAAAAATACAGACCCCCATACGACAGGGAACTAGATCATCTTACAGTCAGGTTGCCTAGCAACAGGACATGGAGTCAGAGCCCTTGACCCTTTCACCCTGTAAACATCCTATACAAACATCCTGTCAGCTTGCTCCACCCTATGCAGATAACAGCTTCTTGCTCCCCCCCACCCTGCAGGAACTATATAAACCCTTCTGGAAAAAAATAAAGTGGCACCTTGATCAGAATCTAGACTTGGGGTATTTCCTTGTATCTCCTGTCCCTATCATTCCGTCCTTAGGGTGGTCAAGAACCCGTTGAAGCCCTGTAGATGGGGCATCTTATAGCCATGATCTCATTAGTTCTGGGTAATTGGCTAAGTTTCTTGTTCCAGGTGTAACCCACCCACCACTTTTGAGCAGACCTTCATTCTAAATAGACAGTTGTTGGTTACCACTAAGACATGAGTGCCACTGTTGCAACTTTAGACCAGAAAGTTTTTTTTTTTTGTTCAAAAAGCAAGAAAATGACAAACACTATCTTCACCTAAGCCTTTGGTCACTCTTAAAAGTTTCTCTTGAACTTTTGGTAAATTCTGATTGTAATTGTCTCTTCACTATTGCCAATTTCGTTTCCTCAATCACATCTTTTACAAGTATTCTCTCACACAAATAGGAGTCGTTGGGTAGCTTTAGAAAACAGTTACAGTGTTCCTGAAGTCAGCATGGTACCAGTCAATGTATGATTTTAAAGGCTTTCATGGAAAATCACTGGGAGAACAGCAGACAGGGGAAAGACCGTGGAAGGACATATAGGGTTATAGCTCGTACAAATGACATTTTTTTTTCTCATTCCAATGGCTATTTTGGCATTTGGTCACATGTCACTGCAAGAACATCTGAGAGATATTATCTTCTTGTATGTCCAAAAGAAGGAAACTGACCTTCCTCTGACAATCTGGCTTCATATTATTATTTTCTTTGATCAACATTTCCCTCACTTTAGGTATTTACTGAGGTCTTTGAAGTTATTTCAAAATTACTGTAGGGTGAAGAGGGTTAAGGAAAAATACCCTGACCCTGACTTGACCCCAGGACCTTGAGGTCCCTGAGGTCCAAATGCCACCAATTCCTGAACATGAAATCCCACTAATCCCTTAGCTTGCCCCAGAATCTGACCCCCAAAATTCACCAATCCCAAGTTATCCTGAAAAGCACCCTCCTCAAGAAACTCTGTATAAGTTCTGTATCCTGTTCGGTTTGCTGCTGTTTCTCACCTGGGGCACCACCCTCCAGAATTCTTCCTTCCCTCTAAATCTCCCAAGTGAGGTTTGTTTGGATGGTGTGACACGTTTGCATACTGGAGCCTAGCTGTAACAACTTTCATTGGAGCAGAGGGAAGGGACTAGAACTGTAACACTTTCCCTGGGCAAACATTTCCCTAGATGGGCAGAGTTGTTACACTCCAGGGAACCTGAGCAAGGTTCTAACACTTCTCCAGATCTATACAGAGCAGGGATATAACAATTTCTCTGGGAAACCCTCCTGCCAGAGCCGAGTTGTTACACTTGCATTGGGGAAACCTTTCCCTGGAGCAGGGCTATAAGCTGCTACACTTATGGTGACGTTGTAGTACTCCTTGGCTCCCAAGTGCCAGGATACCTTTCCATCCAAGCTGCAACACTTACAATTATTTTTTTTAGTAAATGTTTCTGTAAGAATTTCTTGATATATATTTACAAAGAATTTTCTGGTCAGTTAACAATTTCATAAGCAGTCTATCAAACTGAGGTTGTGATCACTGGGCTAATGAGAGACATCTGGCTTGGTGTTACTGCATCTGTAACTGGTGATGATGGTCGACATCACAGTAGACATAGCCTCATATGCTTCCATTGTGAAGTGAGAATTACGAAGCAGCACTGAAGATCAGGAAACTAGGAATGTCTAACAGGAATGTAGGTGACATCAGTCTTCATCTTTGAATAGACTCAGCAAGGTCCTGTGTGCTTTGGTGTTGTAATGAGATACTGGAATGTGTACACATAATTTGTTCTTCAAATAAAAAAGGGAATAGTCTAGAAAATCCTGGACCAAAGGAAGGAGGGGGTCGTCTATCAAGTCCTGGTCTAAAAGGAGGATGGGGTGGTCTATCATATCCTGGACCAAAGGAACGGGGAGGAGGAGGAGGCCATCCTCTAGGATCATGTCGTCCTTTGGGGCCTCTGTGACACTGACCAGACTGTGGGAGAAAGGAAATAAACAATTTTAAATTAGATATTTCAGACAATCATCAGCACATACACTTTCTGGGCTAGGTAGAAATTTAAGATGGTTCCTAAAAGTCCCACTCTCCAAAGACATTTGTAGGCCTGATTTTATCAGATACGCTCTTCTAAAACAAGTTCTATAATGCTGGAGGCAGAAGAAGCTAGAGATTTCATGCTGCAGCAGATGGTCTGTTGACTTACAATAAAGGTTCTATGCACTGGGAAGAAACACATGACAACTAGGCTATACTAGATCAGAGTGGCCTCTGGCTCATGGCCAGCAAGAAAGCAGAGATTCATCTCATGGACATTTTCTAGTGTCCGTCAGTATCCATATTTACCCTGGCCTCAATACACACATGTAAGAGTTAGAGGCTAGGATCTAAGAGAGAATACATGGTATTTCATTTTCTGAGCATGGGTTACCGTGTTTTCTACATTTTCTAGTTCTATCCATTTTTTTTCTGAAATTTTCATATTTTATTTTCCTTTAAAGTTGGAAAATAAACTTTAAGGGAGACTGTTGGGAAAATAATAGAACAAAGAAGAAGGAATAATACTGAAACAAAAGGGTCTGGTGTGGGAAAGGGGGAACAGAGACCTGGGTAAGGGGAAAATCCACCCAAATGGAATATGAAAATCCCACAGGAAAACCTGCTACTTTATGTTAATTAAAATATTAATGAACACACCAGGGAGGCTACCTGGAAAACAGGACGCCAAGAAAGACACAGGGATCGCCCAATGACAGAGAAATGGAATGAGATCTACATGAACAGCCTGGACATGAGTGGGGGTAGTGAAAGGCGAGGGTCGAGGGAAAGAGAGCTTGGGGGAGCGGGAGATCCCAGCTGGATCAACAACAGAAAGGGAGAACAAGGAATAGGAGACCATGGTAAATGAAGACCACATGAGAATAGGAAGAAGCAAAGTGCTAGAGAGGCCCACAGAAATCCACAAAGATACCCACACAACAGACTGCTGGCAATGGTCGAGAGACAGCCCGAACTGACCTACTCTGGTGATGGGATGGCCAAACACCCTAATTGTTGTGCTAGAAACCTCATCCAACTACTGAGGGATCTGGATGCAGAGATCCATGACTAGGCCCTGGGTGGATCTCTGGGAGTCCAATTATCGAGAATGAGGAGGGTTTATATGAGCGAGAATTGTTGAGACCAAGGTTGGATAAAGCACAGGGACAAATAGCCAAATGAATGGAAACACATGAACTATGAACCAATGGCTGAGGGGTCCCCACTGGATCAGGCCCTCTGAATGGGTGAGACAGTTGATTGGCTTGATCTGTTTGGGAGGCATCCAGGCAGTGGGACCGGGTCCTGTGCTCATTGCATGAGTTGGCTGTTTGAAACCTGGGGCCTATGCAGGATTGTTTGGCTCGGCCTGGGAGGAGGGGACTAGACCTACCTGGACTGAGTCTACCAGGTTGACCTCAGTCTGTGGGGAAGGCTTTGCCCTGGATGAGATGGGAATGGAGGGTGGGCTGGGGGGAAGGTGTGGGGGACGGGAGGGGGGAGAACAAGAGAGTCCGTGGCTGATATGTAGAACTGAATGGTATTGCAAAATAAAAAAAAAAAAAAAAGAAAAAAAAATATTAATTAACAAAGTCGAGGCCATGCAATACTGCAGTAAAGGGACAGAATTCCATGAACTGTGAAAAGGATAACCTTGAGATGAAGAATGGAGCATACCTTCAGAGTTCCTCCTCTGCCTTGTGTGGCACTTGAGAAGAGAACACAACTAAGCCAAGTGTAGACTACACTATGGTAAACAGGTTTTTTAAAGTCCTAATTGTGGTTATTTATTATGAACAATAGAGAACCGTTACATATTTCTAAGACAAAATCCTGAAAGTCAATCAAGGAAAATGTTTCCTTCTTTGTTCTGAGCATACAGGTCTTTGATGAGAGCTTAGATAGTATTGAAGGGAAAGAAAATATCATGAGCAAAATCTTAAGCTTGGCTGTTAGTAGACCCAGTCACTGAAATCAATCCCAAATGGAAGTAGTTACCATCCAGGATTGGGAAATGTCTGTCTCATTCAGGATCTTAGGGTTGTTCTAGGTTTTAATTTGAATAAAATGCAAACAACGTTATAGAGTTTGTACTTTTCAAAATACGTTATCATAGCAGCAGTGGGAGGTACAGTTATGTTTAACGTGACTTTGTGGAATGGGTAGCTACAATACAACGTGGTAAAAAAAGGCCAAAGGGAGGAAGTCTAGTAGTCTCTGTAGTGTAAAGGCTGTGGTTGGAGTCCTGCCTCTTCCATGTACAGACTGGGACTCTGTAGCATGGTTGAAACAACTCTGTTTCCACCTTTGGCAAATGACATTCATATATGTTTCCACACCCTGGAGTCTACCAGATTAGTTGTGAGATATTGTTAGTCATACCTAAGGCCCTTTTCAGAAAGTCATTTATTGTGAATGATTTAATACTGCCTAGAGTGTCTAAGCAGTGCTGGCCTTGGTGCATCACTTACTGAATACTAAGTGATATTTATTTGCTAGGTTAAATGCCCAGTTTATTGAATTTTCTAAGTACATAAACATGTTGAAATTCAGCTTTAAGTTCAGGTCAAGAAGAGCTACCTGTGCACTTACTGGAGTATGGGAACCCATGTTGTTTATCTGTATAAAAATCTGCATAATGTCTGATAATTGAATATGGGAATCATCAGCCTTCTGTGACCATTAAATTAAACCAGAAATTCAACATGTAATTTAAAGTACTAGAGTGGTGTTTCATTAGTAATTTGCAGCCTCTATGTATTAGGAAAGACAGATAAATAATGTTAAAAATCTGAAGTAAAAGTTAGCAAGAGAATATAGTGTTAGGGATTAATGATTCTTACTAAAGAACCCAAAGGCCCAGGACCAAATATAGTGGTTTCATCTTTGGTGTCTCCTGAAAGTAAGCACAATGGCTGATTAGCATTCCTTTTAAATAAAAAATGGCATTATCTGTGACTTGTCTCAACACATGATGTATGTGTAGTACAGTGTATCTGAAATAATTTTCCTACCTGTATCTTGGACTCAGTATTAGTGGGATATTTAGTCAGCTGATAACATTTGACTGTATAATGAGGGAGCTAATTTTCACATTTGACTTGTGAGCTGATGGCTGGAGAGAATGCCAGATATTTGTCCATGAAGACTCTGAGCAACAGAAACTTTCCAAAGTAAAGCTTTTGGTTAAATAGTAATTATTTCAAAATGGACAATTTTCACTTACACACTTTGTTCTATAATAACATGCTGCTGTAGAATTTTTTGATTAATTACTCTTTAACTTTTTTTTTTCACTAGATATTACGAGCAAAGTTGACCTATTGGTTTTTCCTAGGATATATTGCATATGAAGCTTAAAAAATGAGAAAAATTAATTGTAAATATATATGTTAGAATAATTCTCTTTCAGAGTACACCTGAGAGTAGCCCATCATTATGAATGTTAAAGAACCCTAAGGTAACAAGAAGCAGAAAGGGAATTGTGGACTTTGGTGGACTCACTGTCCCAAGTGATCAACATGAATACATTTCTGTTACTTGCAAAATTTTTCAAAACAGGATAGACTTAATGACGTGGTTTCTTGGAGGCCCTTATTCTTGCAGTGATGTAAAAAGAATATCCCATGAACAGCTCGTTAAGCTATCTCTGTAGCTGGGCAAAATTTAATGCCAGGTTAAATGGCTTTGTATTTATAGGTGCCTACCTTGGAGAAGCTTCTTCTTAGCTGATTAGTCTGCTCGCCAGGAGGACTCTGGTCAGTTATTTCTGAGTGGAGGAAGATGAAGGACAAATGCCCCAGAACTCTCAGCTCTTAAATATGTTGTAGTCTAATTTCATTGGCAATGAAGCAAACACAAGTAGGAACATAAAACAATGTTGGTTGATGCTTTACAGATATTAAGCATCCTTGCCAATTACACATTGTGTTACTGCATGTTCTTTCCATTTCTGAATCCACTCAACCTTTGAGTTGTTTGCTTCCTGAGCTTAAAGATGTTTCTTGCAAGATATAATGTTTCAACTCTCCGTAGACCAGCCTGTTATTTTACCTCCTCTCTAACATCTTGGGTCTTAAGAAACTCCCTTCCAAGATGGAAGATTTTAATGTTGAAGGAAACTGCTACATAACACTTTTCTCATATCATGTGCTACCAACTGTTAGCATGTTTCAGGTACTTGACAGTGTCATTTCCTCTCAGGGCCTACTGGAATGGGCAGCTCTGAGAACATAGAGAGAAATAAAAAAATTATGTAATTCTTGGTTTCAATTTGTCTACTGTTAACTTCACATTTCATGTTAAATTTCACCAGTCAAATGATCAAGACAGTCACCTCTCCAGTGGTGAAAATTATTTGAAGAGAGATACTTTCCCCAGAGGTAGAGAGATTACATTTGTTACGCAGCACCTGCTTCTTTTTGTGGTCCAGGAACTTATAGATAGAGTAGGCGTTGGGGCTGACCTACTGTAAGATAACAAGGCCAAGGAAAGAACAAGAGACCTGGGCCAAGGAAAAACACCTTGACCCTGACTTGATCCCAAGACCCGGACTTGAAATCCTACCAATCCATTGAGCTTGCCCCAGAATCAGGCCACAAAAGCCCACCAATCCCAAACCACCTTGGAAAGCTCCCCTCCAACCCTATGTAAGATCTGTATTTTGTTCAGCTTGTTGCTGCTTCTCACCCTAGTAGCGACAGCCACCCTTCTGGTTTTATCCTTCCCAGTAAATCTCTCAAGTGAGGTTTGTTTTGCCATGTGGCACTTTCACTGGAGTGGAGCCCAGATGTAATAACTTTCACAGGAGCCAGAGCAGAGTAGAGCTATAACACTTTAGCTGGGGAAACAGCCTAGAGGAGCAGAGTTCTTACACTTTGGGGGACCTGAGCAGAACTATAACATTTCTGCTTCCTGGAGCTGGGGAAACTTTCCCCTAGCAGAGCAGCACTGTAACAACTTCCCCAATGAAACCCTCCCCTGCTGGAGCATAGTGGTTATACTTGCATTGGGGAAACCTTTCCCCAGAGCAGGGCTGTAAGCTGCTGATCTTACAGTGACTTTTTGGTATTCCTTGGCTCCAGACTGCCAGGATACCTTTTTTATCTGAGCTGCAATGCTTCCACCTACTCCAGGCACTGGATCTGGGCTGGGATGGCAGCCTAGTTTGTCAGGTGTGCTGGCTGGCATACTCTCCTGGGCAGCTGATTGCTATAGTTTTGTTCTCTTTCCTTTCATGATTTAATCATCTTTAAACCATCTTCCCCACAAACTTTAAGGAGAAGTTTCCCCCTTCTCTCACCGTGACAATTGTCCTGTTTGTTTGGTCTATGTGTGTTTCCTTCATGACTGAATTTTTATCTGTCTTTCTTCCTTTCCTGATGTTTTTCTCCCTCTAGTTCTGCTCTCCTCTCTCCCCCACTTCTTTTCTTTTGTTTTCCCCTGGCTTTAGAAATGTTTTACCGAGGACACTTGCTCAGCTATGTTCATAGCAGCATTATTCATAATAACCAGAACCTGGCAACAACCTAGATGCCCCATGACTGAATATTGGATACAAAGAATGTGGTACATTTACAGAACGGGGTATTACTCAGTTGTGAAAAAAAAAAACAATGACCTCATGAAATTTGCCGGCAAATGGATGGAACTAGAAAAATTGTTCTGACTGAGGTAACCCAGACCCGGAAAGAGAAACATGATATGTACTCACTCACAAGTAGATATTAGGAATGAAGTATAAAATAACCAGCCTACCATCCACAACCCCAGAGAGGCTAGATAACAAGGAAGACCCAAAGAGGGATGCATGGATTTCCTTGGGATGTGGAAATAGAAGATATCTTCTGGGTAAACTGGGGGTGGTGTTGTGGGAGATACAGAGATGGGAACTTGAGAGGAACTGGTTGGGCAGGCTGGGCACTGTAGGCAGGTTGCGGGTAAGACAGAGGGGGAGAGTAATGAAAGGGTCTTCTTGATAGGGGTGACCATTTTGATGTTAGGGAGAAATCTAGTGCCAGGTAAACCACAAGGATGACCCCAGCTAAGACTTCCTAGCAATAGTGGCGAGGGTGCATGAACTGGGAAGAGGAATTATAAGAGCCAAGGGGTTCAAGGTCATGACAAGGGAACCCACAGAGACAACTGACCTGAGCTCCTGGGATCTCATGGACTCTGGATCAAAAGCCAAGGACCTTGCATGAGACCTTCCTAGGCCCTCTGCATGTTGTGTGACAGTTTTGTAGCTTGGTCTGTTTGTAAGGTTCCTAAGAGTGAGATCAGGACCTGTTCCTGGCTTTTACGTGGCTTTTGGGAACCTGTTCCCCAGGCTGGATTACCTCGCCGAGCCTTGATGCAGGGGGAGGAGCTTGGTCCTGCCCCAGCTTTGTGTCAAGCTTTGTTCAAGCCCTTGGGAGGCCCGCCCCTTTCTGAATGGAGATGGGGGAGGAGTGGATGGGGATCGAGGTAGATGGGAAGAGGGTTAGGGTGAGATGAGGGGAAGGGGAGGGGAGGAGGGAGGGGGGAAGTGTGGTCCCTATGTAAGATAAATGAAAAGTTAATTAAATTAAAAAAAAAAAAGAAATTGTTTTACCCAGAGGTATACATGGGAGACCTTGTGTTACAAAGAAAATTATGTTCTGAGTGACTGTAATGATAAAGACAACACTATTTGCATTAAAATTGAATATAAAAAAACCTCAGGATAAAAAAATACAGACTCCTTTAAAAACTCCAGGATAAGTGAGAAGGGGTGGCCATGGTAGCTGCCCAGCAGCAAAGGTGTCTGAGACAGAGCCTGTCCCCTGCTTTGAATGAGCCCAGCTAGGACTGAGCCAGCCTAGGGTGAGCTGGAGGCAGCATCAACAGTGTGAGTGTGGGCCTCCTGGAGCCTCAGCCAGGCAAGCAGGGAGTGGGAGGGGCATGTTTTGGTTCCCATCATGGCTGTCACTCAGTTTGGGTTCTTTAAAGTTTGTACCTGCCTAGCAACCCTGTTCTCCTTCCCAAAGAGAATAATATTCAGATCTGACATAGGAAGGAAATTAACTGGAGATCAAATAGCTTTGCCCACCACAGCTGATTATTCCTCTGTCCCTAAGCAGACAGATGTGGAGGAGTGGACTTCCTGGGATGAAGATGCACCCACAAGTGTGAAGACTGATGGAGGGAATGGGACTGTAGCAACACAACAAAGTTCTCTGGAACAACAGGAACCTGTTTCAGGGACATGACACCAGCTATAAGGAAAACTCAGAACACCCTCATTAAGAAGAGAGAGGCATTAGATTTTGGTATCCCAAATGATAGCACAGGTTTTATCTTTATAAAAGGAGATTGCCTTTTATCTTTCAATCTTCATAACTTAGATACCTGGCAAGAAAATATTGGTGCATGGGACGAGGAAGACGATGCAGCTTGGCAATCAGAAGAAGTTCTGAGGTAGCAGAAAATTGCAGACAGAGAAAAGAGAACAGCAAAGAAAGAAGATGGAGAAGGAATCTTAGTGTCTGATGAAGAAGAAGCAAAACAAAAACAGTGTGAAAATTTTCTAACACACACTTGTCCATCACATCCCAGTGCCAATAAGAGAAATCTGGGTCCTCAGCCTACAGGACAAGCATTTGTATAGACTGGAGATAATTTTCATAATACAAATGTAATATTTGATCCTAATGTGTTTATTGAGGCATCCAGGACACCAGAATCTCCCACAATGCCTTGAGCTGTTAATAATCAAGACTTAAAATGCAAGAATAATGAAACAATTATTTTCTTCAACATGATTCAAATATAAGACAATTGTTTACTGTAGAGAAGTTATTTCAAGTGGCATATACCAGACCAGCACCTCCCCAGCTAGTCTTTCTAGCTGAGTTAATTGGGTGAAAACCAAAAACAACAACAACCTCCAGGATGAGTTCAACACAAACCTGACAAAGAACATTCCAGAGGCTTCCCAGTTAGATTCTCCATTGCATAAACCCTGAATACATTTGCAGATTATCTTCACTGAGATGTGAAGAATGTGAATGCACACCACTGCTCTTCACTCAGACCACAGTGACTTGGTGTGAACTACCAGTCTCTTCATAGCACCAAAGCCTAGAGTGAGTTTTACCATTCCTTTCTTACTGTGTTACCACAGGCAGTTGATTAATCTCTATTTGCTCCCGTGTCAAGGTCTGGAGAATGTCAATGATGACAGGAATTATATAGAGTGGTGCTTAGTTTGAAATAATTTACCATGAGTTAAGCTTCTAGAATAGAGTTTGGCACATGCAAGCAAGGTGTGACATACACAATAATCTTCCATGGTGAAAACTTTTAGAAATTTTTTCTAATACAGGGTCTCACTATGAAGCTCTGTCTATTCCAGAATTCACTATATAGACCAGGCCGTTCTTAAACTCAAGGAGGTCAGCCTGCCTCTGCCTCCCAAGTGCTGGGATTAAAGATGTGCACCACCATGCCCAGCTGCAACTATCCATTTTTAAGAGATTAAGTCTCCATTACATATTCTGTCACTGATGATTGATATGACGTAATTTTCCCCTTTTGTACCTATGTTCTACTTTCATGGATGACCTCTGTTTCTTGGTATTAGGAACCACTTGACAACATGTCATGCATTTTATCCATTGTTACATGATACAATTTCATTTGGAACTAAATGATGGAGGAGGCCATCCACTCTTCAAATCTATGCATTTTGTATTTGTTTATATAGTAGTAGCTCTTCTTCCTCCAGTCTTTTTCTATTATTTATTTATTTTTTTGCAATGATTCCCTTTAAAAATAATTTCCTTGCTCCAGGAATGGGAAAGGGTTATGATCTCCTGGGCAAACTGGGAGTTAGGAATAGAGAGGGGAGGGGATGGGAAGTGGGTACATGAGGACTTGAGATGGCTGAGTTAGGGGAAAGATGAGGAGGGAGAGCAATGAAAGAGATATCTTGACAGAAAGTACCATTAAGGGGATGTGGAGACATCTGCAGCTAGGGAAAAATCTCAGGAACTTACAAGACTGTCCCCAGCTAAGACTCATAGCAATGGTGGAGAAGGTGCTTGAACTAGCCTTCCCTTGCACTCAGATTGGTGTCTACTCTAATTGTCATCATAGAACCTACATCCAGTGACTGATGGAAGCAGATGCAGAGACCCACAGCCAACACTTGGCCAAGATCCTGGAGATGAGTTGAAGAGAGGAAGGAAGGATTATAGGAGCTGTTGAGGAAGCCTCTCTAATGACAATTGGGCTAGGCACCAGTTTATGAGTATAGTAGAATCATTTCATTGACTTCATTTTTCACCAATCAGTGAGGATCTACCCTAGGTCTCTGGGCTATCTAGTTTCCAGTTCCTGGTATCCAAGTAGTTCCTGGCCATCCAGGCAGTGTCAGGCCTGGACTCCCACAAACTGACTGAGAAAGAAATCAGGTAAGCAACACCCTTCACAATAGCCAAATAAACTCATACCCGTCAGTGACTACCATACCTAAAAGAGCATCAATCCTGGAGAGCTGTCTGGGTGGTGGGCTTTAGGCAGTAGCCTTCTGTATCTCAGTGAGCTCTGCGTGCATTACCTCTCTAGGAGGACTTTGATCTAGGTGTCTGAGAGCCAATAAAACCTGTAGGGTTGCCTTTGTGGCCACCCGCTGTTGGTGAACCTGTTGTAGAAGACTTTTGAACAGGAGAAGGATTAGTCAAATATTCAATCTCAAGGACATTGGTGGGACCCTAGTCATATTTATTGTGCTAATTGAAGTCTTTCTGGTGATGCATTAGTGACCTTGTAGGGGGTGAAGCAATTGCTTGATATCTAGGGTCAAGTGCCAGTAATGACATAATCCTTATTAATGCTGCAGTAGTGGGGCACATCATATATTACCCCTCTGTAGCTTCTTCTTTGATGAAAGTCTCTTGCTCTGCTGCTGGATGCACATCTCTGGAGGGTATCCATATCAGCATGGTGGTATTCTGGGGAAAAATGCAAGCATACCCTCGCCTCCAGGTTAATAGAGGAGTACGGTGTTGCTATTGAAGGGTGATAGGATCCCTCCAACGCACCAAGGGCAATGGTGTCTCCCAAGGCAGGTAAATAAGCATGTTGTCCAATTTGGGCTTGTGTGACAGGGTTAACTGTTGGGATCAGAATGGCTCTGACCCCTCTAAGATTGCCCCACCTCCCCTGTTCTGAGTGCGCTGAGGTCAGGCTGTTCTGCCGATGTTTTGCTGTTTGGTATATCTCATGGTTTGGCAGCTGTGACTTCCTGGGGCATGCTGACCATTCCTTGACCCTGGGTGCTTGATAAACAATTTTGTTTGTTCCTCCTGAAAGGGTATATAAGATAGGGAAGAAAGAATAGAGTACTGATGCTTGCAACTTGACTGGTGTGTGCTGTGTTCATCCCGACTTCCCTCACCAGGTTTTGGGCCCAATTGCCATGCAGGCACGGCAGGTGGAGGTCTCTCCGAGACCTGGAAAGAGGGGTTTGAAGGATGGGGTCGCTCCTGGGTTAGCAAACGGAGTGAATTGGGGATACGAGTAATTAAGGTACGTACCATGGGGAACGCTACAAGTAAATCTCAGATGGCCACTGAGATCACTAAGGTTTTAAAACAGCAAGGAACAGAAATTAAGCCAAGTACTGCAGCCGCATTTGTTACAATTGTTGCAGAAGTCAGTCCTTGGTTTTTAACTGGAGGGGGATTGAATATCCCTGATTGGGAACAAGTGAAACAGGACTTACAAAGGGCCCTTCATGAGAGGGGCCCAGATAACTTACCTATAGCTACATTTTCCTTATGGAGATTAGTTAAAGATGCCTTGCTAACAGAGAAAGTTAAAGTACAAGAACAATTTGCTGAGGTTACTAGACTTTTATTGAGGTTCAAGAGAAAGAAACTAAAAAATCTGTAAGCACTGTTGATGAGAAATCAGACGTGTTATGGGGCATGGAGACCAAGTTGTCAGAATCAGAAGGAGAGGACTCAGAGGAGGAGAGATTAAAACAAGAAATCAAGGAGTTAAAGAAAAAATTAAAACAATATAAAGTAAAATCAAAAGACAGTTCAGGGGGATACATAGCCCTATTTTCCTTCTATTTGTGCTAGTAATTGGACTACGGGACGTCCGTCGGCTTGTATACCTATGGATAAAACTTTAATGATTCTATTCCATCTCATCCTGACTTTTGAGGAGTCTGTTAAAGTCAGTTATTCTTCTGGGAAAAATTTTTAGCATTTCCTCCTTTCCCTGTTTATTAACTCCTTTCCTTTTTGCAGTGTGGGATGATACTGGGGCGGGAGGGGGTGCTTTATTAAAATTGTTCTTTTCAGAATTGCAGCCTTAGCAGTTGCTGGCTTGATGAAGATAATGCGTTAGTTATGAAGAATTCCTGCTGCCATTCCGATGCTGATGGAAGCATCTTCCCAGTTTCCTGTACAATTGTATAGAACAAAGAGGTTTTGGAATCACTGCCGCCGTTGTTACTGCCGTTGCTGTTTCTGCTGTTGCTGCCGCTACTGCAGGAATTGCCCTTTCTCAAAATACCCAGCAAGCTGATGTGGTGAAAAGAGTCTCTAATGCTTTGGACATTCAAAATCAGATAAATGGACATGTACATTCTGGACTGCCAACACTTAATCAACAGATGGTGTTGGTACAAGAACAATTTGATTTGTTATGGACTCAACAACATTCGACCTGCTCTCAGATGTACATATCTATGTGTGTGACCCTGGGGAGGGTTGTTGATGCCTCTCATGAAGTTTGGAGGCTGAGTGGGTATGTTTCAGGGTCCTTGGGTATGACATTTGTGGATTTTGCTGTGCAGCTTTTTCATGCCATACAGGCCATTGATGATGCCTGAGTTCTTCCAATTTCAGATATTGGATGGTGGGGTTGGGTGGCCCAGGTTGGAGGCTGGTTTAAAAAATGGTCAGGATCGCTTGCTATGGCAATCCTAGGATGTCTTGGAATCCGGGTATGCTTCTGGGCCCTCTGCCAACTTAAAACGCAATTTATCATTCATGCAGGTGTCACCCGACAGGCCCCGCTAGCTATCTCAGCACATACTGAATCCACTCAAGTGTGGATTCAGAAGCTTAATAAGCGGTAACCAGAGATGGGTAACTTCCTAGGATAGCATGGGCGCCTAAGACAGGAAGTATGGAGGGCACTTTCCTATGACGGGTAAGTTCATGCTACCGGGTTGACCTAAGACAGGTGCCACTTAAATAAATAAAAAGGGAGGAAATGTTGGGATCGGAATGGCTCTGACCCCTCTAAGATTGCCCCACCTCCCCTGTTCTGAGTGCGCTGAGGTCAGGCTGTTCTGCGGATGTTTTGCTGTTTGGTATATCTCGTGGTTTGGCAGCTGTGGCCTCCTGGGGCATGCTGACCATTCCTTGACCCTGGGTGCTTGATAAACAATTTTGTTTGTTCCTCCTGAAAGGGTATATAAGATAAAAAATAAATAAATAAAGAGAGTCCTGATGCTTGCAACTTGACTGGTGTGTGCTGTGTTCATCCCGACTTCCCTCGCCAGGTTTTGGGCCTAATTGCCGTGCAGGCACGGCAGTTAATATATGGTCCTCAGCCCATGAGCATCTCAAGAGAAACTGTGATGTTGTACTCTATATTAAGACAAGCCTGAGCCTCAGCCTTGTCATCATAGGCAGCTCACCAATTAAGGAAGACCAAAGGCTCCAACACAGCCTTCATCAAATGGTGCCAGTCATATTAAGTCTGTAAATGTATTGCCCATTGTTGTAGGACTTGCTCAAAACACAGCAAGTCAGGATCCGATTCATTAGCAGCTTTACGGACCAAAGACAGGTCGGCAAGAGAGGTAGGTATTCAAGGCTGGTTGGCCACATTGGGGCCCACATTAACTGGAAACGCCATGGCGGGCATGTGCAGCGTGCAGTGCCGTAGGTGGAATAGGCTAGGAGGTATGCAGAGCAGCTGGCTCGGCAGGCAGACATCCAGGCAAATCACTCTATGGATACTGCAGTGGTGGGTAGCCGCTGGAGGCATGGGGGGAGCAGAGAGAGGGGCTGCTGGTGTAGGCTTGGGCGCTACCACAATCACAATCATTTCCTCTCTCTTTCCATCCCTTTCCTTTCCTTTATGCCTATTCTCATCCATTTCCTTGTCAGCAGAGGCAGAGGAAATATCAGTCATGGACGGAATGAAGGTGATAGATAAGTTGGTGTTACATTGTTCCTGGAAGTGCTTACTGTGGGCCTTAATGACCTCCTCAGTAGAGGAGGACTTTAGGCCAGCGATTATAGCCAACAAAATCGGCATAAAAAACAATTGGAGGGCTATTCCTGAGGCCACTTCCCCTTTTCTGGCTAGGAACAGAACTCTCATCCAAAGATCAGGTTCCCACATATTCTCTGAAGAGATCCATGGAGCAAGCACTCTTAACTGCTGAGTCATCTCTCCAGGCATCACAACCCACAAGCACATGCATGCACTCATGAACACACACACACACACACACACACACACACACACACACACACACACAACTAAAAATAGTCAGACTGTGGCTCCATTTCCTGAGGGTCCAGCCCTTATATGGAAATGCCAGGTGAGCCTGGACAAAAGCATGTGCCACTCTACTGCACAGATGGATTCACAAACAAGACAAACAACAAGAAGAAAGGGGGGTCCCAGCATTTACCTGCTGAAGGGACCAAAAGCTCGCAATGTAGAGGGCCCATTCACGGAAACATAACACTCAAGGGGTGCACAACCGCCACTGCATGTGAGGAAAGGGAGACAAACAGGTCCCTGTTTGGGTGCCAGATGTGGCAGGGTCCTGTGCTGTTGTTCCCTTTGGGGGAGTGGGCCAAGTAGACACAGAGTCAATGACACAGACTCTGGGAGAATGTTGAAACAACAAGTTCAGTTTATTCAGGAAGAGGCAAGCCTTATATACCTTCCACACCGCCCTGGGTTGGAGGTCTGACTTCTACAGTCTAGCAGGTGTGATGGGAACTGCTCTACAGTGTCTAGAACAGTGGTTCCCAACTTTTCTAATGCTGTGACCCTTTAATACACTTCCTCATGTTGTGGTGACCCCCAACAATAACATTATTTTTGTTACCACTTCATAACTGTAGTTTTGCTACTGTTATGAATCATAATGTAAATATTTGGAGATGGAGGCTTGTGTAAGGGGTCGCAGCCCACAGGTTGAGAACCACTGGTCTAGATTGTGTTAGATTTTGTGACCTTTTGCTCTTTGTCCCATCCTCTCAGGCGCTAATCTTGGAAGCTGTGATAGAAGCAATATCTTCATGAACTGGGTTGAAAAGCAACCTTTGAGATTCTTTGGTGGATAAATCCAAAGATGCTCCAAAAGTGGGTCCCTCAGAAGATGGGAAAGAGTTCTTGCTGCATTGTATCAAAGGGCCACAGAGGAAAATACCTTCCATGGATAAATCCTAAAACTCACTGTCTTGAAATTTTCAATGCAATACCTCTTACTTCATAGGGGATAAGAGATAGTTTGTTCTGGGGCCATATATGTGTGACCATAGCCAGTATTCACCGATTTAAGTTACCCCAAATTACAGATTCCCATGTGGCAAAAATTTCATGAAATTTTTATGACAACAGAACAAAAAAGTTACAAATCAAGAGGCACTTTTCAAATACATTGGTGGAGACATCAGGTAGGTGGGGTACAGTAAATTGTGGAACTCTTTCCTGTGGCCTCAGATGCTATCTGATGATGTCAGTCTTTTGGATGGTAGTAGCTTGAAGTCTGCTAATATGTTCCAAAGGTTTTACTGCTTAGTCATAAGATTGTTTTTTTTTCAGGTACAGAATATGCAAATAATCCCAGTTAGGGAGGCTCTAGGTATACCAAGATAAATTGTAATTAACTCTGGACCTGTAACATGGCATTCTATTCACAGTCATTGAAGTTATCAGTTGATCAATACTGCAGAAGCTTTGTTGTAAAGTGTGGTTCTTTGTAGGAGTATATTTGCAGCAGTGAATCTTAAACGAGGTACTGAAGTGACCAAGGTAACAGTATCTTTTCCTCATCTTGCCCTAATTCCAATTTGACTTAACTCCTCTTTTTAGCCCCTAAAACTTCTGAGCAGTTACAGCTGCCTTGGCAGCACATTTGAGGCTTTCCATGACCCTGACCACAGTGGCTCAGGTGTATAACCAAAACAAATGTTCCTGGTTCCCCTGATCTACACCCAGCAATAATGTCATTGTATTATTTCCCTTTGTAAGCCATGTACCCCTGAGCTTCCATGCCAAGAGTTCTTTTTTTTTAGTTTTTTTTATTAAGAAAAATTTTTTCATTTCATTTTACACACCAATCAAAGATCCCCCTCTTCCCTCCTCCCACCTCCCAGCCTACCCCCAACACCCCCCACAAGAAGGCAAGGCCTCCCATGGGGAAGCACATCCAATAGAGGCAGGTCCAAGCCCCTCCCCCTGCATCAAGGCTGTGCCAGGTGTCCCATCATAGGTACTGGGCTCCAAAAAGCCCGCTCCTGCACCAGGGATGGATTCTAATCCCACCGCCAGGGCCCACTCCTCCCAAGCATATCAAGCTACCCAATTGCCTTGCCACGCAGAGGGCCTAGTCCAGTCCCATGCAGGCTCCACAGCCATTGATCCAACTTTCATGAGTTTCCACTAGTTTGGTTTGGTCATCTCTGCAGGTTTCCCTATCATGAACTTGATGGACTTGCTCATAGAATCTCTCTTCTCTCTCTCTGACTGGACTCCTGGAACTCTGCCTGGTGTTTCCATGCCAAGAGTTCTTTAAGGCAAGAGCCTGCTCTTAGTTGTTGGCTAATAAAGGACTCTAATTTGTCTTTATAGGCATGATGATATGTAAATTTATGGCCTGAGCTAGAAGAGTATCTTTCATCTTTAAGATATTATAACTTGGTTAGGTAAGGGTGTTTAGGTGAATGAATCTAAAAATATAGAGCACCAAGGACATCTCCATGTTTGGAAGTTCTTATCACACCTAGATTTTCTTTACTTAGGTGACCCACATGAAAAGCTTTCATAGCTTACAAGCTTATTATATAGTGCTTATTTTAAAAATTTAATTAACTAGCTAGTTTATTTTGTGTGTGTGTATGTGTGCTCATGCACGTGGGTAATCCAGGGGTGTGGTTACATGTGTGTGCAGTGTTCACAAGTATCAGAGGGCAATGTCCCACGTGGGCTGGCTGTCAGCTGTCTTCCACCTTTTGTTTTGAGACAAGGTCTCTCATTGACCTAAAGATTTATCATGTAGGCTGAGTCAGCTGGCAGTGAAGCTCCAGGAATTCTTACATCTCTGCTTTTCATCTTATGACCCTGGGATTACAGGAGTGTGTTGTTGTTCCTGGCTTTTTACATGGGTTCTATGTCTCTAACCTTGGGACCTCGTGCTTGTGAGGTGGAGCCTCCATGGATGGCTCACCTTTCTGGTCTCTTACACGGCTCCCTTTAATCATTTTCTGCCTCACGCATTTCTTCTTTTGAAGAATCCACTGGGACTAACTTTTATGTAGGTGTGCTACTGCAGAAGTAGAATCTGTCTGCATACCCTATTTAAAATCTAAAACTTAAAAGACTGTAGTGTTATGTTTACACAACTTTAGCAGTCAAAAGATTACTAATATCTAGGACAGAGGGTGAAACATGGCATTCACATTCGCAGATTGACAGAAAACCCACAGAGAAGCTGAAATGAAGCCATTAGGCAGAAATTAAACAGCTCTTGATCAATCAAACAAGCTGCATGTGTACTTTGTGATGAGGAGAGGAAGAACATGTATTCTACACTTATTGATAAGCAAGTATTTATGGTCAAGATGACAACAGGTAGAATCAGAGTCCTCATCTTGTTGGAGATTCCCCTAGGACAAGACAGAAAGACTGTCATTGGTGATACTGAGACAAATACAAATTTATTCACTGCATAATATTAACCAAAGAAAATAATTTATGCCTAATTGGTATACCTATGGCCTATATACGTTTATGATGTAAGATGAATTTATCAAGTTGTAAGTAAAATATCAAGGCTAAAAGAAATGAACAAGATTCAAGAATTGTGTATTAAAAAAATGACATGAGGTATGAAAAACACAGAGAAAAGTCATTGTTTTATTGTCTCAAATTCACACATTGAGTTAATCTTTGGAGCTATGATTTTGTGGTTACTAGAGTGTTATTTTAAAAGATGTTACTTAAGCAAGCAGGGTATGTGAGGAAATGTGCTAATGCCAGCATCCTGTCACTCAAACTTTGTTTTAACTGAGGAAGTTTTGCAAGCTGATGACAGGATACAAAAGAAACATTTAATGCCACTCATAGCTGTAACTTACAAATTCTTAGTGTTAATACATTAGGCAGTTGGTAAAACCCCAATGACATCCATTCCAGTGCTGCTCTCCATGAAAAAATGGAAGCACTGATAGTTATGTGGACTTTTTAGAAGTTTGAAAAATGCAGTATTAAATGTCTAACACACTGTATTTGAGTTTTCTAAATACATGAATGTAAAGTATAAACAGATATGAAAACAAAGGTATTTTGAGGAATGATTGACGTATGGATTTTCTGTTGTAAATTTTTTGTAATCCTTGGTAGATTTAATAAATTGAACATAAAAATCCCCATGTAAATTCTACTCTAGTCTCCTTCTGCCTCCAATTTTTGATTTTTACATACTTAAACAGAAAACTCTATCAATTTGTATCTGAAAAATATCTGTAAAGTTAGACGTATGAAAGGTGTGTGTTAATTTTGCCATCAGTCTTACATTTGTTATTTACAAGAAACAAACTTTTGAAAGTTTTAATTATCTTTTGTGATCATTATGATGAGATTCTCTTAACCAAGCCAAATGAGAAAACTCCACAACTTTCCAACTCCAGTTATTTGAAGCTTGTTTTTATATCTATCTATCTATCTATCTATCTATCTATCTATCTATCTATCTATCTATCTATCTATCTATATCTATTTATACATATCTTCATAATTTTGCAATCACAAAAGATGCTTCACTTATGGATCAACCTTTTTTGTTTTTGCTAGGCTTTACTCAGTTAATGCTTTTCCTAAAAGTGAAGAATGACAAAGACAACTTCTAATCTTTACATTAAAACAACTTAACTAACGAAGAACTATGAACTTTTGACGGTGACTTTTTCTATGGGGTGTGTCTTTGTGATTCTGAGGGAAGGCCGCTTGACCTACCAGTCACAAAAATTGGCTGAGTTGTCACATCCTGGTTATGTTACCCAAACTATCAGAGGGTAATTTTTATAACTTTCAAAATGAAGTGATTAATTTATTTTGTAGAAAAATCATATTTGAATGCTCTAAAAATAACAAAAAATTCAATTAATGAATGATTCTGTATTGTGTGAAGCAGTTGTAATAGTAAAAATACGAGGCATACTTTGCTATTTCTTTACCTTTTTCTTTGTAATAAATGAAGTAAATAGAATGGAAACAACTCACTGGTAAGAAGGAAGCAGACCCAATCATTTCTTGTATAAACACAAAATGTTAGTTAATGTCTTAGAAGCCCATATTAAAGCTTCCTGGCATTCCAGACAGCAAGCAGTGTTCATCATTACCAAAATTATTGTTGTTTAACAAAAGTGAATACAATTCACAGGTGACAACTTCTTGAAGCATGCCTCTCCATTTTTTAATTATAAAATTGCTGACCTTAAAACTCTATGAAAAGCAAGGCTTGGGATTTTACAGCGTTTTTACTATTTATAAACTAGATATAACCAAAGTCTAAAAGGAGGCTGATTGCAAAGCCTGTGAAATTTGAAACAATGGCCACAACCACGTACCAAGTAGCTCTGTTTCCTGCCTGTCCAGTTTGTGTCTGCTCCCTCAGCCTCTGCAGTCTGGAGGCTTCAGAGAAGAGACAGGAGATGCTTGCCTTATGCAAGATTCCTTTTCTCCTTCGTCTCTTTCTATATTGCTAAGCAAGATATTATTACAATTATTTTACCATTTGCTTCTGGGCTAATCCAAACTAGTTCCTACAACACAGGGGAGTGGTACAGTCTTCAAAAGTTGACATTTGTCTTTTTATTGTTTTTCAGTGAATTTCATTATGTGTGCGCTTCAGAAAACCTGAGGCTTGTTGACAGTAATGTTTAACTTCTGTTAAGAGAACTTTTAATTTTTGCAGTGAATAAACTGCAGACACTCTGTCATTATCAGGTAGTTAGTGCGTTAATTCCAGTGAAGCTAGCTCAGGGTATATTAACTAGTAGGTATATGTGACATTTTAACTATATCTATATATAGCGTGGGGTTAATTTTATGTGTCAAGTGGTGTGTTGTTTTGCTAAATACTAGCCTATCAGTTATTTACTATGAAGACTTTTTAAAAAGATGTGATTATCATTTACACCAAGTTCAACTAGGATGAGCTCCATAATGTAGGTGTGTCTAAGGATGAAAATAGTTTCTAGATGACAGTAACACAGAACTCTGTCGGAGTTTCTTACCTGTTGGCAGACCATGTGGAATTCAGACTCCATTCTGCAGCAACATCTCTTACATGGATTTCCAGCCAGTGTCTCTTCCTCTGTCTCTCTGTCTGTCTGTCTCTGCCTCTGTGTGTCTGTCTCTCTGTATCCTAGTGTGTTGTTTCTCTAGAGAGATTACTTGAGTATAGAAATATATGTGATATAGCCAAATTACGTTATAAAAATTACATTATAAAATGACACTATAAAAATATAAAAAAATTTACTTGATCTTGGGATGAAGAAAAGGTTATAGGAATGGGGGAAGATTGATTCCTATGCTCTTTAAAATGTAAAGATATTTATTATGACAACAACTTCAAATTTACTGGGTATGAGAAACGAGAGGCAGAAGGCCTCCCATGTACTTTTCCTTTCTTTCAAATTAGTGGCCTCTTTTTTCCATTAATTATTGTTAGATGCCTACATGTATATGTACATACATATATATTCCGAAATACAATCTGCTCAGTCTGTATAATGTTACTTGTATGTATGTTGACAGGGATGATCATTTGGTATTGGACAACAAATTGGTGTGCTCTTCCATGGGGAAGATTATTTCTCCTACTCCCAGAATTTCTTAGTTGCCTGAAGCTCTTTGTGTAGGGTTGAAGCCATGTGGCGGGAGGGCTTTTCCTGTCCACTTTGGTATGTCTTACTGTTGTTCTTGTTCAGCTCATGCTTTGGTAGTCATGTTGGTGAGATTTTCTGGGCATTTCTCTTTGGGAAGTAGTTATGTAACAAGGGTCTTTTCATTGCCAAATATAATGCAATTTTCTTCCAGTTATCTTGTTTTTGGATTATATATTAGTTATGTTTTGTATATAATTTTGACTATTCATTGTGTTGTGTATGTTAATCTTATGTTTTGTTTTCTGTTATATGCTTAGATGAATTCATTATCCTTATTTGGGGAAATGCATTTTTCTAAGTTTTAAAATATAGTTTAAACAGTATTCCAATTTATTTTTTCCCCAAGTACTTGATTGTTTGAGAGATGAGCCATGATATCCATGATCAGAAGTATTCTTTGTCTCATATTAAATGTTTGTATAATAATGTGTTTCTGGGTTTAAACACAGTACTAGTCCAGAGTCTATTTAAACTTCCTCTTTCATATATGATATTTGCTATTTACTCAGTGTTTTGGCATGTTTTAATTTCTTCAGTTTAAAAAAAGGAAATTATGGATCTTTGCAGATTAATGCTGTTTCTGTTTTGTAAGCAAGACTTTAGTTTTTCTTGTATGAACCTTAAGAATTCTGTACCAGAATATCAAACACATCACACACAGTAAATGGTTTGCTTGCAGAATGATTTATTGAGGAGGATCAACACAGTGACAACAGACTCATTTGGAAAGTCTTTGTCAGAAAAGAAGATGAAGATATGTGTCCTTGAATTGCTAACCAACAGCCTAAAAGGAGTACAATATTCAACGTTTATGATCTGAAAAAAATTGACAAAAATTCAGGATGTAAATCTTAGCAGAAAGCACATTAAATCGATTCATGTTTATACATTATTTTTCAAATGAACATATATGTAAAACTAACATTTTATTTTAGTCAGTATCAAATATGAGCCAAGAAGCATGTCTGATTTCTTACGTCACACATGGGTGTTTAGCAACTATCACGAAGCTTGAATTCTTACATTAGTGAGGGTTTCAGATCTGTACTCTAACAGAAGAAAATCACATGTGTGATATTAAAAAGGAAAATTTTAGAATACAAGTTTCAGAAAACTTTTTAATGCTTTAGTAATGTTACTTGATTCTCGTTATAGCCTTAATTTCACTAAATTATAATATTCAGAATGAGCTGAAATGGCACATATTTAATGTCACAAGAAATGGATTCCTTCAACTCTTGCCCTCTTCCTATCTTTAAAATCTAGTATGGAATATTTCGCTTTAAGGTAAGTTGTTATATAACAAGCCATGGTAACCAGGAAAGTACTGAGATTGTTGGTTTTAAAATTGCTCTGAAATATATTCTGCTACATGACCTCTATTCATAGACATATGTATTTTCTAAGTCTAATACTTGCCTTAAATGCCCACAGTATTTTTTCTTTTTTCTTTTCAAGACTTTTCTTGTTGAGTAACTTCTTAGACATCAAGACTACCTTTTAATTCGTTGTGTACTTCTACATGGCCTCCCTTATGTTGCTGCTTCTACATCATTAGGTCATCGGGTTCTTCTTTCAGCAATTTGAAGATAGCAGAGTCAGCTGTAGAAGAGTCCTCCTTGTGTTTAAGGGTATCTACTATAGATGTCACTGAAGGAAACTCCTCTGTGTCCTTAGTTACCGATTCTGTTGTATCATTTTCAGATAGATCTTCTGTTGTGTTAGCGGTTGGTTCCTCCATGATGTTTTTGTTTCCTGAGGCAGGGACAATGCAATCATACCTGGATTCAACAGTAGTAAGCAAAACAGAATGGTTCTCTGCCTCATTCACAGTCTCTTTCTCCATCCAAGCATTAACTCCATCAGTCGATTCCTCATCAGTTAAAGCATCTTCTGGGTTATCTTTGGCTTTTTCAGCAGAGTTAGTGAGTTCAAAAACAGTGATAAATTTTTCTTCATCTGAGTCAGTTAATTTAGTCGCAGCTTTGGGGGTATCCTCTGAAACAATCAGGTCCATTTCAGTTGTGTTCTCTTCTGCAATGTTGGTTGTGTCTGGAGGGGTGGTGACCTCCTTTTCAGGAGAGGGAGGCATCTCAGCCTCAGGACTCAAGGAGTCAGTGACCTGGACAGCTCCATCATCAGGAACATCGGAATTGGTTGAGGAATAGCCATCAGTTTCTTTGTTTTCATCTGGAAGTTCAGAGGCGTCTTCCGAATTGTCAGTGCTGTCCTGCAGTGTGCCAGAGAGCTCAGCAGTGGGTAGGATTTCTTTGTCTCCCGTGTCAATGGTGGCCAAGATGATGTCTTCTTTTGCCATGTTACTTGAAAAATCTATTAAAGAAACAGTACCAACTGGGGATGAGATGTTTCCCAGTTGCACCGGGATGAAATTTTCAGAGATTGGAGTTTCAGTCGGAGTAATTTCTTTCTCTGAAAGAGTTGTTAACTTCAGATTGGCCTCGATATCATCTTCCAGCTTGAGCTTTTTCTTGGTCGGTGTGAGCTTGTTGATTGTAGTAGAAAAATCACCATCTGGTGTGCAGTCGTTTACTGGAGTAATATGGTCTCCTTCAGAGGTAATAGTTGTTTCTGATTTAGGAATGGTGTTGTCAGCCCCAAAGAAGATGGCTGCTTCTGTTGGTGTTTTACTGCTCTCTCTTGGTGGATGAGAATAAAGTTTGGGTGATCCATCTTCAGCCATGAGGCACAGGAGCACTGAGCACTTTCACAGGTCTTTCCTCTGGGCTTAGTGGCATTCCTGGGCAAGTAAGTAGTGATCAGTATAGTGACTGAAGCGCTGGTCATCATGGGGATTGTTACATCAACCTCCCAGGTTATGACAAAGGCTCACCTTGGAGGTTGCTTCTTGGCTGTGATTAGATATTTACTGGAATGACTATTAGTATTAGAAGAAAATATGATGGAGCTCTGACTACAAAATAGAAATCCACACTAAATATTTTACTTTTAGAGAACTTAGGATTTACCATATTTCTGTTTTAGGTATATTTCTTCTGATGTGATGCTGGTGCCCCTTGACACAGACATAGTCACGCTTGCTGGGTACTTTGTGGTTTGGTGTAAATAGTGGAAACTCTGGATGACTATCAGCATCTTTTTGAGATCAACCATTTTACAAGTAAGTGGCAGTGTATTTTGGGAGGCAGAGCCACATTCTTCTCTGAGATTCATGGTGCTTAAATGTCTAAAATTCAAAAGCACTTTTGGTAGTGAATTAAAAATAGAGAATTATGTAGCAAGACTTCAGTCAGTTTTTTTTCTTCTGAGAGGGAAATTTCATTTTAAGTAATAATAATAATGATGATGATAATAATAATAATAATAAAAATTAATAGACTGATAAGACTTTTCGTATTTTCTTCAGTTAACTTGAGAAACAGTGTGCCAAGTGTTGTAGGCTTACTTTTTTATGGATTCCGTCCTCCCCAAGGGTTATTTCAACCTCAGAAGACTTTTGTGACAGGAGGTTGGTGTCATGTGTCTAAATTTATAAAACAGCAAGAATCAGAGTTGAAGTAACAGTAGCTGCTCCAGAAGATATCCATTTCAGATGGAATTTTTATAGTGATAATATGACAGGTGGTAGTTGTACAGTTGACTTTAAGGTTTAGCTGATTAGATTAAGGAGAAAGACATTCAGTGTCAATGTTTAAAGCCAGCCTCTTACCCACTGAATCAGAGGAAATGGAATTTTCAGACTCACACACATCAAATGTGTAAAAAGTTAGGAGCATTAGTTTGATTGGCACAAAATCATTTCTTCGTCTGAACACAGAGCTCACAGCTTCCTTTTAGTTATGTGAAGGCATAGATCTGATACCAGTCTTTGTAGACATACAAGAATAGATTTTAAGGCACAAATTAAAAAAAAATGAATAGTTTCTCCAGAAATGTTTTTATGCTTCAGGAGGTTGTCACTACTGATTTTTATAGTGGTTCTTTTTTTTTTTCTTTCTTGTTTTGTTTGTTGATTTTTTGAGACAGAGTCTATCTCCATAGCCTAGGTTATCCTTGAATTCAGAATTCCCCTGCCTTGACTTCGTTAATGTGAGGATTGTAGGCTCCCATCATCATACCAGGTCCCAGTGTCTTTGTTAATATAGGGAATGTCATCAGTGTCACAAACAAAGAAGTTGTAAGATAGGGTATAGGTCCAGGTTATTTGTTTTTAAACAGAAATATCAATTAATAGAGGAATACACAGAATAAAGTCATTCTCTAAGTTAGCTATCTTATACGATAGGATATTTGTGTGTTGAGCAGAACTGGAACCATGAAGAAAATATTCTTTCATGAGCATGTAATCTCCAGCTAGCTATGCCAGATGAAGAGATAATTCTATCTTCATTGATGTTGAGTTCAAAACAGCATTTAGTTTTCTGCCTTGTTTTGGTGGTCATATCAACTATTCTATTACCAGTGTTGCTGTGAGAGAGTCACATTGATTATAGCACTCTTATTTCTCTTGAAAGGAAAGTGTTTTATCATTATCCTTACCTTCCAAGCTTTTCATTTTTAAAAATGTTTTATCTTTTATATAATCCATTAAAATTCACAAAGTATGTAGTGTATGTTAAGTCTTGAAATAGACTATCTTCTTCAGGGAATACAGTGTGAAGAACTGTATTCCTTTATAGATCATTAGAATCACAGATATAACTTAAGAACAGAATCAGTTACCATATATAAATTTTGTCTCATATGCATGGCAACCTCCTCATGGTTGGAATTCATATCCTACTATTTGGCACACTTCATCTTTTTTTTTTTTATCAAGGTTTTCAGGTTGCATGGACTCAAGTCTTATTTTGGAACTGTTAACAAAAGCTTGCTTGGTTCATGTGTATCTTTTACTTGCTTGAATTTTGAGGTATTTGACCTAGTGATTATTCATTTTTCTAAGAAGTAACTTCTTTGGGTTCATGATAAAAATCCTTATGTGAATGGAATCTGTTAGCAAAAATGGGAATATTCTTAATAAGTTCACAGGAAGGCACAGTTATGATTTTCTGGGATAACATATTTAGAAACCTTGAAAGGCTGACATCACAATGATGTCCATTGTTGAGACTTCATTTGTGCAGAGAGTATCTTGAGAGCTATCAGGAGATATGGCATGTACAATTTTCAAAGAACCAACTAGTCAAAAAGCAGTATCTTGACTAGACACCAGAATTAATGCTTAGAAAGAGTTTATATATCTTCACATTTTTTTTTTTAGTTAGCAAAGAAAAAAAATGAGTTGTTACTTTTTCTCAAGACAGGCTCTCACTATGTAGTCATGGCTGTTCTGAAACTATGTAGACCAGACTAGTATTAAACTCACAGAAATCCACCTGCCTCTGCCTCCCAAGTGATGGGATTAAAGTCATGCGGCACTCCACCCACCTTAATTTCTTATTTTAACTGAATCGATTATTATTCATATAAAGTCATCAGAGGAGTTACGTGTTCAATATCTTCTTCACTCAGAAAACAGTTCCCATCTTCGGAGACACTAGGTAAGCCATCCCAGTTGGGGAATTGTCGACTAACATCTAAGTTTTGTCATCTTTCCATTCAGTGGTTGGAATGTTGGGCACGTGTCTTAGGATGTGCTGTTCTCAGGAATCACTGTTTCATTGTTCACAAGAAAAATTGCATTTGCAGCACTGTAGACATTTGTAGTAATTGTCTTTATGTGTAACTGATGAATATAATCTTAATATGTGTCTGCCTCTACACTGTAGTCAATAGATTTTCTTTCTTAGCAAAGAGTTTGTGACTGATATTCTTATTCCTTGACACTTGAAATTCAGTATTTTCTTTTTCAAGATGGGCTATACTAAATTCCTTCTGAAAATCTTCTTCTGTTATCTCTTGGATAAGATGAAGGTTCTTTAGTAGGAGGTGTGAATTTTCTCACGGAGTTGGTTTCATGAGGAACAGATCTAGTTCAGAGGGATCCTTGAGAATGTGCAAGTTTTAATAGCAGTTTTAGAGGCATGGATAGGATCTTTACTGACTAACTTATCATCAGTAATAATATTTTTATTCTCAAGATATGGGCTGAAGCTGACATTTTTATAGAGGTTTTGTCTCCATTTAGATTGCTGTATCATTTTTATTACATTTGCATCTATAAAGTGACGTACTCCACATTCAGTAGTTGTGTGTTCCACTGTAGAAGCTTTAGTCATGTCTTATCTTATACTGGAATTTTTGTCCATTATGTTCATTAGGTTAAAATAATAGAAAACTTGAAGAAGTTTTCTTTGGCTTCGACTTAAGATTGCTAGAAGATCAGTACCAAACATGTTGTCCCTGATGTCAGCAGGGGGAAGGTATATTAAGTTGACACCAGCAGCATTGTTGGAAGAGCCAGTGGCATCAGCTTGGGAAACAGTGTACACCAAAAAAAAAAAGCCATGTAAGATTATTTGATGTATATTATTTTTTTCCTTGTTGAGACATTTCTACCAATTAAATAAATTTGATCTGAAAATGGGCTCTGATGCTGCTTGTTTTAACATTGTTGAGTGGTGTAGGTTTGTAACTTTTAGAATATTAAGAGTATGTCTTCTTCAGTGGTACATTAGAAATTAGAATGGAAGTTTCAAGCAATCAATCACACACACACACACACACACACACACACACACACACACACACACAATTTTTAGAGTGATGACACTTTCTGATTATAGAAGACAGACTGGTCAATATTACCATTGTCCTAATTGAGAGAGTAGACATTTTGGCTTAATGGAAGTTACCTTTCAGAAAAAAGGAATTAATATCTGTGTTTATTAAAAACTCTGCATTTTCATAGAAATCAGTGAAAATCAGAACTAAAAGAGAACCACTAAGCCTTGAATCAGATACCATAATAAATCTGCTCCATTTTCAGTAAAAGCAGATATATTGGAAGTGGTAGTATTTGCTTCCATGGGCATAAAAACCTTATAAACAATAGGGACTTTGTATTTCCTAAGAAAGCCATGACTGTGTTTTGATAGCATGATTAAAAGTATCCATTGTGATTCCCTGTCTCAAAAGAAAATGAGTGTGGTTATTTCCTCAGTCAGCGTTTCCATAGAGAATTGCATTGTCACCATTAACATTAGTTGCATTTTCTCCAAAATATGTATTGTTAGGAAAAATAGAAGAAAAATTCTGACATCCATCAGTTAGGAAATGAGCTATGGATCTATGAGCCTTGGTACTCTACAGTCTTGTGCATCTTGGAAGACAATGGCAACAGGATCAAAGTTCCTATTCTCCTCTCTAGAAGTTACAGCTTACCATATTCATTTGTTTGTATCTCTGAAGGTGTTGCTTTAGATAGATCATATAAAGCATCAACTCTGGTGTGTTATACATGATATGTACTTGTCTTTCGGAATATCTGAGTATATTCATTTTAATAAAGGTCTTTTTTTGCTTTACTTATTAATTCAAAGACGCAATTATATGAAACATGTTCACAATCACTATCCTCAGTTATAATATCCATGCAGTACAATATAATCAGCAGAGTTTTTCCCAAGAAGAAATGTCATCTACGTTTTTGGACATTTATGCAGAAATGAAAGGGAAGATAAATTTTATCTAGAGAGTGGGATTTGAGGTCATTTTCATTCTCAAGGGAAGCATAATCATTAAATGATTTCGTGTAATCAGTCATTGTTTCCAACGTATTTGACCATGCAGCTGCAGTATTAGCCAAAAAGTCATTTGTTAGTGGGCCAGAGGTTTCAAGATATTCAGTGGAGGCATCAGGAATGACCCCATGCTTTGCAGAATTTTGTAGAGCCAGAGATTCTTTGAACCTATTATTATCTTCGCCATGCTCCATAGACTTTCCTTCATAACTGTTGTCAGTATCAAGAATGATGGCATCTCCTATTGTTTGCATTGCATTCATTGGTGATAAAGGGGGTGAAGCCATGTTGCTTATATCTTCAGAATCATCAGTGAAGGAAAATTCATCACTAGAGATGACACCAAACTCAGCCAAAGGAATATGGCTGTCCTGTGAATGTGGCATCTCTGCCATAATATTTTCTCTCTCCATAGTAGATGATGAGTCTGCTAGATTTTCTGAGAATATTTGCTGGAGTTTTATGAGGAAACATTGAATTTAAGGTGAGGGGATACACAAGCCTATTTGAGGTCTGATGACTTGGCTTCCTTGATTATCAGTTTCATCACAGAGATCAATGTATTCATTGATACCTGTTGGTATGAGAATTCATCCAAGGATATATCTCCATTGAGTGCAGAATCCATGGTTAATTTTTCAGGTAGATATTCATGCTTTCAGTTGCTAGTAGAAATGGGGATTCTCCAGATCTAGCACTTTCATCAGGTGGCATAGCACCACCCTAATCACTGTTCTTCTCAGATGAAAGACTAGTTATAGCAGTTGCAGTAAAGTCATATCATTATTTTCTATAGAAGCTACATGTTTCCCTCCATCTAAGATGTTACTTAGGTCTTCTGTAAAGACTGCATCATCAGGTGCAAGGACCTCATTGTCTGATAGAGCAAGTACATCATCAGGTATAAAAGAGTCATCATTCATTTTTGTAGTTGTCTCTCCTATAATGAGTGCTGGGTCAAGTTTAGAATTGCTGTTTTTAATAAAGTCAGTAGGAGAAAAGGCCATTTTTGTGGGTAAGTGATAGAACTTAGTGTAAGAATTTGTGCTGGGCCAATCCAAGGAAGTGGATCTCTAGCCTGAATGTGTGTCAGCTTGGTTGTGCTCACTGTGGACCCAGGATAAAATGTTTCTCTTGAATTTTCCAGTTCTTTCGGTTGAGTAGAAGCAACTACAGGTTTAGAAAGGAATGGAGTAGCTTGCATTTTAGCTGAAGTTTTCTCCAGCCCTACCCTGTCTCATGGACCCTGCAGCCACTCAGAAGCTTATATTAATTAAAACTGCTCAGCCTTTAGCTCAGGCCTACCACTGACTAGCTCTTACACTTAAACTCAGCTCATTTCTGTTAATCTATATATTGCCACGTGTTCTGTGGCTTTACCTGTGTGCTTGTTACATACTTCTCCCTGCATGGCTGGCTGGTGTCTGCTGACTCAGCCTTCCACTTCCCAGAATTCTCCTTGTTTGTTTACCCCACCTATACTTCCTGCCTGGCTACTGGTCAATCAGTGTTTTATTTATCAACCAATCAGAGCAACACATTCACAGCATACAGAACTTCCCACTGCACCTCCCCTTTTCTGTCTAATCAAAAAGGAAGGGTTTAACTTTAACATAGCAAAATTACATATAACAAACAGTTATCAAGCAAGAATTACAGTTACAATATTTAGTCTATTTGTATTTTGTAAAATTAAAGAAAATATTTTATCATCTATTCTATATTTGTGAGTCTAAAGTTTTATATCTAATTTAAATCTTTTATCGTAACCAAGGAAAATTATAATTATAACTATCTAGCCTTCAACTACATCAAAGACCTCAGAAAGATACAATATTATCTAAGTAAACAGGAAACGCAGTGAAAACAACTTCCAAAAATCTACAATGACAGAGACAGCTGTCTGCCTGGACAGTCATCCAAAGTTCCTCTGCAATGTTGGGGCATCCATTTTCAGCCCACAGACCTAGAGTTTCTCAGTCACTTCTCACTGTGTCCTGTAGGATATTTGGCAGTTTCTTCTGTGAAGCAGGAACCTGAAGGACCATATTGCCTTGCAAAGTTCATTGGCAACCTTCCTATGGGTCCTGCATGTCCACTTCATACAACATTTTGTCAAGCAGTCCAGGCAAGAACAGTTTATTGCCCAAATGGCTATTTTTGCCAAGAAGAAGATAAATTCCATATGGAGTGTCTTCGACGCCCATCTTCCTCGTTGAAGTAAATCAGTGCTGCCAGGAGCAGATGTGTCTCACTGTCCAGAAAGTCTAAGTTTTTAAAACATTTGAAATGCCATATTCTGTAGGTCTTTGAAGTGTTTGAAGATTACCTACCTAATTGAATTATATCTATGTAGACCTAGAAAACTTACATGACTATAAGTTTGACTATCATAGAAGACTAATTATTAATCTGTATTTCTTAATTATCCTTTACAATTTAAATGAGTTATGTAAATACCTTAAACAAGAATAGAAATATATATTATAACAAAATCAACTCTAAATTTGTGTCAATAAAATAAAATCCATACCAATAAAAAGCATTTTTAAACAAGTTGTTGCTCTTTAAAAGTAGGTTCATTAATCTACCCTTTCATCCTATCATATCTATATCCTATATTTCTATATCATTGCATTATATTTAACTCTTCTAAATTTACTGAAATAATATATCCAGAAATGTAGAATTTCTCTTCCACAACAGTCTTGTCATTAGCCTCATTTCCTGAGGCAACTCTTTCCTCTGCAGCTGGGCTGACAGCTGTTTGTTGGACATGCTGGCTTATAAACTCAGTGTCTTCATTTATTCCTGCTGTTTTGTGGGTTGCTGTTTGGGGGGCTGTATTAGGTGAGAGAGCCATGTTGTCAGTGTGATCGCTGATGTCTCCATTTTCAGTGGTGTGTATGTCAGCTATGTTTATGATTTTCTCTGGAAAAGAAGTAGGATCCTCTAGAGGAACAGGGGAGACCTTGGAGAAGGGCTCACCAGCACTTGCCTCATCAATGACTTCCCAGTTCTGGTCAATGGAAGTCAAGTGTTCTTCTGTTGGTTCTGATACCTCTGGCGCCACTGCTGTATCAGATAGCATGTCATTGCCACCAAGAGGAACTTCAGTTCTAGGAATTTTCTGTTTGGGGATTAACAGGGACTTTAGTCCTATGGGCCAGATATCTCCTACAGCAGGAACAGTGGTTCCACTGTTTGTATTGTCTTCCTTAGATTCCAAGGCAGAGGTGTGAGGAGAAAGGGTGGTGGCATTTTGTGGCATTTTGGTGACATTAACCAGATCAAAAGAGGCCATTAAGTCTGTTTTGCTTATACCTTGCATAGTTTTACCAGGGTTTACATTGCCTTTCATTGGAATACTGGAATCTTTTCTTATAAATTTAGGTACTGTTTTTTGGGTAAAGGTATAAATACTTGGAACATTTTCCTGTATCATTCTGTAAGTAGTATCACTGAAGAGTCTATCATGGTTAGAATCACTATTACTGTTTGCTGCAATCATTTTTCTTTGAACTTCAGGATTCAGTCTTGAAAGCAGAGGTTTTGCGTCCACATTTTCAGGATTTTCAGATTCAGTTTGGCCAGTTCTGGATTTAATAGTCCTTCTGAAAACTTCAGTGTCATATGTATGAGGGTTAGTTGAATAAGCTGTAGTGGCCAGCCTGTGTCCTTTCAGAATATAATCATCTTCCATGGGTACAACATAAATGTAATCTTTGATGTTTTCTTCTTGAATTGTTTCTTCCTCTTCTGACTTAATGCTTTTCTTATTTTGGATATTGGCTTCATAGTTCAGTGTTGTATCTTCTTCAAAAGATGTTTCTGATTCATATCTTGGGATATAAAGTGTGTTTTCAGCATAATTAGCATCTGTAGTCATGCCTACTTTTGATGCTGTGCTGGTGGACTTATTAGGAGTATATATTTTGTGTGCAATAATAGGTGTCCAGGAGAGTTTCTTCAAAGGTATTGTTGCTTGAGGAACATTGAAAGGGACATTGGAATCAGCAATTACTACAGTGTCTTCATCATTAATGATGTTAATGTAATCAGTCGTTGTTTCAAACATACCTGACCATGCAGATGGTGTGTTAGTCAAAAAGTCACTTGTTAGTGGGCCAGAGGTTTCAAGATATTCAATGGAAGGATGGGGAGCGACCCCATGCTTTGTAGAGCTTTGTGGAGCTAGAGATCCTTTGAATCTATTATTATCATCTCCAGACACCACAGACTCTCCTTCATAACTGTTGTCAGTATCAAGAATGATGGCATCTTCTATACTTTGCATTGCATTCATTGGTGATAAAGGGAGTGAAGCCATGTTGCTTATATCTTCAGAATCATCAATGAAGGAAAATTCATCACTAGAGATGACACCAAACTCAGCCAAAGGAATATGGCTGTCCTGTGAATGTGACATCTCTGCCATAATATTTTCTCTCTCCATAGTAGATGATGAATCTGCATCATTATTTATAGATATTCTGATAGCATTTGATGAAGTTTTATGAGGAAAATTTGAGTTCAAAGTGAGGGAATACAAGCCTGTTTGAAGTCTGATGACTTGGCTTCCTTGATTATCAGTTTCATCAATGAGATCAATGTATTCATTGATATCTGTTGGCATGAGTTCTAACTTTGAGAATTCATCCAAGGGTCCATCATTCATGAAGGGAGAATCCATAGTTAATTTTTCAGGATAGATATTCATGCTTTCAGTTGTTGGTAGAAGTGGGGATTCTCCAGATCTAGCATTTCCATCAGGTGGCATAGCACCACTCCAATCATTGTTCTTCTCAGATGAAAGACTAGTTATAGCAGTTCCAGTATTCGTTTTCTTTACTTGTGAGGAAGAGGATGACTCTTTAAGGATTTTTGCCTCAGAATAGCCATAATCAAAAGGAAATCCACTATCTGGGTTGATGCTGAGGGGAAATGAAGGAACAGTGGTGTCTTCTGAATTGTAAGAAGTCTCTGTTGTTGAAGCTTTGTTTTTATTATACTCTGACTTTGGTGACGTTGTGGCTTTGGCTTCCCAAAGGACATTGAAAGCTGTGGATGAGAGCCCTTTCCTAGGGAGCTGTTTTCTGCCTGTGACTGTAGTTGACTCTATGGTAGGACGAGTGCTTTCTCTTGGGAATCCCCTTCTTTCTCCTGTAGCTGTCCTTGGTTCTGAGTGAGATGTGTGGATGTTCTCAGTGTCCCCTCCTTCACTTCTACTTATGCTGCCCCCTTTTAGAGTGAAACCTTCTGAGAAGTTGGGAGAAAATTTGCCATTCTTGTTAGTTAGAAAGTGGGTAGCCATGAATTTTGGTGGCTTATTATAGAACGGGGCAGGTAAATCTTGGACAAAAGCACCATTATTGTCAGGATCAGAATTTCTTCCTTGTAACAACCACACTTTGTACTTTTGTTCATACTTGGGCTCAACAGGATTTTCTTCTGGTGGATTCTCAGTGACATGTATTGAGGAAAAGGAAACAGGAGATCCAATTTCTCTGTAGAGAAGTCCTTGAATAATGGTAGGCTTTCTTATTGTAGGGTTCTTTTCTTCTTCAGCATAGAATGTATTTTCATTTGATAGATATTCAAGGATACTCTCATCAGGATCAGTGGTGGTGAGGTCCATATTATCTGCTTTATTTCCCTCCACCTGGAACTCCACCTGTGACTTTGCTGAAGAGTCCTCCATGAAAGCAATGACTCCGTCTAAAGTCATATCATTATTGTCTTTAGAAGCTACATGTTTCCCTCCATCTAAGATGTTACTTAGGTCTTCTGTAAAGGCTGCATCATCAGGTGCAAGAACCTCATTGTCTGATAGAGCAAGTCCATCATCAAGTATAAAGGAGTCATCAGTCACTTTTGTAGTTGTCTCTCCTATAATGAGTGCTGGGTCAAGTTTAGAATTGCTGTTTTTAGTAAAGCCATTAGGAGAAAAGGCCATTTTCTTGGGTAAGTGATAGAATTTAGTGTAAGAGTTTGTGCTTAGGTGATCCAAGTTATCAAGAGGAAGTGGACCTCTAGTCTGAACGTGTGTCAGCTTGGTTGTGCTCTCTGTGGAACCAGGGTAAAATGTTTCTCTTAAATTTTCCAGTCCTTTCTGTTCAACAGAGGCTACTACAGGTTTAGAAAGGAGTGGCGTAGCTTGCAATGTATTTAAGCCTTCTAAATTTACTGTAGTATTATATTCAGAAATGTAGAATTTCTCTTCCACAACATTCTTGTCATTACTAAAGAAAGTATTAGCCTCATTTCCTGAGGCAGCTCTTTCCTCTGCAGCTGGGCTGACAGCTGTTTGTTGGACATGCTGGCTTATAAACTCAGTGTCTTCATTTATTCCTGTTGTTTTGTGGGTTGCTGTTTGGGGGGCTGTATTAGGTGAGAGAGCCATGTTGTCAGTGTGATCGCTGATGTCTCCATTTTCAGTGGTGTGTATGTCAGCTATGTTTATGATTTTCTCTGGAAAAGACATAGGATCCTCTAGAGGAACAGGGGAGACCTTGGAGAAGGGCTCACCAGCACTTGCCTCATCAATGACGTCCCAGTTCTGGTCAATGGAAGTCAAGTGTTCTTCTGTTGGTTCTGATACCTCTGGCGCCACTGCTGTATCAGATAGCATGTCATTGCCACCAAGAGGAACTTCAGTTCTAGGAATTTTCTGTTTGGGGATTAACAGGGACTTTAGTCCTATGGGCCAGCTATCTCCTACAGCAGGAACAGTGGTTCCACTGTTTGTATTGTCTTCCTTAGATTCCAAGGCAGAGGTGTGAGGAGAAAGGGTGGTGGCATTTTGTGGCATTTTGGTGACATTAACCAGATCAAAAGAGGCCATTAAGTCTGTTTTGCTTATACCTTGCATAGTTTTACCAGGGTTTACATTGCCTTTCATTGGAATACTGGAATCTTTTCTTATAAATTTAGGTACTGTTTTTTGGGTAAAGGTATAAATACTTGGAACATTTTCCTGTATCATTCTGTAAGTAGTATCACTGAAGAGTCTATCATGGTTAGAATCACTATTACTGTTTGCTGCAATCATTTTTCTTTGAACTTCAGGATTCAGTCTTGAAAGCAGAGGTTTTGCGTCCACATTTTCAGGATTTTCAGATTCAGTTTGGCCAGTTCTGGATTTAATAGTCCTTCTGAAAACTTCAGTGTCATATGTATGAGGGTTAGTTGAATAAGCTGTAGTGGCCAGCCTGTGTCCTTTCAGAATATAATCATCTTCCATGGGTACAACATAAATGTAATCTTTGATGTTTTCTTCTTGAATTGTTTCTTCCTCTTCTGACTTAATGCTTTTCTTATTTTGGATATTGGCTTCATAGTTCAGTGTTGTATCTTCTTCAAAAGATGTTTCTGATTCATATCTTGGGATATAAAGTGTGTTTTCAGCATAATTAGCATCTGTAGTCATGCCTACTTTTGATGCTGTGCTGGTGGACTTATTAGGAGTATATATTTTGTGTGCAATAATAGGTGTCCAGGAGAGTTTCTTCAAAGGTATTGTTGCTTGAGGAACATTGAAAGGGACATTGGAATCAGCAATTACTACAGTGTCTTCATCATTAATGATGTTAATGTAATCAGTCGTTGTTTCAAACATACCTGACCATGCAGATGGTGTGTTAGTCAAAAAGTCACTTGTTAGTGGGCCAGAGGTTTCAAGATATTCAATGGAAGGATGGGGAGCGACCCCATGCTTTGTAGAGCTTTGTGGAGCTAGAGATCCTTTGAATCTATTATTATCATCTCCAGACACCACAGACTCTCCTTCATAACTGTTGTCAGTATCAAGAATGATGGCATCTTCTATACTTTGCATTGCATTCATTGGTGATAAAGGGAGTGAAGCCATGTTGCTTATATCTTCAGAATCATCAATGAAGGAAAATTCATCACTAGAGATGACACCAAACTCAGCCAAAGGAATATGGCTGTCCTGTGAATGTGACATCTCTGCCATAATATTTTCTCTCTCCATAGTAGATGATGAATCTGCATCATTATTTATAGATATTCTGATAGCATTTGATGAAGTTTTATGAGGAAAATTTGAGTTCAAAGTGAGGGGATACAAGCCTGTTTGAAGTCTGATGACTTGGCTTCCTTGATTATCAGTTTCATCAATGAGATCAATGTATTCATTGATATCTGTTGGCATGAGTTCTAACTTTGAGAATTCATCCAAGGGTCCATCATTCATGAAGGGAGAATCCATAGTTAATTTTTCAGGATAGATATTCATGCTTTCAGTTGTTGGTAGAAGTGGGGATTCTCCAGATCTAGCATTTCCATCAGGTGGCATAGCACCACTCCAATCATTGTTCTTCTCAGATGAAAGACTAGTTATAGCAGTTCCAGTATTCGTTTTCTTTACTTGTGAGGAAGAGGATGACTCTTTAAGGATTTTTGCCTCAGAATAGCCATAATCAAAAGGAAATCCACTATCTGGGTTGATGCTGAGGGGAAATGAAGGAACAGTGGTGTCTTCTGAATTGTAAGAAGTCTCTGTTGTTGAAGCTTTGTTTTTATTATACTCTGACTTTGGTGACGTTGTGGCTTTGGCTTCCCAAAGGACATTGAAAGCTGTGGATGAGAGCCCTTTCCTAGGGAGCTGTTTTCTGCCTGTGACTGTAGTTGACTCTATGGTAGGACGAGTGCTTTCTCTTGGGAATCCCCTTCTTTCTCCTGTAGCTGTCCTTGGTTCTGAGTGAGATGTGTGGATGTTCTCAGTGTCCCCTCCTTCACTTCTACTTATGCTGCCCCCTTTTAGAGTGAAACCTTCTGAGAAGTTGGGAGAAAATTTGCCATTCTTGTTAGTTAGAAAGTGGGTAGCCATGAATTTTGGTGGCTTATTATAGAACGGGGCAGGTAAATCTTGGACAAAAGCACCATTATTGTCAGGATCAGAATTTCTTCCTTGTAACAACCACACTTTGTACTTTTGTTCATACTTGGGCTCAACAGGATTTTCTTCTGGTGGATTCTCAGTGACATGTATTGAGGAAAAGGAAACAGGAGATCCAATTTCTCTGTAGAGAAGTCCTTGAATAATGGTAGGCTTTCTTATTGTAGGGTTCTTTTCTTCTTCAGCATAGAATGTATTTTCATTTGATAGATATTCAAGGATACTCTCATCAGGATCAGTGGTGGTGAGGTCCATATTATCTGCTTTATTTCCCTCCACCTGGAACTCCACCTGTGACTTTGCTGAAGAGTCCTCCATGAAAGCAATGACTCCGTCTAAAGTCATATCATTATTGTCTTTAGAAGCTACATGTTTCCCTCCATCTAAGATGTTACTTAGGTCTTCTGTAAAGGCTGCATCATCAGGTGCAAGAACCTCATTGTCTGATAGAGCAAGTCCATCATCAAGTATAAAGGAGTCATCAGTCACTTTTGTAGTTGTCTCTCCTATAATGAGTGCTGGGTCAAGTTTAGAATTGCTGTTTTTAGTAAAGCCATTAGGAGAAAAGGCCATTTTCTTGGGTAAGTGATAGAATTTAGTGTAAGAGTTTGTGCTTAGGTGATCCAAGTTATCAAGAGGAAGTGGACCTCTAGTCTGAACGTGTGTCAGCTTGGTTGTGCTCTCTGTGGAACCAGGGTAAAATGTTTCTCTTAAATTTTCCAGTCCTTTCTGTTCAACAGAGGCTACTACAGGTTTAGAAAGGAGTGGCGTAGCTTGCAATGTATTTAAGCCTTCTAAATTTACTGTAGTATTATATTCAGAAATGTAGAATTTCTCTTCCACAACATTCTTGTCATTACTAAAGAAAGTATTAGCCTCATTTCCTGAGGCAGCTCTTTCCTCTGCAGCTGGGCTGACAGCTGTTTGTTGGACATGCTGGCTTATAAACTCAGTGTCTTCATTTATTCCTGTTGTTTTGTGGGTTGCTGTTTGGGGGGCTGTATTAGGTGAGAGAGCCATGTTGTCAGTGTGATCGCTGATGTCTCCATTTTCAGTGGTGTGTATGTCAGCTATGTTTATGATTTTCTCTGGAAAAGAAGTAGGATCCTCTAGAGGAACAGGGGAGACCTTGGAGAAGGGCTCACCAGCACTTGCCTCATCAATGACGTCCCAGTTCTGGTCAATGGAAGTCAAGTGTTCTTCTGTTGGTTCTGATACCTCTGGCGCCACTGCTGTATCAGATAGCATGTCATTGCCACCAAGAGGAACTTCAGTTCTAGGAATTTTCTGTTTGGGGATTAACAGGGACTTTAGTCCTATGGGCCAGCTATCTCCTACAGCAGGAACAGTGGTTCCACTGTTTGTATTGTCTTCCTTAGATTCCAAGGCAGAGGTGTGAGGAGAAAGGGTGGTGGCATTTTGTGGCATTTTGATGACATTAACCAAATCAAAAGAAGCCATTAAGTTTGTTTTGCTTATGCCCTGTATAGCTTTAACAGGGTTTACTTTACTTCTCATTGGAATACTAGAATCTCTTCTTATAAATTTAGGCATTGTTTGTTTGGTAATTGTATAAACGCTTGGGACATTTTCCTGTATCATTCTGTAAGTAGTATCACTGAAGAGTCTATCATGGTTAGAATCACTATTACTGTTTGCTGCAGCCATTTTTCTTTGAACTTCAGGATTCAGTCTTACAAAGAGAGGTTTTGCAACCACATTTTCAGGGTTTTCAGATTCAGGTTGCCCAACTCTCGGTTTAATAGTCTGTTTGAAATTTTTAGTGTCATATGCATCAGGGTTAGTTGTATAATGTGTGGTGGTCAGTCTATCTTCTTTAAGAGTATAATCATTTTCCATGGGTACAACATAAATATAATCTTCAATGTTTTCTTCTGCAAGTGTATTTTTCTCTTCTGTTTTAATGCTTTCCTTATTTTGGATATTGGTTTCATAGTTCAGTGTTGTATCTTCTTCAAAAGGTGTTTCTGATTCATATCTTTGTATAGAAAGTGTGTTTTCAGCATCATCAGAGGCTGTAGTCATGCCTACTTTTGATGCTGTTATAGTAGACTTATTAGGAGTATAAATTTCATGTTTAGTAATAGCTGCCCAGGAGAGTTCATTCACAGGGTTTGTTTCTTTTGGGAGGTTGAAAGCTACATTGGGTAATACATTCTCTTCATTTCTGGACACTTGGGCTTCATCCCTGGAAGCATTTCCTAGGATATTAGGTTTTCCTTTCAGAGTTTTAAAGTTATTAATTTTGATGATATACTTCTTTATTGCTGAGTCATCAAATGTTGAATCCAAGTCTATTCTGACTTTGCCTTTGTCTTTACTGAAGTTACTGTTTACTACACCAGTAATGCTATGAGTTCTGTTTCTCTCTTCATTCATTGCTGTTTCTCTTTTATTGGTCAGTTTGTCATTCTTTTTTGTGGTGATATCAGTAGGAGTTTGATAGTCATTTCTGAGATTAATAATGTCTCCACTGTCCATTGTGGAAGATAGTTGTTTATTTTTTATGTTTTTCCAAGTAACGTATGGGTCCTTTATAACAGCAATAATTGGTTTAGAGATAACATCATCGTATATATTACGGGGTCTAGAGTAACCTATTCTTTCAATTTTGTGCAAAGAATTACTGGGTGTAGGGACTGCAACACTACCTCCTGTTTCTGCACTCTGCTTAATACCTGTACTTCCATCTAAACTATTAATTTTTGTTTTGGTGGCCATTGGCTTCAAGTATATTTTCCTGTTCATAGGGTTAGTGGCAAGTAGAGTGTCAACATTTTCTTCCTCAGGAATTATGAGATCTCCACCACTTATGGTTATCTCAGTAGAAGGTACAATAATAAATTGGGAAAGATAATTTGTAGTGTTGCTATTTAGAAATCCATTTCTTTCAAAGCCACCATCTTCTAATTCAGAGTGCTTTAAATTATCAGAAGATGAAATATCTTCTGTTTCCTGAAAAACATCTACCTCTGATTCAGACTCTACTTCTGTATAGAATGTGGATTCTTCTTCATTGGATGTCTCCTTGTCTATCAAACTTCTTAAGTATTTTCTTGGAATAACTACACCTTTTTTAATAGGGGCTGTAGAGTCAATAAAGAATACACTCTCTTGTTCTGTTTCCTCATTAGTAGTGGTACCAGTTCCAAGAAAAATGTTCTCATTTGATGTGTCAACGGTACCCTCATCTGCTAAGGCAGTGAACTTCTTCATAGAATTTTGCATGTGTGTATCAGGATCAGAGGCAAACAATTCTTCAGTTCTGCCAATGGATGGGAAGTGTTGATGACTCTGAGTTATTTCTGAGTCTGTGTCTAAGTCAGGAGTATCAGGCTCTTGCAACTTGTACTGGTGGTGGAATACTGACTTGCGTGATGAGATGCCGCTTTCCCTAGGAAGAGGCATCCTTCTCCTCTCTGTTATTTGGGAATTAGGTGGAAAGCTGGAAACAGCAGATTTATCTTGAACAGCATCAGAGGAGGGTGAAGCATTGCTGTTTGGATAGTCTGCCTCAACAGGGCTGTCTACTGTCTCCTTGGCATAAGCAAAGTCAACTGAAGTCCAATTAGTGAATATGCTATGTTGTGCATCATTAGCAGATGGAGGGAAGTTTTGCAAGTCAGCCTGAAGCCACTCTAAGCGGTCTCCTTCTGAGGGAGATCCAGGGATCTTTGCTATCCTGTCTAATAGTGCAGAATAGCTATTTGAATCTTCTGTGGGTGAATTTTCTTCTGCTTCTAGGGTGAATGAAGGGTTACTTGCTGTATGATTGGATAAAGGTGGATTGGCAGAAAAATGTTGCTTTCTCGGACTGTGTATTTCCTGACTCCCATTATACTAAAGGGAAAGAAGTACAATTCTTTTGTGTGACATTCCACTTGTACATATTTAACTAAAACAAACCACATATCAAAACATAGCACCAAATAGAACAACATTCTGAATGTCCTTGCTTTCATTTTAATCTTTTTCTTTTTAATTAAGCTCGAAATACATAATCTCACAGTGAGGAGAAGCTGATGTTAGAATTAAGTACCCTCCATAGTAAAGTCCCAGTAAGTAATCTCTCACAGTGTAACAATGTGTACAGAGAATCTTTCAAACTGCACATTACCAGATGTGGTGGATTAAATGCAAGACCTCACATGTGCTAGGCAAGAGAGCTGCCCTGTTGTATCCCTAGTCCTTTTTTTACTTTTAATTTCTGAGGTAGGATCTTGCTGAGTTGCCTAGGCTGGCCTTAAACTCACTCTGTATCCCAGGCAGGCCTTGAACTTGTGATCTTCAGGGGTTAGCATCCTGAGTTGCTCTGGTGTAGGTGTGTACCACCAGGCCTAGCTTACATAAGTGATTTTAACAGAAATAAGTTTATATCAGAGGAGGGTGAAGCATTGCTCTTTGGAGAGTCTGTCTCAATAGGACTATCCACTGCCCCTTTGGCATAAGCAAAGCCAACTGAAGTCTGATTAGTTGTAAGCTGTGTAGCACATCATTACCAGATGGAGGGAAGGTATACAAGTCAGCTTGAAGCATTTCTACGTGGTTTCCTTCTGAGGGAGATCCCATTATATTTGCCAATCCATCTAAAACTGCATTTCTATTCTAGAGATAGAATATAAAACTGCAATAATGTTTTATTTACAAATTGTTGTTTCTTAAGATAACATAATTTAAGTTCATTTTCCTCCTCAATTTTTAGTTCTTTAAAAATAGTGTTATCTTAAATACTGAAAACTTACTGGAAAGTAAATCACAAAATTCAAAGTGGTCACAGCCAGGATCAGGATCTTCATCTTTTCTTGTAGGAGTTCCCTGCAAGGAAGGCACAGAATTGTTCTCTGTTAGTTGCCCACTGAGTTGCTACAGATGGGAACTTAAAAAAGACCAGACACATGCCAGGAGATGGTCTTGCACAGCTTTAACCCCACCACTCAGGAGGGAGAGGCAGCCTGATCTACATAGTGGCTTCCAGGACAGCCAGGGCTACACAGAGAAACTCCGTCTAGAAAAACCAAACAACAACAACAATAACAACAACAACAAGAAAGATAGAAAGGAAAAAAAACCCAAACTAACAAACAAACCAAAGCAAACAAACAAAAAAGCAGAAATAATTTAGGTATGTTCTATTAGTTTTGACATTTAGGTAAGATATCTGTTTAACTAATAGTAGAAAATACCGAGCTACTTTTGGTCCATTGTTAGAAATGATAATGCGTGAATAAAGTGCTCGCTGTGCTAACATCAACACCCTTTAACCAGGCAGAGCAAAGAAGAGCTTTATCTCTTTGTCTTATAAACAGAAATAGCAAGGAGTCAGCCATGCAGTTTGCAAACCCATTTTCACCAGAATACTTCACCAAGGATCTCACCTTATGAATTTACGTTTATTTTCATGTTAATAATTTTTTTTATCTATTTGTTGCATTTTCTTAATTAAGGAATCTATATTCAGTCAGAGTTAAAGTCCATACAAAAGGATTATCATAAAAAGTGGATGTTTGAAGAAAGAATTCCTCTAAGAGCTCTGATTTACTCAGTCTTTACCTTATAAGGGCTCTTTTTTTCTCTCTGCTGCCTTCTGGCTTTAGCTTTTCATCAGCTCTTGAGGATGAAGCAAAACTGAGAAATCATAAATCTGAGGAAGAAACAGAGGCTCCTTGATCTTCCTTCTTTATTACTGGGCTGCTGGGGTGGAGAGTGGGTCACATCTAAGAGATAGCTTCTGAGCTAATCCCAAGACCAAAGGAAGGAGAGGGCGTGTCTTCTGGTTTTCCTAATTGTGTTTTCAGACACAGAGTGAAGCTTATCTTCAAATTTAAAGAGGCAAGGCTCATATTTTAAAGATTATGGAGTCTTCAAAATACTAACTCCTTGGCTTCTAGTGCTACTTTCCTCTTTAAAAAGTGTTCCTTTCTGTGTCCTTGAAAAAATTTAATACACTGCAGTGGCATTTTAGCAATACTATCATTTACTTGTTTACACTCTTTAACAGACTGTTACCTTATCGACTGTTATTTTCTTTTTTTTTTTTTGGTTTTTCGAGACAGGGTTTCTCTGTGTAGCTTTGCGCCTTTCCTGGAACTCACTTGGTAGTCCAGGCTGGCCTCGAACTCACAGAGATCCGCCTGGCTCTGCCTCCCGAGTGCTGGGATTAAAGGCGTGCGCCACCACCGCCCGGCTGACTGTTATTTTCTTAAAGACAGGATTGTGATTGGCTCAATATCTGAAAAAATATAGTTAAAATATAGAGAAAGAAGAAATTTAAAAAATACCTTGTAACAGCCTAAATTTGCTCTCTTAAAGCATTTAAGTGCCGTGTCAACCTCTGGAACATCTGTTTCCTTCAGTAAACTTGACAATAGCTGCTATCTAGTTTCTGAAACTGTTTCATACATATAATGAACGAAAATAGAACACTCCTATTGTGTTACTTGCTGGAATTTATTTATTGGCATGTGCGCTAAAACCTTCATTAAAAACCTGAATCTAATTGTCTATTGAATTTCAGCTACTTTTCTTCAGGGGGTGCTATCAGACAAGTTATCTTGTTACCAGACAAGATAACTCTTCAGCCATATCTTTTCCCATTCTAGGCACTCTGAAATGTCAATATTTATAATTACACATTTTTTACTCATACATATTTTCATGAAATACACCAATAAAATTCTGTATTGATTATGATAGGAAAGTCTTATAGAAAAACAAATAAATTCAACCTCTTTATCAATCTTTTGGGGAAGCTTTCTCCAGTTTTCATTGTTCTGGCTCACCTTAATACTATTTTATTACACATTTGAACAAATACCAAATCCCCATATTTTTGTTCAAGACTGGATTTTTTTAAATCAGGCAAAGTATTACTGTACGAAGGATCTGTGATTATTATAATTAACTTTTGGTCAAGAGCAATGCATCATGAGCATTGTAATGTTATCACTTAAGGAGCTTGATTTCCATGACATCAGTATTGCTCTTCAAGGGAATTGAAGTAGTTGTTTGCACTAGAAGTGTGCAGTAAAATGTACTTAAGGATGGAAAGCTGATTCAATTAGAGATTATATGTACAGGTTTTTCATTTCAAGGAAGCCGATAGCCTCCGCTGCAGAGTCCTTAGCTGGCACTAACTCGTCTTTTAAGATCTAAGACAACTAAGATTTCCGCCTATTGGTTTCAAAAGTTGAATCTGGGACAATGAAACCAAAGCTTTGTATATCAAGAAACTTCATCTTGAAATTCTCTTTCTTTCTCTCCCTCTTTTTTTTAGTAGTCTGAGAAGTCTTAATCCATAGCTCCCTTCATTGAGGTGAATAGTTCACTTATTTTTTTTTCAGTTGATAGTAATATTCAGTTTCCAGAATTTGTTTTCCCTAATGTCTGTGGAGGCTACAACAAGCACTTTTTCACCCTTTCATCAAAAGCATCATGTTGAAGGAGGAGATCTAAATTAGGAAACAGGAAACAGAGTATGATGGTCCTTTTTAACTAAAATCGATTAACTAAAACACAGAATGATTGTTTTACTGTATTAAAACTAGAAATGAGTTTCTTTTTTTTTTTTTTTTTGGTTTTTTGAGACAGGGTTTCTCTGTGTAGCTTTGCGCCTTTCCTGGAACTCACTTGGTAGCCCAGGCTGGCCTCGAACTCACAGAGATCCGCCTGGCTCTGCCTCCTGTATTAAAACTCTAACCTTGTTGGCAGCACACATTTCAGAAGTGAACATTCCTACAGTTGGTGTGAAAGCACAACTTTCACATAAGAGGTAGCTCATTCTGGATGTAAATAGCAATGGCCACAGCCTGGAAATGTGGATGCAGCCTGCCGCAAATACCGTGCTTCAACAATATGGCAGTGTCATGAAATATTTTATAGCTATGGAACAAAAGAAAATCCCAAGTCAAGGCACTTTCAAAGACATTGGTGGGAGCATTACGTAGGCAGGCTTTAGAAATGTGGGAATATTTTTGTCAGTGTTCTCAGATGCTGTCTGATGGAGCCTTAGCTCTTAGGTTGGCAGAAGCTAGGCAGATATTGATGTTGAGTTTGCGGGGGGGGGGGGGGGGGGGGGGGGGGGGGGGGGGGGGGGGGGGGGGGGGGGGGGTAGGAACAGGTGGAAATCTTAGAACCTGATTGCATCCAATATATAATGAAATTCGAAAGCCTAGTAACAGTCAGTCTTGCCTAAGTGTCATAGACTCTATTGTGATTATTGTGTCATTGAAAGGGGAAATTTTATTTAAGTGGGAATGCCTGGGGCTTTTTCAAGCTCTCTGTTGGTCTTATTCTGAGCCCGAAGATGTAGATGCTAGGGGAAAATGTGTAATCAGGCCTTGCCTCAATAAAATTTTAAAATTTTATTTCTGTGAAAGTTCTCCTTAACTCAACTCTTAAAACTTGCCCAAATTACAAATTCAAGAACATTTCCAATAAGTAATTTCTACTTTGTTGGAGCTATGAAGTTATATTCTTTTGATTATTTATTTAGTGTATTGCTTAGATTTTGTCCACTTTTCTCCCAGTTTCATTAGTCTACTTCTGGAGTCGAGAAATCATTAAACCCTCAATTAATGCTTGTATAAATGAGGAATGTGGTCTTATGTGCATATTTTTGCTCCCACAATAAACTGTTAGTTCTTTGAAAATGAGTATTATGTTTTCTGTTTTTGTATTTCCACCAGTGCCTTTGGCAAAGACTCAATAAACAATTGGTAATAGTGTGAAATGAATTCCCATAAAATAGCTATGCCATTATGTGAAGCAGGCTGCCAGATTAGAACGTCCATGATTGTGGAGATTTGCATATATTATATATACAAATACATGCATATAATTGTGCAAATTACTTGGGCAATCTTTAGTCTCTTCAGTAGTTAGGGATCACTGTGGAAGAGGAGGCAGAAAGATGGTGAGAGCAAGAGGATTGGAGAGTTTGCTGTAAGATTTGTCTTCTAGTAATGTCAGAAGCTATACCCATAAAGTATCACCAACATGCCTACCTAAACATGAGCTGAACAAGTGAGACACCAGTGGACACCCCAAACCAGATGGAGAAAAGCCCATGAAGCCTCAGCCCTGTACAAAGGACTATAAGTAACTGAGGAAAGATGGGAGTAGGAGAGGTGGTCCTCCCCAGGGAAGAGCACACTAGTTGACTGTCCAGTGCCAAATGATGAGCCCTGAAAACATATATGCAAGTAATATTATATGGACTGAGCAAGTTATATTTAGGAATATATATATATATATATATATATATATATATATATACATATACACAACATATTTAGGAATTTGTATATATACACATATATGTATATGTTTATGCATGTAATAACAGTGAAAAAAGAGACCATGGATTTTAAAGAGAGCAAGGAGGCATATATAGGAGAGTTTAGGGAGGAAAGAGAAGAGGGAATACTATAATTATCCTTATCTCAAAAAATTATTTTCAAGACAGGGTTTCTCTATGTAACAGCCATAGATGTCCTAGAACTCACTCTATAGTCCAGGCTGGCCTTGAACTCACAGAGATACACCTACCTCTGCCTCCTGAGTGCTGGGATTAAAGGCATGTGCCACCACGACCCAGCCCTCAAATTTTTTTAAAAAAGCTTTATATAGGATGATGCTTGATGAAAAGAAAGAAAATATTTTTAAAAAACAAAAAGAAGATCTGGTTGAATTCTGCACTGAAACCATCTGGTCCTGGGCTTTTTTTGGTTGGGAGACTTTTAATGACTATTTCTATTTCGTTAGGGGTTATTGGACTATTTAAATAGTTTATCTGGTCTTGATTTAACTTAGGTATGTGGTACCTATCCAGAAAGTTATCCATTTCTTTTAGGTTTTCCAGTTTTGTGGAGTAGAGGTTTTTGAAGTATGACCTGATGATTCTCTGGATTTCCTCAATGTCTGTTGATATGTCCCCCTTTTCATTTCTGATTTTGTTGATTTGGATGCTCTCTCTGTCTTTTGGTTAGTTTGGATACCCGAACTGACCTACTCTGGTGATGGGATGGCCAAACACCCTAATTGTCGTGCTAGAAACCCCATCCAACTACTAAGGGATCTGGATGCAGAGATCCATGGCTAGACCCCGGGTGGATCTCTGGGAGTCCAATTAGTGAGAATGAGGAGGGTTTATATGAGTGAGAATTGTTGAGACCAAGGTTGGATAATGCACAGGGACAAATAGCCAAACGAATGGAAACACATGAACTATGAACCAATGGCTGAGGGGTCACCAACTGGATCAGACCCTCTGAATGGGTGAGACAGTTGATTGGCTTGATCTGTTTGGGAGGCACCCAGGCAGTGGGACCGGGTCCTGTGCTCATTGCATGAGTTGGCTGTTTGAAACCTGGGGCCTATGCAGGATCGCTTGGCTCAGCCTGGGAGGAGGGGACTGGACCTACCTGGACTGAGTCTACCAGGTTGATCTCAGTCCATGGGGCAGGCTTTGCCCTGGAGGAGGTGGGAATGGGGGTGGGCTGGGGGGAAGGTGAGGGGGCCCGGAGGGGGGAGAACAAGGGAATCCGTGGCTGATATGTAGAACTGAATTGTATTGCAAAATAAAAATAAAAATTAAAAAAGAAAAAAAAAACAAAAAGAAAATAATGTTAAATCAAAATAAAATAAGAGAGGAAAGCTCTGAGATTTGCATTGGTTGTAGCTCAGTGGAGGGCATGCAAGATAAGGAATTGACTCTTCTTAAAATACATAGCACTTGAGATCCTTTGGTGCCGTCTACAGGGGTATGTTCAGTTTTCAAGTGAGTTGGCAATGGAACTCCGGCGATCAAGAATGAAGGAAGCCCAGAGGGATCTTCTGGACTGCACACATGCTCTGGGTCTTCCTCTGAGGGGCAGCTTCTTGCACGGTATACTCACTTTTAAAAACTGATAAGATTATGTATTTAGGATGTATCTCCTCTTTTAATGTTCCTATGAACAAGGGCTACGTGTATATTTCAGGAATTCAGAAATAGTTTTCATAATATGCTTCTTCTGACAAATTGGCAGAGATTGTACAGTTTATTCCTAAACACAGTTGAAGGGTAGCAGACTCAATTGGCCTCCTCTCTTAGCATTTATCTTAATCATGAGCTTCCCTTTCCTTATCCCTTTGTTGTCCAAGATAGAGAAGCCGCACTTCCACACACAGGAGGCAAGCAAGGAACACAGTGGACTTCAAGTATCCAGTTACAAAGGATCACACTGCTCAGCTGAATGATTGTTTTTGATGGCATAGTTCCTTTCCTCTTTGGGCATCTTTAATAATTTCAGACCAAGTATAAGGCTCTGCATTTGGCAAGGAGAGGCCACCCAAGGCTGCTAGGGAACAGGCTAGGGTCTTCTCCTGCAAAGCACTGTGTTAGAAACACCGATTACCAAGAGAAGGGGGTGAGAACTGAGAGGATGTCAAGAGGGGTAGGGTCTTCAAGGACCTTGATGGACAAGTTAGGCCAGCACCCATCTCAACTTCTGCTGCCACATTCATCATTCTGGGCCTAGAAACCCAGAGAGAACAAACACAAAGGCAATACGAGGAAGGGAAGTGAGGTGTGGGAAGCTGAGCAGACCATGGTCTGTACAGCTAGTGATGTTATTAAAAGCAAGTGTGGAGCTCTACAGTACTGGGCTCAAGTCTCACATCTCAAACTCTGAACTTCCAGAGTAGCTGAGTCCTGGAAATACATATTTGACCCACTGACCCCTAAAGTCTTCGATGTTTTAACTTTGAGCATGGTGGAAAAGGCTGTTGTCTCCAAGGGTTAGTATATGTATATGTATATGTATATGTATATGTATATGTATATGTATATGTATTTTCTTAATTAAACACTTCCTGGGAGGAAGTAGTTCCAAGTCTCTTGCCTTACCAAACAGCCTTCTATAACAGGATGTAGACCAGAGAGGGAGCCCATCAGCATCATGCAATGCCAGGGCATCCGAGCCATCTGATAGCCTCTGGGCAGGTGTCCTACAAAGCTTCTGTTGTTGTCAGAGGAGTTTACAGGAGGGGAAAGGCTTTGGAAGAAGCCTCACATGGTAGAAGGAGTCCTCTGGTCCTTTGACCTCTCCTGCATTTTGGGGTTTACTTGTGTACACATACAAATGCACACGCACACACACACTAAGACACAAATTCATGTAATAAAAGAAGCATGTTTTAAAATGATTTATTGAACAAAAGCTGAAGAAGTAAAAGTGAACACATTTAGAGAAGTGAGAGACTTAGGAGCATGATTTCTAGGATGATTTCACTTCTGCAGAGAGATGATAATAGCTCTTTAAGCAATATTGGCAAATATTAGGGTGTACAGTTTATTGTAGAGAAATATTAGGACATAAAGATGATCAAGTTAGATCATATTACCATAACCACTATGTGTTTTAGAATTGGTATTTTCTATTTCTTACCTATTCTGTTCTAAGACCCTCCAACTTCCTGAAAGCTGATAATTCTGTTAGAGAAAAATCATAATGTTTCATTTTTTTAAATATTTAGAATAAAGCAAGTCACCTCTATTTCACTACACCAAAGGCCTTGCCCATTATGACTGCTATCTTATATGCCTTCATCCACATAGCAGTAACAACTACAAAACCTTAAATAAAACTCACAAATCTATGCTATGGCAATACTCTTTTGAAATCGTCCTAGATCTGCTAACTTTATCTTAGTAGTTTTTTTTTTCAAATCTTTTCAATGTCATTTATTGAAACTAGAGCCTCATGCCTACCTGGAAAGTGTCATACTACTGAGCCACATCTGTGGTCCTACCTTAGAGCTTTACATTATGGGTCTGTAATGAATAGATCTTCATTATATTGTGTCTTGATTCTTCAATATTTCCTAAATGGTATTTTATCTCCGTGGAATTTTTTTTTTAATAATGACACATTATCATTTCTATATGACATTAACTTTGGCCTAATTCTTGTTAAAATTGTCTCAGATAACTACTTATAATTTCTTTATTGTGATTTATTGATTTACTCATTCTTGTGTTTGAGCTTGTATATACAAGACTATTTAACTGTCTGAAATACCCAGAGGCCAGTGCTTACTATATTTAGTAGCTCATCAGATAACACCCATCTGTACATTCACTGGAATCTTGTTGAAAAGTATAGGATGTGTGTGTGTGTGTGTGTGTGTGTGTGTGTGTGTGGTGTATGTTCATGTATGTGTGTATGCTCACACCTGTGGGGTTGCAAAAGTGTACATGTGCATGTAGACCTAACATTGCCATCGGGTGTCATCTTCCTTGATTTTTCTCTACCAGATATATTAGGTGGGGGGTCTCTCAATTGAGTTCAGGGCTTGAGCCAGCACACTACAAGGATCCCCTGTTTCTGCCTATATAATATTGGGATTATTGGTGGGCCATCACACCTGCCCAGCATGTATGTGAGTGCTGGAGTTCTGAATTCTAGTTGTCATGCTTGTGTGACAGGTATTTTCCCTGCTGATCCATTTCCTAGCCCTCAAACTGTAGTTTCTGAAATAGTAGATAGAGTTCTGTGGTCATTATTTTAAGAAGAAACCAAGTGATTTTATTTGAACCATCTATTCAATCATTTCTGGGATCATCTTTCCTAAATCCTGAAAGTTGGCTTAAGTATTAAGACCTGTGGATTCTGGTCTTGGTTTTGCCACCACATGTCCTGCAATCAAGCATACCCTATACCTCTACATCTTTGTATGTAAAATCAGAGTAACCAAGCTTTATGAAATGCAAAGTCAAAATGTAGTCTGATTAGAATTAACTGGAAGTGATTCAAAGTGTTTGGGGACACACAGAACACCACTGAATTTCTTCATTTATTTCCTTTGCATGAGATAATTTACACTTACTGAGATGTTTTGAAAAATTTTTTGCATTTATTTTGCCATGGTGCAGAGTAAATTCCACTTGTAGGATTTTTATCTGTAGTTGTAGTAGCAATGGTGGCTTAGGCTGTTAGTAGCAAGGTAACTTCAGCTGAGGCAGTGTTTGCAGTGACTAGAGATTCAGTCCATCCCATTGGAGCTGTGGTTTCAGCAGCTGAAAATTCTTTTCAATAGTGGAGTGACTGGGATTGTGGTGGGGTGATAGGTCCACTGGCTCTGGCAGTAACTGACATCAACAACTAAAGATGTAGAGGTTGCAGGGGCAGTGGTGGTTGCTATGGGGATTGTGGTTGTAAATAAAGTAGCCACAGATGTAGTGCCTAGTAGTTACATGGATGTGATGGTAGCCATAGATGTGGCACCTATTTCTAAGGTTGTAGAATCAGCTGGAGAAGTTGGGGCATCAGTAAGTGAAGCTGTGGCATCTCTGGCTAGAGTTGTGGCATGTTCAGAGGTTTCATTTTCTTCTGGTTCATGTGGAAGTCTCTTCCCGTGGAGTTATAGCTCCAGAAGCCTGAGTAGAATTTTTACCCAAGGTGGTCAAGGTACTATGTTGAGCAGTGGAGGAGGGAGTCACAGAGGTTGTAATAGCAGCAGCTCTTGTTTCTCTTGGAGAAGTTACAGCCACACTGGTAATTGAATCTGTTCCAGAGGTTGTGACAATCGTTCTTGGAAGTGTTGTGGTTGCAGATCCAGCAGCTGTAGTAGCAGCCATGGATGTGGAGTTCATCCTTGAGGTTGCGGAATCATTCCTAGTGGTAACACCACTGGGTGGCGTCACGGTGATAACTACAGTTGTGCCAGTTGCTGATTTAGTGGTTCCCACACCCACTTGGGTTGTAGTTTCATTGTTTGTGTTATCTGCTGTTTGTGCGACAGCTGTAGCCGCTGATGTGCTGGTCACACTTGATACGGTTGGGACAGTGGTAGATGCACTACCAGTAGAACTCAATGCATTTGTTGTGCCTTGTGGCGCAGCTGTGGTAGAACCAACAGAAACAGTGGTAGAAGTTCCAAGTATTTCTGTAGTGGCAGAAGCAAGAGATGTAGCTGTGCGGGCTGACAACGTGCTACCCCTAGTGGTGGCACCAATCCCTAGAGTAGTGAAGCGTGTTTCAGTTTGGGCTCCAGCAAGCACAGAGGTGGTGGTTGTAGCTGTGGTGGCAGCAGTGACAGGAGATGGGGTGCTTGTAGAGGCAGCTTGAGTGGCAGAACCACTTGTGGCTGGGACAGTGGCATCCTCTTCGGTGCTTGCTTCATTTTCTGAGTCCTCTGTGGTAGAATCAGATGCACTGGTAGGGGCAGAGGCTGAACGGGTTGTGGACTTGGCCACCGTGTCCATGGAAGTTGTGGGACCAGGGGAAGTCCCTTGGTATGTGGTTGTAGCCTCTGCTGTTGAGTTAGTGGCTGATGCCAGAAAGGTGGTAGTGGCAATCACTGGGGTTGTGTTTGGTCTCTTGGTGGGAGTGGCATTTGTAGTGGTACCGGAAGTCATTGGTTGAGGTGATGTTAACCATTCTTCAGCAGGTGTTGATTGTCCCCAGGTAGATGTGTTGAGCATCTTCTCTGCTAAGGAAAATAATCTTTTTGTTTCTTCAAGGGTATTTTTGAGTTGGTTCTCCTTACGTTTGGTGCATTTAGTTTTGGATTTGCCAAATCTGTCCCTCATTACGGATGCAGTTTGCCTTTTCAGAAGTGACAGATTTGATTTAATCTTTCTAAGAAGTCTCTTCATGTCCCTGGTAGCAGCTCTCTGCCTTTTCTTTTGCTTTAGTCTTTCCTTTCTGGACTTAGATCGCTGTTGTGCTGGAGATGGGGCCTGCCCTCTTTTAGGTGATATTATAGGTTTAATTTTTGTGAGCTGTTTTTTTATAGCCTTTGTAGCAGGTGCCAAATTTTGCTTTAGTTTTAGTCTTTTCTTTTGGGGCTTAGATGGTTGATTTTTGGATGGCCTGGATAAGGTTCTTTTCGAGGTTTCTAAAGACTTCTTTCTAGGTATAGATATTTGAGAAGCTGACCTAGGCATAGGTTGTTTTAACTGTCTGTTAGCAGGTCTAGACTGGCCAGATCTTATCTTTGTACTTAAATCCTTGAACTTTGAAGATAACTCATTGAATCCTTTGTCAATCAATGCACCAACCTCAGAAAAAGGAGTCTGTGAGTTTTGAGCTTTGAAGGGTGATGATGAAGCCCTTTGGGAGACTCTGTTGGTAAGTTTGGCAGAGTCTGAACTTTGTTTACGGAGCTGTGTAGATGGAAATCTACTTTGTGATGTCTTGGAAATGGAGCTTTGGGTGAAATGACTGTTGACTGCTTTTTCTATCTCGGATCCAAGGTTGACTGTCTTTTCGATAACCTCTTCCCATGACTTCTGACTCTCACTGAACTACAGGCAAAGAGAAGATATTATCAAATGAGAAAATGAATCAGTTTTTTCTGTATTTTAATTCTTGTTTCAGGAATTGATCTATTCTTTTGTTTATGGCTTTGAGTGCTTCTTATTCTCCCCTTTAACCTTGGGATAATCCGAAATATAGTGTTACACATAGAGTAACACGATAGAATAGGACATGCCAGGCTTTACTACTCACCTACTCTCCTTATGAAGTTCAAATAGCAACTGCAGGGAGCTCAGAAAAATCTTTATGAAAACTCCCAAGACAAGCTCAACACATTCAAATGGTTCATAGACATGAACGAACATGGAATTAGCAGTGTTAGAATAATGATCTCAGCTTTTACCCTCTCCCATGTTGCCTCAGGACTAAACAGAGATTTTCCTGGGATACTAGTTTCTACACAGTGATGAAAAGAACTGGGGATGGTTAGCCACTTCCCTGTCGTCCCTTGACACCTTTCATGAAGCTTGCTCCAGCCTCACCTTAAGGAGAGCCTTGGGAGAAATGGCATTGCTAGACAACCTTCACTTAGGTAGAAGCAGAAGCAAGGTGGAACTCACAGCAGCCAATGCTGTGAGGAGCGGTTAAAGCCTGAAGGGAATATGTGTTGTTGACATGGGCAAAAATCATGTCAAAGATCCATGGAAATGGCAAAGCCTTCCTCTGGTCCAGATACTATCAACCACAGATTTCTCCTCCAGAATTTTTATGGGTTAAGACTGCTCTTCTATAATCTCTCAGAGAGATCAGCTAACCCTTCCTCTTAGGGCTGTACACAATAAACTTGGTGAGTCTCTGGGTTGTGCAGTAGGTGCCTTCTATCAGAGGGAGCACAGCCCGCCCGATCCCAGCTTTTCTGTATGTTTTCTGCTGTTTCTTCAGAGTTTGTCATTTCTTCATCAGGTTTCCAGGATCAATCCGTGAAGGATACAGCACAGGACATGGTTAGTTAGCCCTCTGTTTTCTCTCTAGCTATAGTGTCTGAGTAGATGCCATACAGCTGCATACATTACTTGCAATACCTGCCAAGCTAAGCTGGCTGCTTTTAGAAACATGATGGGAATTTCAATGTGATGTGAGTTCATAGACAGCAAGTTTTTCTGTTCAGCCTTTAAAAACTCCCGTCTTGACCTCAAGACCTGGCCTGTGCAAGGAGGTTCCTGCCTTTTTGAATTTTACAGAAGATAAGAGGTAGATATTTTTAACCTAGGTGGTCAAAATGCCCCAAACCTCTTTATACCTCTGCCCTAATAAGTAGAGGCAAGTATTCACACACTAGGAAGAAGCATGAACTAGGCTAACTGCAGATCTTCACATCTCACTCCTCTCCTCCAAATCAATGTCCCCCATCCAGTCTCATCCCTGCCTCTGTAGCAGACATCCCCTGCAGCCTCTACTTCCGATCTGCCCCATCTCCCGTGGTTCACACAGTCCTTCTCCACACTTCCTTCTCCCGACTCATTGATTCATCTCAGCTTCCAACTCGAGCAGGCACTCCCTGGAAACCTTCAGGTCCATTTTTGCCAGGGAAGCAGGTAGCCCAATGGCAGCTCTTCACCTCTTCCTTCTGTCCTCCACATCCAACCCCCTGGTCTCATCCCTAGATCTTTAGAAGATCATCTGCTGTGGGCTTTCCTTCCTCTCCGCCCCATCTCCAGTGGATCACACAGACCTTCCCCTCCAATCTTCCTCCCCACTCATCCTGCCATCCCAGACCCCATCTTCAGCAGGCACTCCCCGGAAACCTGCGAGCCAAACCTGCCAGAGAAGCAAGTGGGTCAGGAAGGCAGGTAGGCTAAACAATAAAAGTATTTTTTTTTTAATTAAAATTTTGAGGTATCACCATCCCTGACCTCAAATTGTACTAGAGAGCTATAGTAATAAAACCTGCATGGTATTGGCACAAAAACAGACATGTTGATCTGTAGTGGGTAGCCATTCCAGCTTTGACCTGGAAATACCACCCCCTATGAGGCTTCTGTAACTGTCACGCCTACAAGGTGGAGCCAAGAGAGGACCCCTGAAGACCCCAGATCTGGATGGGGGAGCTCTCTTAGTTCCTGGATCCTGGATGCTGGATGTAGACTGAGCAGAGTTCTCCAGAGAATACCACTGGACTGCGTTACACCTTTCCCAGACCCTGTAACCTATCCCTTCACTTGTAAGTTACCCCACAAAATAAACTTCCCTTTAACTGTGTGGAGTTGCCTTAATATTTAAATCAATATCTGGCGCCCAACATGGGGCACGAACCCACGCCCCTGAGATTAAGAGTCTCATGTTCTACTGACTGAGCTAGCCAGGCTGGTGTCAGAAGAGCTATAGTAATAAAACCCACATGGTACTGGCACAAAAACAGACATGGAATCAAATTGAAGACCTCAGACATAAATCGATACACCCATGGACACCTGATTTTTGACAAAGAAGCCTGAAATACATACGAGAAAAAAAGACAACACCCCAAAACCAGAAATGAAAATGGAGACATAGTAAAAAAGACAGCACCCTTAACAAATGGTGCTGGTCAAACTGGATGGCTGCATGTAGAAGAACACAAATAGACCCATACTTATCACCCTCCACAAAATTCAACTCTAAATGTATCAAAGACCTCAACATAAACCCAAGTACACTAAACCCAATAGAAGAGAAAGTGGGGAATAGCCTTGAATGCATTGGCACAGGAAAATACTTTCTGAACAGAACACAGTTAGCACAGACACTAAGATCATGAAACTGAAAAGTTTCTGTACAGCAAAGACACCATCATTCAGACCAAGCTTCAACCTGCAGAATGGGAAAACATTTTTACCAACTCGAATGGCTGACAAACAGTTAAATGTTCAGCCTCCTTAGCCACCAGGGAAATACAAATCGCATAACTTTGCGCTTTCATCTTACAACCACAAGAATAGCTAAGACCAGGGCTGAAGAGATTGCTCAGAGGTTAAGAGTACTGGTTGTTCTTCCAGAGGTCCTGAGTTCAATTCCCAGCAACCACATGGTGGCTCACAACCATCTGTAATGAGATCTGGTGCTCTCTGCTGGCATTCAGGCAGAACACTGTAAGATAAAATAAAATAAAAAAAAAAAAAGAATAGCTAAGACTAATAAAACAAATGGCAGCTCATGCTGAGGAGGATGTGGAGTAAAAGAAACACTCCTCCATTGCTGGTGGGAGTGCACACTTGTACATCCACCATGGAAATCATCATGGCAGTTCCTCAAGAAGATGGGAATCGTTCTACTTCAGCACCACTTTTGGGCCTATCCCCAAAGGATGCTTCATCCTCCCTCAGACACCATGTTCATTGCTGCTCTATTCATGATAGCCAGAAATTGGAAACACCTAGATGTCTCCAACAGAAGAATCTGTAAAGCAACTGTAGTATATTTACACAGTGAGGTATAACCTAGCCATTAAAAAAATGAAGTCATGAAATTTACAAGTAAATGGATGGAGTTAGACAAAATTATCCTGAGTGAGGTACACTAGACCCAGAAAGACAAATATGATATGTGGTAACCCCAGGCTGTTGCTCTCCACAAACCCGTGGTAAATCCTTACTGCTCAAGACAACAGCTACACAACTCATTGAACATGGAGAAGTTGAGCATGTGCCTACATAGAGTCTTCACCCCTATGTTCTATTGTCTTTGGGACAGGAAGGTACTCCACATGCTACCAAAGAGGAACATAATCACCAACCCAGCTATAAACTTTTCCGATCTACAATGATGCCCCTGCCTGTGAGATATGTTAGCATGATGGTGGCACAATGCTTGTGAGAGTGACCAACTAATAACTGATTTGATTTAAGGCCCACTCTTTATCAGATGGAACCCATATCTAATGCTGCTTGGGCGACCAAAAATCTGAGACTAGATGGCCCAGGGACCTAGGGAAAAACCAAAATACTATGTTTTTCTAAAAGAACATAGCAATAAAAATGACTCCCAATGACTTTCTGCTGTACTCATAGATCATTGCCTTTTTCAGCCATGATCAGAGAAACTTCCTCCTGAAGCAGATGGGAACAAATACAAATACAAAGATCCACAGATAGATGTTATGCAGAGACTGAGAGACAGTCAGCCTTAAACAGGATGTTTTCATCAAATCCCTCCCCTCAAAGCTCAGAGATTCCTGCAGAAGAGGAGGTGAAAAGAGTGTGAAAGGCAGAGTAGATAGAGGACACCAAGGAAACAAGGCCTTCCATACACAATAGAATGGACATACATATGGACTCACAGAGACTGAGGTAGCATGAACAGGAGAGCATGGATCTGCAATAGCATGGTTCTAGAGCTGAAAGAAGAAGGCACACACCTGTCCCTAACCCACACGTTATCTCCAGCTGATAATTACTGGAAATAAAATTTAGTTTCCTCCAGGGGATTCTCACTGGGGAAATAAACTGCTCTTAGGGGTAGACTGTTTATCCAACAGCAGATGACTAACAAAGAAGGAACTCAATGTCATCTTTTGAGGTTCCCTGTATCATAATGTCCTGTCAGGAGTCTCTTTTTTGTAAATAGATCTAATTTTTAATTTAATGTATGCATGTATTTTTCTCTGTTTTCACCCTGCAGGTCCTTTTACATTTATATTATGGCTTCCAGCTTCGTGTTTTTACGAGATCTTTGCATGTGTGAATGAGTGGGTCTCTACATCTCTTATCTGTTTCTTGTGCCTTTTTCCTGCCTCTTCTGTCTGTTTTCTCCTATTCTGATGTGGTGTTATCCCTTAGAAGCCTGTGTGTTTTCTAGTGAGAGAAAGAGAGGGGTTGGGTCCAGATGAGAGCAGAGAGTGAGGAACTAGGAGGGATGGGGAAGGGGTGGAGAACCTTAATCAGGATATAATATGTGAGGAAAATCATTTTCAAAAAACAGAAAAAGAAAAAAAACACAACAACCCTGAAATCCAACCATTCATGTAGCAGCTTTCTCTGGGGGTATTGGCTGCCGTGGAAAGAATTTTGTAAAGACATTGGTATGGTGGCAAAAAGAAGGGAAATTTCCTTTGCAATAAATTATAGTTGAGTAAAATTGACAACTTGTGAAGATCAACTATAACTCTAAAAATAGTGGACACTGCATCCTCTGACCAAAGGGAAACATAAGGAACAACTGAATATTTCGTAATTATACCAGGTGAAAGAGCAGGAGGTAAGCAAAAAGGCATAAAATGGAAAGAACAGTTTCACTCCGAAAGCACATCCAAATCTAGTTTTACAAGTCATGTTCCAGATGAGCCGAATGAAGGTGTGAGTCTATAGTTGTTATTGTCTGAAAGGACTATTTTCCTTGTCTTAAATTGCTTTGTCTTCAATGGGAGAATATTTTGTAACCTTTGATCACAAGGATACAAATAACAGGTTCAGATGCTGCACTCAGGTTGGAGTTGGGCAACCTCACCTCTGATTTTTCACTTCATCTGGGGGTGGTGAGTGAGCATGACCACTAAGGAGCAGGGCCTGGCCACTGAGGGGCAGGGTGTTGACGTTAAGGAAAGAGCCTTGTTACTTTCCTTGTAAACTTAGTTCCATATCCTTTGCGTTTATTAGGAGTTTTTCTCATACCTTATTCTCCTCACACAATAGTTTGATTTTCCATCCCTCTCAACTTCTTTCTTTCTGCATCTCACTTTATTTGGCTCCTCCAAATTCCAGGTGATCATTTACTTATTTATTCAGGCATTCTGTGACAGGGTCACACTCCATAGCCCAGGCTATCCTCGGAGCTCACAGTGGCACAATGGGTTTATCGCGCATATTTATACACCAAGCTATCCTCAAACGTGCGATTCTCCGGCTGTCTGGGGTTGCAGGTGAATACAACCACATGGTTTCAAATTGACTTATTCCCATGAACGCTGGAAGAAAAATCTATTCCTGTTCCTTTTTATCTTGTGTTTGTCTACTCTGGCTTTAAAACGCGATGCCCTAACCCAATCCTGACTTTATATAGCCTTTATTTTCAGGCAGTTCTTGTGGTTTTTCCAGAGCCTGGGAGCTTACCTGGAAGCAAACGGCAAAGGCCAAAATGAGTCCTCGTAGTGTCAAAGCCTTCATCCTGTCCTTCTATCGCCTTAGTGAGGGACACCAGGAGAAATAGTTGTTAGGTGCTTGATAAGGAGAGGATGACCTTTACCCAGCTGCTTGTTGATTAACAAAAAAAGAATTTTAAGAACAAAGTAATGTTTTCTCCTGGGGTTGAATATGTGAACTTTAAACACATATATGTTTCTTTTATTGAAATTTTTTTCATGCAATATATTTTGATCATGTTTTCTCCTTCCCAAATTCTCCCCAGACCCCCCCCCCACCACACTATGGACACAACCTTGTATTCTCTTTCACTCCTTAAAAACAACCAAAAACAATAACAAAACCAAACCATGAACAACAAACACACACAAAACCCCACGGAAATGCACAAGAACAAAAATCAAAATAGATGAGAAAAAGACCAAAAGACAAAACAAAAACAAAAGCCAAATGAGACAAAAAGTCTACAAAAATACTGTTAAGTTTATTTCACGCGTATCTTCTAAGCTGCCATCATACTTTGAAATGAACTCAAGGAAGGCTCTATTCTGATGTGCTATTTATTAGCTTTCAAATTTAGCTTCATTGGCGTTAGCTCCTCTATGTGTGGTGTGTGACATGGTATACTATGTATTATGCCGGGACAGAGTTATGAAATCAAGAAATTATTTTATGTTATTTGACCTTTTTTTTTTCTTCTCCTCAACACATAATTTTTCTTCTACAGGATCCTCTATATGATTTCCTGAAAATATTTTTATAAAATGTCATTATACAGTATTTGTTTTTTGAAAATCCATGCTGAATGACATACACTCCATATTTAAAGGCATTGAATAATCAAACATTTCTGAATTTTGGTAGTCTGAATTAGAAGTCAGTTCTTCCTGACACTAGACAAGTATACAACAGGAAGTAGCACAGTATCTCTCTTCACAGTGCCAGGTTACTTGCATGTATGTGCAGAACAGTTGGCACCAGAGTTTAGTGGATGGGAAGTGGGAAATGAAAGCAGTCTGTATCAATGTCTATCTTGATTTGGCACAGACTCGGCTGGTATGAGACTGGTGAGCACAGTTATCGGACCCTCGGCTTCCCTGCCCTTGGTGTAAGCAGATGAACTTGTAGACACATCGCCAGAAAGTCTTGGAAACCACTTGAGGCTTCCGTCTGGGGCTGAACTAAGTTAGTCCGTCTCGTGTTCTTTCCCTATAAAACAGTATTTGCACGCCTCCAATCTATTGGATGCAAGGTTTTTTTTTTTTTTTTTTTTTTTTTTTTTTTTAACTCGTGTGGACCACTACTGAATTCAGCAAATACTTTGGTTACCTAACATTTACTAGGCATTGCTATGATAGACAGAGGTGTTAGGAAGAACAATACAATGTCCCTCCATTCTAGTGGCATCTTTAGTCTCATGACTAACAAAATTGTTTGTTTACTCATCCAAAATCCTGCTTTCAACTGACATGATAGTTATGGTGAATTTTGTGAAATGCACACTTGAATTTAATTTGTTGAGGAATTTCCATACTGATTTCTATAATGCCTGGTCTAATTTACATTCATAACAACATGATTCAGCTATACTACTTTCAGCATATAATAGATATACCTGTACAGTCCTATTTACTGGGGACACTATTCCATTATGGAATCAGCCTAAATGCCAATTTAATTGAAGGAAATGTGATACAGATACACAATAGGTGTTTACTGAGCAAAAAGAACTCACATCATTTGTAGGACATGATGGAATTAGAGATGATCACATTTAAGTAAGTTAGATTCAGAAAGACAAATAACAAGTTTTCATTCACATGTGAAATTTGGATTGAAATGAGTGACTTGAAAATATAAGAGAAATTTTTTTGGGGAATAAGAAGGGGACCAGGGAGGACAGGAGGAATAACAAGAGAAAGTAGTAGAAGAGAGGAATATGATCAAAGTGTATCATATACCCAGATATGTATGAAGATGTCATGATTAAACCTATTATCTTGTGTAATTAATACATGGAACACAATAGAAAATACATACCTGATTATTCTAGTTTCCTAGTTAAAAGTTTTTGTTGCTACCCATTGATGTTTATCCTATAGATAAAAAATAAAAATAAAAAAATTGGTAAGTGGCTTTCAAAGTGTCTTGTATTCTTAACTGCTAATATTCATTTACAGCTCACTGTGCGTGTGTGTGTGTGTGTGTGTGTGTGTGTGTGTGTGTGTGTGTGTATTTGTGATATTTTCTTCCTCTAACTCTTTTAGACTTTTTATCACAATCACTTCAATAAGACTTTGCCTATATATTGGAACAGATCCAATCAAGTGAGCTAGTTAGGTTTGTTGTCAAAGACAATTCTTAAAGGAGTGCCTCTATTCCTCATCCTGGCTTCATATATTTTTAAAATCCTTAGTTTCTTTCATGGATTTTCTTTCTCTTCTCATTAGAGTTCTGGGGAGTGTTCTCCATGACAATGTCCCAGCATGAACTCATGTGGACAGTTTTAAATCGCTTCTAATTGATCATGATTAGTTTGTCTAACACTTTTGTGGACATCTGATTGTGCCATTGTCCCTTTAATGAAGACTGTCTGGAGTTGAACTCCTGATTGCCCCCAGCTTCATCTTGGTTAAAAACAGATATTAGAGCTGGGCGATGGTGGCACATGCCTTTAATCCCAGCAGTCAGGAGGCAGAGCAAGGCGGATCTCTGTGAGTTCAAGGCCAGCCTGGTGTACAGAGCGAGATTCAGGACAGGCACCAAAACTACACAGAGAAACCCTGTCTTGAAAAAACCAAAACCAAACCAAACCAAACCAAACCAAACCAACAACAACAACAACAAAAACCCAACCAACCAACCAACCAAACAAACAAAAAAAAGCCAAAACAAAACAGCTATTAGCTGAGGAAAGCATATTCTGCCTTGATGGTGTTCTGGACGAACTAGAGTTCTCCATACCATTACCTTGGTGCAGCACCTCTGTGGTTTGCTTCTAATTCACCCAGTGCCGCTAAGATGGGATGTCTGCAAATAAAGAACTAAAGGAGTGTTAACTTCTAATAAAGTGAGCCTGCCTTCTCTATGTCCCTCCTACCTTCCTTCTATTGGTTGTGGTTCAGAGGAGAGTCTGGGAAAAAATAATGTCTGTGTGTTATTTCAGTTTAGTTCTGAATCATTTGTTGCTTTACTTTTTCTCTTGTAGAAACATTACAAACTCTCTTATCTATGTTTTCATTGGAAGTAATAAGAATAAAACCTGATCATTGACAAACACCACAAATTAGCACAATGACTTTTGTTTTCATCACTCAGTTTTGAAAACTGTAGTTTAATTTCTTATTGTTCTAGAGAATTTATATATGCGTAAAGATTCCAAACATTTTGAACTTTGATCAGTTATATTTATATAGTTTGTTTCAGTTTTCTAAGGTAGAATATAAATAAAGAGATCAATGTTAAAAATAACATCCTTAGAGTATGGAGTCTTTTCTCCTTTGGGACAAAAGTACTTTTAAGCTTTTAAATCCAAAGTGTCCATGTTAGAGAAATCTATGAAATTTGTCTATCCTATTGTGCCCCCAACCATTTCCTTATACTGAACTAACTCTTAGGACTTACAGTTCTCCCCAATTTTAAGAGTATACATTAAGTAGTTTCTAATCTGCCTTTAAAATCATTGTTCAGTTGCTGTTGCCATGTGTATGAGAAATATAGAAAAATTTCATTTGTAACTGAGAAATAGTGTGATGGCTTTTGTAGGACAATATCCTATTAATAAAAAGAACACTAATCCTGGAGTCAAAAAGCCTTGACTTAGCTCTTACACTTACTGTTTTACTAATATATATTCATTTGTAAATACTATTTTTCTTATCACCCTGGTGTTAGTTACCTGAACGAGTTATCAAAACCAAAAGAAAACATCTATGGAAAAATGTTGTAAAATTAAGTGCCATTATTATAATTGTTATTTTAAAATTTAGTTTATTTGCACATTCAATTTTCCCAGTAACCTAATATTTATATATATTTTAAACATAGCTTTCAATTTCATCATTATTAGATTTAGAATGGTATCTCTTATTTATTCAACAGATATTTATTGAATTCTCCATTATGGATTAATTAAGAACTAGGACTCACCTCCTGCATTGGGTGGCTATGGGTTAGTTGGGAAGTTAGAATAGCAGAGTTCAAACAAGGACATTTCCACTTTACATAGCAAATGTGTGTTCTTCCATTCAGCTGTTTCTCTTGGATAAAATTTCTCCGTATGTCTTTTCTTCCAAGCATCATGTGGATTGGAAGACAGAATTTGGCTACACTTGAATCACTTGGTATATGCTTGATAATCAATATGATAATAAAACATGTGTAAAAATAATATGCTGTGTTGTCTTTTCTGAGAATTGAGGTAAGTACTTTAAAAGTGAAAAAAATTACGTATAATTATGACTGTTCCACTGGCTTAACTCATGATGAAATTTACCTCTTTCCTCTCTTACACTTATCACATCAATATCTTTTATAAAATCAATATTATTTTAGGTTTATGGTTCTCATTTTGACTGAACATTGGACTAGAAGGAAGGAGGTTGGAAGCTAAGGACTTTGGAAAAGATACTAACTCAAATCTAAGATCAGTCAAGATTATATGAAATATTAAACATCTTCAATTATTCCAATTAAACTGTTGTATAGCTTGATATTTCATTAATTGTACTTCTATCAGATTGCTTTGAAAAATAGGAGAATTTCTGATATATGATTTCTATATGATAACCAGAGAAGAACATTTTAGGACAACTTACCCATCTGTCCCCAAATACAATGTTTTGAAAAATGTAGGCACTTGAAAATAACTAAATAGTAGAGAGCTTAAAGGAAAAACAAATATATGGCATATATTGTTGAAGAAGGAATAAAAGTAGTTCGAGAAGTTGAACCTACAATTTCAATAAACTCTGAAGAACAGGTGAATAATTCAGAAGTAGAGAAAATTTGTTAGTTTAGAGTCAGTTGAAGAAAAAATGTGTCAAATGGCTAGATCTTCATATCATTACATAAATAATATGAAATTCTAGAAAGTATTTTGATTTCAATACCAGAATGGATTAAATTTCAGAATAAAAAATCCCATTTGCTTTCACTGTTTTCTGATGACTTGTTTCTCTGCTCACCATCGCTCAACTCACTATATTGCCACAATCGACCTTTAGATTATAATATTCCTGAGATTTAAACAAACATTATTCATCCAATGGTTTCTAATATGTCATTTGATGCAGAATTAATAAATAAAGCAGAATTTAAATATACCAATTTCTCAGTGTTTTTTTTTTCTTCTGAAGTACTAAAACAGTATTTAGGCTGTAGATATTAGAACTAGTTAGATGATTATTTATTGCTAAATTTTATCCTGAGGGCTAAAATTTACATTTAGCAAAATAAAAGCAGTCTATTATTTCACCATAATCTTTACATTTTTATTATGTGGCCAATGATGAGAATAGAAAACAGACCTGTTAATGTAAGAACTGTATGTATCTATTTGGTCCCAGGTGATCTTCTGATACATGCACATATTATATAATATTTAAGTCAGGTTAAACCTAACTACCTCTTAACTTACCATGTTTTTTTTTTTTTTCTTGTTGGTTTTTGAGACTGAACCCAGGGCCCTGACCATGCTATGCCAGCATTCTCCCATTGCGCTCTAACCAGGCTTTTATCTTGGAAACACAGGGTTTATTTTAGCTGTAGAAGCATTTAGTGTATTATACTAGAAGTAGTGCTTGCTACTTCTGAGTAGCCTACTAGAACTTCTTTCTTCTTTGTAACTAAGAGCCCATTGTCCATTCTTTCCCTTTCTCTCTCTTCTCACTACCTTTCCTAGACTCTAGTTATCATCTCCTCCCTGGAAGCCAGGAGCGTTTTAAATGCAACACAGGCTAAAAGCCAAGTGTGAGACCTTCAATTTCTAGGTAATTCTTAAAAAATACGCAGCTCCAGGTTCTGGGGGTATCCTTTCCCACTGCATTTGAATAACAGTCTGTTTGCTAAGGACTAAAGTATTCATGGACCCCAGCTTAGTGCCCATTTGAACATTTTAAAATTTATTTTTTACTTTTGAGATTATAATATAATTACAACATTTCTCTCTCTTCCCTTCTTCCCCCAACCCTTCCCATGAACCCCTCCTTGGTTTTTCAAATTCATGACCTTTTAATTCGTTAATTGCTATTGCATGCATATGTGTAAATGTATATACTTATAGATCCCTAAATATAAACTGCCGAGTTTGTATAATGTTACTTGTATGTATGTTTTCAGGCCTGACTGTTTGACATTTAGATAATCATTATGTGCTTCCCTGGGGAAGACTATTTCTCTTGCTCTCAGCATTCCTTAGTCTTCTGTAGTTCTGTGCTTGGGTTGAGGCTTCGTGGGCTTTTTCCACTTAGGCATGTTTATTGTTGCTGCGGTTTAACTCATGTTTGGGCAGGCATATTGGTAAGACTATGGGTGTAACTTCTGACATTACCAGGAGACAAAATCTCACAGCAAACTCCCTGTTTCTCTGGTTCTTACACTCTTTCTACCTCTTCTTCCACAATGTTACCTGAGCCTTAGGACTGAGTTATACAGCTCTGCATTTGGATTGGTTGTTGTTTCCTGCAGTGACCTGTATTGCAGAGGGAAGTTTCCCTAGTGAAGGGTGAAGACTACAACATCTGCTCTCCCAGTAAGTTCAGGAGACAAACAGCTTCCTTCATATTCCAATAATGTGCTCTTCACTCCTTTCTGAAAAACCAACATCATGTGAACAATGCTGGAATCACCAGCCAATTTTAGCAGTTAGCTAGACCAAGGCTCTTAATGTCTGGATGAACAAACCTTGGAAAACACTTCTTTTTTTTTTTAATTGTTAGAGGTGTTTTTATTGCGTTAGAATCATGTATTTTGATGGGACTTTCACACTCATAGGTATTGGATATGTGTTCCAGTACTCTGATGCCAAAATTAAGAAGAGTGTCCCATAGGGGGATGAGATATTGCTAACTAATATGCTGGCCTAGGAAACACTTTTTTTTAAATTATGAGAGTTGAGTCTAGAAACTGGTAGAATCAATGTGATCTAACTGTAAAGCATAGCCCCAGCTTCCTGGAAAACACTTCTTGATGTGGCCCTGTATAAGGAGCTCTCTCCAGGGTGGTCCCTATTCTCATCTGAAACCTTACAGGTTCAGCCCTCATCGTCTGTATTTTGATTGGCTTTCTGCTTTTTTTGTTAGTTTTTTGTTTGTTTGTTTGTTTGTTTTGTTTTTCAAGACAGGGTTTCTCTGTGCAGTTTTGGTGCCTGTCCTGGAACTCGCTTTGTAGACCAGGCTGGCCTCGAACTCACAGAGATCCACCTGGCTCTGCCTCCCGAGTGCTGGGATTAAAGGCGTGCACTTACCACTGCCCAGCAGGTTTCTGCTTTTCTAAATTCTCCAAGTCACTATGTACCTCTGCTTCCAGCATTCTGGGGTTTTCCTAAGCTACTTCTCCATATTTCCAGATCTTTCTTGCAGACCTGTTGCAAAGGCCTAAAGCTCATGTCGTCAGTTGAGTTTAGTCACAGCATGACCTGGGCCTTTGGTACCAGTTTTCTGTATTTGTAACTTTTCTTGTCATTGAGACTAAGCACATGAAACAACCTAAGAAGTTTAGCTCACAGATTTAGAAATCAGTTCATCATGGAAGGAAGCATGTGGCAGAACAGAGTAGTTAACATTATGTGGCCAGGAAGCAGAAAGATAGGAAGAAGCCAGAACGAAATAGCACCCAAGGATTTACCCCCAAGTGATTTACTTTCTCCAACTAGGCCCTAACTCTCCTACCTTTCACCACTTCCCAGCAGCACTATTGTATAATAGAAATCCATCAAGCAACTAACCCATCGGTCAGAGTCCTGATGATGAAATCACTGACAGAGACTCATAGACATGCTCACAGGTGTACTTCACAAACAGAAGTATTGCTTAACCTAACTAAATTGATAAGAAATAGCCACCATGGTTGGTAATAAATGGAATATCAGACCTCAAAAGATTTGCCATTTACAATAACAAATCTCTATTTAAATCTAATGAAATACGTTCAAAGTACGTTTGCAGGGGCAGTTTGAGTGGTGAGGTCATCCGTGGCCAAATGGGTGGTGGTGTCTCCTGTGATTGTACCAGTTTCTAAGTCCTCTGTGTTAGAAGCAAATGCAGTGGTTGAAGCAGAGACCAGAAGCACGGAGGAGAGCTAGTCCCTGAGTTTGAGCAGGTAGTGGACTGAAGGAGCGGTTCCTCGGTGTATGGCCTCTACCGCAGGTGCTGCCGAGGCTAATGTGGATGTGTGGTGGGTGCAGTAGAAACAGACTCTGGGAATATAGCCTTTACTGCTGAATTAGTGGCCTGTGTCACTAGGTTTGTGCTGGTAATGATTGGTGACCCTGATTCTGGAGTCTTGACTTTAGCATTGGAAGCCTGAGCTGCAGCAGCCATTGATTTGGTTGTGGCAAATGACAGGGGATTTGCTTTGGATTCAACACTGCCGACAACACTCAAGAGAGCCAGGGATGGTGGCGCTCACAGGAGATGGCATTGGTTGGATGCCTGTGTGCCTTGTCAGAAGTTTTGTTTTCTGTGAGTGTGGTTTGTAGAACCCTGCATATTTGAGAGACTGCCATTTGTCAATAGGAATGGGTAAGTTTGGTGCTAATGACACTGTAGCCTTTCTTTGGCCTGGATGGCAGATGTTGGCTGTGGGGTAGTTGAAAACCCTGATTTATCTCTCAGCTATAATCTTCAGGTGAGTAGTTGTCTTTCTGTAGTGAAATATGACATGGATCTGGCAGATACAGGCTTTGGTGTTGGATTCTCACAAGTGGAGAGAGAGCCCTTTGTTGATGTGCAGAGTGATGAGGCAAATAGGACATTCATTGAGCTGAGAGGATTGAGAAAAGTTGGCGCTGATGAAGTTTTGGCTTGGTCAACTGATGATTGTCTTTTCTGCTCTCTGATGCAGAATAATGTGACTGCTGCTTCTAAACTCTAAAGGAAGTTATCACTGAGTAAAGCTCCTGTACAATTATCATGTCATACATTTTTAGCATTTATGCAAGATGATATCTATTATTATTGTGGCTATTGCCATCTTTGGATTAATAAGATTTTAGTAATTAACCAGAATTAAAAGAACTTTTAAGGAAAATTAGCAATTTTTGCAATTAGATAGAAAAATTAGACTAATAGGCTACAAAAAGAATCTCTGCTGATCTCTTAATAGTTATTAAATTTATTAAATAATTCAGCAAATTTTTAAGATTTAACTTGGAGAAATTAACTTGAATTTATTTTCAAAATCAGATTGAATTGGTGAAGTTTCACTGCTGTATTTGGAATTTTTAGTTACTTATTACTATTTGCATTGTGAATTGAGTATAAATATTTACATTCTGTGCATATGACAGAGTAAGCAGAGTGGCAATTAGGCCAGCATAACAAGGTACTCGAGGGTCTGTGAATGTGAAAGATAGTATTTTGACCATATTCTAATGTAATCAAAATTAACTTTTTTAGAAGTCAACTATACACAATCTATATATTTAAAGAAAATATTTATTCCATTCCATTGAGTAAAAGTCTTGCACTAGGTCTAAAATGTGAAAATAAATTTTCTATGAAATAAAGAAGAGAAAAAAACATAAAAGAGTACGATGTCTCAATGACATTGTTGCATATTGTTGAAGTGCATGTTGTTGAAGACTAATTTAATTTATAGATTTTAATTCTTGCACTCAGGAGGTAGAGGCAGGTGGAGCTTTGTGCATTCCAGGTCAGCCTAGTTTACATAGTCAGCTCCAGGATAGCCATGGCTGTCTGTAGAGGGAGTTTGTCTCAAAAAAAATATGCCACTGAATCATGTATAATTAAGATGAAAATCCAAAGAAAATTATTTAACAAGTCTCTCAAGAGTGTTAAAATAAAAAATGTGGTGCTTAAAACTGAGGTCTAGTTTCAGCAAAGCAAATAATCTGTTTCTGGAACCTGTTTTAATAGTTTGTTTGCATCCTCATGAGCTGAATGGAAACCTATTTACTGTTCTTAATCATGATAAGAATGAACTAAATATAGAGGTACCAGCCTCCATCTTGTTCCACACATTTCCCAACAGCAGAATTTGACAGCAGTATTTTGATACTAGATTAGATCTACTTCATTAGGGGACATTTCTCTGTTGTCTATCATGGAACAGTGTGCCCAAGTTTCCAGATGCCAAGTAATTGTTATAACATATCCTATAGTTTTAGCATGTTAATGATCTCTATGTTTGCTTGATTCCACTTTATTTTTTTCATAGAATTTATACTTGTTGTATGAGACTATCAAAAATATTAAAAATAAAATTTGTCTAATGTTTAAATAGAAACATTTACAATAGTTTTATTTAGAGAAATAAACATCATTCTCATTCTTATTTGAAATTGAATAGTTGAATTATTTGCTCTTGCTTTAGAGGCTTGGGAATAAAATTCTTAATTATATGAAGCTTCCTTTGTATAGTTAAAATTATATTCAGCGTCATTTATCACTTTGACATATAAATGTGTCTTTAGTTATAAGCCAGGGCAGACGAAGAACAACGTTTGCCGAGGCTTGTAAAGATGTAAAAAAAGTAAAGATGTAAGCATTCATCATTGTTTTTGAAAATTTATCACAGTAAGAGAATTGTAACATGGGAAACAGTTATCCTGGGAACTAAATGTATGTTTAAACCCTGCCACTCATTAGCTATTTCACTTCATTTAATCTTATATTTAAAAAATGGATAAGTATCTCAATTCCGAATTGTGATATCATTAGGTTTAAATGAGAAAGGCTTATTAATACATGCAATATATTATTAAGTAGTTTGTAAAAGTGATTAACAGCTTAAAGGCTAACTCATTTATGTATTGAAAGGCATTAACTGCTTGCCTTAACTGATTTGTATGAAAGATGTTCACATGTTTTTTCATTTTATATTTCCAGAATTTATAAATCCCATTTACCCATTTATTAAAAACAATTAGCAATTTTTTTTGGGGGGGGGGCTCTGTTCTTAGCACTAACGATTCGTCATTTAATAACCGTGCTGATAGAAAACTCAATGGTAGGGAGTGACCTTGTTTACTGTGGACTCCTTTGAGCACATTCATACTTCAATTACGAACTTTATTACTGGCTCAAGTTGGAGTGTCAGTGGTATGAAAGACATGCCAGGAACACAACAATACATAATGCCACCTCTCTGTGAGATTTGAGGTCATTGGTTTCAAACCAGAAAGGCCACGTGCACTTCAGAGTGTCACATCGATACGACTCGCACCTTAATTTGTTTTCTTTCCAGAAACTTTCCATTTGCTTAAGCACAATGCCCCGCCGTGACATTCAAAATCATTGTTTTGTTAGATAAGGGGACATAGCCAATAAGGGACGTACTGTTCCTTGTTCTATGACATCAGAAAAAAAATAGTGTTCAGTTTAATAGCCTTCTGAGGAAAGCATCTTGTTCTTTGGTTTAGCCGTTCTCTACATTCGGAATCTTCCTCCTGGATTCAGAATGACTGACAACGTTTGTGGAAATCAGCCACCCTTTGCCCACAGTGTGTTTACTTACGCCTTTTATCTCTTCCCTAATGTGAACTCAAGAAGTGTCTCTTTCAGCTAAAGAGAATAAATTTAATTTGGTTAAAATTATTAAAATACAAATAAGGCTTTATTGAGATGCTTCTAAAAATTAGGTTACCCAGAGCTTGATGTCTGACCCTGTTCTCCATCAGTCCTCACTGAAGGAAGGCTGCATCCGTCAATGGGTTGGATGCGATCTTACCAAGTCTTCAACGTACAGTCTTACTGGCCTTGACCTGTTCTTTCCCTCCAAGCCGCAGATCCCACCATTTGCTTGATCTTTCTGCCTAACTGCTGAATGGGCATCTCAAATTCAATATTATTTTCATTTATTTATTTTAAAAAGTTTTTTTTTTAAATTTTGCATACCAATCCCAGTTCCCCTTCTTTCATTTTCTCCCGTTCCCCATCCCCCACTTCCCATTCCACCTCCCATCCACTCCTCAGAGAGGGTAAGGATTCTCCCTTGGGGAATCAACAAAGTCTGGTATACTAAGTTGAGGCAGGACCAAGCCCCTCCTCCCTGTGTCAAGGCTGAGCAAGGTATCCCACCCTAGGGAATGTGTTCCAAAAAGCCATTTCATGCACCCAAGATAAGTCCTGGTCCCACTGCCAGGGGCTCCCAAAACAGATCTAGCCACACAACTGTCACCCACATTCAGTGGGACTAGTTCAGTCCTATATATGTTCCTAAGGTGACAGGCCAGAATCCATGAGCTCCCACCAGCTTGGGTCAGCTGTCTCTGGTTTTTCCGCATTATGATCTTGACCTCACTTGCTCCTGTGATCCCTCCTCCTTCTCTTCAACTGAAGTCTAGGATTTCAGTCCAGTGCTTGGTTGTGGATCACTGCATCTGCTTCTGTCAGTTCCTGGATGTGGGTTCTATGATGACAATTAGGGTAGTCACTAATCTGATTATAGGGGAAGGTAAATTCAGGCACCTTCTCCATTATTGCTAGGAGTTCTGGGGATTTCCCTAGCACCAGGTTTCTCCCTAATGCCCTAATGGTTCCCTCTACCAAGATATCTCTATCATTGCTCTCCCTCTTGGTCCCTCCCTCCACTTGACCATCTCAGTCCCTCCTGTTCCCATCCCCCACATCCAGAAGGAAAAACATGGTATGTACTCACTTTTAAATGTATGTTAGACACAAAGAAAAGGATAACCATGCTACAATCCACAACCCCAGAGAAGCTAAGTAAAAAGTATGACCCTAAGAGGGACACACGCGAAGGGCCCCAAGAAGAGAAAATATTTAAGATCTCCTGGGTAAACTGGGAGGCAGGTTAGAAGGGAAGGGATGGGAGATGGGAACAGGAGAGGCTGAGATGGCCTTGTGGAAGGAGGGATGGAGAGGAAGAGCTATCAAACTCAATATTCTTAAGTGAGACTCTTGATTTTCCTTTCCCTAAAATCACTAGCTGCAGCTTTTTCTAGCGGTTTTGTGTGTGTGTGTGTGTGTGTGTGTGTGTGTGTGTGTGTGTGTGTGTGTGTGTGTGTCTAAAATCTTTAATCATTCTGACCCCCACTCCTTTCTCCACAGTTTATCCTTATTTGATAAACAGGGAAGTCTTCAAAACCCTCAGGATTCTTATTTACACCTTCTTCACCCAAACTGTCATCTCTCACATGGACTATTTTAATTGTGCTTTCTGGTCTCTGCTGTATCAAGCCTCAAACAAGGGTGTCATCTACTTCATGACCTTCATTTGACACTCTCCTTTTATGATTTTTCCAGAGTACAAGCTGAGATAGATAGCGTTCTTTGAAATTCCTGTAGACAACGTATATTTGATGAGTTGCCTTCATTCCTTGAACATCTAGGGCTTTATCCTGTGGAAGGATTTGTGCCTCGAAGCAGTGTAAGTAAGATCTGTTTAGAAAAGAGAAAAAAAGTTGTAGAAACCATAAATGTCCCCAATTCATAATTAGTTACATAAGTTATACTGAAACAGTAACATGATATCTTATGATGTCTTTGTATATGGTACTGTTTAATGATTTAGACACCATTCATGCAGGTCAAGAAAACAAAATAACAACATGATACACACACATGTGTGTGTGTGTGTTTATATATAAAATAACCAATTGAATCATTAATTCAAGACCAATTTTTACCCCCTTAGGAAGAGGACAGTGATTCTGGGTGTTTCTGTTATTGTTTCCTTTTTTAATTCTCTATCAAAACTTCAAAATAAACTTGGATTGTTCTTCTGACATATAACTTATATCTTATACAATATGTAAAACACAAATGCTTTTAAATATGCTTTTAATTTAACCTAGTTATTGAAAATTGCTTTACTCAAAGGTTAATTTGTTCTCATTAGGTTTTATTGATTGGCAGGTAATTCTGAGAATGTTGAAAATTCTTTGACATAAAACAAAGTAAAATTTGCTGATGCTATAGACACAACACTTTCAACTTGATGATCAGTGCTGATGAGTCTCTGAGAACTACTTACCAAATGTTAGAGATGCTCAGTTGTGTTTGAGTAAGGCATGAAAGCAAAGATAAAAGATTTCTGAGGTAACATAGCTGGGTCCTGCCCCAACTTGATGTGCCATGCTTTGTTCAAGCCCATGGGAGGCCTGCCCCTCCTCATTTGAAGGGAGATATGAAGACAGAGATGGAAGAAAAGTAGATGGGGGCGGGTAGATGGGAGCAGGGAATGGGAGTAGAGGAGGGAGGGGAAACTGTGGTTGGTATGTAAAATAAATGAAAAAAAATATTATTTAAATAAAAAATAAAAAGTCTTGCATATTGTGTACTTTATAATCCTCTATACCATGGTTAGACTGTTTATTAGCCTCATTTTGATGTTTTAAAATTTTGGCAAATAATTGCAATCTTGAGTATTTCTAATAATTATGTAGGTTCATTCATTGTAAATAAGCTAAATGTATATATGACTAGGAACTGTCAATTTAACTTCAAAGTCAAATTCCCAGTTTTCAAATAACATGGAAAATAGAACCATTTGTTTTGATGACTTTTGTCAATCTCTCTAAGCTTGTAGACTGACTCCGTGGCTAGTTAATAATTTACACCAAAACTTTAAAAAAAGACTTACTATTTCCAGACTCAAAATGAATTTTCTGTCTTGCTTATCTTATCACAAATCTAATTTTTCTCTTTATTCATTGGCAATGTTATCCTTTACTTTTATCCAATTAATTGAATTTCTCAAAAAATATTCTATGATCCCCATTTATGACTTAAAAATATGTTTAGTTTTATTTTCTTCTAATTTTGTGTACTTGTGTGTGTTTGGGTCCAGGGGTATGAGCATGTGAGTGGGTGCCCATGGAAGATAGTGTAGGGTCTTGGATCCCCCAGAGCTGATGTTACCGGCATCTGTGAGACATCCAGTGTGGTGCTGTGAACTGAACTTTGGCCACTGGTAGAACACTCATAACCACGGATCTTGTCTATTGGTTCTGGCTTTAGTTTTTGGTTCATTGGTGCTGACTTCTTTATTGAAAATGTGAATAATAGCATTATTTCTTTGGGAAATGTGACTCATATTCTAAAATATACACTTGTTATATATAGAGAGATATATGATGATTATATATAAACTATAGTCATATGATTCTATCTGTCTATCTATCTATCTATCTATCTATCTATCTATCTATCTATCTATCCATCATAAAGGTACAACAGAAAATTTAACTCATAAAGTAATTGGACCTAAAATCATCATAAGCCTCTTTGGTATGAGGCTAAGCAGGGCAGAGACCAGCAAAAGGGCCATAACATGTTTTTGAGGAATGCTATGTTTTATAGATAAAAATAAATTGTTCTCAATGTGGCTTAAATGCTTTATTGCAGTAACTTGACTAGCTTAAGCCACTGTTAGTAAACATGATTTTTATTGTAATAGAGCATTATTAAAAATTCATAGACTTTTTCTTGAAACTCACTTGAGAGGCCTGTTTCTAGCTATTTCAATTGAAAGATTTTATTAAGTGATATGTGTTTTACATGTTTGTTCACCTGCTTTGCATAGAACTTCATGATCATGATAGAGAATTAGAAAACCAAAAACTGTCAAAACATGTAAAACTACTTATTATATATAAACTTTGTATTTCCCTAAAATGGAATAGGTTAATTAGTTACATTCAGTTTAATTATGATTATGGATGTTTTTCACACTTAAAATTTTACATACACATTCAATTATGTTACACAGTAACTTTATAAAACGTAATTTTAATGACAGGCTCCTATGTATTGTTTAATTATCATATTGTTTCTAAATTCTCATTGTGTTAAGGCACTATTCTATGTATGTTCCATTTTCTTCCTTGCCATCATATTCATGATTATCATGTTTTTTTTAATGTTATTGTGATTTTTCTACTTTTACTTCTTTGTAGAGTCCTCTGTGATAAAGTAACCACATAAGTATGGGATGGGTTGCCAACCATGGCAGCCTGAAACCTTCACAACAATTGGAACCTCAGAACCAGGCAGCCATTTTTATGCTCAAAATTGCCTAAAGAGGGAGCTCTTGGACATAGGATTTCTTCAGGACTGGTCAATGGAAACAAAATATTATTCAGTTATTAAAGTGGTATGCAAATTAGGTAACTAATTGTATGGTTCGAACCAGGAAGTGTGGAATGTGAAAATTCCACTTGTTCTTCAAACATTACCTTTTTCACAACACTTTTCCTGCTAAATACTGCCCCGGCTTCTCAGTCTATATGATGTTTCTGTGTTGGTCCATCAGTTCCAGGAGAAGATGTCATGTTTTCCCCTTCTTTGTGAACTCTGCTAGGCCATAAAAATCACCCATTTTCTCTCTTGTGTCTCCTAAATGATGTAGCAATTAGCACAGGGATCATAGATGCTCACAATGTGTGTTGAAGTGACTATATTAACTTAGTATATTCAATCAGCCTAAAATTAAAAAATATTATAAATATTCTTGAACAATATTTTCAGTTCCTGGAATATCCTTAAATACATAAGAATGAGTCAAAAAACTATAAGAAATTTGTGAAATACCCATGGCAATATGGTGCAGGTAGAAATCCATGGCTCTCCCTATCAGACTTTTATAACCCTTTGGACCTATACTGCAATATTCTCTAAGCTCTAAGAGAAGAGAAACCTTGTCTACTAGAGGGGATTGAGTTTATAATACAAATACAGATTGTTAGGTACAACATCCAGTTATGTTGTGTAATTTCTGAGAACTATTATCAGTTGTCCGTTCTGAAGCATTTTGTGTAGGAAAAGTGGCACTTGAGAAACAAGACTGACAGAGCCTGTGACTCCAGAAATGTGGTGAAATTTTCTACAAGTCTTGCTTCATATTCATTTGCAGAGGCTGAACCATAATCTTCAGGGTTATAGATATGCTCTTTGATGCCAGGAATATAATTTTCAGGTTCAAAATCAACAGAGGTACCAGTGGTAGTGGTTACATTATGAGCAGAAGGTTATTTGTTCCAGTACTAAGTATAGAAGTGGTCACTCCTTGAGTAGTTGTCATGGTTTTGAGAACTTTTATGTGGTTACAAGTTCAGCTGTCTCCCTGAAATTAATGACGGTGGCTGTGGGGCTGCCTATGGAAGCAGCTACAGTGGTATCTTCCAAGGCTGCATTATTTTTTATCAGTCTTGACTTTACATAGAAGAGGTTCCAAATACTGGACAGCAGGTGTGTCCCTTCCTACTTGTACTGTCCTCAAAAGTCATCCTTGGTGCCTTTCCTGGCAGTAGTGGTGTCAGGAGGTGGGGTGATGGCTTGAGATGCATGAAAGGCATCTAAACTGCATGAATATGGTGGTCCATAGTAACCCCAGTGTTCTGGAGGTGGAGATAAGGGATTTCTCTATTGAACTTGGTACCTAGACTAGCTGAACTGGCCATTTACCTCAGTATATAAGGTGGATATCAATCAAAAAAGAAACCAAATATCAAGTTCTAAACTCCACAGACAGGCTCGCACACTCAAACATCTTTGTATATTCTCACATAAGTACACACACACACACACACACACACACACACACACACACACACACACACACACACAGAGCATACGAACATATGCTAAAAAATCTTCATGAACTGTTGTGTAGAAGAAATTGTAACATTCTTTCCTGCTGGGAAGATCCTTAAGAGAGAAAGCAAACAACTCAAAACAGCTTCAGGAAATCCCTGAAACTGACCAGATTCACCCCTCCCATTCCCCGACCTGTTGAGCTGTCTGAAGGCTGTCCTGTGTACTACAGGTTCCCACTTTTTGTGATCTGTCACCAATGCTGGGGTAGGCTTTGGTGATGTAGCTGTCTTTGAATCATTTCTGCTTCTGTAAATAGCTCCTCATCTATGTTCTTACAAGTAACCCCAGTAAAAACCATGAGTTCACCAAGATGGGCTTTGATGGGTCTTATGTATGACAGTCACCCTCCATGTGGGAAATTCTCTCTTATTGTGGCTTGAGTTTTATTTCCATGATGATTAGGGATATTGATCTCTTTTATGTCTTTGGGGTGACATCTATTTACACTATTTTCCCATTTCTTATGAGTAATTTGTCCTTTTTTCTGATACCGAGTTTTCTGAGTTCTTTATGTATTTTGAACACGAACCTCTTATCAGATTCATGGTTTGCAGATATTTTCTCCAAATCTGTAGTTGTCTTACATTTTTGATTGATTTTCATGATTGGTTCATATTTATGACATCATATCAGGAAAATATGAATTGTCTATCTCTTACAAATTAAGCTCAACAACTTTCCTGTTGGAGTTTTTCAAGTTTCAGTTTCATGCTGTGGTAAACCAGGGCTTTGGAGTAATGCAAAATATTGATGCCAAGGTCAATTGTGAGGAGTTTTCCCTCTGGACGTTCTTTCAGAAATTTTGTAGACTTAAGTCTTCATTTAAGTCTTTTATACATTGTAGCAGGAGTCTTAAAAAGTTCTTATTAATAAAAATCAAACCTGAGGCCAGTTATTGGGGTGAACACTGGAAGATCAGAGAACCAGAACAAGCCACAGCTAACCTGACCTGGCCAACTTCTCAGCTGATCTTGTTTCCTCAGACTGGAAGCCTCTGTGTCCTCATATCCAAATGGCTCTCAGCTGAACTGTGCTGCTAAAAGCCTGAAAGCTTAACCAGCCAAAGTGCTTCTAGTTTCTGGTTCTCACGCCTTATATACCTTTCCGCTTTCTACCACCACTCCCTGGGATTAAAGGCTCGCTTTCTGGGATTAAAGGCCTGTGTCATCATGCCTGGCCTTTCCAGTGTGGCCTTGAACTCACAGAGATCCAGAGGGATTTCTACCTCTGGAGTGCTAGGATTAAAGGTGCGAGTGCCACCATTTTCTAGCCTTTGTAACTAGTGGCTATTCTGTCTCTGACCCCAGATAAGTTTATTAGGGTGCACAATATTTTAGGGAACACAATACCATCACATTTCCTCTCTTTTTGTCTAAAATTAAAAAAAGCTTATAACTAATACAAGAAAAACTATCCAATAAGTATATACAATATATAGAGCCAAAAATTACATTAATGATGTCTAGTCCATTAACATTTGACAGATTCAGATTAAAAACTCCATTATATATATTAACAATGTCCAGTCCAGTAACATCTGATAAACTCAGACCAAAAAATTTTCATTACTTATCTTATTTAAAACAAGTAGTTCCTTTTTGAAAGTAGATTCAAAAACTGATCTTTTTATCTTACCATATTCATACTTTCATAAAAGTTTCAATAATCTACCTTTTGTCATTTTTATATCTTCCCCTTTTTCTTTTCAGTGTAGATTCAGTGATCTACCTGTTTATCCTATCATTTCTTTATCTTTTTTTCTCAGAGTAGATTCGATGATCTATCTCATATCTATATTCTCTTTTTCTTTTTGCTTTCTGGGGGTGAAGATGTCTTTAGGGAATCTTGAAAAGAAAATTTTTGGGTTAATTGTCAAGTCCTGTATCATTTGTTCAGTCTCTGCATATTGAGAAAGTGCAGGGCTTGTTTCAAATCTTTGTTCAAGTAGTCTGTCAGGCTGGATCATCTCAGCTAGTCATCTCGAAATTGTCCTGAGCAGTTTGTAGTCCAAAGCTGATCTTTGGTGATGTTAATCAGCTTAATGGCTTTACCATAGTCCTTGTGGAATCATCATTGTGGAGTCCTGTCGTCTTTTTGAAGATTTCAAAGTTGCTGTTAGGCCTGGTCATGGTTCCCTGCAGACTTTTTTCTTTTCTTTTCTTTTCTTTTTTTTTTTTTTGTGTGCCTCCTCTGTGTTTTGGAGTAATCACAGTCTGATAAATGTCTGTCTCTCAGAACCATGAACATTCTTCCCTAGAAGAGACAATCTTCACAGCAATTTCTCCCCACCATTTGTCTTGCCAAACTTTTCCAAACTTTCCTTTGTTGATGTTTTCTTGTAACACAATGGTCCTGGCAATTCTTCTCTGAACAAGCAGCAGTAAACCCTTCATCCCAGGTAGCAGCATCACCAACATGATGAGAAGCAGCCAGCAACTTGGAGCAGCAGTCGCTACCTCCATGGTCCCACCACCATTTGTCACTGGGTCCCGGCCACAGCTTCTCCTTAGCAAGCCTCCTAGGCCGGCCTCAAATTCGGGATTCTCCTGCCTCTGCCTCCTTCAGCAAATGCTACTGGCATGCACCACCACAACCGGCCAAGTGTAGCTCAGGCCTGAGCCTGGGGCCCACAAGGGTACAGGCAAGAGGCTTTTTTTGTGAATTTGTACCACAAACGTTGGGCGCCAGATGTAGCAGGAATCTTAAAAAGTTCTTATTAATAAAAATCAAACCTGAGGCCAGTTATTGGGGTGAACTGGAAGACCAGAGAGACAGAACAAGCCACAGCTAACCTATACATTCTGTGCTGGTTTTGGTAGATGTTCTGAGATTAAAAACTCAAATTCATTGCTTTGCACATGCCTCCAGTTATCCTGGAAAGCTGTGTGAAGAGGCACTTCTTTCCCTGCGGGGTTTGCTTGGTGCCCTTTTGAAAACTGAGTAGACATGTCTGTAGCAGGAATCTTAAAAAGTTCTTATTAATAAAAATCAAACCTGAGGCCAGTTATTGGGGTGAACACTGGAAGATCAGAGAGACAGAACAAGCCACAGCTAACCTCACCTGACCAACTTCTCAGCTGGTCTTGTTTCCTCAGACCGGAAGCCTCTGTGTCCTCATATCCGAATGGCTCTCAGCTGAACTGTGCTGCTAGAAGCCTGAAAGCTTAACCAGCCAAATGCTTAACCAGGCCAAATGCTTCTAGTTTCTGGTCCTCATGCCTTATATACCTTTCTGTTATCTGCCATCACTCCCTGGGATTAAAGGCTCGCTTTCTGGGATTAAAGGCGTGAGTCTCCATGCTTGGCTATATCCAGATGGATTTCTGCCTCTGGAATGCTAGGATTAAAGGTGTGTGCTACCACTGCCTAACTTCTATATTTAATATTGTGGCTGTTCTGTCTCTGACCCCAGATAAGTTTATTAGGGTACACAATATTTTGGGGAACACAATACCACCACACATGTCACATGTTTAGGTTCATTTCTCCTTTTTTTGTTTACTCTGTTACATTGGATTTTGTGTCTGTTAGGGAAGACGGACTTTCAAGCAACACTATGTGGACTCAGATCTCAATACTCTTTGGAAATTTACTTCATGTCCATTATTTCCTAACATAAAATAATATGCAGACTGAAGGAACACAGCCTATTCTGTCTTGTGGTTCTTCTCCCCCATTCCCTCTGCCTTGCTAAAATCCATCAGATTATATCCCTAAAGCTAGCCAACAAGGTCTTATTTGGCCAATCCCTCCTCCCGAGACTGACTTCCAGGGTCCCGCTATTAAAAAATTGTAGTCCAGCAACAAGAAGGCATCTTTGGCTCACCTAATTAACATGCCCAATTAAAGTTAAACACCTCATCCTAACACAGGGTTTCCCCCTTTACCTTTATAAACTTCATTTGCCCATGTGCCACGCCTGTCTCCTCTCTATGCAGAGGCAGCCTTCTGTCCCTCTGGGACAAATACCCCTTCCTGCTTTCCCTGGTCCCTTCCCTTCTTCCTAGTCCCTGTCTCTTTTACCACAGCATCCTACCCATTGTAACACAGACCTCCCTTCGCCTCTTAAAAATTACACCTACAAGGTCATTTGCTGCTGTTTTCTGCCCCAGTCAGAAAACAGTCACTTTAACTTTTCCTCTCTGCTGAATAAAGGATCCCTCTATGAAAATAGGTGTTTGCATGTGATTTGTGCCTAAACTGGGGTTTTTGGAGGATGACCCCCCACTGTGTAGGGCTTTCCTTCACAATCCACGAGTAAAAATGTAAATAAATAGAATATTGATTGACATATATTGTGTATCACATAATTATAGGCTGCTTTTAAAAATTAAATTATTGTTTGTATATTCACAATAATATTTATGGTACCTTGTATATAGTTTATGATTTTGTTTAAATTAATGAAGTAAAATTTTACTGCATATTCTTTGTTCTTTAAGAAGAAATTGACAGTATAATTCCTATAAAATGAAGTTCAATCATTGCAATGATGCAGTATTTGAATTAAATTATATAGACGATGCATGGCAAGCATGGCTCTGGCAGGCCTTGCCCTCATCCCCCAGTCCATCTGCTTTGTTAAAAACCCTTAGATTATATTACTAAAGCTAGCCACCAAGGTCTAGTCCTTTATTTGGCCACTTCCTCCTGAGGCTGGCTGCCAAGGTCCAGCTATAAAAGTATTTAAATAAAACAATCAAAAGTCTTCTTTTGGCTGTCCTAATTAACCAGTCCTATTAAAATTAAATACTTCATCCTAACACAGGATTTTCCCCTTTACCTTTATAAACTGCCATTTGCCTATAGGCCATGTCTGTCTCGTCTCTATCCAGACATAGTTCTTTGTCCCTCTGGGACAAATATCCCTCCCCCTTTCCCTTGTTCCCTTCTACTTCTTTCTAGTCCTCCATCTACTGTCTTTGTCTCTTATTCCCTGCCCTTTGTCACTCTGTGGCAAATAAATGCCTTTGTGCTGAGAACCTGGTCTTGAGTTCTCTTGTGCCGAATACTGGTCCCTTCATAAGTCACTGTCACATCACATTTGTGAAAATATTGTAGCTTTGGACTGTGTTGGTAACCAGTAAGTCCTTCACTAGGCAATTCATGTTTTCCTGGTATGATGTCATAAATATAAGCCAATAATATAAGACATCTGCTAATTTTCCTTGTAATTAAAAAATGTATATGTGCATAGTTCTTGTGGATGTGTGTGCAGAAGCCTGAGGATAGTCTCAGGTATCATGCTTAGGAATTCCATTTGCCTCTTTTGAGACAGTTTTCCATTGGTCTTAAAATCACTAATTAGGCCAGGTAGTGTGGCTGGTGAGCTCCAGGGTCTTTCTGTTTCTGCCACCCCAGTGCTTAGATTACAAGTTACTACCACCTTGTCTGGTTTTTACATAGGTTTTGGGAATTGAACCCAGGTCCACATGCTTGTATAGCAAGTACATTGTTGACTAGCCATTGGCTTAGTACTGTTTGTTTAAGGGAATACTATTTGTTAAGGGAATATTTAAAACTCTGATTATTTACCAAATATTTTTAGAAGGAAGAATCTGAAATCCTAAAGCATCCTGGTGTAGTGTGTGTGTGTGTGTGTGTGTGTGTGTGTGTGTGTGTGTGTGTGTATTTGGCCATAATTTTTTTGGAAGGATTATGTGTGAGAGTAGTTTTACATTTTTAGAGTCTCCATCAAGGCCTGGAATTTTGTGATTACCTGTGTTTGTAGTTGTGCTTGCCTGCAGCAGGCCTGTGCTCTGGGGCAAACTCTAAACTTTAAACACTTATATTTGTTGGCTTCAAGAGTCACTTTGTGGTCCTCTGGATTGCAACACCATTACTTAGATCTTCTCTGATCCCAGTGTCATACTTCAAATATTTCAGTATCATCCCTGTGTGGCAGTTCTTAGTGTCAGATCATAAACAAATGTGCTGCAAATAGATCCATATCTGTCACCGTGCACAAAACTTAAGTCCAAGTGGATCAAAGACCTCAACATAAATGCAGTTACTCTGAAACTGATAGAAGAGAAAGTAGGAAGTAGTCTTGAACGCATTGGTACTGGAGATCACTTCCTAAATATAACACCAGTAGCACAGACACTGAGAGAAACAATCAATGAGACCTCTTGAAACTGAGAAGCTTTTGTAGCTCAAAGGACATGGTCAACAAGACAAAGCAACAGCCTACAGAATGGGAAAAGATCTTCACCAACCCCACATCTGACAGAGGGCTGATATCTAGAATATATAAAGAACTCAAGAAATTAGACATCAAAATGCCCAACAGTCTAATTAAGAAATGGGCTATTGTAGCATGAATCTTAACAGGTCTTATTAATAATAATCAAACCTGAGGCCAGTTATTGGGGTGAATGCTGGAAAATCAGGGAAGCAGAACATGCCCCAGCTACCTCACCTTGCCAATTCCTTAGCTTATCCTGTTTTCTCAGACTTGAAGCTTCTGTGTCCTCATCCAAATGAATCTCAGCTGAACTGCTGCTCCAAAGCCTGAATGCTTAACCAGCCTAAAGCTTCTAGTTTCTGGTCCTCACGCCTTATATATCTTTCTGCTTTCTGCTATCCCTCCCTGGGATTAAAGGCTCACTTTCTGGGATTAAAGGCATGAGTCACCATGCTTGGCTGTATCCTTGAACACACAGAGATCCAGAGGGATTTCTGCCTATGGAATGCTAGGATTAAAGGTGTGTGCTACCACTGCCTATCCTCTATGTTTAATATTGTGGCTGTTCTCTTCTCTGACCCCCGATAAGTTTATTAGCATGCACAATATTTTGGAGAACACAGTACCACCACATCTCCCCCCTTTTGGTCTAAAATTTAAAAAAGTGTATAACTAATACAAAAAAAATTATATCCAATAAGTATATACAATATACACAGTCAAGATTACATTAATGATATCTAGTCCATTAACATTTGACAGATTCAGACAAAATAACTCCATTTTATATATATATATTTTATATATATATATATTTTATATATATATATATATATAATATATATATTAACAATATCCAGTCCAGTAACATTTGATGAACTCAGACAAAAAATTTTCATTACTTACCCTATGTAAAACAAGTAGTTCCTTTTAAAAAGTAGATTCCATAATCTCCCTTTTTATCTTATCATATCCATATTCTCTCTTTTTTCTTATATTTTGTGCATTCACTTGACCAGGTAGCTGCTGTACGGTTACCGGATAAATTAAGGGTGATTGTGTGAAATCAGGCTTTCTTTCTGTAACCTTATAATCCAATCCTGAAACAATTTCACTGTTAATTTCTTCTGTCTGAATCTGAATTTCTCTATAATTCATTTTAAGAGGTTTAACAGGTTTTTCTAAAACTTTTATCCTGGCACTTAAATTGACTATCTTTTTAAATAGTAAAATAAGGATAAGAAAATTAATAATGTGCATAATCCCATCAACATTAATCTTCTTATATAGTTGTTCCATTTTCAGACTGCCTAAAATGTTATCAAACAAAGACCAATTTTCTTCCAATGTACACATAAAACCCATTTTTTTTTAAAGTGTGGAAAAAAATTTCTCTTTTAAATAGTTTTTTCCTCTAAAATATCTGATATCTTAATTGACTTACCAAGTCTGCGTAGAACAGTAGAAATCTGAGGGAATTTCAAAACAGCTACTTAGTGTCTGAGGTGTAAATCCAGAGAGAGAGAGAGAGAGAGAGAGAGAGAGAGAGAGAGAGAGAGAGAGAGAAGAAAGAAAGAAAGAAAGAAAGAAAGAAAGAAAGAAAGAAAGAAAGCAAGCATAGCCCCGAGTTCTGGCTAAAAGCCTAAATCCAACCACGTGTTCCTGCTTGAGCCGAGTCGAGTCTGGGCTCCCCAGGCTCTGGCTTCCTTAAACTCCGACCATGTGCGTTGGTGTTTCAGTCAAAAGCTGTGTGTAGCTACTGCAATTAGCGGTAGCTCGGGCAGGGCAGGCCTGAGTTGTTCGTAGCACCGGTTTTTTAAGCAAGTAACTCTAGCTCTGGTAACGGCTTGTAGCTATGATTGGTCGGACCTGAGGCCTAAGCTGAGCTGACTTAGGCAGAAAACCGGGCTGGGCCGCCAACCCAAGCCAAGCGGTTTTTAATGAATTCTTGCCACGTGGGTGCCAAATGTAGATGAACAGTCTTATTAAATAAGAAACAGAGCCAATTGCAGAGTTAAAGCCCAAGAGGTCAGAGCAATAGCTGAGAGCTGAGCTTACCCTTCACTGCCACTGCTGTCCTTCTCCTCAGAAAGAGGCCTACTTCCTGTCTGTCTGTCCCTTTATTGACTTTCTGTTCTGCCTTCTCATTGGTTGTAAACCCAAACACATGACCTCCTTATCACTGCCCGTCTGTACAGACCTCCAGGTCTTCTATGATTGGTATTGAGTTTAAAGGCGTGTGTCTCCATGCTGGCTGTATTCTTGAACACGTAGAGATCCGCCTAGCTCTGCCTCCCAAGTGCTGGGATTAAAGGCGTGCACTGCCACTGCCCAGCTTCTGCTATGGCTTGCTATTAGCTCTGACCTCCAGGCAACTTTATTTATTAACATACAAATAAAATCACATTTCAGTACAAATAAAATATTACCATAGGCTATAGAGCTAAACAGAGAATTCTCAACAGAGGAAGCTCAAATGGCTGAAAGACATTTAAGGAATTGCTCAACATCCTTAATTATCAGGGAAATGCAAATCAAAACCACTCTGAGATACCACCTTACACACATCAGAATGGCTAAGATCAAAAACACTGAAGACAGATTATGTTGGAGAGGATGTGGAGCAAGGGGAACACTCCTCCACTGATGGTGGGAATGCAAACTTGTACAACCACTTTGGAAATCAATATGACACTTTCTTAGAAAATTGGGAACCAATCTCCCCCAAGACCCAGCTATACCACTCTTGGGCATATACCCAAGGAATGCTCAATCATACCACAAGAGCACACGCTCAGCTGTGTTCACAGCAGAATTGTTTGTAATAGCCAGAAACTGGAAACAACCTAGATGCCCTTCAACTGAAGAATGGATAAATAAAATGTGGTACATATACACAATGGAGTACTACTCAGCAGAGAAAAACAATGACATCATGAGGTTTGCAGGCAAATGGATGGAACTAGAAAATATCATACTGAGTGAGGTAACCCAGACTCAGAAAGACAAACATGGTTTGCACTACTCATAAGTGGATGCTAGATGTAAAGCAAACGATAACCAGAATTCATCCCACAGTACCAGGGAGTCTAGCTAGTAAAGAGGATCCTAGGAAAGACACAGGGATCACCCAGCAACAGAGAAATGGATGAGATCTACAGGAACAAACTGGACTTGGGGGGGATAATGGAGGGCAAGGGTGGGGGGAAAGAGAGCTTAGGGGAGCGGGAGATCCCAGCTGGATCAAGAACAGAGAGGGAGAACAAGGAAAGAGATACCATGATAAATGAAGACCCCATGGGAATAGGAAGAGGCAAAGTGCTAGAGAGGTCCCCAGAAATCCATAAAGATACCTCCACAAGACTACTGGCAATGGTCAAGAGAAAGCCCGAACTGACCTACTCTGGTGATCAGATGGATGAACACCCTAACTATTATGATAGAACTCTCATCCAGGGACTGATGGAAGCAGATGCAGAGATCCACGGCCAGTCCCCAGGAGGAGCTCCAGAAGTCCAGTTGGAGAGAAAGAGGAGGGATTATATGAGCAAGAGATATTGAGACCATGATTGGAAAAAGCACAGGGACAAATAGACAAACTAGTGGAAACACATGAACTATGAACCAATAGCTGAGGAGCCCCCATGGAACTGGATCAGGCCCTCTGAATAAGTGAGACAGTTGATATTTAGTAGGACCCCAGGCAGTGGGACCAGAGCCTGTCTTTAGTGCATGAGCTGGCTTTTTGGAACCTAGGGCCTATGTTGGGACACTTTGCTCAGCCTAGGTGAAGGGAGGAGGGGACTGGACCTGCCTCAACTGATTCTACCAGAATGCACTGAATCCCCAGGGTGTCCTTGCCTTGGAGGAGGTGGGAATAGGGGGTGGGCTGGGAAGGGAGGGAGGTGGGGGGAGGAGCGAGGACAGGGGAATCCGTGGCTGATATGTAAAATTAAATTAATTATAAAATTAATAAAAAATAACCAACTGTGATCTCTGCCCACAGGTGAACTGTATACCCAACGTCACACTAAATATTAAGTCTATAGCACTTCTTGGGACATTTCCATAGACTCCACGCATGACATTCAGTTATTGGCTGGTGAGATGGCTCAGTGAGTAAAGACACCTTCTGCCTAGCCTGACAGCTGAGTTCAATCCCTGGGTCTTATGTTGTAGAAGCAGAGAAGTGATGCTTGCAAGTTGTTCTCTGACCTCCACATCCATGCTGTGGCATGCATGTGCAACACACACACACACACACACACACACACACACACACACACACACCCCAAATGTTTAAACAGATATTAGCTGAATTTCATTGACTTTATTGTGCATGAATCAAAAAAACAAAAAAATTAACTGTGACCTCAATATAAAATGTAAAGGAAGAAGAAAAACATCTGAATCTGTGAAAATCATGTTTCTCTTGAATGATGGCAGGCAAATGCCTGAATGTGAGGCTTGAAGTTGGAATTTGGTTTCAGGAAGACCTGTGAAAAATAAAGATAGTTTGGGAATTCCGTAAACAGCATGCTAGCAATTTTTGAATTTAAAGTTTTTTTTTTTAGCTTCCAAGAGTTCTTTTATGCCCATATACAAGGACTTTATTAAATTAATTGTTTCAATTCTAATATATAAAATTGTAGTGTGCAGCACACTTCATGTCCATTTTACACAAAGATACTATCCTTGACTTCTTTATAATGATACAGAGTGATTTTAATTCAGGATTCTGGAATCATGAGTTATGAACAAGCATACTATTGAACAATGATTACTTCATTAAAAGCATAATCATGAAATGACTTTGGATCAATAAAATATATAACTCCATATTAAATGATACTTGTTTTTATCCTATTTCTTATTTTATGTTCCAAAACTCTCTATGTTGAATACTTACCCAGTTCTTCATCACTTTCTTAGCACAAGGTATTAAATAACAACTCAAAACCACAATTTATACCTATGGCAGTCTAATGCAGTTGCAGGTGGTTTCCATTTCTGTGGTGGTATTGTGTTCCCCAAAATATTGTGCACCCTAATAAATTTATCTGGGGTCAGAGAACAGGACAGCCACTAGATACAGAGGCTAGAAAATGGTGGCACTCACACCTTTAATCCTAGCATTCCAGAGGCAGAAATCCCTCCGGATCTCCTTGAGTTCAAGGCCACATTGGAAACAGCCAGGCATGGTGACACACGCCTTTAATCCCAAGAAGTGATGGCAGAAAGCAGAAAGATAAATAAGGCATGAAGATCAGAAACTAGCAGCATTTGGCTAGTTAAGCTTTTAGGCTTCTAGCAGCACAGTTCAGCTGAGAGGCATCCAGTCTGAGGAAAGAGGATCAACTGAGGAATTGGCAAGGTGAGGTAGCTGTGGCTTGTTCTGCTTCTCTGATCTTCCAGCTTTCACACCAATACCTTGCTCCAGGTTTGTTTTTATTAATAAGAACTTCTAAGAATCCTGCCACACATTTCTTTTAAATTAGTCCCTATGGAAGCATGGTGTGGTATTAGGCTCCCACATTTGACACTGAACAGGCTCTCACTTTGTACATTTTACCCACATTTCTACTTGAAGTGTGAGCTCAAAGTTCCGACAAAATGAAAATCCAGAGAGAATGATAACCAGTCTGAGGTTATTGCTGAGAAGGTAGATACCCTTCTACTTGCAGCTCTACCTCAGATCACAGACCCTTGCATGGCATCTTAGACCATAGAACATGCACCCAGTCGACAGGTAAAAATGTCTGTTATGAGAAAACTCAGCATTCATACTTTTCTATCTAAATAATTTCACCCTCTGTGAGTTTTTAAAAATACCATTATTATTTATCATTATTTAGCTTTCTAGAATTTCCCAATTATTTTAAAATTTAGTTATCTGTTTACTCAAATAATTAATGGTTTTGCCTTACATTTAATGTTCTGAAAGTTTCCATTTAATATTCATGGATTTGAAAAGCTAAGCATTTTACTTCTTTCATAATTTATCTAAAAAGATAGTAATGAGGCTCAACTTCATAGATCTTTCCAGGAGTCATGTCTGAAGTAAAGAACTTCATGAAAAATATATAATTTCTTTTACCCTATTAATACTAAAGTCAGAGTGCAGACACTACTGTTACAGATTTATTTTCCTTCTCTCTCTCTCTCTCTCTCTCTCTCTCTCTCTCTCTCTCTCTCTGTCTGTCTGTCTGTCTGTCTCTTCCTTTTTTGTGTTTTTCTCTGTGTACAGGGAATTGAATCTAGGCCCTCACACATGTTAGGAAACAAATTTACGCTGAATTATGTCCTCAGCCATTTGTTTTCATTTTTATATTTTTGAGACAAGATCTTGCTAAATTTTTCGGGCTGGCCCATTCTCTATGTAGACTAGGCTGGTCTTGAACTTGTGATCTTCCAGCCTCAATTTCCCTAGCAGCTGGGCTTATTGGCCCAACACTCCATATGATATACAACAAGGTAGGAGAAATTTCCCTTTGGTAACTCTAGACCCAACACATGAGAGTGTACAAAATATTTTACTTCACTGTTCGTAAAGTATGGATGCAATAAAATTAACAGGTAAAAGGAGGATTGTAACCTTCAGGAACATGTTTGATAAAAGTACAAGTTTCTTCTTTTGTGTAAAAACAGACTGTTTTCATTTCTTATTGAAACAAAGGCTAATTTGTCAATGCTATAGTTATCCCCAATTTCGAATCTAGTTAGCTATTTTGCCTGCTCCCCTAACATGATTTATCCACTTTTACTAGTTTAGAATATTTGATTGTATGGATAAGTCCTTGCTTGTTGTATGGATTGGTTGCCTTATGTTTGCTCGCTTACCTTTATTGTCGTCTTGGATGGTTCCTTAGTGTTTTTATGCTGCATGTGAAGATACCGGAACTGTGACAGCCTCAGGGGTATTGATGAGCACCGTGGAAGCTTCTGGATTGGCTGCAGTAGTAGTCATCACTGGTTCAGTGATGGGAACTGGTGTAGTCTCAACAGGAGCTGTGGTTTGGACTTTTGGAACAACAGTGCTTTCTTCATTTTCATTGTTAGGAATGGCAAGAAAGGACGGGCTTGGAATGGGGTGAGGTACCCCAGTAGGCTGGGGGAAATTTGGAATTGGCTGCCATTGGGAGAATTGGGCTAGTGACCTAAGCAGAGGCAGTATGGTCACAAATGGGTGATATGCATATGGGATAACAGCTACAGATGGCCTCTGGTGGTAGTAATTAGGTTCGTAACGAAGATTGCTGTTCAGCACATAGCCAACTGGTGTGTGCTGTACTCTCTTCTGATCGTACCGTATTTCAGGCTTGTCATGGCACTGCAGAAAGGGGACATTGGGCGGAAAGGTTCTTACTGGAGATCAAAACGCAAAGAAAACATCGGCAGTTTTTGAAATAGTGTAGGTTTTATGGTGAGCAAATAGAGCATTGAAAATATGGAATCCTACCTATTTGGATATACACATTTCCCATACCGTGCATGATTTTGTTATTGTGAAACATTACTTGTATTGACATAGAAATCATATTTCTTTTGAACAAATTAGGTAATTAATAATGTAAAATATGTTTCCCTGTATGGAAGTATGGCATGTATTGAAAGTACTAACTAGACTTTACATATTAAATTGCAGTACCTAGAAAAGTCTAAAGGAGAACTACACCCATTATATGCAAACACAGACCATGTTCTCAGACACACATGGATGTATTCTCACCTCATATATTACAATTGTTGGTAAATGTTATCAGCCCAAGAAATGGCATGTTTTATAACAGAATAATAAAGCAGGCCCTTTTGTATGATTCATTTTAAACCTAAAATATAATTTCAGGTCAACCAGCCACAGAACTAAATATGGGCATGGATACCTGGGAAGAACTTGAGTAGACCACATAGTCAGGAAGAGTGTCACAAAAGACAGTAATTTGAATACTAGAAAGTCTGAAGGTCTTTTAAAGTTGTTGAAGCATTTAAATATTTTTTCAGTTTTATGACAAGAGGCATTTTAATATGATTGACCTTTTCAGAGTATTGTGTTTGGGGTTCATGTCTCTAACAAAGATAATATCAACTTTACTGTTGGATGTGGGTTTTGTACCTCAGCAGCCTGAGGAGTTATAGAAAGAGAAATCATGAGAAATAAGTGAAGTATTTAAAGTCTTTAAGTATTTAATCCCTAAGGAGGCTGGAGGATGGGAGGGATAGAAATTTCATCCAAAGAATTTTGATCCTGGACTAGGAGTTCTATACTTATTGCTAATGAGTTATATTTACAGTATTTTCTCTCTTAAAAATGGATCTGTATAGCATAAGAATTTGGAAGGCTTTCCATGAACAGTGAAGAATGTATTAGGTAACTAGCTGGATATCTAGAAGAATATTTATTTTTATAATACAAGTAAACATAGAAAAACTATTAACCTGCTGTTATGCTCCTTAAGGTGCCCATATATTGATAGTCATACAATTGGATCTCTTAAATAAAAAATAATTTAAATCTTACAAACAAAATTTATATTAAATCAACTTACCAAAAAGGGCAGAGTTAATGCCAGAATATTCACAACTACAATAAAATTCCTCATCATTGCACCTAAAATAAATTTAACAAATGAAATTAAGACTCTTTTACTAACAAGTTAGAAGTAGTTGTATGTAATGTTTTCCTTAAAGCAGAAAAATACCTCTGATTTTATAGGTAGATTTAGCCAGTGCAGGACACCTATTTTCTCAAAAATACAGAAACACCAATTGAAGTCTTAGATAATAACAACACTTCAAATGTCTAATATGTTATTATATACTAATCTACTTGTGAAGGGCATACTGTCTTACTGAATCTATTATTTTTGCTGTACTAGTGTAAACCTGAGTTATGGAAAAACAGGCTTTATAAAAGTCACAGAGTCAAGACATGGAATGCCCCCACCCTGCAGAAGGCAAAAGGAAAGAATATCAGACCCCATTTGCCTCTCCTGATGTATGTCTCAGGGGATTAGAAAGGCTGTTTGCTAAACTGACTTCAGAACCACCTCTAAAATCACTGAATTGCAAATATCTCATGTCTAATCAAGTTTGGACAACCTAAGCAAAATGTTTTCTTGAGTGGATGGAGTTCTTATTAAATTCCTTATTTCCAGTTGCCTTTTCAAATCATTACCTGAAAAATAATATTTTCTTGTTAAAACCATAGACTCCTTTTTAGTAATTAAAAACATATTCTATTATTTATTTCATTTTTATATTTAGCATTCTCTTACAGATACAATATTACATAGTATATATAATAATATATAAATAAATATACCATAATATATATTTAACTTTAAATGGTAAGAGCTCCTTTTAGTAGAAAGGTAAGATTCTACTGTATGTACCAGCTCCAGACTGGTAAGTGCTTGTGTTTATCTCTGTCACTTGCTAAGGAGTCATTATTTGTGAAATTATGGATTAATTCAGCTTTGAGAGACAATCTTTTATTCTCTATAGTAAAGTAAAGTAAAATATAATAATTACACTATAATAAGATGAATTATATGAGTTTTAAGTAGAAGTAAGATTTAAAGATAATTGTTGGACTAATCTGAGCAATTATTACAGCTCCAATTTTCTGAGAAATAAGCCCTCTTTATTTGCCTACAGCAGTAGTAGGTTTCTTATAAGTATCTTTATTAGAATTTACAATGTCTTGTATAATTAGACAATATCAAACCTAGACTTAAAGACAAAGTATATTTAAAAAAATTGATCATAACACTATCTAAAGTCTAATGTCTAATTTAGGAATTAATATAGAAATGATACCTAGATGTATTTAAGCTTAGCAATCAGGGCTAAAAGGAGGAAAGTGTGATTCCAAAATAACCTTAGTGGTATCCCAAGTAACTAAATAACATTGGTGGTATTCCCAGTAACTGCTCTACATCACTGCCCTGGGAAGTTGAGGACCATTACCTTCACCTGGAGTCAACTCTTGCATGGCAGTAGGTCTTGCTTGGCCCCTTAGTTGCAGAGAAGACCCAAGATAAATAACGGAGACTCATTATAGGTATTAGTATCAGCCATCATGTTTACTGCCTTCCTACTTTTCACCCACTAAGATGATGGCAAGAAGGAAAGCTTTTTCGTCAACAGGGTCATGTACAGGTCAGTTCTACTGGGGCATTGCAGAGCAATAGTTGTTAGTCATGAGGATGGAGGAAATAAGAAAAACCAAATTCCTTAAAGAATGAATGTTTTGTGCTTCACAAAAGTGTGTGAAAATGTATGAAAATATACTAATTGCATTCTTAACCTACTCTTCTTATCTAGTTGAATCTAAAGCTATGGCTAAAATAAAAAATAGCCACAATTATTTTTCAGATTTTAAGTGTTTTTTACTCGAAGAACTTTGATTTCAAGTGACTTTATATTTAGTATGGTCCATGTTGGTCATTTTGCTGATCATTTGTGTTTGGGTTCAGCACGTAATCATCATAACACTCACGGCTCAAACACTGAATGCACACTGGAAGATTCATTACTTCACGTGGGAAAAAAAAACAAACCCTCCTTTTTATGGACTTTTAAGGTGTTGGGAATAATTGTCCTGTCCTAAGAACAGATTATTCTGATATAGAGTGTGGGATGTAAAACTGCCAATGCCTGTCATAATTTGGTAAATTGTAGCTAAACAAGTACTTTGCCTAAATAATTCAGGAAAGGATATTTTGCTTTACCTGTGCTTTTTCTGGTAGTAATTCTAACAGTGGCCTCATTTTATGAAAACATCAGATGGAGGTATTGCCAATGTAGACTGTCAGAATGTAAACAAGGAATAATATCAGCATTGTAGAATTTTTACTCATTTCTCTCTGTTTCAAGGAACTATTTCATGACTTAGAAAGTATGGAACATTATTCTGATCCCTTGAATACTTGTGTAGCTCATACACAGTAACTCTGGACTTTCTATTTCTTAGAAGTTGGTTTCTGTTACTCAGGGTGTTACACATGAAATATCACCAGCCTGTCTATGTAAACTGTTAAAATATCCTGTGTACATTGGTTATCCAGGACCAAGTGATAAAAGTGAATGTTTATGGTCTCTAATTCTGTCAGTCCTCAAATTCTGAAGGTGCTTTATTCCACTAGGTCATTTCTCAGTCATCAGTTAAGAATAATATTAGTTTTAAGTTGTTTTGAAATTTGGTCTAACAATACTAAAGACTCGGATATTTTTTTTTTTTTTTTTTTTTTTTTGGTTTTTCGAGACAGGGTTTCTCTGTGTAGCTTTGCGCCTTTCCTGGGACTCACTTGGTAGCCCAGGCTGGCCTCGAACTCACAGAGATCCGCCTGGCTCTGCCTCCCGAGTGCTGGGATTAAAGGCGTGCGCCACCACCGCCCGGCTATTTTTTAAAAATATCACTTCAGTAGGGGGATATGTGTTAAGAACAGCTCCAGGTTCTGGAACATTTGTCCACAGAGGAGTATTTCTGCAGTGGATTAACCAACCACTTCAGATGCTAATCTGGCTAAAGGAGGGGCTTGCAAAGCTGGGTTTTGTCCTCTGGTCCACGTGGGTTATCCAGGTCATGTTTCAGGCATTTTGAACAAAATGTTAACTGAATAAACCAGTCACTTCTCCTATTAGGGAGTGCATACTTTAACATTTATTCAAATGGTATTGGCATTTGGGCATTGGACATTCCTGACATAGGCAATCTAGGTCTGAGTAGCTTGGCTTTTGAGTTGAACTAAGTCAACTCAAGTGTGTACCTGTATAGATGTTCCAGTGTTCTTCAAAGAATAGCAAAAGGAATATGAAACTTTCATACACTTAAATCTCTAAGGAGAGTGACATATTGCCAAATTTTATTTCCTGTTTTTTATTTGACTTCTTACCAATGATCTCAACAAACTATTGTGTTCCCCAAGTACAGTGTTTCAGACAACAGTTGCAGTATAAAGCACTCTCAGTTTTCTAATACACACACTTCTTATGACATCAGAATGATTGGCATTTTAGTACAAAAATATGTATGATTCAGAGACTTTCACTGTAACTGAATGTAATAAAAAAAAGACAAGATGTTCATAGAAACTGTATCTCTAAGACTGAAGTATAATGTTGTAGGAGTCCATATTCAGGTTCCTAGTTGCTTTGTCAAGCAGATCTGCATAGAGCAGATGATTGGATTGAGTACAGGTGTCTGAGATGGTTGCATTTGGCTGTACAGGGGGGGAGGTATTTGCTCCACGTCTTGGCATTTCTATAAAAACTTTAGGGCAGAGACAGCCAGGGCTTGTTGGAATTTGTTTCAGGCCCTCTAAAGGCTATCCTGTATTTTTTATCGGTTTATCTCCACACTCTAAATCCTTCTATCCAATATTTCCTGCTGCTCTCACTCAAGAAAACTCTGGGGAACTGTGGGGTTGGTGGATAGCTGCTTCGAACAATGTCAAGTCTTCTCTCTTTCAGTCGATTGACTTAAACCAACAGTTAGCACGCACATAGTTCTTATTAAAAGAAAACACTAGGGAGTATTATAGATAACCAGACTAGCCGACGACAGAGAATTTATAGAGAAATGGTTCTCAACCTGTGGGTTGTGATACTCTTGAGTTCAATGACCCTTTCCCAGGGGTTGCACATTAGATATTCTGCATATCAGATATTTACATTATGATTCATAACAGTAGTAGAATTACAGTTATGAAGTAGCAGTGGAAACAATTTTATGGGTGTGGTCACAAGAGGAACTCTTTTAAAGGGTCATAGCACTGGGAAGGTTGAGAACCACTGGTGTAGAGAGAGTCTTAGAGACCACGAGGAGCCACTGTATGTCTTCTGGGCTCAGTGAGTACAACTGTAGCCTTAGTGTTAGTTTACTCCTGAGTTGATGCTTTAGTAAGTAGAGCTCTAGATCTCTGGAGTCATTGTAAAGTCACAGATAAAAGGAAAGAGAGAAGCACAATTTCAATTTCTATAATGCATTATTTTTTTAAATATGTTCGAGGCCTTACTTCTGTAGCCTTCCATTCTTTTAAAATCTTTCAAATACACAGGTCAGTGATTTCCACACATCCAAATCTAGCAATGTTGTGGAATAATGTTTTTGTACATTGTGAAGATCTGTCACTCAGATTAGTTTAATAAACAGCTGAATGGCCAATAGCCAGGAAGGATTTTCAGGGCAGAGAGGACACTGGGAAGAAGCAATGTGGAGATGCAGAAAGTGGCCAGCCAGAGACAGAGGAATCGAGCAGCATGCACTGTGCAGAGTAAAGATAATAAAGTCGTGAGGCAGAAAGTAAATGAATAGAAATGGTTAATTTAAGTTCTAAGAATTCGTTAGAAACAGGCCTAAGCTATTGGCTGTGCTTTCTTAATGAATAAGGAGTCTCTGTGTCATGATTTGGAAGCTGGCAGGAAGGACAGAAACTTCTGCCTACAAATGGTGCCCAATGTCTTGCCACGTATAGCTACAGACCTGAGAAAGCTTAAAAAAAGTTTCTAAACACACAAAAATGGAAACAACTGTGGTTTCCTAGTGTTGTGTCTCTCATGCTGGCCACAGTACAGAGACACGTCACCCTGCAGTTGGCCGTGTGCTTGAGCTGCCAGTGTGCCATGAGCTAAGCCATGTGACATGTTTAAGGTTTTGCTCATTCAGAAAGAAAAGGTTACAAATACTCAGTAAAGCAGGTTCTGATGGAAAAACACCTCTAAACAGTTTACAGTGTGTTTAACAATGTGTGTATTGAAGCAGGAATCTTAAAGAGTCTTAATAAAATCAAACCTGAGGCCAGTTATTGGAGTGAACGCTGCTGGAAGATGAGAGAGACAGAACAAGCCATAGCTAACCTCTCCTGACCAAATTCTCAGCTGGTCTTCTTTCCTCAGCCTGGAAGCTTCTGTGTCCTCATCCCTATGGCTCTCAGCTGAAAAGTGCTGCTCAAAACCTAAAAGCTTAACCAGCCAAATGCTTCTAGTTTCTGGTCCTCACGCCTTATATATCTTTCTGCTTTCTACCATCACTCCCTGTGATTAAAGGCTTGCTTTCTGGGATTAAGGTGTGAGTCACCATGCTTGGCTGTATCCTTGAACACACAGAGATCCAGAGGGATTTCTGCCTCTGGAATGCTAGGAGTAAAGGCATGTGCTACCACTGCCTATCCTAAGTATCTAGTGGCTTTTCTGTTCTCTGACCCCAGATAAGTTTATTAGGGTACACAATATTTTGGGGAACATAATACCACCACAGCATAGGCTTAAGGAAAAAAAATGGATTTGGACAATCATAGAAAAAATAGTTTAAAAATAACAAGGTCTTTAAAGAGAGAGTAAAGTAATAAAAAATAAGCCATGCAGGATGGAAAATACACAGGGAGTCTGCATCCTTTATGATGTCTTGTTAATTTTGAAAATTTTAAATGCTAATGTACAAGAACAATAGCTGCTGAGAGACATTGGATTATGGAAACTGCTAAATTAAGCCAAGCAATACATTTTTAACATTTCTTAACTTCAAATAGAAGTCAGAAAATGTGTTGTGTTGGGGAGAGGTTATACTTTTGTTTCCACAGGAAATGAAAGGCTGTGGGTTCCTTCCAGATTAATAAGATCAGATTTGATTGAGGAAGATCTCCTGAAAATCCAGGCTACAGGTCTTAAGTAAATAGACCTAGAAAAACTACAAGACAGAGCAAGGGGACCAAATACCAATGAATACCAATCACATGGTGTCTATTAATGGCTGGTAGACAGCTCCGTGGTATATAATGCTTTTCATGTGTTTTGAATGAGAATGACCCTCATATTTCATATATTTCAGTGCTTGTTCTGCAGTTGGTGTAACTGTTTGGAAAACATTAGGAAATATGGCCCTGTTAGAGGTTCTGTGTTCCTGGGGGTAGGCTTTGAGGTTTAAAAGCCTACACCATACCCAGTTAGCCCTTTCTCTGCCTTGTGCTTGTGATTCAGATGTAAACTCTCAGCTGCTTCTCCAGCACCATACCTGCCTGCTTGTTGCCATCCTCTCCGCTATAATGGTCATGGACTCACTCTCTGAAATGTAAGCAAGCCCCCAATCAAATACTTCCTTTTATAAGTGATCATGGTCATGGTGTCTCTTCCTAGCAATAGAAAAGTAACTAAGATACTATGTAAGCTTATGAACATTGAGTTTGAGACCTAGAACTAGCATAAAACAAACCAAAACAAAACAGACCCGGTGTCATGTGCTTGTAATCTCAGTGTTGGCAAGGCAGAGACACTGGATCCATAGAGCTTGGGATAGCCATCCTAACTTAGTTGGCAAGCACCAGGCCAATGAGAAATTATACCTTAAAAAATAAGGTGGTGGGCACCTTAAGGAACAACATTTCAGGTTAAACTCTGACTTCTATATATGTGTACCTGTACAGACACATGCCTGGGCACACGTAAACTCACACACACACACACACACACACACACACACACACACACACACACACACACGTGTATATTAAAATATGTTAAATTTTATGTCATTTTGTTGTAATCAATACATTATCTTGAGAAGTGGACAGAGTATCAAACTGTTTTCTAAATTCATATCTCTTTACCCATTTGCTACTGCAGTTCTTAGACCTCATTAGAGAGTTTCTTTGTGTTATGGAGGTGGTTAATGCAGAAACTCAAAACTGGTCAAAATTCTGAGGATATGTCTGTGTAGTGCTCAGTCCCAAGTGGGACATCTACATCATATTCCTTAGCCCAGGCTCCAGGGCAATAGTGGGAGTTATGGTGCAAAGATTGTAAGATTCAGAGGTTGAGAAAAACCAGAACACTATAGATTCTTCTCTACCTGGCCGGACCGCTACACTCATGAGTTCAATGCAGGTTAGCTGCCTGCATGAGACCTGCACAAGAACAAGCCACTCAGTATTCCAGCAAGAAGTAGGAGGGGCTCAGTTCATCCCAAACTGAAAAATTATGGACAGGTGATGGCTTCTGGGAGAAGGAGAGCCAGTGTTTATTAAGGGTGTGCCTGTAGTGGATATCCATATACCCATGAGTTTATACACAACACAAATTGGACTTGGTGGGTTATTAATAAAAATGAGGAGGATATAAAGTTGGGAGATGGGGATCTTGGAAAAGTGAGGAGGAGTGGGGGAGGATGAATATGATCAAAATACATTGCATGCACATGTAAAGTTCTCAAAAATTAATGAAATGTTATATTTCAATGAAACATTTTAGAAAGTCATGTAAAAGTGTTAAAGACCTAGGAACTCCCCTTTCATACTTAGTAAAAAGACTCTGCAGGAGACCATAGCACATGCTATTTCAATTGCTTTTATTTTTCTCTTTTAACAGGAACGTTGATTCTTCAAGGAAGTGGCTCACATTCATTTTCAAAGTAACCTGAAATAAATGGTAGATATATGATTATTAATCCAAATGTGTCATTCTCTGGGGAATTATAAATACATTTACATATACATGTATATTTCATTTTTATCATATCTGCTTCCATAAAAATGTATATAGTTCGAGAGTTGGAAAATGTTCATGCTATGAATGCTGATTAGGAAAAGTAAAATGTCAGAGCCTTTTTATATGTGTATGCACACATGTAGTAAATACATATATACAATACATATATTACATATGTAATGCATATATTACAATACATATGTTTACTTGTATTATAGTGGGAAGTTTTTTGAATCCTATAACAATCTTATGGATCTGTATTTAGTGTTAAGTTTAGCCTATACATTTCCAATCCATTTGGGTCTTGCAGACTCACTACTTTGATTCTGGTATATTGAGATGACAGTATATCTGTTTTAAGTGGAAGGCTGTAAGTTTTTTTTAATATTATACTTTCAACATTGTTTGGGATTAGCATTAAAAAGCTCATTATTTTTCTAAGGACTAGAATGAACCTTCCTATAGGGTATAGATTTGTAAGTCATCCTGTCTGAGCTTTCTATTAAAATTTTGATTTCTGATTCAGCCCAAAGTGAAAAATTATTTATATTAACAGAAAATGTTCAAACAAAAATATGACAACAGGTTTGCTTTTATTGTATCATAGCAAATAAAGACTTCCAACTTCTTTGTTACTGTACTTAAGGGAACATAGTATGTATCTCCATTGTTGGTACCAAAGATTTCTACCAGAGAAAAATACTGAAACATATGGGATGCTACTAGCTAGGAATGGTGTAACATCTATTTTCATGGAGTGATGCATTCACACCCACAAATAGGAAACCGAACAACCAAAGTGATTGTAGAATTCATACTCACCACCTGATTCATCTTAAATCACCTTGTGATGCTTCTCTTTTACTTTCCATCAGAAGATGGAGTTGCAGAGGGAGAGTGGAGAATGGGTAAAGGATAAAATTCCCGTGGATAGTTTGGATTTGGGATTGGTGGGTATCTGCGATATGGATACCTGGGTAGGGGAATAATAATTTCTTCGCTGTCACTGTCCTGTTAAGAATAAAAAAAAGGCCTTGTTTGACGCAACTCTTTTCCATGTGGGTTTTCCTTATTAAGGAGAAAGCTAAAGGTCTAAATTACTTACACGTTTGTTTGTGGGATTTTCCGGAACTTGATTATCTCGGTTTAGAAAATTAGAGCTAACTATATTTCCAAATCTTAGAATTCAAAGTATATTTTCTAAAAATTCTTTCTACAGCTATAAGACAAGATGGGAGGTGAAGGAGCCCATATAGATATATATCTTTGATTCACATGACCATTCATTAAACCACATGTTGGAAATCATCTCTCTTTCTGTATCTCCTCCCCTTATTCTGTCAGTTCTGTGGTGAGAGGATGAAGTCTTATATTACTGACCTAAGCACGGCCATGCCAAGAACCCCAATATCTCAGATCCATGAAAATGGCAAACCAAGCTCAGGTTTAGAAGAATGGCTAATCCTTCCCCTAACCCACCTGTGAAATGTGTACAATGTATCCGGTTAGCTAAAACCAGTGTGTTCAGAAAGTATCAAATGGAGCTTCCTCTTCCTCAATGACTGTAAACTAACACTGTTCCCATACCGGGACCTCTTGCTGACATTAGCTAAGCCATGTCCTTGTTCTTGATGTATATAATAGAGTGCTGAGTGTCTAGGCTGCTGCAGGTGCATATCCCTTGGAGCACATGGTCTACTCCATCCCAAGTTTTCTGTATGCTTATCTGTCATTTCTTCATTCCCAAGTTAGTCCTCAGGTCAGGTCATGCAAATTAAAGCAAATTCTTTATTTTTAGCTGTCTGTTGAGTCATGTTTTTCAGTTAAGAATATTTCCATAACACTCTCTCTCTCTCTCTCTCTCACACACACACACACACACACACACACACACACACACACACACACACACACACATTCTCTCTCTATATATACATATACATATATAAATATATTATTATATAAATATACATATATATATATATATTTCTGTAAAATTTCTTAAATTTTCTTGATTTGCTCATCTGTTCATACCAAAATAATGTTTCACTGAATTTTTCCCTACTTTGGTCATCACAGCTGGCCTGCTACTATCTGGAATGGGAAGTCAAATGTTCCTAGAAGGATCATCTGTTAAAGACTTGGTCTTTGTCTCGATGCTATTGAAACGTGGTGCCTTTAAGAGATGGAGCCTTGCAGGAAGTTTTAGGTAACTGGGCTGTGTGCCCTCTTTGTCACAGAGTGATTCATAATCAAATCTGCATGTCATGTTACATGAGATGTAAAGATATTTCTCTCTATATAGACAGATATTAATCAATAAATTTGTATTGAATTCAAGTATTCCTCCAAAAATCAAATTCTATACCTCTGTCTCATGCTAATACTCCAAAGACTTTGGAGAAATTCTTCAGAGGCTGAGAGGTTTGGATATCTAAATGTGTTTAAGCACAGTTGTGACTTATAAAGATGGAAAGCAACTTACATTCTGTTTTTCTCGTTCCTGGTCCTGGGTCACCTAGAAGTCAAACAGTGAAATTAATTTGACCTGTGATGATAAAAATGCATGAGAAATTATATATATATATATATATATATATATATATATATATATATATATATGAGAAATAATTCAACTACTGTCTAATTAATGTATAGGACTTGGTTATCCAGATGATGTAGAGACTATGTTGTGGAATTATGTAACCATGCATCATTTTTGCCTTTTCTTTTTGTGGTGCTGAGGGTCAACTGCAAACCCTTGGGCTTCTCTTAGCTAGTGTCTCAGTTGTTTTTTTTTTTTTGGCAACTTGATACAAATTAGGGTTATCTGAGAGGAGAAACTTCAGTTGAAATTATGTCTCCATCAGATTTCCTTTGGGCAAGTCTATGGGGCATTTCTTGTACAGGTATTGATGGAAGGGCCCAGACACCAAGTGCAGTACTCCCCCTGAGCAGGTGGTCGGAAGTGGGTGAGAGAGCATGATGAGTAAGTCATGAGAAGAAAATCAGAGAGCAGCATCGCTCTCTGGCCTCAGCTCAGCTCTAGCCTCCTGCTCCTGTCCTTAGCTCCTGCTCTGACCCCCTTAGTGGTAGACTGTGACCTAAGAGTTGTAAGCTGCAATGAACCCTGTACTCTCCAGGTTGATTTTGGTTATGGTGGTCACCACAGCAATAGAAACTAAACTAAAACAACCACTAGGTAAGTACTGTAGCACTGGGTGACACTCCTATTTCTAACACTCTATTTTTCAATATCTACATTTATTACACAAAACTACATGAAATAAAATTGGGCACCAAAGAGCATCTGACATTTTCTGAAATATGATGCTACAGGTCAGGTGTTCAGTATCTTTATCAACTAAAGTGTGTGGAGACTCAGGACTCATAACAAATGTTCATAAACACTCTATAGAGATTAGACGAGTACTCACCGGGAGACAAGATGTTACTGCCAGGATGACAGATAGCAGGAGGAGAGCTTTCATCTTATTCAGAATTACCTACACATTTTAAAAAAGACTGAGTATTAACAGAAATCCAGAAGATACAGTTCTGATATGGAATATGCAACTAAGAGCCCTCCAAACTTTGCCAGTCATTTGCAATTATACTGTCAGTTTATTAGTGGTTGACCTTTGAAAAGTAAACACAGAGGGGATTTGCAGTTTCATGACTTTATTTTATCTGTTCTTTAAAAATAACTGTTCATGCCGGGCGGTGGTGGCGCACGCCTTTAATCCCAGCACTCGGGAGGCAGAGCCAGGCGGATCTCTGTGAGTTCGAGGCCAGCCTGGGCTACCAAGTGAGTTCCAGGAAAGGCGCAAAGCTACACAGAGAAACCCTGTCTCGAAAAAAAAAAACAAACAAAAAAACAAAACAAAACAAAACAAAACAAAACAAAACAAAATAACTGTTCATATATTCATGAATGCTATTTTCTAGATCTTATTGAATAAACTGTTACTGGTTAATACCTGACACAGTTTTCTAAAGAACATTTAGTGTTTTACACTGGGGAAACATTGATTTCTCATGTGATTAACATCATTTTTGGGTGACTTTGAGATCCGGACATCATAGGGACATTTTTATTGCTTACTGAACTTTCCCATGTACCTATGATAGAGAAGAATAAAATAGAAAAGAAAAATGTTGCCACATATTGAACTCTTTGTATCACATCATGTCAAAAAAAAATCTAAATTAAAATCTACATAATACCAAGAGGTAGCAGGATATGATTGACGAGTTTGAAGACAGGAATTGGAAAGTTTTGTCAAGTTTAGCATTCTTTATTTTTTAATTTTTGGTTTTTTGAGACAGGGTTTCTATGTGTAGCCCTGGCTATAGAACTCATTCTGTAGACCAGGCTGGCCTTGAGTTCACAGGGATCACCTCCTTTGTGCTGGGATCAAAGGCATGGACCACCACCACACAGCAAGTTTAGCATTCTTATAACAGACTCTCAGTTTAGAAAACCAATAACATTAAATCACCAGCCTCGCCACTCATGTACACATATACACTTCTACCTTCTTTTTATAAGCCTAGGCACTCTCAAGGATGTAGTAATAAAACCTGAGGTATTTCAGGTAAAAGCTAGTTAGAGACAGATAATGTCTTTGTAATGTAAAACAACACTCGGTATATACTACACAGAAGTTACAAAATGTTGAGAGCATATAGAAGAACAGAATGAGGAAACAGTTTTGAAGAGAATGTAATTGTAGAGGGTTTTATTCAATGGGATGGTTGTCAATGATAATTTGAAATTTCATTGAACAGAGAGATAAACCACATCATAGACTCCTTCTGAGTATGTTTTGTAATGGCTACATAGAATAATTACCAACAACCTTTTTTTTTTCTATTTTTCAAACTGTAGCTGTATATTGTTATGTTTAAAAGTCTTGTGTCATGAACGAATCAGATGCGTATTCCTTTACCATCAATTCCATTCAAAGATTAATAGAAAAGAGAATTTAAATAATTTTATATTAAAATCAACATGATATATTACAGAATGTGGTATAAATATGATGATACTTTAAAGGTGAAACAGGAGGCTACTAACAAGGTAGTCATTGTTTTTTTGTTAATATGGGGTCTCACTATGTGGCTCTGCCTGTCCCAGAACTCACTGAGTAGATCAGTTGGCCTCAAACTCACAGATCCATCCACCTGCCTCTGCCTCCCAAGTGCTAGGACTAAAGGCTTTTGCTACTACACCTGCCAAAGTCAAAAGTGGTGATTTGTGGCCCCCACAGAATTCCTGAGATCTTTGCTGACTTGGTCCACACAGTTCAAAAGGAAGAACCTGATCTTCTTCCCCTGCATCAGTGTCCCAACTTTGCAAGGATTCCTGGGTGGTCACTCCTCAGACAGATCCTTACCATAGAAAACTGGTGGTCTTTAAAGAAGTGTTTACAAACAGAAATCTACAAAATGACTGTCCAATTACTGTTTATCTGTTCAAGCAGGTGTTCCATGATAGTTTTAACCATTTCAATTCTGTGTATAACTTCTAATTTCTAAAGATTAATACGCATATATAACATCTGTCTCCTAGAGGAGATATATGGTCATAGCATACAGTGATCGTTTAGACCTTCTAACCTTAAACTCTCCACTCACACTCAGCTTCTTCTCTCTGGTGCTGCTATGGGAAGTGATGGTGACTGGCTCCTCAATGTTGTGTCCCTTTTATACTCACAGTGCAATGGTTGGAGAAGTCCATGGCTGGAAAGCTGCTCCCTGGGATCAGTTATTACTCTGCTGACTCATCAACTATCAAAATCTGTTGAAACTGAGAAATAACTAACATTGGCAGTTTCATGGAAACTATGGCTGAATGATTGTAGAATATTTCCTTTTGTGATTTTCCTTTAAATTTATCTCTTGTGGATTGAGGCTTATTGGCTGATATGAAACATAAATGTTTCATATCTATTCTACCATTTAATCTCTGAAACAGCCAGCTCCAAGAGCAAAAATGATTATCAGATCTCTCGTTGTGGGGCCAACAACCTGAGAAGTTAAGAGGGTTAGCAGCTGATTTAATGGACCAAAACTAGAATTCTGACAAGATTCTGTTGATTGCTGTTTTTCAACTGTAAGCAACATTTTATAATTTCACTCAAATGAGAGAAAAACCAAGAGAAATGTTAAAACTTATGTATCTATAACAACATTTCACTTTGTTTCACTGACTTCAAGAGAACTGAACTGGTCATCTGCTGGATGCAATATATCACCAATATATTGGTTTTTATTTTCATCAATCTGAAGTAGAGTAGGTTTCTCCAGGGAGAGAGACAATAAGTGTGTGTGTGTGTGTGTGTGTGTGTGTGTGTGTGTGTGTGTGTGTGTGTGTGGTGTGTGACATACTATATTATGCCTTTCCTAAAAGTTAATTTTAATTTCTTCTACTCAGTTGAAAATATTTTCGTGAAAATTGCTAATTATCATTTATTTTTGAATCCCAGATATGCTTTTCTGTTGTTATTGTCTTGGCATTTAATAATGTCAAAGGCCTTTTTTCCCTCCTAAGTTTCTTGAAATTATTTTTAGTTTTTTTCATATAATTTGATTACTTTCTTTTCCCCCAACCACTCCTTCCAGATCCTCCCCACCTCCTACACACCCAATGTCACATTCATTCTTCTCTCTCAAAAATGCTTACAACACTTCCTCTTGTTCCTTTTCCTTTTGAAGCAGCCTTCTATGTTCTGATTTTCCTCTGAATTGACTGTATGTCTTGACCTATCATGGTTTTTCTTCTTCACTTAGAATAAGTAATATACTCACTTCTCATTTCTGAGACCATAGTTTAGCTGAGCTCTTTTGGTACACAAGCTGTTTTATCCCAGTGCATAATTCACTTTGATGTTTGATGCATATCTCAGAGACAACGTAATCAAAGCAGACTTGGTATTTTTCTTTACAAGTTTGCCTGTGCTCTTGAATAACCACCCATTTATACAACAAAGAAATGTGAGATCAGCACATTTTTTTTCTTTTTTCATTAATATAGTTTGTGTATGCATATAATGACTTTCATCTTACCTCCCTTAACTTCTGTGATCCCCCCTCTCCCACTGAAATCCATCTTTTCAACAAGTCCTTTTCCCACTTTTATGTCTTTTTTCTTTTTCGCAATGGCACCTTTATTAATCATTTTTACCATTTCATTTTTCCATACAATGCATTTTGATCATATTTTTCCTTTGCCGAACTTCTAGATCATACCTCCTCCCTCCCTATCTACCCAACTTCATGCTCTTTCTCTATTGCTTTCAAAAATAAATGAAAATCAAAACAGACAAATGAAAAACAACAAGACAAAGATTGTAAGAGCCAGATAAGGTAGATGAGTCCAGGGAAGCATCATCTTCCAGACAAAACACACATTTAAACTCACAGAGTCTGTGACAGCAATGATCGAGACGTACTCAAGTTCAAACAAGACAAAATCCCAGCATGGAGGGAGAGGAGGTAGATGCAAAGTTCCAGCCCAACCAAGAGACTATTTACAATCTATACCTGCTGCTATCAAACGAAGGTCAATGTTCTCCAATAGAGTGACACTCTTGAGGGTCAGGTCCGTTTAGTTATTTATACTTCAACTACACACTTTATTACTGGCTCAAGTTGGATGGCTAGTGATATGATAGACATGCCAGTAACACAACAATACATAATGCCACCTCTTCACGAGATTTGAGGTCATCAGTTTCAAACCAGAATGGCCACATGCCCTTCTGAGTGTCACATCTCTATATGCCCCACTGTGACATTTAAAATCATTGTTTTTTGGGGACATAGCCAATAAGGGATGAACAGTTCCTTGTGCTATGACATCAGGAAAAAACAGTGGTCAGTTTAACAGCCTTCTGAGGAAAGCATCTTGTTCTTTGGTTTAGCCGTTCTCTGCATCTGGAATCTTCCTCTGGATTCAGAATGACTGACAACGTTTGTGGAAATCAGCCACCCTTTGTCCACAGTGTGTTTGCTTTCACCTTTAATCTCTTCCCTAACGTGAACTCAAGAAGTGTCTCTCTCAGGTAAAGAGAATACATTTAATTTGGTTAAAATTATTAAAATGACGAATAAAGTTTTATTGAGAAGCTTCTAAAAAGTAGGTTACCCAGAGCTTGATGTCTGACCCTGTTCTCCATCAGTCCTCACTGATTGATGGCCTCATCTGTCAGTGGGTTTGATGCCATCTTACCAAGTCTTCAATGTACAGTCTTACTGGCCTTGACCTGTTCTTTCCCTCCTAGCCGCGGATCCCACCGTTTACTTGATCTTTCTGCCTAATTGGTGAATAGGTATCTCAAATTCAATATTATTTTTATTTATTTATTTTAAAAAGTTTTTTTTTCATTTTACATGCCAATCCCAGTTCCCCTTCACTCCCTTTCTCCTGTCACCCCCCACTTCCCCCATCCCAATTCCCATCCACTCCTCAGAAGGTAAGGCTTCCCTTGGGGAGTCAACAAGTCTGGCATATTAAGTTAAGGCAGGACCAAGCCCCTCCCCTCTGTGTCAAGGCTGAGCTAGATATCCCACCCAAGGGAATGTGCTCCAACAGCCATTTCTTGCACCCAGAATAAGTCCTGATCTCATTGCCAGGGGCTCCCAAAACAGATCTAGCCACACAACTGTCACCAACATTCAGAGGGCCTAGTTCATTCCCATGCAAGTTCCCCAGCTGACAGGCCAGAGTCCATGAGATCACACCAGCTTGGTTCAGCTGTCTTTAGTTTTCCCCATCATGATCTTGACCTCACTTGCTCCTGTGTTTCCCTCCTCCCTCTCTTCAACTGAAGTCTAGGATTTCAACCCAGTGCTTAGTTGTGGATCACTGCATCTGCTTCCATCCGTTACTGGATGTTCTATGATGACAAATAGGGTAGTCACTAATCTGATTATATGGGAAGGTAAACTCAGGCACCCTCTCCATTATTGCTAGGAGTCTTAGTTGGTATCACCCTTGTAGTTTCCAGGGGATTTCCCTATCCCCAGGTTTCTCCCTAACCCCTAATAGTTCCCTCTACCAAAATATATTTTTCATTGCTCTCCCTCTCTGGCCCTCCCTCCACTTGGCCATCTCAGTCCCTCCTGTTCCCATCCCCCACATCCAGAAGGCAAAACATGCTATATACTCAGTCTTAAATGTATATTAGACACAAAGCAAAGGATAACCATGCTACAATCCACAACCCCAGATAAGTTAGGTAAAAAGGAGGACCCTAAGAGGGACATGCATACAGGACCCCAAGAAGAGAAAATAGTTGAAATCTCCTGGGTAAACTGGGAGGCAGGTTAAGGGAAGGGATGGGGGATGGGGACAGGAGGAACTGAGATGGCCTAGTAGGGGAGGAATGGAGGAGATAAACAGCTTTCAAATCAATATTCATAAGTGGGACTCTTAATTTTTCTTTCCCTAAAATTACTATCTGCAACTTTTTCCAGCATTTTTTTTTGTCTAAAATCTTTAATCATTCTGACCCCCACTCCTCTCTCCACACTTTTATCCTCGGTTGATAAACAGGGAAGTCTTAAAACCTTGAGGATTCTCATTAATACCTTCTTCACCCATACTGTCATCTCTCATGGACTATTTTAATGGCCCTTTCTGGTCTCTGCTGTATCAAGCCTCAAAGAAGGGTTTCATCTACTTTATGACCTACATTTGACACTCCCCTTTTATGATTTTTCCAGAGTACAAGCTGAGATAGAAAGCGTTCTTTGATATTCCTGTAGACAACATATATTTGATGAGTTGCCTTCATTCCTTGAACATCTATGGCTTTATCCTGTGGAAGGATTTGTTCCTCGACGCAGTGTAAGATCTGTTTAGAAAAGTGAAAAAAAGTTGTAGAAACCATATGTGTCCCCAATTCATAATTAGCTATATAAGTTATACTGAAACAGTAACATGATGCCTTATGATGCATTTGTATGTGGTAATGTTTAATGACTTAGACACCATTTATGCAAGTCAAGAAAACAAAATAACAGCATGATACATACATACATAAGCATATATAACCAATTGAATCATTAATTCAAGACCAATTTTTACCCCCTTAGGAAGAGGACAGTGATTTTGGGTGTTTCTGTTATTGTTTCCTTTTTAAATTCTCTATCAAAACTTCAAAATAAACTTGGGTTGTTCTTCTGACATATAACGTATCTTATATAATATGTAAAACACAAATGCTTTTAAATATGCTTTTAATTTAACCTAGTTATTGAAAATTGCTTTACTCAAAGGTTAATTTGTTCTCATTGGGTTTTATTGATTGGCAGTTAATCCTGAGAATATTGAAAATACTTTGACATAAAACAAAATAAAATTAGCTGATGCTACAAACACAACACATTCAGCTTGATGATCAGTGCTGATGAGTCTCTGAGAACTACTTACCAAATGTTAGAGATGCTCAGTTAACATAGCTGGATCCTGCCTCAACCTGGTGTGCCATGCTTTGTTCAAGCCCATGGGAGGCCTCCCCCCTCCCCCATTTGAATGGAGTCATGAAGACAGAGATGGAGGAAAAGTGGATGGGGAGGTTGATGGGAGGGGGGAGCAGAAGTAGAGGAGGGAGGGGAAACTGTGGTTGGTAAGTAAAATAAGTGAAAAAAGTTATTTAAATAAAAAATAAAACAGTCTTGCATATTGTGTACTTTATAAACCTCTATACCATGGTTAGACTGTTTACTAGCCTCATTTTGATGTTTTAAAATTTTGATAAATAATTGCAATCTTGAGTATTTCTAATAATTATGTAGGTTCATTTATTGTAAATAAGCTAAGTGTATATATGACAAGGAACTGTCAATTTAACTTCAAAGTCAAATTCCCAGTTTTCAAATAACATGGAAAACAGAACTATTTGTTTTGATGACTTTTGTCAATCTCTCTAAGCATGTAGACTGACTCCTTGGCTCGTTAATAATTTACACCCAAATTAAAAAAAAAAAAAATTGGTATTTCCAGACTCAATGAATTTTCTGTCTTGCCTACCTTATCACAAATCCAATTTTTCTCTTTATTCATTGGTAATGTTATTCTTTACTTATATCTAATTAACTTCATTTCTTAAGAAATATTCTCTGATCCCCATTTATGACTTAAAAATATGTTTAGTTTTATTTTCTTCTAATTTTGTGTACTTGTGTATGTTTGGGTCCAGGGGTATGAGCATGTGAGTGGGTGCCCACGGAAGATAGTGTAGGGTCTTGTATCCCCCAGAGCTGATGTTACTGGCATCTGTGAGCCATCCAGTGTGGTGCTGTGAACTGAACTTGGCCACTTGCAGAACACTCATAACTATGGATCTTGTCATATTTATGGTTTGCGGATATTTCCTCCAAATCTGTAGTTGTCTTTCATTTTTGTTTGATTTTCACAATTGGTTCATATTTATGACATCGTATCAGGAAAATATAAATTGTCTATTTCTTACATATTAAGCTCGACAGCTTTCCTGTCATAGTTTTTCAATTTCAGTTTTATGCTGTGGTAACCAGGGCTTTGGAGTAATGCCAAAATATTGTTGTCAAGGTCAGTCTTGAGGAGTTTTCCCTCTCGTCGTTCTTTCAGAAATTTTGTAGACTTAAGTCTTCACTTAAGAGTTTTATACACTCTGTGAGGATTTTGGTAAATGTTCTGAGATAAAAGCTCACTTTCATTGCTTTGCACATGCCTCCAGTTGTCCTAGAAACCTATGTGAAGAGGTACTTCTTTCCCTACAGTATCTGCTTGTTGCCCTTTTGAAAACTGAGTAGACCTGTGACATGTTTAGGTCCATTTCTGCTTTCTGTTTACTCTGTTACATTGGATTATGTGTCTGTTAGGGAAGACGGACTTTCAAGCAACACTATGTGGACTCAGATCTCAATACTCTGGAAATGTACTTCATGTCCATTATTTCCTAACTTAAAATAATATATATATATACTGAAGGAACATTGCCCATTCCATCTTGTGGCTCTGGCAGGCCTTGCTCTTCTCCCCCATTCCCTCTGCCTTGCTAAAAACCATTAGATTACATCCCTAAAGCTAGCCACCACGGTCTTATTTGGCTAATCCCTCCTTCTGAGGCTGACTTCCAGGGTCCAGCTATGAAAGAATTGAAGTCCAGCAACAAGAGGCCCACTTGACTCAGCTAATTAACATGCTCAACTAAAGTTGAACACTTCATCCTAACACAGGATTTTCTTTTTACCTTTATAAACCACCAATTGCCTGTGAGCCGTGCCTGTCTCCTCTCTGTCCAGACATAGTTCTTTGTCCCTCTGGGACAAATATCCCTCCCCCTTTCCCTTGTTCCCTTCTCCTTCTTTCTAGTCCTCCATCTACTGTCTTTGTCTCTTATTCCCTGCCCTTTGTCACTCTGTGGCAAATAAATGTCTTTGTGCTGAGAACCTGGTCTTGAGTTCTCTTGTGCCGAATACTGGTCCCTTCATAAGTCACTGTAAATCACAGCACATTTGTGAAAATATTGGTAATCAGTAAGACCTTCACTAGGCAATTCATGTTTTCCTGGTATGATGTCATAAATATAAGCCAATAATTTAAGACATCTGCTAATTTTTCTTGTAATTAAAAATGTGTATGTGCATAGTTTATGTGAATATGTGTGCAGAAGCCTGGGGATAATCACAGGAATCATGCTTAGGAGTTCCATTTGCCTCTTTTGAGACAGTTTTCCATTGGCCTTAAAATCACTAATTAGGCCAGGTAATGTAGCTGGTGAGCTCTGGCGATCTTTCTGTTTCTGCCACCTCAGTGCTTAGATTACAAGTTACTACCACCTTGTCTGGCTTTCACAAAGGTTTTGAGACTCAAACCCAGTCCACATGCTTGTACAGAAAGCAGGTTGTTGACTAGCCATCGGCTTAGTTCTATTTGTTTAAGGGAATATTTAAAACTCTGATTAGTTACCAAATATTTTTACATGGAAGAATTGAAATCCTAAAGCATCCTGGTGTAGTGTGTTTGAGTGTGTGTGTGTGTGTGTGTGTGTGTACTTGACCACAAATTTTTTGGAAGGATTATGTGTGAGAGTAGTTTTACATTTGTAGAGTCTCCATCAAGGCCTGGGATTTTGTGATTAGCTGTGTTTGTAGTTGTGCTTGCCTGCAGCATGCCTGTGCTCTGGGGCAAACTCTAGACTTTTACTTAAGCACTTATGTTTCATGGTCACAGGAATCAGTTTGTGGTCCTCTGGATTGCAACACCATTACTTAGATCTTCTCTGATTCCAGTGTCATACTTCAAATATTGCAGTATCATCCCCGTGTGGCAGTTCTTAGTGTCAGATCATAAACAACTGTAATCTCTGCCCACAGGTGAACTGTATACCAAAGTCACACTGAATATTAAGTCTATAGTTCTATGGGCACTGTCATAGATTCCACGCATGACGTTCAGTTATTGACTGGTGAGATGGCTCAGTGAGTAAAGACACCTTCTGCTTAGTCTGAGAGCCAGGTTCAATCCCTGGGTCTTATGTGGTGGAAGCAGAGAAGTGATGCTTGCAAGTTGTTCTCTGACCTCCACATCCATTCTAAGGCATGCATGTGCAACACACACACACACACACACACACACACACACACACACACACACACACACACACACACTCTAAATGTTTAAACAGATATTAGCTGCATTTCATTGACTTTATTGTGCATGAATCAAAAAAAAAAGTTAACTGTGGCCTCAATGTAAAATGTAAGGGAAGAAGAATAACATCTGAATCTGTGAAAATTGTATTTCTCTTGAATGATGGCAGGCAAATGCCTGAAGGTGAGGCACGAAGTTGGAATTTGGTTTCAGGAAGACCTGTGAAAAATAAAGATAGTTTGGGAATTTTGTGCATAGCATGCTAGCAGTTTTCGCATTTAAGGTTTTCTTTAGCTTCCAAGAGTTCTTTTATGCAGGTATCCAAGGACTTTATTAAATTAATTGTTTCAATTCTAATATATAAAATTGTAGTGTGTAGCACACTTCATGTCAGTTTTACACATAGTCACTATTCCTGACAAATTTCTTTATAAATGATACAGAGTGATTTTACTTCAGGATTCTAGAATCATGAGTTATGAACAAGCATACTATTAAACAACGATCACTTCATTAAAAGCATAATCATGAAATGATTTTGGATCAATAAAATATATAACTCCATGTTAAACTCTACTTGTTTTCATCCTATTTCTTATTTTATGTTCTAAAACTCTCTATATTGAATACTTACCCAGTTCTTCCTCACTTTCTTAGCACAAGTTATTAAATAGCAACTCAAAACCACAACTTATACCTATGACAGTGTAATGCAGTTACAGGTGGTTTCCGTTTTTTTTTTTAAATTAGTCCCTATGGAAGCATGGTGTGGTATTAGGCTCCCACATTTGACACTGAACAGGCTCTCACATTGTACATTTTACCCACATTTCTACTTGAAGTGTGAGCTCAAAGTTCCGACAAAATGAAAATCCAGAGAGAATGATAACCAGTCTGAGGTTATTGCTGAGAAGGTAGATACCCTTCTACTTGCAGCTCTACCTCAGATCACAGACCCTTGCATGGCATCTTAGACCATAGAACATGCACCCAGTCGACAGGTAAAAATGTCTGTTATGAGAAAACTCAGCATTCATAATCTTTTATCTAAATAATTTCACCCTCTGTGAGTTTTTAAAAATACCATTATTATTTATCATTATTTAGCTTTCTAGAATTTCCCAATTATTTTAAACTTTAGTTATCTGTTTACTCAAATAATAAATAGTATTTTGCCTTACATTTAATATTTTGAAAGTATCCATTTAATATTCATGCATTTGAAAAGGTAAGCATTTTAATTCTTTCATAATATATCTAAGAAGATAGTAATGAGGCTCAACTTCATAGATCTTTCCAGGAGTCATTCTGAAGTAAAGAACTTCATGAAAAATACGTAATTTCTTTTACCCTATTAATACTAACGTCAGAGTGCAGACACTACTGTTACAGATTTATTTTCCTTCTCTCTCTCTCTCTCTCTCTGTCTCTCTCTCTCTCTCTTTCTCTCTCTGTGTCTCTCTCTCTCTTCCTTATTTGTGTTTTTCTCTGTGTACAGCGATTTGAATCTAGGCCCTCACACATGTTGGGAAACAAATTTACACTGAATTATATCCTCAGTCCCCCCTTTTTTTTCATTTTTACATTTTTGAGACAAGATCTCACTAAGTTTCTCAGGCTGGCCCATTCTCTATGTAGACTGGGCTGGTCTTGAACTTGTGATCTTCCAGCCTCAATTTCCCTAGCAGCTGGGATTATTGGCCCAACACTCCATATGATATACAACAAGGTAGGAGAAATTTCCCTTTGGTAACTCCAGACCCAACACATGAGAGTGTATAAAATATTTTACTTCACTGTTTGTAAAGTATGGATGCAACAAAATTAACAGGTAAAAGGAGGATTGTAACCTTCAGGAACATGTTTGATAAAAGTACAAGTTTCTTCTTTTGTGTAAAAACAGACTGTTTTCATTTCTTATTGAAACAAAGACTAATTTGTCAATGCTATAGTTATCCCCAATTTCGATTCTAGTTAGCTATTTTGCCTGCTCCGCTAACATGATTTATCCACTTTTACTAGTTTAGAATATTTGATTGTATGGATAAGTCCTTGCTTGTTGTATGGATTGTTTGCTTTATGTTTGCTCGCTTACCTTTATTGTCGTCTTGGATGGTTCCTTAGTGTTTTTATGCTGCAGGTGAAGATACCGGGACTGTGACAGCCTCAGGGGTATTGATGAGCACCGTGGAAGCTTCTGGATTGGCTGCAGTAGTAGTCATCACTGGTTCAGTGATGGGAACTGGTGTAGACTCAACAGGAGCAGTGGTTTGGACTTTTGGAACGACAGTGCTTTCTTTATTTTCATTGGTAGGCATGGCAAGAAAGGATGGGCTTGGAATGGGGTGAGGTACCCCAGTAGGCTGGGGGAAATTTGGAATTGGCTGCCATTGGGAGAATTGGGCTAGTGACCTAAGCAGAGGCAGTATGGTCACAAATGGGTGATATGAATATGGGATAACAGCTACAGAGGGCCTCTGGTGGTAGTAATTAGTTTCGTAACGCAGATTGCTCTTCAGCATATAGCCAACTGGTGTGTGCCGGACTCTTTTCTGATCCTGCCGTATTTCAGGCTTTTCATGGCACTGCAAAACGGGAGCATTGTGCAGAAAGGTTCTGACTGGAGATCAAAACGCAAAGAAAACAACGGCAGCTTTTGAAATAGTGCAGGTTTTATGGTGAGCAAATAGAGCATTTGGATATACACATTTCCCATTCCGTGCATGATTTCACTATTGTGAAACATTACTTTGTAATTGACATAGAAATCATATTTCTTTTGAACAATTTAGGTAATTAAAAATGTAAAATATGTTTCCCTGTATGGAAGTATGGCATGTATTGAAATTACTAACTAGACTTTACGTATTTATTTGCAGTACCTAGGAATGTCTAATAGAGCACCCATAATATGCAAACACAGAGCATGTTCACAGACACACCTGGATGTATTCTCACCTCATATATTACAATTGTTGGTAAATGTTATCAGCCCAAGAAATGGCATGTTTTATAACAGAATAATAAAGCAGGCCCTTTTGTATGATTCATTTTAAACCTAAAATATAATTCCAGGTCAACCGGCCACAGAACTAAATATGGGCATGGATACCTGGGAAGAACTTGAGTAGGCCACATAGTCAGGAAGAGTGTCACAAAAGACAGTAATTTGAATACTAGAAAGTCTGAAGGTCTTTTAAAGTTGTTGAAGCATTTAAATATTTTTTCAGTTTTATGACAAGAGGCATTTTAATATGATTGACCTTTTCAGAGTATTGTGTTTGGGGTTCATGTCTCTAACAAAGATAATATCAACTTACTGTTGGATGTGGGTTTTGTACCTCAGCAGCCTGAGGAGTTATAGAAAGAGAAATCATGAGAAATAAGTGAAGTATTTAAAGTCTTTAAGTATTTAATCCCTAAGGAGGCTGGAGGATGGGAGGGATAGAAATTTCATCCAAAGAATTTTGATCCTGGAGTAGGTGTTCCATACTTATTGCTAATGAGTTATATTTACAGTATTTTCTCTCTTAAAAATGGATCTGTATAGCATAAGAATTTGGAAGGCTTTCCATGAACAGTGAAGAATGTATTAGGTAACTAGCTGGATATCTAGAAGAATATTTATTTTTATAATACAAGTAAACATAGAAAAACTATTAACCTGCTGTTATGCTCCTTAGGGGCCCATATTTTGATAGTCATATAATTGGATCTCTTAAATAAAAATAATTTAAATCTTATAAACAAAATTTATATTAAATTAACTTACCAAAAAGGGCAGAGTTAATGCCAGAATATTCACAACTACAATAAAATTCCTCATCACTGCACCTAAAATAAATTTAACAAATGAAATTAAGACTCTTTTACTAACAAGGAGAAGTGATTGTATGTAATGTTTTCCTTAAAGCAGAAAAGTACCTCTGATTTTATAGGTAGATTTAGCCAGTGCAGGACACCTATTTTCTCAAAAATACAGAAACACCAATTGAAGTCTTAGATAATAACAACCCTTCAAACTTCTAATATGTTATTATATACTATTCTATTTGAGAAGGGCATACTGTCTTACTGAATCTATTATTTTTGCTTTACTTGTGAAAACTTGAGTTATGGAAAAACAGGCTTTATAAAAGTCACAGAGTTAAGACATGGGTTGCCCCCACCCTGCAGAAGGCAAAAGGAAAGAATATCAGACCCTATTTGCCTCTCCTGATGTAAGTCTCAGGGGATTAGAAAGGCTGTTTGCTAAACTGACTTCAGAACCACCTCTAAGAAATCACTGAATTGCAAATATCTCATGTCTAATCAAGTTTGGACAACCTAAGCAAAATGTTTTCTTGAGTGGATGGCGTTCTTATTGAATTCCTTATTTTCTAATTGCCTTTTCAAATCATTACCTGAAAAATAATATTTTCTTGTTAAAACCATAGACTCCTTTTTAGTAATTAAAAACATATTCTATTATTTATTTCATTTTTATATTTAGCATTCTCTTACAGATACAATATTACATAGTATATATAATAATATATAAATAAATATACCATAATATATATTTAACTTTAAATGGTAAGAGCTCCTTTTAGTAGAAAGGTAAGATTCTACTGTATGTACCAGCTCCAGACTGGTAAGTGCTTGTGTTTATCTCTGTCACTTGCTAAGGAGTCATTATTTGTGAAATTATGGATTAATTCAGCTTTGAGAGACAGTCTTTTATTCTCTATAGTAAAGTAAAATAATATATATTAATTACACTATAATAAGATGAATTATATGAGTTTTAAGTGGAAGTAAGATTTAAAGATAATTGTTGGACTAATCTGAGCAATTATTACAGCTCCAGTTTTCTGAGAAATAAGCCCTCTCTATTTGCCTACAGCAGTAGTAGGGTTCTTATAAGTATCTTTATTAGAATTTACAATGTCTTGTATAATTAGACAGTATCAAACCTAGACTTAAAGACAAAGTATATTTAAAAAAATTGATCATAACACTATCTAAAGTCTAATGTCTAATTTAGGAATTAATATAGAAATGATACCTAGATGTATTTAAGCTTAGCAATCAGGGCTAAAAGGAGGAAAGTGTGATTCCAAAATAACCTTAGTGGTATCCCAAGTAACTAAATAACGTTGGTGGTATTCCCAGTAACTGCTCTACATCACTGCCCTGGGAAATTGAGGACCATTACCTTCAACTCTTGCGTGACAGTAGGTCTTGCTTAGCCCCTTAGTTGCAGAGAAGACCCAAGATAAATAACGGAGACTAATTATAGGTATTAGTGTCAGCTGTCATATTCTACTGCCCTCCTACTTCTCACCCACTAAGATGATGGCAAGAAGGAAAGCTTTTACGTCAACAGGGTCATGTACAGGTCAGTCCTACTGGGGCACTGCAGAGCAGGAAATGGAGTTGTTAGTCATGAGGATGGAGGAAAAAAGAAAAACCAAATTCCTTAAAGAAGGAATACTTTTGTGCTGTACAAAAGCATGTGAAAATGTATAAAAATATACTAATTGCATTCTTAACCTACTCTTCTTATCTAGTTGAATCTAAAGCTATGGCTAAAATAAAAAATAGTCACAATTATTTTTCAGATTTTGTGTTTTTTACTCGAAGAACTTTGATTTCAAGTGACTTTATGTTTAGTATGATCCATTTTGGTCAATTTTTTAAACAATATTATGGGATGTGGAAACAGCACATTATATTTTTTATTTTTTTAATTTTTATTTTGCAGTACAATTCAGTTCTACATATCAGGCACAGATTCCCTTGTTCTCCCCCCTCCCGCCCCCCCTCACCTTCCCCCCAGCCCACACCTCATTCCCACCTCCTCCAGGGCAAAGCCTCCCCCGAGGACTGAGATCAACCTGGTAGACTCAGTCCAGGCAGGTCCAGTCCCCTCCTCCCAGGCCGAGCCAAGCGACCATGCATAGGCCCCAGGTTTCAAACAGCCATCTCATGCAATGATCACAGGACCCGGTCCCACTGCTTGGGTGCCTCCCAAACAGATCAAGCCAATCAACTCTCTCACCCATTCAGAAGGCCTGATCCAGTAGGTGACCCCTCAGCCATTGGTTCATAGTTCATGTGTTTCCATTTGTTTGGCTATTTGTCCCTGTGCTTAATTCAACCTTGGTCTCAACAATTCTCGCTCATATAATCCCTCCTCATTCTCACTAATTGGACTCCCAGAGATCCACCCAGGGCCTAGCCATGGATCTCTGCATCCAGTTCCCTCAGTCATTGGATGGGGTTTCTAGCACGACAATTAGGGTGTTTGGCCATCCCATCACCAGAGTAGGTCAGTTCGGGCTGTCTCTTGACCATTGCCAGAAGTCTGTTTTGGGGGTATCTTTGTGGATTTCTGTGGGCCTCTCTAGCACTTTGCTTCTTCCTATTCTCATGTGGTTTTCATTTACCATGGTCTCCTATTCCTTGTTCTCCCTCTCTGTTGTTGATCCAGATGGGATCTGCCGCTCCCCCAATCTCCCTCCCTCGATCGTTGCCCTTCATTACCCCCAGTCTTGTCCAGGCTGTTGATGTAGATCTCTTCCATTTTTCCGTCCTTGGGCGATCCCCGTGTCTTTCTTGGGGTCCTGTTTTCCAGGTAGCCTCCCTGGTGATGTGAGTAGCAGTCCAGTCATCCTTGTTCCACATCTAGTATCCTCCTATGAGTGAGTACATACCATGTTTGTCTTTCTGAGTCTGGGTTACCTCACTCAGGATGATTTTTTCCTAGATCCATCCATTTGTCTGTAAACCTCATGATGCCATTGTTTTTCTCTGCTGAGTAGTATTCCATTGTGTATATGTACCACATTTTGTTTATCCATTCTTCAGTTGAAGGGCATCTGGGTTGTTTCCATGTTCTGGCTATTACAAACAATGCTGATATGAACATAGCTGAACATGTGCTCTTGTGGTATGATTGAGCATTCCTTGGGTATATGCCCAAGAGTGGTATAGCTGGATCTTGGGGGAGATGGATCCCAGTTTTCTAAGAAAGCGCCATATTGATTTCTAAAGTGGTTGTACAAGCTTGCATTCCCACCAGCAGTGGAGGAGAGTTCCCCTAGCTCCACATCCTCTCCAGCATAAGGTGTCTTCAGTGTTTTTGATCTTAGCCATTCTGACAGGCGTAAGGTGGTATCTCAGAGTGGTTTTGATTTGCATTCCCCTGATGATTAGGGATGTAGAGCAATTCCTTAAATGTCTTTCGGCCATTTGAGTTTCCTCTGTTGAGAATTCTCTGTTTAGTTCTATAGCCCATTTCTTAATTGGACTGTTGGGGATTTTGATGTCTAATTTCTTGAGTTCCTTATATATTCTGGATAAAAGTCCTCTGTCAGATTTTGGGCCAGTGAAGACCTTTTCCGATTCTGTAGGCTGTCGCTTTGCCTTGTTGACCATATCCTTTGCTCTACAAAAGCTTCTCAGTTTCAAGAGGTCCCATTGATTGATTGATTCTCTCAGTGTCTGAGCTACTGGTGTTCTATTTAGGAAGTGATCTCCTATGCCAATGCATTCAAGACTACTTCCTACTTTCTCTTTTAGCAGGTTCAGAGTAGCTGGATTTATGTTGAGGTCCTTGATCCACTTGGACTTAAGTTTTGTGCACGGTGATAGATATGGATCTATTTGCAGCCTTGTACATGTTGATATCCAGTTATGCCAGCACCATTTGTTGAAGATGCTTTCTTTTTTCCATTGTACACTTTTGTATTCTTTGTCAAAAATTATATGCTCATAGGTGTGCGGATTAATGTCAGGGTCTTCTATTCGATTCCATTGGTCCACATGTCAGTTTTTATGCCAGTACCAAGCTGTTTTTATTACTGTAGCTCTATAGTAGAGCTTGAAGTCAGGGATCATGATGCCTCCAGAGGTTGTTTTATTGTACAGGATTCTTTTGGCTCTCCTGGGTTTTTTGTTTTTCCATATGAAGTTGAGTATTATTCTTTCCAGGTCTGTGAAGAATTGTGTTGGTATTTTGATGGAGGAGTGCAATGAATCTGTAGATTGCTTTTGGTAAAATTGCCATTTTTATTATGTTAGTCCTGCCTATCCATGAGCATGGGAGATCTTTCCATTTTCTGACATCTTCTTCAATTTCTTTTTTCAGGGACTTAAAGTTCTTGTCATATAGGTCCTTCACTTGCTTGGTTAGTGTTACCCCAAGGTATTTCATGTCATTTGTGGTTATAGTAAAGGGTGATGTGTCTCTGATTTCCTTCTCCGCTTCTTTGTCCATTGTATATAGGAGGGCTACTGATTTTTTTGAGTTGATCTTGTATCCTGCTATGTTGCTGAAGGCATTTATAAGCTGTATCAGTTTCTTGGTTGAATCTTTGGGGTCACTCAAGTATACAATCAATGGGACCTCTTGAAACATGTTGGTTATTTTGCTGATCATTTGTGTTTGGGTTCAGCAAGTAATTATCATAACACTCATAGCTCAAACACTGAGTGAACACTGGAAGATTCATTACTTCATGTTAAAAAAAAACCCTCCTTTTTATGGACTTTAAAGTGTTGGGAATAATTGTCCTGTCCTAAGAACAGATCATTCTGATTTAGAGTGTGGGATGTAAAACTGCCAATGCCTGTCATAATTTGGTAAATTGTAGCTAAACAAGTACTTTGCCTAAATAATTCAGGAAAGGATATTTTGCTTTACCTGTGCTTTTTCTGGTAGTAATTCTAACAGTGGCCTCATTTTGTGAAAACATCAGATGGAGGTATTGCCAGAATGAATGTAGACTGTCAGAATGTAAACAAGGAATAATATCAGCATTGTAGAATTTTTACTTATTTCTATCTGTTTCAAGGAACTATTTCATGACTTAGAAAGTAGATAACATTGTTCTGATCCCTCGAATACTTGTGCAGCTCATACACAGTAAGTCTGGACTTTCTATTTCTTAGAAGTTGGTTTCTGTTACTCAGGGTGTTACACATGAAATACCACCAGCCTGTCTATGTAGACTGTTAAAATATCCTGTGTCCATTGGTTATCAAGGACCAAGTGATAAAAATGGATGTTTATGGTCTCTAATTCTGTCAGTCCTCAATTTCTGAAGGTGCTTTATTCCACTCTGTCATTTCTCAGCCATCAGTTAAGAATAATATTAGTTTTAAGCTGTTTTGAAATTTGGTCTAACAAAAGTAAAGACTCGGACATTTTTTAAAAATATCACTGCAGTAGGGGGATATGTGTTAAGAACAGCTCCAGGTTCTGGAACATTTGTCCACAGAGGAGTATTTCTGCAGTGGATTAACCACCCACTTCAGATGCTAATCTGGCCAAAGGAGGGGCTTGCAAAGCTGGGTTTTGTCCTCTGGTCCACAGGTGTTATCCAGGTCATGTTTCAGGCATTTTGAACAAAATGTTAACTGAATAAACCAGACACATCTCCTATTAGGGAGTGCATACTCTAACATTTATTCAAATGGTATTGGCATTTGGGCATTGGCCATTCCTGTCAAAGGCAATCTAGGTCTGAGTAGCTTGGGTTTTGAGTTGAACTAAGAAAACTCAAGTGTGTACCTGTATAGATGTTCCAGTGTTCTTCAAAGAATAGCAAAAGGAATATGAAACTTTCACACCCTTAAATCTCTAAGGAGAGTGACATACTGCGAAATTTTATTTCCTGTTTTTTATTTGACTTCTTACCAATGATCTCAATAAACTATTGTGTTCCCCAAGTACAGTGTTTCAGACAACAGTTGCAGTGTAAAGGACTCTCTCAGTTTTGTAATACACACACTTATGACATCAGAATGATTGGCATTTTAGTACAAAAATATGTATGATTCAGAGACTTTCACTGTAAATGAATGTAATAAAAAATAAGACAAGATGTTAATAGGAACTCTATTTCTAAGACTGAAGTATAATGTTGTGGGAGCCCATTTTCAGGTTCCAAGTGGTTTTACCCAGCAGATCTGCATAGAGCAGATGATTGGATTGAGCACAGATGTCTGAGATGGTCTGCACTTGGCTGTACTGGGGGGGAGGTATTTGCTCCACCCCTTGGCATTTCTATAAATACTTTAGGGCAGAGATAGCCAGGGCCTGTTGGAATTTGTTTCAGGCCTTCTCCTGAGGCTATCCTGTATTTTTTATCAGTTTATCTCCACACTCTAAATCCTTATATCTAATATTTCCTGCTGCTCTCACTCAAGAAAACTCTGGGGAACTGTGGGGTTGGTGGATAGCTGCTTCGAACGTCAAGTTTTCTCTCTTTAGTCAATTGACATAAACCAAGAGTTAGCACGCACATAGTTCTTATTAAAAGAAAACACTAGGGAATATAATAGAAAATCAAACTAGCTGACAACAGAGAATTTATAGAGAAATGATTCTCAGCCTGTGGGTTGTGATACCCTTGAGTTGAATGACCCTTTCCCAGGGGTTGCACATTAGATATTCTGCATATCAGATATTTACACTATGATTCATAAAGTAGTAGAATTACAGTTATGAAGTAGCAGTGGAAACAATTTTATGGGTGTGGTCACAAGAGGAACTCTTTTAAAGGGTCATAGCACTGGGAAGGTTGAGAACCACTGGTGTAGAGAGAGTCTTAGATACGACGAGGAGCCACTGTATGTCTTCTGGGCTCAGTGAGTACAACTGTAGCCTTAGTGTTAGTTTACTCCTGAGTTGATGCTTTAGTAACTAGAGATCTAGATCTCTGGAATCATTGTAAAGTCACAGATAAAAGGAAAGAGAGAAGCACAATTTCAATTTCTATAATGCATTATTTTTTTAAATATGTTCGAGGCCTTACTTCTGTAGCCTTTCACTCTTTTAAAGTCTTTCAAATACACAGGTCAGTGATTCCCACACATCCAAATCTAGCAATGTTGTGGAATAATGTTTTTGTACATTGTGAAGATTTGTCACTCAGATTAGTTTAATAAACAGCTGAATGGCCAATAGCCAGGAAGGATTTTCAGGGCAGAGAGGACACTGGGAAGAAGCAATGTGGAGATGCAGAAAGTGGCCAGCCAGAGACAGAGGAATCGAGCAGCATGCACTGTGCAGAGTAAAGGTAATAAAGTCGTGAGGCAGAAAGTAAATGAATAGAAATGGTTAATTTAAGTTCTAAGAATTCGTTAGAAACAGGCCTAAGCTATTGGCTGTGCTTTCTTAATGAATAAGAAGTTTCTGTGTCATCATTTGGGAGCTGGCAGGAAGGACAGAAACTTCTGCCTACAAATGGTGCCCAATGTCTTGCCACGTATAGCTACAGACCTGAGAAAGCTTAAAAAAAGTTTCTAAACACACAAAAATGGAAACAACTGTGGTTTCCTAGTGTTGTGTCTCTCATGCTGGCCACAGTACAGAGACACGTCACCCTGCAGTTGGCCGTGTGCTTGAGCTGCCAGTGTGCCATGAGCTAAGCCATGTGACATGTTTAAGGTTTTGCTCATTCAGAAAGAAAAGGTTACAAATACTCAGTAAAGCAGGTTCTGATGGAAAAACACCTCTAAACAGTTTACAGTGTGTTTGACAATGTGTGTATTGAAGCAGGAATCTTAAAGAGTCTTAATAAAATCAAACCTGAGGCCAGTTATTGGAGTGAACGCTGCTGGAAGATGAGAGAGACAGAACAAGCCATAGCTAACCTCTCCTGACCAAATTCTCAGCTGGTCTTCTTTCCTCAGCCTGGAAGCTTCTGTGTCCTCATCCCTATGGCTCTCAGCTGAACTGCGCTGCTCAAAACCTAAAAGCTTAACCAGCCAAATGCTTCTAGTTTCTGGTCCTCACGCCTTATATATCTTTCTGCTTTCTACCATCACTCCCTGTGATTAAAGGCTCGCTTTCTGGGATTAAGGTGTGAGTCACCATGCTTGGCTGTATCCTTGAACACACAGAGATCCAGAGGGATTTCCGCCTCTGGAATGCTAGGAGTAAAGGCATGTGCTACCACTGCCTATCCTAAGTATCTAGTGGCTTTTCTGTTCTCTGACCCCAGATAAGTTTATTAGGGTACACAATATTTTGGGGAACATAATACCACCACAGCATAGGCTTAAGGAAAAAAAATGGATATAGACAATCATAGAAAAAATAGTTTAAAAATAACAAGGTCTTTAAAGAGAGAGTAAAGTAATAAAAAATAAGCCATGCAGGATGGAAAATACACAGGGAGTCTGCATCCTTTATGATGTCTTGTTAATTTTGAAAATTTTAAATGCTAATGTACAAGAACAATAGCTGCTGAGAGACATTGGATTATGGAAACTGCTAAATTAAGCCAAGCAATACATTTTTAACATTTCTTAACTTCAAATAGAAGTCAGAAAATGTGTTGTGTTGGGGAGAGGTTATACTTTTGTTTCCACAGGAAATGAAAGGCTGTGGGTTCCTTCCAGATTAATAGAGATCAGATTTAATTGAGGAAGATCTCCTGAAAATCCAGGCTACAGGTCTTAAGTAAATAGACCTAGAAAAACTACAAGACAGAGCAAGGGGACCAAATACCAATGAATACCAATCACATGGTGTCTATTAATGGCTGGTAGACAGCTCCATGATATACAATGCTTTTCATGTGTTTTGAATGAGAATGACCCCCATATTTCATATATTTCAGTGCTTGTTCTGCAATTGGTGTAACTGTTTGGAAAACATTAGGAAATATGGCCCTGTTAGAGGTTCTGTGTTCCTGGGGGTAGGCTTTGAGGTTTAAAAGCCTACACCATTCCCAGTTAGCTGTTTCTTGCCTTGTGCTTGTGATTCAGATGTAAACTCTCAGCTGCTTCTCCAGCACCATACCTGTCTGCCTGTTGCCATCCTCTCTGCTATAATGGTCATGGACTCACTCTCTGAAATGTAAGCAAGCCCCCAATCAAATACTTCCTTTTAGAAGTGATCATGGTCATGGTGTCTCTTCCTAGCAATAGAAAAGTAACTAAAATACTATGTAAGCTTATGAACATTGAGTTTGAGACCTAGAACTAGCATAAAACAAACCAAAACAAAACAGACCCGGTGTCATGTGCTTGTAATCTCAGTGTTGGCAAGGCAGAGACACTGGATCCATAGAGCTTGGGATAGCCATCCTAACTTAGTTGGCAAGCACCAGGCCAATGAGGAATCATGCCTTAAAAAATAAGGTGGTGGGCATCTTAAGGAACAACATTTCAGGTTAAACTCTGACTTCTATATATGTGTACCTGTACAGACACATGCCTGGACACACGTATACACACACACACACACACACACACACACACACACACACACACACACACATGTGTATATTAAAATATGTTAAATTTTATGTCATGTTGTTGTAATCAATACATTATTTTGAGAAGTGGACAGAGTATCAAACTGTTTTCTAAATTCATATCTCTTTACCCATTTGCTACTGCAGTTCTTAGACCTCATTAGAGAGTTTCTTTGTGTTATGGAGGTGGTTAATGCAGAAACTCAAAACTGGTCAAAATTCTGAGGATGTGTCTGTATAGTGCTCAGTCCCAAGTGGGACATCTACATCATATTCCTTAGCCCAGGCTCCAGGGCAGTAGTGGGAGTTTTGATGGAAAGATTGTAAGATTCAGAGGTTGAGAAAAACCAGAACACTATAGATTCTTCTCTACCTGGCTGGACTGCTACACTCATGAGTTCACTGCAGGTTAGCTGCCTGCATGATACCTGCACAAGAACAAGCCACTCAGTATTCCAGCAAGAAGTAGGAGGGGCTCAGTTCTTCCCAAACTGAAAAATTATGGACAGGTGATGGCTTCTGGGAGAAGCAGAGCCAATGTTTATTAAGGATATGCCTGTAGTGGGTAGCCATATACCCATGAGTTTATACACAACACAAATTGGACTTGGTGGGTTATTAATAAAAATGAGGATATATAAAGTTGGGAGATGGGGATCTTGGAAAAATGAGGAGGAGTGGGGGAGGATGAATATGATCAAAATACATTGCACGCACGTGTAAAGTTCTCAAAAACTAGTAAAATGTTATATTTCAATGAAACATTTTAGAAAGTCATGTAAAAGTGTTAAAGACCTAGGAACTCCCCTTTCATACTTTGTAAAAAGACTCCGAAGGAGACCATAGCACATGCTATTTCAATTGCTTTTATTTTTCTCTTTTAACAGGAACGTTGATTCTTCAAGGAAGTGGCTCACATTCATTTTCAAAGTAACCTGAAATAAATGGTAGATATATGATTATTAATCCAAATGTGTCATTCTCTGGGGAATTATAAATACATTTACATATACATGTATATTTTATTTTCATCATATCTGCTTCCATAAAAATGTATATAGTTCGAGAGTTGGAAAATGTTCAGGCTATGAATGCTGAGTAGGAAAATGAAAATGTCAGAGCCTTTTTATATGTGTGTGCACACATGTAGTAAATACATATATTACAATACATATGTTTACATGTATTATAGTGAGAAGTTTTTTGAATCCTATAACAATCTTATGGATCTGTATTTAGTCTTAAGTATATCCTATACATTTCCAATCCATTCAGGTCTTGCAGACTCACTACTTTGATTCTGGTATATTGAGATGACAGTGTATCTATTTTAAGTGGAAGGCTGTAAGTTTTTTTTAAATATTATACTTTCAACATTGTTTGGGATTAGCATTAAAAAGTTCATTATTTTTCTAAGGACTAGAATGAACCTTCCTATAGGGTATAGATTTGTAAGTCATCCTGTTTGAGCTTTCTATTAAAATTTTGATTTCTGATTCAGCCCAAAGTGAAAAATTATTTATATTAACAGAAAATGTTCAAACAAAAATGTGACAACAGGTTTGCTTTTATTGTATCATAGCAAATAAAGACTTCCAACTTCTTTGTTACTGTACTTAAGGGGACATATTATGTATCTCCATTGCTGGTACCAAAGATTTCTACCAGAGGAAAATACAGAAACATATGGGATGCTACTAGCTAGGAATGGTGTAACATCTATTTTTATGGAGTGATGCATGCACACCCACAAATAGGAAACCAAACAATCAAAGTGATTGTAGAATTCGTACTCACCACCTGATTCATCTTAAATCACCTTGTGACGTTTCTCTTTTACTTTCCATCAGAAGATGGAGTTGCAGAGGGAGAGTAGAGAATGGGAAAAGTATAAAATTCCCGTGAATACTTTGGATTTAGGATTGGTTGGTATCTGCCATATGGATACCTGGGTGGGGGAGTAATAATTTCTTCGCTGTCACTGTCCTGATAATAATAAAAAAAAAGGCCTTGTTTGACTCAACTCTTTTCCATGTGGGTTTTTCTTATTAAGGAGAAAGCTAAAGGTCTAAATTACTTACACGTTTGTTTGTGGAATTTTCTGGAACTTGATTTTCTCAGTTTAGAAAATTAGAGCTAACTATATTTCCAAATCTTAGAATTCAAAGTAAATTTTCTAAAAATTATTTCTACAGCTATAAGACAAGATGGGAGGTGAAGGTGCCCATATAGATACATATCTTTGATTCAAATGACCATTCATTAAACCACATGTTGGAAATCATCTCTCTTTCTGTATCTCCTCCCCTTATTCTGTCAGTTCTGTGGTGAGAGGATGAAGTCTTATATTACTGACCTAAGCATGGCCATGCCAAGAACCCCAATATCTCAGACCCATGGGAATGGCAAACCAAGCTCAGGTTTAGAAGAATGGCTAATCCTTCCCCTAACCCACCTGTGAAATGTGTACAATGTATCCGGTTAGCTAAAACCAGTGTGTTCAGAAAGTATCAAATGGAGCTTCCTCTTCCTCAATGACTGTAAACTAACACTGTTCCCATACCGGGACCTCTTGCTGACATTAGCTAACCCATGTCCTTGTTCTTGATGTATATAATAGAGTGCTGAGTGTCTAGGCTGCTGCAGGTGCATATCCCTTGGAGCACATGGTCTACTCCATCCCAAGTTTTCTGTATGCTTATCTGTCATTTCTTCATTCCCAAGTTAGTCCTTAGGTCAGGTCATGCAAATTAAAGCAAATTCTTTATTTTTAGCTGTCTGTTGAGTCATGTTTTTCAGTTAAGAATATTTCCATAACACTCTCTCTCTCTCTCTCTCTCTCTCTCTCTCTCTCTCTCTCTCTCTCTTTCTCTCTCTCTCTCTCACACACACACATTCTCTCTCTATATATACATACATATACATATATAAATATATTATTATATAAATATATACACATATATATATTTCTGTAAAATTTCTTAAATTTTCTTGATTTGCTCGTCTGTTCATACCAAAATAATGTTTCACTGAATTTTTCCCTACTTTGGTCATCACAGCTGGCCTGGTACTATCTGGAATGGGAAGTCAAATGTTCCTAGAAGGATCATCTGTTAAAGACTTGGTTTTTGTCTCGATGCTATTGAAAGGTGGTGTCTTTAAGAGATGGAGCCTTGCAGGAAGTTTTAGGTAACTGGGCTGTGTGCCCTCTTTGTCACAGAGTGATTCATAATCAAATCTGCATGTCATGTTACATGAGATGTAAAGATATTTCTCTCTGTATAGACAGATATTAATCAATAAATTTGTATTGAATTCAAGTATTCCTCCAAAAATCAAATTCTATACCTCTGTCTCATGCTAATACTCCAAAGACTTTGGAGAAATTCTTCAGAGGCTGAGAGGTTTGGATATCTAAATGTGTTTAAGCACAGTTGTGACTTATAAAGATGGAAAGCAACTTACATTCTGTTTTTCTTGTTCCTGGTCCTGGGTCACCTAGAAGTCAAACAGTGAAATTAATTTGACCTGTGATGATAAAAATGCATGAGAAATATATCTATATATGAGAAGTAAGTCAACTACTGTCTAGCACTGTTTTATGCTGTCCATTAACGTATAGGACTTGGTTATCCAGATGATGTAGAGACTATGTTGTGGAATTATGTAACCATGCATCATTTTTGCCTTTTCTTTTTGTGGTGCTGAGAGTCAACTGCAAACCCTTGGGCTTCTCTTAGCTAGTGTATCAGTTTTTTTTTTTTTTTTTTTTGGCAACTTGATACAAATTAGGGTTATCTGAGAGGAGAAACTTCAGTTGAAATTATGTCTCCATCAGATTTCCTTTGGGCAAGTCTATGGGGCATTTCTTGTACAGGTATTGATGGAAGGGCCCAGACACCAAGTGCAGTACTCCCCCTGAGCAGGTGGTCGGAAGTGGATGAGAGAGCATGATGAGCAAGTCATGAGAAGAAAATCAGAGAGCAGCATCGCTCTCTGGCCTCAGCTCAGCTCTAGCCTCCTGCTCCTGTCCTTAGCTCCTGCTCTGACCCCCTTAGTGGTAGACTGTGACCTAAGAGTTGTAAGCTGCAATGAACCCTGTACTCTCCAGGTTGATTTTGGTTATGGTGGTGTCACCACAGCAATAGAAACTAAACTAAAACAACCACTAGGTAAGTACTGTAGCACTGGGTGACACTCCTATTTCTAACACTCTATTTTTCAATATCTACATTTATTACAGAAAACTACATGAAATAAAATTGTGTACCAAAGAGCATCTGACATTTTCTGAAATATGATGCTACAGGTCAGGTGTTCAGTATCTTTATCAACTAAAGTGTGTGGAGACTCAGGACTCATAACAAATGTTCATAAACACTCTATAGAGATTAGACGAGTACTCACTGGGAGACAAGATGTTACTGCCAGGATGACAGATAGCAGGAGGAGAGCTTTCATCTTATTCAGAATTACCTACACATTTTAAAAAAGACTGAGTATTAACAGAAATCCAGAAGATACAGTTCTGATATGGAATATGCAACTAAGAGCCCTCCAAACTTTGCCAGTCATTTGCAATTATACTGTCAGTTTATTAGTGGTTGACCTTTGAAAAGTAAACACAGAGGGGATTTGCAGTTTCATGACTTTATTTTATCAGTTCTTTAAAAATAACTGTTCATATATTCATGAATGCTATTTTCTAGATCTTATTGAATAAACTGTTACTGGTTAATACCTGAGACAGTTTTCTAAAGAACATTTAGTGTTTTACACTGGGGAAACATTGATTTCTCATGTGATTAACATCATTTTTGGGTGACTTTGAGATCCGGATATCATAGGGATATTTTTATCGCTTACTGAACTTTCCCATGTACCTATGATAGAAAAGAATAAAATAGAAAAGAAAAATGTTGCCACATATTGAACTCTTTGTATCACATCATGTCAAAAAAATCTAAATTAAAATCTACATAATACCAAGAGGTAGCAGGATATGATTGACGAGTTTGAAGACAGGAATTGGAAAGTTTTGTCAAGTTTAGCATTCTTTATTTTTTAATTTTTGGTTTTTTGAGACAGGGTTTCTATGTGTAGCCCTGGCTATAGAACTCATTCTGTAGACCAGGCTGGCCTTGAGTTCACAGGGATCACCTCCTTTGTGCTGGGATCAAAGGCATGGACCACCACCACACAGCAAGTTTAGCATTCTAGTAGCAGACTCTCAGTTTAGAAAACCAATAACATAAAATCACCAGCCTCGCCACTCATGTACACACATACACTTCTACCTTCTTTTTATAAGCCTAGGCACTCTCAAGGATGTAGCAATAAAACCTGAGGTATTTCAGGTAAAAGCTAGTTAGAGACAGATAATGTCTTTGTAATGTAAAACAACACTCGGTATATACTACACAGAAGTTACAAAATATTGAGAGCATATAGAAGAACAGAATGAGGAAACAGTTTTGAAGAGAATGTAATTGTAGAGGGTTTTATTCAATGGGATGGTTGTCAATGATAATTTGAAATTTCATTGAACAGAGAGATAAACCACATCATAGACTCCTTCTGAGTATGTTTTGTAATGGCTACATAGAATAATTACCAACAACCTTTTTTTTTCTATTTCTCAAACTGTAGCTGTATATTGTTATGTTTAAAAGTCTTGTGTCATGAATGAATCAGATGCATATTCCTTTACCATCAGTTCCATTCAAAGATTAATAGAAAAGAGAATTTAAATAATTTTATATTAAAATCAACATGATATATTACAGAATGTGGTATAAATATGATGATACTTTAAAGGTGAAACAGGAGGCTACTAACAAGTTAGTCATTGTTTTTTTATTAATATAGGGTCTCACTATGTGGCTCTGCCTGTCCCAGAACTCACTGAGTAGATCGTTGGCCTCAAACTCACAGATCCATCCACCTGCCTCTGCCTCCCAAGTGCTAGGACTAAAGGCTTTTGCTACTACACCTGCCAAAGTCAAAAGTGGTGATTTGTGGCCCCCACAGAATTCCTGAGATCTTTGCTGACTTGGTCCACACAGTTCAAAAGGAAGAATCTGATCTTCTTCCCCTGAATCAGTGTCCCATCCTTGCAAAGATTCCTGCGTGGTCACGCCTAAGACAGCTCCTTACCATAGAGAAATGGTGGTCTTTAAAGAAGTGTTTACAAACAGAAATCTACAAAATGACTGTCCATTGCTGTTCATCCGTTCAAGCAGGTGTTCCATGATAGTTTTAACCATTTCAATTCTGTGTATAACTTCTAATTTCTAAAGATTAATACGCATATATACCATCTGTCTCCTAGAGGAGATATATGGTCATAGCATACAGTGATCCTTTAGACCTTCTAACCTTAAACTCTCCACTCACACTCAGCTTCTTCTCTATGGTGCTGCTATGGGAAGTGATGGTGACTGGCTCTTCAATGTTGTTTCTCTTTTACACTCACAGTGCAATGGTTGGAGAAGTCCATGGCTGGAAAGCTGGTCCCTGGGATCAGTTATTACTCTGCTGACTCATCAACTATCAAAATCTGTTGAAACTGAGAAACAACTAACATCGGCAGTTTCATGGAAACTATGGCTGAGTGATTGCAGAATATTTCCTTTTGTGATTTTCCTTTAAATTTATCTCTTGTGGATTGAGGCTTATTGACTGATATGAAACATAAATGTTTCATATCTATTCTACCATTTAATCCCTGAAACAGCCAGCTCCAAGAGCAAAAATGATTATCAGATCTCTCATTGTAGGGCCAACAACCTGAGAAGTTGAGAGGGTTAGCAGCTGATTTAATGGACCAAAACTAGAATTCTGACAAGATTCTGTTGATTGCTGTTTTTCAACTGTAAGCAACATTTTATAATTTCATTCAAATGAGAGAAAAACCAAGAGAAATGTTAAAACTTATGTATTTATAACAACATTTCACTTTGTCACTGAATTCAAGAGAACTGAACTGGTCATCTGCTGGATGCAATATATCACCAATATATTGGTTTTTATTTTCATCATTCTGAAGTAGAGTAGGTTTCTCCAGGGAGAGAGACAATAAGTGTGTGTGTGTGTGTGTGTGTGTGTGTGTGTGTGTGTGTGTGTGTGTGGTGTGTGTGACATGCTATATTATGCCTTTCCTAAAAGTTAATTTTAATTTCTTCTACTCAGTTGAAAATATTTTCGCGAAAATTGCTAATTATCATTTATTTTTGAATCCCAGATATGCTTTTTTGTTGTTATATGTCTTGGCATTTAATAATGTCAAAGGCCTTTTTTCCCTCCTAAGTTTCTTGAAATTATTTTTAGTTTTTTTCATATAATTTGATTACTTTCTTTTCCCCCAACCACTCCTTCCAGATCCTCCCCACCTCCTACACACCCAAAGTCACATTCATTCTTCTCTCTCAAAAATGCTTACAACACTTCCTCTTGTTCCTTTTCCTTTTGAAGCAGCCTTCTATGTTCTGATTTTCCTCTGAATTGACTGTATGTCTTGACATTTTATGGTTTTAGTCTTCACTTAGAATAAGTAATATACTCACTTCTCATTTCTGAGACCATAGTTTAGCTGAGCACCTTTGGTACACAAGCTGTTTTATCCCAGTGCATAATTCACTTTGATGTTTGATGCATATCTCAGAGACAACGTAATCAAAGCAGACTTGGTATTTTTCTTTACAAGTTTGCCTGTGCTCCTGAATAACCACCCATTTATACAACAAAGAAATGTGAGATCAGCACATTTTTTCTTTTTTCATTAATATAGTTTGTGTATGCATATAATGACTTTCTTCTTACCTCCATTACCTGCTGTGATCCCCCCTCTCCCACTGAAATCCATCATTTCAACAAGTCCTTTTCCCACTTTTATGTCTTTTTTCTTTTTCACAATGGGACCTTTATTAACCATTTTTACCATTTCATTTTTCCATACAATGCATTTTGATCATATTTTTCTAACTGCCCAACTTCTAGATCATACCTCTTCCCTCTCTATCTACCCAACTTCATGCTCTTTCTCTATTGCTTTCAAAAATAAATGAAAATCAAAACAGACAAATGAAAAGCAACAAGACAAAGTTTGTAAGAGCCAGATAAGGTGGATGAGTCCAGGGAAGCATCATCTTCCAGACAAAACACACATTTAAACTCACAGAGTCTGTGACAGCAATGATCGAGACGTACTCAAGTTCAAACAAGACAAAATCCCAGCATGGAGGGAGAGGAGGTAGATGCAAAGTTCCAGCCCAACCAAGAGACTATTTACAATCTCTACCTGCTGCTATCAAACGAAGATCAATGTTCTCCAATAGAGTGACACTCTTGAGGGCCAGGCCCCTTTAGTTATTTATACTTCAACTACAAACTTTATTAGTGGCTCAAGTTGGATTGTTAGTGATATGATAGACATGCCAGTAACACAACAATACATAATGCCACCTCTTCACGAGATTTGAGGTCATCAGTTTCAAACCAGAATGGCCACATGCCCTTCTGAGTGTCACATCTCTATATGCCCCACTGTGACATTTAAAATCATTGTCTTGTTAGATAAGGGGACATAGCCAATAAGGGATGAACAGTTCCTTGTGCTATGACATCAGGAAAAAACAGTGGTCAGTTTAACAGCCTTCTGAGGAAAGCATCTTGTTCTTTGGTTTAGCTGTTCTCTGCATATGGAATCCTCCTCGGGATTCAGAATGACTGACAACGTTTGTGGAAATCAGCCACCCTTTGTCCACAGTGTGTTTGCTTTCGCCTTTAATCTCTTCCCTAACGTGAACTCAAGAAGTGTCTCTCTCAGCTAAAGAGAATACATTCAATTTGGTTAAAATTATTTAAATGACAAATAAGGTTTTATTGAGAAGCTTCTAAAAAGTAGGTTACCCAGATCTTGATGTCTGACCCTGTTCTCCATCAGTCCTCACTGAAGGAAGGCTGCATCTGTCAGTGGGTTTGATGCCATCTTACCAAGTCTTCAATGTACAGTCTTACTGGCCTTGACCTGTTCTTTCCCTCCTAGCCGCGGATCCCACCGTTTACTTGATCTTTCTGCCTAATTGGTGAATAGGTATCTCAAATTCAATATTATTTTTATTTATTTATTTTAAAAAGTTTTTTTTTTCATTTTACATGCCAATCCCAGTTCCCCTTTACTCCCTTTCTCCTGTCACCCCCTACTTCCCCCATCCCAATTCCCATCCACTCCTCAGAAGATAAGGCTTCCCTTGGGGAGTCAACAAGTCTGGCATATTAAGTTGAGGCAGGACCAAGCCCCTCCCCTCTGTGTCAAGGCTGAGCTAGGTATCCCACCCAAGGGAATGTGTTCCAACAGCCATTTCTTGCACCCAAAATAAGTCCTGATCTCATTGCCAGGGGCTCCCAAAACAGATCTAGCCACACAACTGTCACCAACATTCAGAGGGCCTAGTTCATTCCCATGCAAGTTCCCCAGCTGACAGGCCAGAGTCCATGAGATCACACCAGCTTGGGTCAGCTGTCTTTGGTTTTCCCCATCATGATCTTGACCTCACTTGCTCCTGTGTTTCCCTCCTCCCTCTCTTCAACTGAAGTCTAGGATTTCTACCCAGTGCTTAGTTGTGGATCACTGCATCTGCTTCCATCCGTTACTGGATGTTCTATGATGACAAATAGGGTAGTCACTAATCTGATTATATGGGAAGGTAAACTCAGGCACCCTCTCCATTATTGCTAGGAGTCTTAGTTGGTATCACCCTTGTAGTTTCCAGGGGATTTCCCTATCCCCAGGTTTCTCCCTAACCCCTAATATTTCCCTCTACCAATATATCTTTTTCATTGCTCTCCCTCTCTGCCCCTCCCTCCACTTGACCATCTCAGTCCCTCCTGTTCCCATCCCCCACATCCAGAAGGCAAAACATGCTATATACTCAGTCTTAAATGTATATTAGACACAAAGCAAAGGATAACCATGCTACAATCCACAACCCCAGATAAGTTAGGTAAAAAGGAGGACCCTAAGAGTGACATGCATGCAGGACCCCAAGAAGAGAAAATAGTTGAAATCTCCTGGGTAAACTGGGAGGCAGGTTAAGGGAAGTGATGGGGGATGGGGTCAGGAGGAGCTGAGATGGCGTAGTAGGGTAGGAATGGAGATAAACAGCTTTCAACTCAATATTCATAAGTGGGACTCTTAATTTTTCTTTCCCTAAAATTACTATCTGCAACTTTTTCAAGCATTTTTTTTTGTCTAAAATCTTTAATTATTCTGACCCCCACTCCTCTCTCCACACTTTTATCCTCGGTTGATCAACAGGGAAGTCTTAAAACCTTGAGGATTCTCATTTATACCTTCTTCACCCAAACTGTCATATCTCATGGACTATTTTTAATGGCCCATTCTGGTCTCTGTTGTATCAAGCCTCAAAGAAGGGTTTCATCTACTTTATGACCTACATTTGACACTCCCCTTTTATGATTTTTCCAGAGTACAAGCTGAGATAGAAAGTGTTCTTTGATATTCCTGTAGACAACATATATTTGATGAGTTGCCTTCATTCCTTGAACATCTAGGGCTTTATCCTGTGGAAGGATTTGTTCCTCGACGCAGTGTAAGATCTGTTTAGAAAAGTGAAAAAAAGTTGTCGAAACCATATGTGTCCCCAATCATAATTAGCTATATGAGTTATACTGAAACAGTAACATGATGCTTTATGATGCATTTGTATGTGGTACTGTTTAATGACTTAGACAACATTTATGCAAGTCAAGTAAACAAAATAACAGCATGATACATACATACATAAGCATACATAACCAATTGAATCATTAATTCAAGACCAATTTTTACCCCCGTAGGAAGAGGACAGTGATTTTGGGTGTTTCTGTTATTGTTTCCTTTTTAAATTCTCTATCAAAACTTCAAAATAAACTTGGATTGTTCTTCTGACATATAACTTATATCTTATATAATATGTAAAACACAAATGCTTTTAAATATGCTTTTAATTTAACCTAGTTATTGAAAATTGCTTTACTCAAAGGTTAATTTGTTCTCATTAGGTTTTATTGATTGGCAGTTAATCCTGAGGATATTGAAAATACTTTGACATAAAACAAAATAATATTTGCTGATGCTACAGACACAACACATTCAGCTTGATGATCAGTGCTGATGAGTCTCTGAGAACTACTTACCAAATGTTAGAGATGCTCAGTTAACATAGCTGGATCCTGCCTCAACTTGATGTGTCATGCTTTGTTCAAGCCCATGGGAGGCCTCCCCCCTCCCCCATTTGAATGGAGACATGAAGACAGAGATGAAGGAAAAGTGGATGGGGTGTTGATGGGAGGGGGGAACAGAAGTAGAGGAGGGAGGGGAAACTGTGGTCGGTATGTAAAATAAGTGAAAAACGTTATTTCAATAAAAAATAAAACAGTCTTGCATATTGTGTACTTTATAAACCTCTATACCATGGTTAGACTGTTTATTAGCCTCATTTTGATGTTTTAAAATTTTGGTGAATAACTGCAATCTTGAGTATTTCTAATAATTATGTAGGTTCATTTATTGTAAATAAGCTGTGTATATATGACTAGGAACTGTCAATTTAACTTCAAAGTCAAATTGCCAGTTTTCAAATAACATGGAAAACAGAACCATTTGTTTTGATGACTTGTCAATCTCTCTAAGCTCACAAATCCAATTTTTCTCTTTATTCATTGGCAATGTTATTCTTTACTTATATCTAATTAACTTAATTGCTTAAAAATATTCTATGATCCCCATTTATGACTTAAAAATATGATTAGTTTTATTTTCTTCGAATTTTGTGTACTTGTGTATGTTTGTGTCCAGGGGTATGAGCATGTGAGTGGGTGCCCATGGAAGATAGCGTAGGGTCTTGGATCCCTCAGAGCTGATGTTCCCAGCATCTGTGAGCCATCCATTGTGGTGCTGTGAACTGAACTTTGGCCACTTGTAGAGCACTCCTAATCACGGATCTTGTCATATTTATGGTTTGCGGATATTTCCTCCAAATCTGTAGTTGTCTTTCATTTTTGTTTGATTTTCACAATTGGTTCATATTTATGACATCGTATCAGGAAAATATGAATTGTCTATCTCTTACATATTAAGCTCGACAGCTTTCCTGTCATAGTTTTTCAATTTCAGTTTTATGCTGTGGTAACCAGGGCTTTGGAGTAATGCAAAAATATTGTTGTCAAGGTCAGTCTTGAGGAGTTTTCCCTCTCGTCGTTCTTTCAGAAATTTTGTAGACTTAAGTCTTCGCTTAAGAGTTTTATACACTCTGTGAGGATTTTGGTAAATGTTCTGAGATAAAAGCTCACTTTCATTGCTTTGCACATGCCTCCAGTTGTCCTAGAAACCTATGTGAAGAGGCACTTCTTTCCCTATGGTGTCTGCTTGTTGCCCTTTTGAAAACTGAGTAGACCTGTGACATGTTTAGGTCCATTTCTGCTTTCTGTTTACTCTGTTACATTGGATTATGTGTCTGTTAGGGAAGACGGACTTTCAAGCAACACTATGTGGACTCAGATCTCAATACTCTGGAAATGTACTTCATGTCCATTATTTCCTAACTTAAAATTATATATATATATATATATATATATATATATATATATATATATATATATATATATATGTATATACTGAAGGAACATTGCCCATTCCATCTTGTGACTCTGGCAGGCCTTGCTCTTCTCCCCCATTCCCTCTGCCTTGCTAAAAACCATTAGATTGCATCCCTAAAGCTAGCCACCACGGTCTTATTTGGCTAATCCCTCCTTCCGAGGCTGACTTCCAGGGTCCAGCTATGAAAGAATTGAAGTCCAGCAACAAGAGGCCCACTTGACTCAGCTAATTAACATGCTCAACTAAAGTTGAACACTTCATCCTAACACAGGATTTTCTTTTTACCTTTATAAACCACCAATTGCCTGGGAGCCATGCCTGTCTCCTCTCTGTCCAGACACAGTTCTTTGTCCCTCTAGGACAAATATCCCTCCCCCTTTCCCTTGTTCCCTTCTCCTTCTTTCTAGTCCTCCATCTACTGTCTTTGTCTCTTATTCCCTGCCCTTTGTCACTCTGTGGCAAATAAATGTCTTTGGTGCTGAGAACTTGGTCTTGAGTTCTCTTGTGCCGAATACTGGTCCCTTCATAAGTCACTGTAAATCACAGCACATTTGTGAAAATATTGTAGCTTTGTACTAGGTTGGTAATCAGTAAGACCTTCACTAGGCAATTCATGTTTTCCTGGTATGATGTCATAAATATAAGCCAATAATTTAAGACATCTGCCAATTTTTCTTGTAATTAAAAATGTGTATGTGCATAGTTTATGTGAATATGTGTGCAGAAGCCTGAGGATAATCGCAGGAATCATGCTTAGGAATTCCATTTGCCTCTTTTGAGACATTTTTCCATTGGCCTTAAAATCACTAATTAGGCTAGGTAATGTAGCTGGTGAGCTCTGGCGATCTTTCTGTTTCTGCCACCTCAGTTTCACAAAGGTTTTGAGACTCAAACCCAGCTCCACATGCTTGTACAGAAAGCAGGTTGTTGACTAGCCATCGGCTTAGTTCTATTTGTTTAAGGGAATATTTAAAACTCTGATTAGTTACCAAATATTTTTACATGGAAGAATTGAAATCCTAAAGCATCCTGGAGTAGTGTGTGTTTGAGTGTGTGTGTGTGTGTGTGTGTGTGTGTGTGTGTGTGTGTGTGTGTACTTGGCCACAATTTTTTTGGAAGGATTATGTGTGAGAGTAGTTTTACATTTGTAGAGTCTCCATCAAGGCCTGGGATTTTGTGATTAGCTGTGTTTGTAGTTGTGCTTGCCTGTAGCATGCCTGTGCTCTGGGGCAAACTCTAGACTTTTACTTAAGCACTCATGTTTCATGGTCACAGGTGTCACTTTGTGGTCCTCTGGATTGCAACACCATTACTTAGATTTTCTCTGATTCCAGTGTCATACTTCAAATATTGCAGTATCATCCCCGTGTGGCAGTTCTTAGTGTCAGATCATAAACAACTCTAATCTCTGCCCACAGGTGAACTGTATACCAAAGTCACACTGAATATTAAGTCTATAGTTCTTCTATGGGCACTGCCATAGTCTCCACGCATGACGTTCAGTTATTGACTGGTGAGATGGCTCAATGAGTAAAGACACCTTCTGCTTAGTCTGACAGCCGAGTTCAATGCCCACGTCTTATGTGGTGGAAGCAGAGAAGTGATGCTTGCAAGTTGTTCTCTGACCTACACATTCATTCTAAGGCATGCATGTGCAACACACACACACACACACACACACACACACACACACACACACACACACACACGCGCACACACACACACACACACACACACACACACACACTCTAAATGTTTAAACAGATATTAGCTGCATTTCATTGACTTTATTGTGCATGAATCAAAAAAAAAAAAGTTAACTGTGGCCTCAATGTAAAATGTAAGGGAAGAAGAAAAACATCTGAATCTGTGAAAATTGTATTTCTCTTGAATGATGGCAGGCAAATGCCTGAAGGTGAGGCACGATGTTGGAATTTGGTTTCAGGAAGACCTGTGAAAAATAAAGATAGTTTGGGAATTTTGTGCATAGCATGCTAGCAGTTTTCGCATTTAAGGTTTTCTTTAGCTTCCAAGAGTTCTTTTATGCCCATATACAAGGACGTTATTAAATTAATTGTTTCAATTCTAATATATAAAATTGCAGTGTGCAGCACATTTCATGTCAGTTTTACACATAGTCACTATTCCTGACAAATTTCTTTATAAATGATACATAGTGATTTTACTTCAGGATTCTAGAATCATGAGTTATGAATAAACATACTATTAAACAATGATCATTTCATTAAAAGCATAATCATGAAATGACTTTGGATCAATAAAATATATAACTCCATGTTAAACTATACTTGTTTTCATCCTATATCTTATTTTATGTTCTAAAACTCTCTATATTGAATACTTACCCAATTCTTCCTCACTTTCTTAGCACAAGTTATTAAATAGCAACTCAAAACCACAACTTATACCTATGACATCTAATGCGGTTACAGGTGGTTTCCGTTTATTTTAAATTAGTCCCTATGGAAGCATGGTGTGGTATTAGGCTCCCACATTTGACACTGAACAGGCTCTCACTTTGTACATTTTATCCACATTTCTACTTGAAGTGTGAGCTCAAAGTTCCGACAAAATGAAAATCCAGAGAGAATGATAACCAGTCTGAGGTTATTGCTGAGAAGGTAGATACCCTTCTACTTGCAGCTCTACCTCAGATCACAGACCCTTGCATGGCATCTTAGACCATAGAACATGCACCCAGTCGACAGGTAAAAATGTCTGTTATGAGAAAACTCAGCATTCATAATCTTTTATCTAAATAATTTCACCCTCTGTGAGTTTTTAAAAATACCACTATTATTTATCATTATTTAACTTTCTAGAATTTCCCAATTATTTTAAACTTTAGTTATCTGTTTACTCAAATAATTAATGGTATTTTGCCTCACGTTTAATATTTTGAAAGTATCCATTTAATATTCATGCATTTGAAAAGGTAAGCATTTTAATTCTTTCATAATTTATCTAAGAAGATAGTAATGAGGCTCAACTTCATAGATCTTTCCAGGAGTCATTCTGAAGTAAAGAACTTCATGAAAAATACGTAATTTCTTTTACCCTATTAATACTAACGTCAGAGTGCAGACACTACTGTTACAGATTTATTTTCCTTCTCTCTCTCTCTCTCTCTCTCTCTCTCTCTCTCTCTCTCTCTTCCTTTTTTGTGTTTTTCTCTGTGTACAGGGAATTGAATCTAGGCCCTCACACATGTTGGGAAACAAATTTACACTGAATTATATCCTCAGTCCCCCCCTTTTTTTTCATTTTTACATTTTTGAGACAAGATCTCACTAAGTTTCTCAGGCTGGCCCATTCTCTATGTAGACTGGGCTGGTCTTGAACTTGTGATCTTCCAGCCTCAATTTCCCTAGCAGCTGGGCTTATTGGCCCAACACTCCATATGATATACAACAAGGTAGGAGAAATTTCCCTTTGGTAACTCCAGACCCAGCACATGAGAGTGTAGAAAATATTTTACTTCACTGTTCGTAAAGTATGGATGCAATAAAATTAACAGGTAAAAGGAGGATTGTAACCTTCAGGAACATGTTTGATAAAAGTACAAGTTTCTTCTTTTGTGTAAAAACAGACTGTTTTCATTTCTTATTGAAACAAAGGCTAATTTGTCAATGCTTTAGTTATCCCCAATTTCGATTCTAGTTAGCTATTTTGCCTGCTCCCCTAACATGATTTATCCACTTTTACTAGTTTAGAATATTTGATTGTGTGGATAAGTCCTTGCTTGTTGTATGGATTGTTTGCTTTACGTTTGCTCGCTTACCTTTATTGTCGTCTTGGATGGTTCCTCAGTGTTTTTATGCTGCACGTGAAGATACCGGAACTGTGACAGCCTCAGGGGTATTGATGAGCACCGTGGAAGCTTCTGGATTGTCTGCAGTAGTAGTCATCACTGGTTCAGTGATGGGAACTGGGGTAGACTCAACAGGAGCAGTGGTTTGGACTTTTGGAACGACAGTGCTTTCTTCATTTTCATTGTTAAGAATGGCAAGAAAGGATGGGCTTGGAATGGGGTTAGGTACCACAGTAGGCTGGGGAAAATTTGGAATTGGCTGCCATTGGGAGAATTGGGCTAGTGACCTAAGCAGAGGCAGTATGGTAACAAGTGGGTGATATGCATATGGGATAACAGCTACAGATGGCCTCTGGTGGTAGTAATTAGGTTCGTAACGAAGATTGCTGTTCAGCATATAGCCAATTGGTGTGTGCCGGACTCTCTTCTGATCGTACCGTATTTCAGGCTTTTCACGGCACTGCAGAAAGGGAACATTGTGCAGAAAGGTTCTTACTGGAGATCAAAACGCAAAGAAAACAACGGCAGCTTTTGAAATAGTGCAGGGTTTATGGTGAGCAAATAGAGCATTTGGATATACACATTTCCCATTCCGTGCATGATTTCGCTATTGTGAAACATTACTTGTATTAACGTAGAAATCACATTTCTTTTGAACAAATTAGGTAATTAAAAATGTAAAATATGTTTCCCTGTATGGAAGTATGGCATGTATTGAAAGTACTAACTAAACTTTACATATTTAATTGCAGTACCTAGGAAAGTCTAAAGGAGAACTACACCCATTATATGCAAACACAGACAATGTTCGCAGACACACATGGATGTATTCTCACCTCATATATTACAATTGTTGGTAAATGTTATCAGCCCAAAAAATGGCATGTTTTATCACAGAATAACAAAACATGGGAAGATTTTTTTTAATGTTAATCTTGGATTTAAATATTTTTAATTTAATTTTTCCACTAAGGACTTTTCTGTTATTTATTTCTGCCAACCTTGTGCAGTTACAAAATTTTCTTGATATAATTTTCTATACAGATATTAATGAACCAACAAAGCCATTCTGTATAGTAACTCTTCCTGTAAAAAAAAACAGCTAATGTATTTTTTCAAAGATGTTTTGGAACAAAAGGAGACATCAATCTGAGCAAATGTGGTAGATTTAAGGATGAGTTAGGTAAGGCGTTTTCTCCAACTGAACTTTTTCAAGTGGACAGGAGAGATATAAGTTCTGCTTTTGTTCTTTTCCTTAAGTATTCCAATTGGAGAGTCATCTGATAAGCAAAGGAAGCATTTGAGCCCTCACAACTTGGGCTTTTCAAAGAAACTAAGACTATCTGGCCAACATTCAGTTTGGTTCATATTATCTTTTGTTTTAGTGATGTTTTTACTTATCAGAAGATACTAGTTTATTCTGTGGAGGTCAAATATTTATTTAGTTTTAATCAGAAGATATTCCTCTCTGCAGACTACTATATTACATAAATTATATTTCCACTATATAAATAACGGAAAATAGACTTACAGCCAGTTGTTCCTGATTTTGCACCTCTGCAACCTGATTGGTTAGAGAAAAATAATGAGAAATGGCAAGAGAGAGAAATCAAAACAGAGATTCTTTTTTGTTTGTTTTCTATTTCACTTTTGTTTTAGAGACAAAATTAATATTATGCCCATTTTTACATATATAGAAGGATTTAATTGGCACATAAATAAAGTATCACATTGTTATTTTCATATGCTTCTGACAGCTCATATATGGAATGGTAAAATCTATAAACTTCTTTCTTTTTGATATATTTTATGATATACTTGTGATTTGAAACCTTTATGGATCTGTCTCCCAGTTAGGATATGGCATTTGTACTCAGGAAGTCTCAGCAGCTATGATTGCCTGCACAACACTTGTACAAGACTCAGCCTGTCCAAATTCCATCATGGAATAGGGAGGGGCTCACGAGGCCCCTCCCTCCCCGAGGAACTGTTGGCAGTTAATGGCTGCTGGGAGAGGAGTGGCATTTTCAGGGTCCAGAGTGTGAACCACTCTGCAATGGAACCTCAGAAGAGGCGTTGTCTATAGTGGCTCAGCCACTGGTAAGTTGCCCACACTCATGTAAGTGATCCTTTACACATATCTCTGTGGGTGAAGTCAATTAGTTTTTGCTTGCACTATAAAATATGAAACATAAGAAAAGTGAAGCTAAAAAAGGGTGAGAAGTAGAAGAGGGACTTATTGAGAAGCGGAAGGGAGCCATGGGAGTGACAAGAGGGTAAATTGGTGCAAGTGTGACCAAAATTTATTTTGCATATGTATGTCAATGTCACAATATAGCACATTATTATGTACAATTAATATTTACTAATTAAAAATCCTTAGTAAAGAAAGCAGGAAGGGAAATTTGTTATAAAGTAGGCTCAATAATTCAAGCATTGCTGTAGAACAGGAATGGATTCATTTTATGACTTAAAATTACTTTCTACTACTCATAGAGAAAACCCAAGTTCTTCACATGCAACTGGCCACAGAAAACCATACTTTTGTAAATTTACAAATTTACATTTGTAAAGCTCATAGTAAAATTTTTTTTTTTTTTTTTTTTTTTGGTTTTTCGAGACAGGGTTTCTCTGTGTAGCTTTGCGCCTTTCCTGGAACTCACTTGGTAGCCCAGGCTGGCCTCGAACTCACAGAGATCCGCCGGCCTCTGCCTCCCGAGTGCTGGGATTAAAGGCGTGCGCCACCACCGCCCGGCACTCATAGTAAAATTTTAAAGGTAATTTTGTACCCAAGAATTTACTCAAAAGTATTGTTTAGTAGACACCTGTTTATATTTGACAATTTAATCAAATAATCTAAAGATTTTTTAATTTTAACAAGCGGGCCTACAGTACTCTCTGGGTTGTTCTCCACACCCCCTTGTCTGCTGGCAGAATCAGGTCTTGGAATTACAGAATGAATGTGAAAACAAAGCATAAAAATAGCCCAAAGCCGGGCGGTGGTGGCGCACGCCTTTAATCCCAGCACTCGGGAGGCAGAGCCAGGCCGATCTCTGTGAGTTCGAGGCCAGCCTGGACTACCAAGTGAGTTCCAGGAAAGGCGCAAAGCTACACAGAGAAACCCTGTCTCGAGAAAAAAAAATAGCCCAAACCACAATGCAAATTAATTAAAAAGTTGAAAGAAGCAGACCTTTTTGCATGGTTCATTTTAAATATAAAATATAATTCTAGGTCAACCAACCACAGAACTAATTATGGGCATGGATACCTGGGAAGAACTTGAGTAGGCCACATAGTCAGGAAGAATGTCTCAAAAGACAGTAATTTGAATACTAGAAAGTCTGAAGGTCTTTTAAAGTTGTTGAAGCATTTAAATATTTGTTCAGTTTTATGACAAGAGGCATTTTAATATGATTGACCTTTTCAGAGTATTGTGTTTGGGGTTCATGTCTCTAACAAAGATAATATCAACTTACTGTTGGATGTGGGTTTTGTACCTCAGCAGCCTGAGGAGTTATAGAAGGAGAAATCATGAGAAATAAGTGAAGTATTTAAAGTCTTTAAGTATTTAATCCCTAAGGAGGCTTGAAGATGGGAGGGATAGAAATTACATCCAAAGAATTTTGATCCTGGACTAGGAGTTCTATACTTATTGCTTATGAATTATATTTATGGTATTTTCTCTCTTAAAAATAGATTTGTATAGCACAGGAATTTGGAAGACTTTCCATGAACGGTGAAGTATGTCTTATGATAACTAGCTGGATATTCAGAAGAATATTTTTATAATACAAGTAAATATAGAAAAACTATTAACCATCTGTTATGCTCCTTAAAGTGCCCATATTTTGATAGTCATATAATTGGATATCCTAAATAAAAAATAATTTAAACCTTACAAACAAAATTTATATTAAATTAACTTACCAAAAAGGGCAGAGTTAATGCCAGAATATTCACAACTACAATAAAATTCCTCATCATTGCACCTAAAATAAATTTAAAATATTAAATTAAAACTCTTTTGCTAACAAGTTGGAAGTAGTTGTATGTAATGTTTTCCTTAAAGCAGAAAAATACCTCTGAATTTATAGGTAGATTTAGTCAAGGGAGGACACCTATTTTCTCAAAAATACAGAAACACCAAATGAAGTCTTAGATAATAACAACACTTCAAATGTCTAATATGTTATTATACACTATTCTACTTGTGAAGGGCATACTGTCTTACTGAATCTATTATTTTTGCTGTAGTTGTGTAAACTTGAGTTATGGAAAAACAGGCTTTATAAAAGTCACAGAGTTAAGACATGGGTTGCCCCCACCCTGCAGAAGGTAAAAGGAAAGAATATCAGACCCCATTTGCCTCTCCTGATGTATGTCTCAGGGGATTAGAGAGGCTGTTTGCTAAACTGATTTCAGAACCACCTCTAAGAAATCACTGAACTGCAAATATCTCATGTCTAATCAACTTTGGACAACCTAAGCAAAATGTTTCCTTGAGTGGATGGAGTTCTTATTAAATTCCTTATTTTCTAATTACCTTTTCAAATCATTACCTGAAAAATAATATTTTCTTGTTAAAACCATAGACTCTTTTTTAGTAACTAAAAACATATTCTATTATTTATTTAATTTTGATATTTAACATGCTCTTATAGATGCAATATTACATAGTATATATAATAATATATATAAAAAAAATAACATAATATATATTTAACATTAAATGATAAGAGCTCCTTTTAGTAGAAAGGTAAGATTCTACTGTATGTACCAGCTACATACTGGTAAGTGCTTGTGTTTGTCTCTGTCATTTGCTAAGGAGTCATTATTTGTGAAATTATGGATTAATTAAGCTTTGAAAGACATGCTTTTATACACTATAGTAAAGTAAAATAAAATATAATAATTACACTATAATAAGATGAATTATATGAGTTTTAAGTAGAAGTAAGTTTTAAAGATAATTGTTGGACTAATCTGAGCAATTATTACAGCTCCAGTTTTCTGAGAAATAAGCCCTCTCTATTTGCCTACAGCAGTAGTAGGTTTTTTATAAGTATCTTTATTAGATTTACAATGTCTTGTATAATTAGATAGTATCAAACCTAGACTTAAAGACAAAGTATAGTTAAAAAAATTTGATCATAACACTATCTAAAGTCTAATGTCTAATTTAGGAATTAATATTGAAATGATACCTAGATGTATTTAAGCTTAGCGATCAGGGCTAAAAGGAGGAATGTGTGATTCCAAAATAACCTTAGTGGTATCCCAAATAACTAAATAACATTGGTGGTATTCCCAGTAACTGCTCTACATCACTGCCCTGGGAAGTTGAGGACCATTACCTTCACCTGGAGTCAACTCTTGCGTGACAGTAGGTCTTGCTTGGCCCCTTAGCTGCAGAGAAGACCCAAGATAAATAACGGAGACTAATTATAGGTATTAGTATCAGCCGTCATATTCTACTGCCCTCCTACTTCTTACCCACTAAGACGATGGCAAGAAGGAAAGCTTTTACGTCAACAGGGTCATGTACAGGTCAGTCCTACTGGGGCACTGCAGAGCAGGAAATGGAGTTGTTAGTCATGAGGATGGAGGAAAAAAGAAAAACCAAATTCCTTAAAGAATGAATGCTTTGTGCTGTACAAAAGCATATGAAAATGTATAAAAATATCCTAATTGCATTCTTAACCTACTCATCTTGAATCAAAATCTATGGCTAAAATAAAAAATAGCCACAATTATTTTTCAGATTTTAAGTGTTTTTTACTCGAAGAACTCTGATTTCAAGTGACTTTATATTTATTATGGCCCATGTTGGTCATTTTGCTTCCAAATTTACAACTCTTTACTTTTAAAAATAAAAAAATAACCATCTTAACTATGTGTGGCTTTTGAAAATTAAATTTGGCATGAGACATTTTTGTCACCATGAAGGCTGATCATTTGTGTTTGGATTTAGCATGTAATCCTCATAACACTCATGGCTCAAACACTGAATGCACACTGAAAGATTCATTACTTAACGTGAAAAAAAAAAAACCCTTCCTTTTTATGGACTTTTAAATTGTTGGGAATAATTGTCCTGTCCTAAGAACAGATCATTCTGATTTAGAGCGTGGGATGTAAAACTGCCAATGCCTGTCATAATTTGGTAAATTGTAGCTAAACAAGTACTTTGCCTAAATAATTCAGGAAAGGATATTTTGTTTTACCTGTGCTTTTTCTGGTAGTAACTGTAACAGTGACCTCATTTTGGAAAACATCAGATGGAGGTATTTGCCAGAATCAATGTAGGACTGCCAGAATGTAAACAAGGAATAATATCAGCATTGTAGCACTTTTACTCATTTCTCTCTGTTTCAAGGAACTATTTCATGACTTAGAAAGTAGAGAACATTGTTCTGATCCCTAGAATACTTGTGCAGCTCATACACAGTAAGTCTGGACTTTCTATTTCTTAGAAGTTGGTTTCTGTTACTCAGGGTGTTACACATGAAATACCACCAGCCTGTCTATGTAGACTGTTACAATATCCTGTTTCCATTGGATATCCAGGACCAAGTGATAAAAGTGGATGTTTATGGTCTCTAATTCTGTTACTCCTCAATTCTAAAGGTGCTTTATTCCATTCTGTCATTTCTCAGCCATCAATTAAAAATAATATTAGTTTTAAGCTGTTTTGAAATTTGGTCTAACAATACTAAAGACTCAGACATTTTTTAAAAATATCACTGCAGTAGGGTGATATGTGTTAAGAAATGCCCACAGAGGAGTATTTCTGCAGTGGATTAACCACCCACTTCAGATGCTAATCTGGCCAAAGGAGGGGCTTGCAAAGCTGAGCTTTGTCCTCTGGTCCACATGGGTTATCCAGGTCATGTTTCAGGCATTTTGAACAAAATGTTAACTGAATAAACCAGTCACTTCTCCTATTAGGGAGTGCATACTCTAACAAAAATTTATTCAAATGGTATTGGCATTTGGGCATTGGACATTCCTGTCAAAGGAATCTAGGTCTAAGTAGCTTGGGTTTTGAGTTGAACTAAGTAAAGTCAAGTGTGTACCTGTATAGATGTTCCAGTGTTCTTCAAGGAAAAGCAAAAGGAATATGAAACTTTCACACCCTTAAATCTCTAAGGAGAGTGATTTATTATATATATATATATATATGTATATATATACATAATATAATAAAATATATATATTATTGATGAGTTTTATTTCCTGTTTTTAATTTGACTTCTTGGCAATGATCTCAATAAACTAGTGTTTTCTCCATGTAAAATATTTCAGACAACAGTTGCAGTGTAAAGGACTCTCTTAGTTTTCTAATACACACACTTCCTATGACATCAGAATTATTGACATTTTAGTACAAGAATTAATATGCTTCAGAGACTTTCACTGTAAATGAATGTCAAAAAAAATAAGACAAGATGTTCATGGAAATTGAATTTCTGAGACTGAAGTGTGTGGGGGATATTGTGTTCTCCAAAATATTGTGCACCCTAATAAACTTACCTGGGGTCAGAGACAGAACAGCCACTAGATACAAAGGCTAGAAAATGGTGGCACTCACACCTTTAATCCTAGCACTCCAGAGGTAGAAATCGCTCTGGATCTCTGTGAGTTCAAGGCCACATTGGAAACGGCCAGGCATGGTGACACATGCCTTTAATCCCAGAAATCGAGCCTTTAATCCAAGGGAGTGGTGGTAGAAAGCAGAAAGGTATATAAGGTGTGAGGACCAGAAACTAGAAGCATTTGGCTGGTTAAGCTTTCAGGTTTCTAGCAGCACAGTTCAGCTGAGAGCCATTCGGATATGAGGACACAGAGGCTTCCAGTCTGAGGAAACAAGACCAGCTGTGAAGTTGGCCAGGTGAGGTTAGCTGTGGCTTGTTCTGTCTCTCTGACCATCCAGCATTTCACCCCAATAACTGGCCCCAGGTTTGATTTTATTAATAAGAACTTTGTAAGATTCCTGCTACAGAAGTGCAATATCAAGTTTTCTCTCTTGCAGTTGATTCACTTCAATTAACAGTTAGCACACACAGAGTTCTTATCAAAAGAAAACACTAGGGAGTATAATAGAAAACCAGACTAGCTGATGACAGAGAATTTATAGAGAAATGATTCTCAGCCTGTGGGTTGTGACCCCCTTGGGAGTTGAATGACCCTTTCCCAAGGGTTGCACATCAGATATCCTGCATATCAGATATTTACATTATGATTTATAAGAGTAGTAGAATTAGAGTTATGAAGTAGCAGTGGAAACGATTTTATGGTTGTGATCACAACACGAGGAACTATTTTAAAGTGTTACAGCACTGGGAAGGTTGAGAACCACTGGTCTAGAGAGAGTCTCAGGGACCACGAGGAGCCAATCCATGTCTTCTGGTCTCAGTGAGTACAACTGTAGCCTTAGTGTTAGTGTACTCCAGAGTTGATGCTTTAGTAAGTAGAGCTCTAGATCTCTGGAGTCATTGTAAAAGCACAGATGAAAGGTAAGAGAGAAGAACAATTTCAATTTCTATAATGCATTATTTTTCTAATATGGTCAAGGCCTTAGTTCAATAGCCATCCATTCTTTAAAGTTTTTCAAATACACAGATCAGTGATTTCCATACATACAAATCAAGCAATGTTGTGGAATAATCTTTTTGTAAACTGTGAAGATTTGTCACTCAGATTAGTTTAATAAACACCTGAATGGCCCATAGCTAGGCAGGATTTTCGGGACAGAGAGGACACTGTGAAGAAGAAATGTGGAGACACATAGAGTCGCCAGGCAGAGACAGAGGGGTCAAGCAGCATGTACTGTGCGGAGTAAAGGTAATAAAGTCGTGAGGCAGAAAGTAAATGAATAGAAATGGTTAATTTAAGTTATAAGAATTAGTTAGAAACAAGCCTAAGCTATCAGCTGTGCTTTCGTAATGAATAAGAAGTCTCTGTGTTGTGATTTGGGAGCTGGCAGGATGGACAGAAACTTCTGCCTACAAATGGTGTCCAATGTCTGGCCACATATAGCCACAGACCTGAGAAAGCTTTAAAAAAAATGTTCTAAACACACAAAAATGGAGACAACTCTGGCATCCCAGTCTTGTGTCTCTCATGCTGGCCACAGTACAGAGACATGTCTCCCAGCAGTTGTCTGTGTTCTTGAACTGCCAGTGTGCCACGAGCCATATGACATGTTTAAGGTTTTGCTCATGCAGAAAGATAAGGTTACAAATATTCAGTAAAGCAGGTTCTGATGGAATAAACCTCTAAACTGTTTAGAGTGTGTTTAACAATGTGCGTAGGCTTAAGAAAAAAAAAATGGATATAGACAATCATAGAAAAAAATAGTTTAAAAATAATAAGTTTTTTAAAGAGAGAGTAAAGCAGTAAAAGATAAACCATGTAAGATGGAAAATACACAGGGAGTCTGCATCCTTTATGATGTCTTGCTAACTTTGAACTTTTAACATGCTAACGTAGAAAAAACAGTAACTGCCGAGAGACTTTGGCTTATGGAAACTGCTAAATTAAACCAATCAATATATTTTTAACATTTCTTAACTTCAAATAGTAGTCGGATAATGTGTTGTATTGGGGGAGAGGTTATACTTTTGTTTCCACAGGAAACGAAAGGCTGTGGGTTCCTTCCAGATTAAAAGAGATCAGATTTGATTGAGAAAGATCCCCTGAAAACCCAGGCTACAGACTCAAAGAAACAAACCTAGAAAAACTACAAGACAGATCAAGGGGACCAAATACCAATGAATAGCAATCACATGGTGTATATTAAGCTCCGTGAGATAAAATGCTTTTCATTGGTTTGTTTTCAATGAGAATGACCCCCATATTTCATATATTTCAGTGTTTGTTCAGCTGTTGGTGTAATTGTTTGGAAAACATTAGGAAGCATGGCCCTGTTAGAGGAGCTGTGTGTCACTGGGGGTAGATTTTGAGATTTAAAAGCCTACACCATTCCCAGTTAGCCCTTTCTCTGCCTTGTGCTTGTGATTCAGATGTAAACTCTCAGCTACTTCTCCAGCACCATACCTGGCAACAGGCTATAATGGTTATGGACTCACCCTCTGAAATTGTAAGCAGCCCCCGATCAAATACTTTCTTTTATAAGTTGACATGGTCACAGTGCATCTTCCTAGCAATAGAAAAGTAACCAAGATATTGTGTAAACTTATAAACATTGAGGTTGAGGCCCAGAACTAAGAAAACAAAGCAACAGACATGGTATCATGTGCTTGTAATCTCAATGTTGGGAAGGCAGATACATGATCCATGGGGCTTGTGGGAGAGTCATCCTATCTTAATCGGCAAACACCAGTCAATGAGAAAACATATCTTGAAAAATAAGGTGGTGGGCCCCTTAAGGAACAACATTTGAGGCTGAACTCTGATTTCTATATATGTGTACCTGTACAGACACATGCCTGGGCACATGTATACACACACACACACACACACACACACACACACACACACACACACACACGTATATTAAAATATGTTAAATGTTATGTTTCATTTTGTTGTAATAAATACATTAATTTGGCAAGTATCAAATTGTTTTCTAAATTCATATCTCTTTACTCATTTGTTAATGCAGGTGATGGCTTTTGGGAGAAGGAGAGCCAATGTTCTTTAAGGGTGTGCCTCTAGTGGATAGCCATATACCCATGAGTTTATAATCAACACAAATTGGACTTGGTGGGTTATTAAGAAAAATGAGAAGGTTATAAAGTTGGGAGATGGGGATCTTGGAAAAGTGAGGAGGAATGGGGGAAGGATGAATATGATCAAAATACATTGCACGCATGTGTAAAGTTCTCAAAAACTAGTAAAATGTTATATTTCAATGAAACATTTTAGAAAGTCATGTAAAAGTGTTAAAGACCTAGGAACTCCCCTTTCATACTTCGTAAAAAGACTCCAAAGGAGACCATAGTACATGCTATTTCAATTGCTTTTATTTTTCTCTTTTAACAGGAATATTGATTCTTCAAGGAAGTGGCTCACATTCAATTTCAATGTAACCTGAAATAAATGGTAGATATATGATTATTAATCCAAATGTGTCATTCTCTGGGGGAACTTGTAAAATACATTTACATATACATGTTTATTTCATTTTTATCATATCTGTTGCCATAAAAATGTATATAATTCAAGAGTTGTAAAACATTCAGGCTATGAGTGCTGAGCAGGAAAAGAAAAATGTCAGAGCCTTTTTATATGTGTGTGCACACATGTAGTAAATACATATATTACAATACATATGTTTCCATGTATTATAGTGAGAAGTTCTTTGAATCCTACAACAAGCTAATGGATCTATATTTAGTCTTAAGTATAGCCTGTACTTTTCCAATCCATTCAGGTCTTGTAGACTCACCACTTTGATTCTGATAATTTAGATGACAGTATATCTATTTTAAGTGGAAGGCTGTAAGTTTTTTTTTAATATACTTGTAACATTGTTTCGGATTAGTATTAAAAAGCTCATTATTTTTCTAAGGACTAGAATGAACCTTCCTATAGGGTGTAGATTTGTAAGTCATCCTGTCTGAGCTTCCTGTTAAAATTTTGCTTCCTTATTCAGTCCAAAGTGAAAAATTGTTTATATTAATAGAAATGTTCAAACAAAAATATGACAACAGGTTTGCTTTTATTGTATCATAGCAAATAAAGACTTCCAACTTCCGTGTTATTGGATCTTAAGTATGTGTCTCCACTGTTGGTACCAAAGATTTCTACCAGAGAAAAATACTGAAACCTATGGGATGCTAATAGCTAGGAACGGTGTAACATCTATTTTCAAGGAGTGATGTGTTCACACCCACAAATAGGAAACCGAACAACCAAAGTGATTGTAGTATTCATACTCACCATCTGATTCATCTTAAATCACCCTGTGACGTTTCCCTTTTACTTTCCACTAGGAGATGGAGTTGCATTGGGAGAGTAGGGAATGGGAACAGGAAAAAATTGCCATGGATAGTTTTGATTTGGGAATGGTGGATATCTGCCATATGGATACCAGAATGGGGGAATAATAATCCGTGGAAAGAATTCATCGCTGTCACTGGCCTGTTAATAATAAAAAAAAGGCCTTGTTTGATGTAACTCTTTTCCATGTGGGTTTTCCTTATTAAGGAGAAAGCTATAGGTGTAAATTACTTACACTTTTTGCTTGTAGAATTTTCAGGAACTTGATCATCTCGGTTTAGAAAATTAGAGCTAACTGTATTTCCCAATTTTAGAATTCAAAGTAAATTTTTCTAATAATTCTTTCTACAGCTATAAGACAAGATGGGAAGTGAAGGAGCCCATACAGATACATAACTTTGATTCAAATGACCATTTATCAAACCACATTTTGGAAATCATCTCTCTTTCTGTATCTCTTCCCTTATTCTGTCAGTTTCTGTGGTGAGAGGATGAAGTCTTATATTACTGACCTAAGCATGCCCCTGTCGAGGACCTCAATCTCTCTCTCTCTCTCTCTCTCTCTCTCTCTCTTTTGGTTTTTCGAGACAGGTTTCTCTGTGTAGCTTTGCGCCTTTCCTTGAACTCACTCTGTAGACCAGGCTGGCCTTGAACTCACAGAGATCCGCCTGCCTCTTGCCTCCCAAGTGCTGGGATTAAAGGCATTCACCACCACCGCCCAGCGGACCCCAATATCTTAGACCCATGGGAATGGCAAACCAGAGTCAGGCTTAGAAGAATGGCTAATCTTTTCCCTAACCCACCTGTGAAATGTGTACAATGTATCTGGTTAGCTAAAACCGGTGTGTTCCCAAAGTCAAAGTACCAAATGGAGCTTCCTCCTCCCCATTGACTGTAATGGAAGACTGTTCCCATACAGGGACCTCTTGCTGACATTAGGTAACCCATGTCCTTGTTCTTGATGTATATAATAGAGTGCTGAGTGTCTAGGCTGCTGCTGGTGCATATCCATTGGAGCACATGGCCTACTCCATTCCAACTTTTCTGTATGTGTATCGGTCATTTCTTCATTCCCAAGTTAGTCCTTAAGTCATGCAAATTAAAGCAAATTCTTCATTTTTAGCCCTTTGTTGAGTCATGGTTTTGAGTTGACAAGATTTCCACAACTCTCTCTCTCTCTCTCTCTCTCTCTCTCTCTCTCTCTCTCTATATATATATATATATATATATATATATATATATATATATATATATATATATATATATTTCCACCAAAATAATGTTTCACTGAATTTTCCCTACTTTGGTCATCACAGCTGGCCTGCAACTATCTAGATTGGAAAGTCAAAAGTTCCTAGAAGGATCATCTGTTAAAGACTTGGTCTTTATCTTGATGTGACTGAAAAGTGGTGCCTTTAAGAGATGGAGCCTTGCAGGAAGCTTTAGGTAACTGGGCTGTGTGCCCTCTTTGTCACAGAGTGATTCATAATCAAATCTGCATGTCATGTTTACATGAGATGTAAAGATATTTCTCTCTATATAGACAGGTATTAATCAATAAATTTGTGCGAATTCAAGTATTCCTCCAAAAATCAAACGCTATACCTCAGTCTCATTCTAATACCCCAAAGACTTTTGAGAATTTCTGCAGAGGCTGAGAGGTTTTGATGACTAAATGTGTTTTAAGCACAGCTGTGACTGTCTCATACAGAAACCTGATACATAAAGATGGAATGAAACTTACACTTCGTTTTTCTCGTTCCTGGTCCTGGGGCACCTATAGGTCAAACAGTGAAATTAATTTAACCTGTGATGATGAAAATACATGAGAAATACATACATATATATGTGAGAAATAATTCAACTACTGTCTAATGCTGTTTCATGCTACCCATTAAAGTAAAGGACTTGGTTATCCAGATAGAGACAATGTTCTGGAAAAATGTTACTATGAATCATTCTTGCCTTTTTTTTGTGGTGCTGAGGATCAACTGTCAACACTTGGGATTCTCATAGCTAGTGTATTGGTTGTTTTTGTTTGTTTTTGTTTGTTTTTGGCAACTTGACACAAATTAGGTTTATCTGAGAGGAGGAATCTGAATTGAAATTATGTCTCCATCAGATTTCTGTTGGGCAAGTCTATGGGGCATTTCTTGTTCAGTTATTGATGGAAGGGCCCAGACACTATGTGTGAAATCCCCCTGATCAGATGGTCCTAAGTTGGGTGAGAGAGCATGATGAGTAAGTCATGAGAAGAAAATCAGAGAGCAACATCTCTCTGGCCTCAGCTCAGCTCTAGCCTCCTGCTCCTGTCCTTAGCTCCTGCTCTGACCCCCTTAGTGGTAGACTGTGACCTAAGAGTTGTAAGCTGCAATGAACCCTGTACTCTCCAGGTTGATTTATGTTATGGTGTTCACCACAGCAATAGAAACTAAACTAAAACAACTACTAGGTAAGTACTGTAGCACTGGGTGATACTCCTTCTTAGTATCTATTTTTAAATATCTACATTTATTACACGAAAACTACATGGAATAAAATTGTGCACCAAAGAGCATCTGACATTTCTGAAATATGATGCTACAGGTCAGGTGTTCAGTATCTTTATCAACTAAAGTGTAAAGAGATACTAATAACATCATGGAGAATCAGGACTCATAACAATTATTCATAAACACTCTACAGAGATTAGAGGGGTACTCACTGGGAGACAAGATGTTACTGCCAGGATGACAGAGAGCAGGAGGAGGGCTTTCATCTTGTTCAGAATATCCTAGACATCAAAAAAATGACTGAGTATTAATAGAAATCCAGAAGATACAGTTATGCTACAGAGTATGTAACTAGCAGCTCTCCAAACTTAGCCAGTCATTTGCAGTTATTTTGTCCGTTTATTAGTGGGTAACCTTTGAAAAATCAACACAGAGGAGATTTGTAGTTTCATGACTTCATTATATCAGTTCTTTAAAAATAACTGTTCATATATTTATGAATGCTATTTTCTACATCTTATTGAGTAAACTGTTACTGGTTAATACATTATACAGTTTTCTGAAGAATAGTTAGTGTTTTATATTAGGGAAATATTGATTTTCCTGTGTCATTAACATCATTTTTGAGTGACATTGAGATAATGGACATTCCACAGACATTTTTATCACTCACTGAACTTTCCTATGTACCTATAAAAGAGAAGAATAAAATATAAAAAAATGTTGCCACATTTTGAACTCTTTGTTTCTCATCATGTCAAAATTAGAACCTACAAAGTACCCAGAGGTCGCAGAAGATGACTGATGAGTTTGAAGACAGGAATTGGAAAGTTTTGTCAAGTTTAGCATTCTTTATTTTTTTAATTTTTGGTTTTTTGAGACAGGGTTTCTATGTATAGCCCTGGCTATAGAACTCACTCTGTAGACCAGGCTGGCCTTGAATTCACAGGGATCACCTCCTTTGTGCTGGGATCAAAGGCATGGACCACCACCACACAGCAAGTTTAGCATTCTAGTAGCAGACTCTCAGTTTAGAAAACTAATAACATAAAATCACCAGGCCCGTACTCATGTATACACATACACTTCTACCTTCTTTTTATAAGCCTAGGCCCTCTCAAGGATGTAGCAATAAAGCCTGAGCTATTTCAGGTAAAAGCTAGTTAGAGACAGATAGTGTCTTTGTAATGTAAAACAACACGTGGTATATACTACACAGAAGTTACAAAATGTTGAGAGCATATAGAAGAACAGAATGAGGAAACAGTTTTGAAGAGAATATAATTGTAGAGGGTTTTATATAATGGGATGGTTTTCAATGATCATTTGAAATTTCATTGAACAGAGAGATAAACCACATCACAGACTCCTTCAGACTGTGTTTTGTAATGACTACATAGAATAATTACCAACAACCTTTTTTTTCCTATTCCTCAAACTGTAGCTGTATATTGTCATGTTTAAAAGTCTTGTGTCATGAACAAATCAGATGCATATTCCTTTACCATCAGTTCCATTCAAAGATTAATAGAAAAAAGAATTTAAATAATTTTATATTAAAATCAACATGATATATTATAGAATGTGGTATAAATACTTTAAAGGTGAAACAGGAGGCTAATAACAAGGTAGTCATTGTTTTTTTGCTAATACAGGGTCTCACTATGTGGCTCTGCCTGTCCCAGAACTCACTGAGTAGATCGTTGGCCTCAAACTCACAGATCCATCCACTTGCCTCTGCCTCCCAAGTGCTAGGACTAAAGGCTTTTGCTACTACACCTGCCAAAGTCAAAAGTGGTGATTTGTGGCCCCCACAGAATTCCTGAGATCTTTGATGACTTGGTCCACACAGTTCAAAAGGAAGAACCTGATCTTCTTCCCCTGCATCAGTGTCCCATCCTTGCAAAGATTCCTTTGTGGTCACGCCTAAGACAGCTCCTTACCATAGAGAAATGGTGGTCTTTAAAGAAGTGTTTACAAACAGAAATCTACAAAATGACTATCCATTGCTGTTCATCAGTTCAAGCAAGTGTTCCATGATAGTTTCAACAGTTTTAATTCTGATTGTTTATAATTTCTAATTTCTAAAATTTAATATGCATATATAACATCTGTCTCCTAGAGGAGATATATAGTCATAGCTTACAGTGATCGTTCAGGCCTTCTTACCTTAAACTCTCCGCTCAGTTCCTTCTCTCTGGTGCTGCTATGGGAAGTGATGGTGACTGGCCCTCCAATGTTGTATCTCTTTTATACACTCACAGTGCAATGGTTGGAGAAGTCCATGGCTGGAAAGCTGCTCCCTGGGATCAGTTATTACTCTGCTGACTCATCAACTATCAAAATCTGTTGAAACTGAGAAACAACTAACATTGGCAGTTTCATGGAAACTGTGGCTGAGTGATTGCAGAATATTTCCTTTTGTGGTTTTCCTTTAAATTTATCTCTTGTGGATTTGAGGCTTATTGCCCTATAGGCATAAGTGTTTCATATCTATTCTACCATTTAATTTCTGAAACAGCCAGCTCCAAGAGCAAAAATGATTATCAAATATTTCATTGTGGGGCCAAGAACCTGAGAAGTTGAGAGGGTTAGCAGCTGATTTAATGCACCATAACTAGAATTCTGATGAGATTCTGCTTATTGCTGCAGTTGTTTTCCAACCCACCTGTAAGCAGCATTTTATAATTTCACTCAAAGGAGAGAAAACCCCAGAGAAATATTAAATTTTGTTTATCTATAACAACATTTCACTTTGTTTCACTGACATCAAGAGAACTGAACTGGTCATCTGCTGGATGCAATATATCACCATATATTGGTTTTCATTTTGAGCAATCTGAAACAGAGTAGATTTCTCCAGGGATAGTGACAATAAATGTGTGTGGTGTGTGTGTGTGTGTGTGTGTGTGTGTGTGTGTGTGTGTGTGTGTGTTGTGTGACATGGTATTTAATGTCTTTCCTAAAAGTTGATTTTAGTTTCTTCTACTTAACTGAAAATATTCTAGTGAAAATTGCTAATTATTTTTTATTTTTGAATCCCAGACATGCTTTTCAGTTGTTATTTTATGTCTTGGCACTTAATAATGTCAAAGGCCTATTTTCCCCTCCTAAGTTTCTTTAAATTATTTTTATTTTTTCATATATTTTGATCACATTCTTTTCCCACAACAACTCCTTCCAGATCCTCCCCACCTCCTACACACCCAAAGTCACATTCATTCTTCTCCCTCAAAAATGCTTACAACACTTCCTCCTGTTCTTTTTCCTTTTGAAGCAGCCTTCTATGTTCTGATATTTCTCTGAACTGACTGTATGTTCTTGACTTGTATGGTTTTAGTCTTCACTTAGAATAAGTAATATAATCACTTCTCATTTCTGAGACCATAGTTTAGCTGAGCTCTTTTGGTACACAGGCTTTTTTATTCAACTGCATAATTCATTTTGATTTTTGATGCATATGTCAGAGACAACCTAATCAAAATGGCCTTGGTATTTTTCTTTTCAAATTTGCTGGTGCTCCTGACTAACCACTCATTTATCCAACAAAGAAACATGGGATCACCACATTATTTTGATAATTAATTATTATAGTTTATGTATTCACATAATTACTCTTAATTATCTTACCTCCATTATCTGCTTTCTTCCTCCCTCTTCCACCAAAATCCATCTTTTCAACAAGTCCTCTTCTTACTTTTATGTCTTCTTTCTTTTTATCATATGGATACTTTTATTAACTGATTTTACCATTATATTTTTTCCATACAATGTAGTTTGATCATATTTTTTCCCTTTGCTCATCTTCTGGATCATATCTCCCTCCCTATCCACCCAATTTCATGCTCTTTCTTTATTGCTCTCAAAAATAAATGAAAATCAAAACAGACAAATAAAATACAACAAGACAAAGAGTAGTAACCAAATCAAACTAAGTGGCAAGATTGTAAGAGCCATATAAGGTGGATGAGTCCAGGGAAGCATCGTCTTCCAGACTGAACAAACATTGAGACTCACAGAGTCTGTGACAGCAATGATCGAGACGTACTCAAGTTCAAACAAGACAAAATCCCTGCATGGAGGGAGAGGAGGTAGATGTAAAGGTTCACCCCAACCAAGAAACTATTTACAATCTCTACCTGCTGCTATCAAATGAAGATCAATTTTCTTCAATGGAGTGACACTCTTGAGGGCCAGTCCCCTTAGTCTTTACAAGATTAGAACTAGTGGTAGGGAAATTCACATTGCAAACCACATTGTGGTGGGTAGGCCTTCATGAAGGACCCATTGGTTCTTATTTCAGTAAGAGGACAGAAGTATATTATACCACATCTTGTGGTCTGTAGAACTTGGAACCTGGAGAAATTTGGTACATTTTAGACAATTATCATCATCATCTTTTGTGAATTGAAAACATTGAGAAATTTCCTAACCTTCCATAGATGTCAATAACAAGAATTCTTTTTTTTCCTTAATAAGAGAACAAAACTATGTTACCTTTCTTTTTAGAGAATGGACACAAATTCATGGCTTAGTTCTTGTTAAAGTCATATCACTTATAAGTGAATTCAGTGTGACACACAAACTAACTGTGTGTCAGTGCTGTAGTAGGTGAGTCCATTCACCCATTCCTTGGCTACTTGGCCTACAATCAATTTTAAAGAAAGATGTTGTAGAAGTTTTAGTTTGAGTTTAATGTAGCAAGTGTCAAAGTCACTTCCAGACCAGCCTGTGCCCATACCACTGCTCAGTAGAATGGGCCTAGCTAACACTGGAACCAAATATGCCCTTAATGAATACTATGGAGTGCATGAACTTTGGGCCTGCATCAACATCTCTAATGTACTAGAGTTTAAAATCCAAGTCCAACATCTGAGCATCTGTGTAATTATTTCCCATTTACCAGAATCATTACATGATTTTATGAGTATGATTTGAATTTATAACAGATACTATTAATAATTTTTTATAGTTTACATGGCATTAATGTCTATAGTCAATACACATTAAAATGAGTTTTTATGGTTTTTTAAAAAACTTTCTCTCTGAAAATACATATGTGACTATAATTTATGGAATTAAAATACTTATTTTTATTTATGTGTATGAATATTTCATATGCCTGCAAGTAGGTAAGTACCCTGTGTACATGTCTGATGGTTGTGGGGCTAAGGTGGAACACGCTCCTTTTAGAGAGGTTCAGGAAGAGATTTACAGAGGCATCCATATTGGTCTCAGTCAGGTTTTTCTCTTTAATCAGCCAGTCCTTTAGGTATTGACAACTATTCAATTATTAAGCATTAAGATATAATAAAGCCATGCCCACTATTTGCTATGTAACTTCAACAATTTTAACAAAATGATACTTCTTTTGTGAAATGTAATAATATCAAAGGTTTTGTACTTGAACTGATAATATCATTCTGGTGTTTATCCGACCTTCCCCATGGTCTTGGTCTGTAATTTCAAGGTTCTCTATTTACTTTTTTTGGTGGGAGGGTATTTTGCAACAAGGTTTCTCTGTGTAGCCCTGGTTGTCCTGAAACTTGCTCTGTAGACCAGTCTGGCCTTGAACTCCTATAGATCTACCTGTCTCTGCCTCTTGAGTGATGGCATTAAAGGCATGTGCCACCACTGCCTGGCCCCTCTCTCTTTACTTTTTTATTCAACTTATTAACATATAACATTTCTGGGACAGGAATGATGGCTCAGTGGTGAAGAGCATGTACTACTCTTGCAGAGGACCTAAGTTTGGTTCCTAGCATTCATGTCAAGTGGCTCACAACTGCCCATTACTCAAGTGCCCCATAGTATATAATGCCTCTGGTTCTAAGCGGACCTGCCCACATGTGCACTCATCCACACACAGAATACACAAATACACATAATTAAAAATAATAAAAATGAATCTTTGAAAATCATAAGATTTTTACATTTAACAACTGTTTTAATTATAGTAAATACTATTATAATCTTCACAAATAGAAAATTATGCTAGTTTCATAATATTTAAGATAACTTTATAAAATGCTTGCTCACTAAGTGCTGACTAATATCAAATGTTACAAATGTATTATATGTGTACTCATTCACAAATGCATACATTCTTGAGAGCCTTATGGAATAAACTATAAAATATCCTTACTTTAGAAAATATTGGGTATAGAGAGTTAAGGGTTTAAGATTATAAATCTAGTAAGCTGTGTAACTTAAGGTTAGGATCAGTCAAGTCCTAACCACAATACAAGGAAGATGAAATGAATTAAGGAATCATCTGCCAAATAAATTATAACAAAGTTTCTGAAATTTCAAAAGCTGTTCCTTTAAAATTATTTCATATTAAAAGGTTACATTCAGTTTTATTTTATCAAAATACTAATATATTCTAGACAGTCTTTCCACTTCAAATGTTTCAACTGGATTTTAAAATATGATAGATATGTTTGGCTAAGACAGTAAATTTTAAAAATAATTTTTATCATAATGGGACACTTCAGAAGGCAAATATTAACTTTTTATTTGCAAGGCATATCAAATATGTAAAATTTTAAATACAATTTAATATGACCCAGAGTATGCATTCATGTTTTATTGTTTGGGGGAATTAGTTAATAGCTTTGGTCTGGGTCTTTGTCATTAAGTTATAAAACTAGTAAACTCATTAAAGAGTCATTGTTCACGATGTATTGGAAACTGTGCAGGACAGTGTACAAAGAATCGGTAGACATTGTCTATACCTCCATGGAGCTTACAGCTGTTTGGACAAATGAAAGAAAAGTGACACTGGACTCTATGTGAAGTGAGAGAAGAAGAGCTAATACCGCAGAAATCCACAAAGACAAAGACCTAAATTGATAAGGCATCACTCAGTGAACAAGCCTGTGTTTCATAGTGCTTAGTAATTTTTAAATTATATTTTATTATATTTACTTATTATTTATGGATTTTACTTTTATTTATTATTTATTTAGTGAGTTTACCTTACAAGTCCTTTGCACATGTATTATGGCTTATGGTTTTGTGTTTTTATAGGAGTCCTGTGTGTGTCTCCACATCTACATGCATCTTTTGTGCTTTTGCTTGGGCTCTTTTTCTTCTGTTTGTCTTGTCTTATTCTGATTTGTCTTTGTTTTATCTTATTATTTTTGATGCCTGTTAGTTTTCTAATGAAAATTAGAAAAGGTGTGGATTTGGAAGGGAGGGAAGTGGGCTGGATTTTGAAGGAGCTGAACAAGGGGGAAACATAACCAGAATGTATTGTCTGAAAAGAACTATTTTTAATAAATCTGTTTTTGTCAAAATAAAAATAGGAAAAAAAAAGAAAAACAGAGTCATGAGAGGCAAATATGATTAAAATACAAGTGATCAGTCCTGAAATCATATACATACAAGTAACATAAAATGAACTAAGTAGGTTTTGTTTATGTATTTAGAAATATTTAGAAATTTAGTATGAATACACACACATACACACACACACCAACCATTTTTTTAAAAAGAGACCTTTTTCCTCCTAGGGGCTGCTAATCCTGGCCTCAGACTTCTGGCCTCCAGTGAAACTCTAATGCTGAGCCATTGAGTCAGTTGGTTTTTTGTTTTGATGGTAAAATTCTCCAGCCACATGGCATTGGGTGGTCATGGGTAGCTTGCTGGACATTGTCAAGCTTCAGTTTCCTTGTCTGTGTGTTGGGATTATGGATTCTGTTCCAGTTATGTGCATGATGGTGATGGAAGTATAACACAACATAGCCTTTCATCCACTGTGCAGATAAACATCACATCAAGAGGCTTGAGGAAGACAGCTCTTACTACTCCTCTTACAGGAGTCTTGGTAGTGGCTAATGTCTTATGGTTCTTAGCATAGAGGTGTAGTCACCTACACTGTCTATCATGACTCTAAAAATGGATCACCCCGCTCAGTAGAGTCCATTTTCTCTATAAGGTGTATGCCTCCAAACTTGGTGCTAAATGATGTTTTCCATTCTAGATCTCTGTAGTGAGGATGTCTGAAGTGAAAAGTCAAGTAACTATTTGAATAGGGATGCCACAGGACCACTGGTCTCTGTGAGATGGAGGATGCTGGAACTGGCAGCAGAGATGTTAGTGTAATTACCCCAGAGGAACTGGGATTATACTTGAGGCCACTTCCGGACTCTGATCCTCATTATCTCAGAGACTTTAGCCAAGATATTTTGCCTTCTAACTTGGTTTCCTCCTCTGTAAAACAGGAAGATGAAAGTAGTATAGAGATGTTTCATTTTACGCAAGGATTTTATTCATAAAAACCTAGCAACATTGAAAATAAGTATTAATTAAATAATTAGTAATAAAAAAGAGGTCATTAATTTAAAAGAAAACAAGAGAATACATGTGAGAGGTTGGAGGGAGGAAAGGTAAAGGAAAAAGGTGTAATTATATTTTAATTTCAAAAATAAAAATCTTAAAATAAATAAATGTATGAGAATATAATGAAATACATTGTATATAATTAATATGTGCTGATAAAAACTTAAATTCAGTTGTTGAAGTAAAAAAAAAGTTAGAAAAGTTTGAAGAACAATATTCTTGGTGGGAAGCTGAGATCAGTGGCACATGGCATAATTCATAGAGCCTAAAACTTTTCTTCACCTGGAGTAGAAAGGTCAAGGGTGCACAGCAGAGGTGTCACGAGGACCCAGTGATCCTGGGCCTACTGAGCCTACTAAAGGAATCTGAGAAGTAAAAAAAGTCTGATTAGAAGGGACTGAATGTTTTCATGCACAGGTAGGACATAACTAGGTTTCTATTTTTGGATGATTATGCTATCACAGGCCACATTTAGTCTGTTCTCCTGAGGGTGACCTGTGAATCAGGAGTGATAGTGAAGAGAAAAATAAATTCAGCAAATACATACAAGAAAAAAATACTTGGAAATGTGAGCATCTTTCCTCTGATAGTGGCAGGGTCTTATTTTAGCACTTACTTCATTCTCGCAAAACAAAAGTTGGACATGACAGCTCACACACACACAATTACAGCTTTTGAAAGGCGGAAGCAGGAGGATTACTGGGGGGGTTTAAAACCATCCTATGCTACACAGTGAGGTACAGACCAGCCTAGACTACACAGTATGACCTTTATGGAGAGAGACAGGACAGGGGGAGGGATAATGATCAGAAATGGCAAAAACCCAAAGAAATTAACACTTGCCTAAAAGAGTAATGTCCACACTGTTTTGGCTTTTTCTTTATTGACTTTACTCATGTTTAGGGATAGAGACAGTTAGGCCTCTATTATGAAATTATAGTCACAGCAGCCTGAGACATCAGAGGTAAAAAATTCCAGGCTAGGGCCATGTAGAAAGTTCTGTAAGTGAAGAAGACTCTGAGGTGAGAATCAAAGTGTGTACACTGTGCTCAAATCCTTGGTTTATCTTCAAGTATGTATGAATAAGGCAAGGTTTTGAGGAGCCTAGAGGAAACTGGAGCTGGAAAGCTGAAATGCTGATCAGAGATTTCTACAGAATCCACTGGTTTAGTGAAAGACTTAGAACTTAAGAGACCTTCTAATCAGGAGCATTTGATTGGCACCCTGTATTGACACAGCAATCAGCCACCTACCAGATCAGTGCAGAAGGTCATTCTAGAGCACTGGTTCTCAACCTGTGGGTCATGACTCCTTTGGGGGTTGAATGACCTTTCCATAGGGGTCACATGCCAGATATTTACATTATGATTCATAACTAGCAAAATTACAGTTATGAAATAGCAACGAAAATAATTTTATGATTGGGGTCATGAGAAACTGTGTTTATAATTACATTCCTAATATCACTAAGTCCTCAAGTTGATCCAGAGTCACACTTGATTTCACCATTTTTCTAATGTGTCCATTGTCTTGTCTTGAACAGGGATGCTGTATCATACTCCTCTTTCCTCTCCAGTCTGTAGGTATCCCTCTAATTGTATTTTCTTTAAAAACTGAGTACTTGGTATAGGGTATTCTAGGTTGTATTTCAGTACTTGATTTGAATTACATCATGTAAATTTAAAAATGATTTTCTGAATGGTTGGAATTTTGGGAACACAATGCTCTTAGCTGCTGAACACCTGAGGTTTATTACACTTCTCAGTGTTTGTCATATCTGATATTAAGAGCTCAGCCAAGCATTACTTAATTGCATGAACTCAGAGAAAAGTACACAGAATAAAAGGAAGGCACAGTAGGTGATTACTAGGTTGCTCTTCCATAGAGCAAGTAGTAGATTCTAGAGTTACAACACTATTAAGTTCAGAAACAGCATGATCAAGTATAGAACCTCAAACACAAAATTTTTAAAAAAAAAATGTGTGTGAATTTATCAACTCCTTCACTCATTTTTTTTTTTTTTTGGTTTTTCGAGACAGGGTTTCTCTGTGTAGCTTTGCGCCTTTTCCTGGAACTCACTTGGTAGCCCAGGCTGGCCTCGAACTCACAGAGATCCGCCTGGCTCTGCCTCCCGAGTGCTGGGATTAAAGGCGTGCGCCACCACCGCCCGGCTTCCTTCACTCATTTTTAATGTATGCAGATTCACATGTGTGGTAGTTTGAATGTAATTGGCCCCCATAAACTCATAGGGACTAGCACTGTTAGGAGGTGTGGCTTTGTATAAGTGGGTATGGCCTTGTTGTAGGAAGTGTGTTACTGTGGGGGCAGGCTTTGAGGTCTACTATGCTCAAGATACATCCAGTGTCTCAGACCACTTCCTATTGCCTGGGGGTCAAGATGTAGGACTCTCAGCTTCTGCTCCAGCACCTGAGGTCTGCCTACATGCTACCATGTCACACCAAGATGACAATGGACTAAACCTCTGAAACTGTAAGCCACCCCAGTTAAATATTTTCCCTTTATAAGAGTTGCTGTGGTCAAGGTATTTCTTCACAACAGGAGGAACCCCAACTAAGATAACATGCATCTACCAACAAACATGTAAGGTATATCAAATGCCAAATTTCCTATTTTCTGGTAAGTTTTGCTGAAGGCCTGAATTTGAGAAAACAAGTTGAAATTACTTTCAGGTTTATGTGTGAAAAAGAGAAAAGTAACTCCTGAGTACTTATATGTTATTTCAAGCAATACTTTTAGAAATTCTAAAATTCATGTCTCACCCTGTCCTATTTACAACTGGGAATAGAGACTCAGGTTTAAGTGACATCTTGGAGATTCAAATCCAAATTGATGAAATCCAAATTCTATGTCCCAGCGTCTATAGGTTGTCATTTCCCCAAATAAGCATGCATTTTCCTTTTGTCCTTTTCAATTCGGCACCCATCTTTCGACATAGTTGTGGTATACCCAGAACACACAAAGTCAGTATCTGTTTCAAAACCATTTTGGAGGGCAAGCTGTGGTGATATATACCTTTAATCCCAGCACTAAGAGGCAGGGATAGGTAGATGTATATGAATTGAAGGCCAGCCTCATCTACCTGCTAAGTTCCAGGATAGTCAAAGCTATAGGGTGGGACCCTGCCTAAACAAACAAACAAACAGCAAAACAGAACAAAACAAAACAAATTTGATTTTCATGGAGAATGAATCATAAGCAAGCTGACAGAGTGAGCTGGGAAAAATAATTGGATGTTGACATAAGAAAAGTAGACACATAGTTTATCTCATTATTACCAATCACCCACTCATCATAACCTGTTAACAGTACATATTTATTCTCTTGAATGACACAATTTTAGAGACATCCTTTATTAATACAGTTATCAAGTTAATTTGCTATTATGAGATTTATTTTTAGTATTGTCATTTTCTAGATTACATAATTATGTTCACAGAATCTTTGATAAAAACAGCCTTGTAAAGATAAGACTTATGACATGATGCATTATTTTTGGTGATATGAAGAATATAAAAAGGAAAGAAAAATTAGGAGACTAGTGAAGAGGTTTTATACCATTAAACACATTTCTTTTAGCATAGAAGAGGAAAATCTAAAAGATAGCCAAGGGACCATCACATCTTCTCCCTGAAAGTAAGAGAGAATAGAATTTCAGTACTAGTAAGTTCCTTTGAATAAAATTATTTAGCTTTTTTTGAAATTGCTTGTTAAAGAAACAAAAATATCTCACTGGAAGTTCTACACAGACCAGAGCTCACACTATACTGAAATACCTTTCAGATTTTACTACAATGACTTGAATTGATTTGCATGATACAAACAGCACATTAGTGATGCTCTTCTCTGCTGACTATGTTCCTAATGGCCCTTTTCATTTGAAGACTGTTCAATGTTGCTTCTTCCAGAAGAGTCAGAATTGGTTCATAAGAATTTGGAAGCACTTTATCTTTTAGTTTGCTCATTAAATGACATTGCTTGCCTTTCTATGTGTGTTTTTATTTGTAATGTAATTTCAAGGAAGACTTTCTAATAAACTAATAATGTAGCCTCAGTAGCCAATCAAGTTCATTTAGACAAACACCTAACTAACCCTGGTTATATTTAGGATATAATTAATTAATTTTGAAATTGCTCTGTCATTATACAATTCTTTTATTATTTTAATACTTTATTGAAAACAAAGGGATATTGACATTAACCTGCAAAGTGAAAAGATGACTTGAGAGTACTGACTATGTAGAGAGCATGCAAGTTCTTTTATATAGAAGCAATATACTCAGTATTTATGTGACTCATATAAAATTTATAGTATAGGCAGTTATGATTATAAAAAGTTAATTTTGATTTTTAAGACTTAGGCAAATCTTATAATTGGTATGGTCTTTGCAGACAGATATAAACACTAACTTGTTTCTCCACAATCATTATGCTAAGAATGCTTTGTTAATTTTCTGATGAATTTTTTCGTAAGAATTGTCAGGACATTTAAGCCATAACTTTGGCAAAAATACCTACCAAAACTTCCAAGTGATTAAGATAATGTCTTACGGTTCTCTTAGGTGATCAGTCTTGGCCTAGTGAGAAAGAACATTCACAGGAAGCTCATATTAAAATTAAAATCAAGTTACACTCTGATGCATTGATTTAAAATAATAATTGTTAGCTGTTTTTATCCAGAGTTAAGGCCATATATTGTATTACTTTTACTTTTATTACCATGTTTGACCCTATAAATTATGTTCTCATTAGATAAGATAATAATTAATTTCATAGAATGAGTCTTTGGTTACTCTACCTTCTGTTCTGGAAGTACTGGGGCAATAGTTGGGTCTAGAGCAGAAGTGAAAACATGGTCGGTGCTCAGTTTTGGTGAAGTGGAAGGCATGAAAACTCCTGCATTGTCACGCTTAAAGTTGACTGGTTCTCTTTGTGAATATAGAGGCCCTCCTTCTGTTGGCTGTAGAGATTAAGAACAGGACAAAGTGATTGCATCTTCAAGTAGATGTTTAAAACTGGGAAGAATATGAATCTAAAGGGTTGAGAGGCATCACATTAAACAATATGTGTCTTTACTATTTGTTTTTTTAGCTCAAACTGTCTTAGAAAGGTTGTGATTGTATTTCACAAATATGGCTATATATTAACAACTACTTTTAATTTATTCTTTGAGAATATCATACATGTATGCAAAGTGTTATGATTATATCCACCCCATAATTTTCCCTTCTAACTTCCTCTGGAGTCTCGTAGCACACATCTACCTCTCAACTTCTGGTCCTCTTCCTCTTTCTCCTCCCTCTTCTCCTGTTCCTCCTCCTCTTCTTCTTTTTTTAATGTACCCTACTGCATTCAATTAGTAATGTTATTAGACACATTGGTGTGGGTCATCCATTAGTGCATGGGTTAACCATCAGTGACTACATCACCAAAGAAAAATGACTTCCTCTCTCCAAGCCATGAACTGCCAGTAGTGCCTCAGCTTTTAAATAAGGACCAAAGAAGAGTTCCTGGAAAAAGTTTCTCAGTGAATGGTTGAGGAACTGAATGATTTAGATCTTGACTAACACAGATTACAGGGACAAGGTCAGTAATTGTTGATGTAACAGTATGTAGTAGTTTAAATGCAATTGGCCCCCATAAGCTTAGAGGGAGTGGCACTATTAGGAAGTCTGGCTTTGTTGGAATAGGAATGGCCTTGTTGGAGGAGGTGTGTCACTGTGGGGTTGGGCTTTGAGGTTTACTATGCTCAAGACACTGCCCAGTGTCTGGACATACTCCATCTTGCCTTCTGATAAAGATGTAGCAAGCACCATGTCTGCCTGATGCCACAATGCTCCCGCCTGAACATCTGAAACTGTAAGTAAGTCACCCCAATTAAGTGTTTTCCCTATAAGAGTTGCCGTGGTCATGGTGTCCCTTCACAGTAATAGAAACCCTAACTAAGACACATACATTAAAATGAATACTACTGAAAGAACTTTTAAGTTCTCACTAGCCAATTTCCAGTTACTGCAAGGTTTTGTAGGGAATCTTACCATCCCAGAAGTTTCAGGAGCTGTGCCTACAAAGGAGTCAGAAGCTAAATGTTGCTGTCCTCCTTGTACATCCTGAAGAGGCAGAAAGTTAAAAATGTCTAAATCTACAATGGATCAGTATACATTGTTTTGCCAACCAAAGTACTCAAGCACACCCCAACTTCTTAAGAGTTTAGATTTAAGAAAAAGAAAAGCAACTGTGAGTGGGAGAGAACTGTTCTGACACTCAGTTCTGCTTCAGGTCTGGAAGTCTGTAAAGCACTGACCTCAGGGAAGGCAGTTTCTGAACATGGTAAATCAGTTTGAATATGAGACTTTCTAATGTCATTGAAAGAGATGCATAAGAGAACAAGCACAAGTGTCCTTACATCCTGGCTCCTACTAGTGACCTGCTCTCCAGTTACAGCCTCAGACTTATTCCTTCTGTCTAATGCCTGAAGACATTCAGAGAACGCCCCTACTTCCTGAGCATGCCCATTTCTGAGCTAACTACTTCTTGAGGGTTCTGCCTCCAAAACCATCCAATGTAAGTTCTCTAAGTTCATGCAAGTCCATATAAGAAATCTTTCTATGGTTTCTTATGTGTGTCCCCATAGCAGTGTGTGGGTAGTTCTGACTTCGTCTGTCTAGAAGTGTGTTCTTGGTGTTTTTCATCTGAAAGATACCCATGTGTTTAATAGAGAACCAACTAGTTTGAAATATAGTTTTAGATAATAAAATTATGCATTTACTCACAGGTTCTGCTTGCTGTGGTATGTATCCAAATTGATTATAGAATGGTATCTGTCAGATTTTTGAAAAAGGTATTAGATTTATTGTGATAGTTTTTGTCATAAATTTCTGAGACATGATTATTTAAAATTAAATATATTTCATATCAATTAAATGCTTTTTGGAAGTCCACGTTTTAGTTTGCAAAAATCATCATTAAATGTTAAGACATCTTTTAACATGTATCGTGAGACATCTGAATTTAAATTAACTTCTCAAAATTTGTGCTAGATTTAGAAATTGAAATACATGGTTATCAAATTGTGCTTCAAGTTCTAGTGACCACAAGTACTTTTTTTTTGCAATCTTTCACATTTTTGTATTTTCATAATAAGCACATATGTGTATTTATATATAAATGATGAGTACTTGTAGATTCTGAATGTGAGAAAAATCCAATTCAGAAAAGAATCATTTTTGAACCTGGTTTTATTAGAACCATTTACTGACTTCATTCCTTGAGTATTCGTGTATTGCCACATTAGTCTACAGTGTGCTACCAGGAGAGACGCCATGTCCTATTCTGTGAGTTCAAGTGACTGAGTAGAGTACATGCACTAACCATCCTCAGTTATTCTTTTCTCAGGGTACTTACCTTTTTCTGAAATTGAACCAATCAGATTCAAACCAAACCCTCATTAGTACCTGTTCCTCAAATAGCTGTGGCCCTGTTTGCTGGGGTGATGATGTGACCACTTGTTGAGGTTGCTCCCAGGGCAGAAGCATGTAAACTGGGTAGTATCCAAGCATCTATGTGCAAACATAGAAGTACACAGGAGACTCCATTAAATCGGGATGAACAACATTTTTCACCCTTTTAATGTCAGTAACATTTAAAGCTGGCATTATAGGTATGAACTACCATTTCAAGCAAATTTGAACTGTGCATAGCAGTTTTACACTGGTTATCAAATTTAGAAACAACCTGTACCCGAGATGATACTGGACTTTTAAGGTTACATACTTAAACAATTTAGGATGCAGTAGATTCAACTAAATAAAGGGAGCATGCGTTCTTTTTAACAAATAACGTCTTGAAAATGTTATATATAGGTTAATATGTAAGTCTCTAAGGAGAGGATAGTCTGTGTAGTATATTTCCTATAATTTTGAGAATCATAGTTCTACAGAATATGGCATTAGAAGTTCTGCCATAAAGAGCACTGCTTCCTCCGGCAGAGGACCTGGTTTGCTTGCCAGCATACCCACGGTGGCTCACAACCATCAGTGACTCCAGTTCTAAGGCATCCAATGCCTTCTTCTGACTTCTTGAGGTGCTGCATGCACGTGGTGCACATGCATACACATAGGTAAGACACTCACTGACGCAAAATAAATAAATCTGAATTTTAGAATATTATAGAAACCCAGGAAGCAATAAATAAAGAAAAGCACCACCGCCCGTAGAGTCATATACTGGCTTCTAGTTATGTCTCTATGTGCTTGTACGTAAAGAATGTGTGGAAAATAAAGAGCATGGTACATGGGTACATTTTTCAATGCTGTTTAATGTTTTGTGTCATCAAATGATTATACTTGATATAACATTTGAAGATAATTGCTGCCATGTTTCTGAAATGAATACAATTTGCCTAATAAGTTTTTACCCCGGACAAAAGTAAACATCACCCATTAAGCATTCAGAAACCTAACAATGTTTGTCTGGTCAAGTTATGATATCTTGGGCCTAACGCAGGCTTAGGCATTTGTAATTTTCAAAATTCCCCACTAAGCTTTTGGTGTAGAGGCCTACTGGATTAGTGGTTTAAAAAGGGATAGAGGACTGACTTCTATTTCAGCTGTTTAGTTCATTGGGCTAAGATACTTAATCTCATTAAAACTATGTTTCCTGGGCCTTAACATGAAGTAATTGTGTTTGTCACATATCTGACTCTCTACATACTTAACAATATACAATGAGATAATGTCTAGAATTGTGTTATTATGTAACGGCAGTGGGAGTGAAACTTAATTGCATAATTATACTTCTAGAAGAGGCAAGTGGTACAACTTTGTTTGAACAAGTCAGCAGTCTTCAAATGAATAATGATTTATATATAGCCCTATCTGAATCTGATGTATTATACAATTAATTATCCTAATATCAACAGGGTTTTCTATGTTAACATAATAAATTTATTAGTTAATGTCAGTTTATTTTTTTTTATTGAAGGGGAAATTTTCATTTAATTATAGTGTGGACTCAAATTATAAATACTGCATACAGGAGCCTGGGAAAGTTTCAGTGGAGTTTTATAACATGAATAATGTGTGTTAGTGCTATAATAAAATATAATTATTATGATGTTTGCTATTTATATCTACATATCAGATATAAATGCAAGATTCTCCAAAACAAAATTTGAGAGGGTACAAGGTCAGCTCATGGTATTGCTCTTTAGTTGTTCCCCAGTGGTGGCACTTAAATACAGAGACGACGTGATACTGGGCTTTCTTCCCTTCTCCATCATGATGTCATAGGTACCCATGGGTCCCAGAGATCCTTGTTAGCTGTCTGCTGTTAAAGAATCAAGGAAGCCCAGCATCAGCAGACGTCTAGCGGCCAATGATGGTGCCTCTAGCTAGTGATGGGTGCTAAACAGGTGTGAAAGCCCTGATGCTGGCTGGAGACCTAGGGGAACAAGAGGGTGTACTATGGAGAGTACAATGAGCCATTTCTGTGTTAGTCACGGAATTCTTTTCACTCACCTGTGTTTGATCTTGAGGCACTTTAAAGGGAACCACATAGGACATCTAAAGAAAACAAACAGAGTAACAATTCCAGAAAATCATATAAGCAAATCATACTCTTGACCTGTTACTTAAACTCCCCCCCCCCCCCCCCAGACAGGGTTTCTCTGTGTAGTTTTGGTGCCTGTCCTGGATCTTGCTCTGTAGACCAGGCTGGCCTCAAACTCACAGAGATCCGCCTGGCTCTGCCTCCCAAGTGCTGGGATTAAAGGCGTGCGCCACCACCACCTACCTACTTAAAATTCTTGATCTGTTTTCCCTGGAGCTAACTTCCCATGTATCATTTGCATTAGAAATATTCCACCAAAGTTTGTCTTCTACACGAGTTGCAATTTATGCAAATTATGCATCCACATGTTGTTTTAACTCCTGACTACTGACTATATTCTAGGATAAATAATTTTAACGTTATTTTTAAACTAAAAACCAGAAAATACAAGGAAATACTTTCTGTGGTGAGTGAAAGAGCATAGAAGAAACAAGACATAAGAAGACTTCTGTCATATTTCAAAGCTAATTCACAACAACCTTTATGTTCTGTCTTACAACAAGATGGAAGAGGCTCAACTTACAAGGTTAACACCCTGTTGGGTCTGTGGTGGTGTCTGCAGCTGTGAGAGTTCTGGCTGGCCAGCCTGGCCTCCTTGGGCAAACCCAACCTGTCCTGAGAAAGGTAGCTGATTTGGGAATAGCCCAGCCAAACTCTCTAGTGTTGAGAGTGGGAACTGTGGGCGTCCTGGGACCTGAGCCTGCTGCTGCTGCTGTTGCTGCTGCAGAAATCCAGGGAAGGAAGGAATCCAGGAGTTAAATGCACTCTGTGAAAAACAAAGATAGAAAGGGAATATTATTCTCTCATATCAAAAGAAAAGAGCTTGAAATCAAGCCTGAGTAATAAAGACAAAAATGTAGACAATTTTTATAATTCAAGTGTTATAAAAAGATGGCATCTCGATTAATTATAAACCTCACAAATTGTGAGGTTTTCAACTGTCATGAGAAATATGGGATGCAACGAATTGATAAAAAGAGCACAAGTTTCTTCAGATATTTGATTGGATTCATTTTTTTTTTTCGTTTCTACTCCTCTTGGTTGGCTAGGTACGGCTTTGTTTTAAAATAGTTAACTATCTCAAAAGTCATCAGAATTAATGCTAGGCACATACCAAATTCTTAACAATATAAATGGATGGGATGCATTTTGTTTTCATTCCATACCATAAGAAATGCTCGTTAGAAATACATTCCCTCTGAATTGATTATTTACATAGCGGTACCTGATATTGCAGTGGCAAAAGTTGACCATTATTCAGATTCAGGAGTAACTAGAGAAGGAGAGACAGTAGGAGAATGAGACAACTATGTCTTCTGAAATGTTTTCCACAGAGAGAGTACAAGTCAGAGTTAGTTGATCAGCTTCTGGGGTGAAGTGACACATCTCTCCACTAAGACTGCATTAAATCACAGCGATTAGAGGTTAGAGTTGAAAACACGGGCCGGGTTTAACAATGCTGCCCCTGCTATGTGTGAGACTGCACAGTTTTAGCTTATGCCAGTGGTTTCGGTATTTTATGTTTATACATCTGTATTTAATACCCATATCAGTACTACTGGAACAAAGCATACAGGTGGTACTGTGTTTGGAGAACTTATGATTACACAAGGAAAACAAAACAACCCTTTAGGAGCTACCTGGTAGACAAAGAAACCTTGTGGCTTGGAAATAGGTTTAGAGATGTCTAAGACCTGGATGCAGACTTTTATCTCTTCCCAACGTGTTTTCACTTATAGAACACAGAAGAATGTTTTAATTACTTAAACTAACCTCATGACTGTTGCTAGCAGACAATAGGCGCTGTGAGACAAGCTAAAAAAAAGAAAAAAGAAAAAAAGAAAAATGGTGAAGGAAGGGAATTGCATAGGTTTACATGATGAATTTAAAAGCACCATGAACCACTTACCGGGGCTGAAGTTGTAGCTCCTATGAGTCCAAGAAGAATTATAATTTTCATTTTCAGATGATATACCTACATGATAAGTTGCAATACTTAGCTTTAAAACATACTCTTTGCTTAAAATTTCATGACAAAAATAAAGGCATGATTTGACGATGTTGTCAAATCCAAGTAGTTGCTGAGTCAGTTTCTCTATATTTCCTTATGTTTTATGACTCAAAACAAAACGTCATCTTTATGGCTATCTCTCAATGTAGATATTTATGGGGAAATTGTTTGCTTGACCATAAAGCTCATTTCGTGGCAGGTGATGTGGCCAGATCACTGTTAGCCTCTGATTGAAGGGAATGCATTCTCCAGTCCATGGAGCCCCCTGCCTGGGGTCAACTGACTGGGTCTTTATTATTAGAATGATCTTAATATCTGCAGTGAAAAAGTATCACAACAAAAATCTAAGAGTCCCAAGCCAAGGAAAGAATTTCAATTAGAAGTCGACTAATATTCATGATTGTTAACGGCAGTGGTTGCAGCCTTGTTTTCCTAATCCAGGAAAGGAAAAGGTAAAGAGCAGCAGTCATCCATACTGTAGCTGCTGGATACTTCTTATCTCTTGCCTCTACCTTCAAAATTTCCCACTGTATTTCACATCGCAGACACAGACACACATTAGGATGACCACGGTAGCGTATCAGAGTTTGGTTCTTAAAATATCAAAGCAAAGATTTTTGAAATCTTACCTTACTCCTTTGTAAGATCTGTGTCCCTTTCTTTCTCAGCTCTGCTCTTCAGATCATCTCTTAAAATTTAAAACCCATCTTTAGAAAAAAAGGGACCAATCATGATTGAAAGGGACCAGTGATTCAGTGGGTTTTAGACAATGGCTTAGCTAATAACCCCTTTCCTCCTCATCATCATGGTGTATGGACTCCCACACCCTAAGTGATGTTTTCAATTACCCCTGAGACATTTTTTTGTGATCACTCTTGGTTTCTTCTTGGTCATGACTAACTCCCCAGGGCTAATTTTGTTCCACTCCTTTTATCATCTTAAAAATGGATGCCTCAAATAAGTAACCCCAAACTCTTCACTAAATTCAAAACTACATGATTTTTTTTTTTACTTTGATAAGAAAATTCAGATTGCAGATAGACCACAAATCTTAGTGAAAATGCAAAGCTTAGTTGGTAGGAAATATTATTCAAGGCTCTGTTATTAGGCTGAGGTAATGTGAACTAGATTCACTTTTTAGATTTTTTTTTTTAATTGAAAATAGATTCTTCTCTCCTACAATACATTCAGACCATAGTTTCCCCTCCCTCTACTCCTCCAAGCTCTCCCTGGGCATCTCTCCTCTTCCCCAGGTCCATATCCCCTCCGTTCCTCTTCAGAAAAGAGCAGACCTCCAAGAGACAACAACCAAAATGATAAAACAAGATACAATAAGACAAGGCAAAAGCCCTCATGTTGAGGCAGGACAAGGCAACCCAATAGGAGGAAAAGAGTCCCAAGAGAAGGCAAAGGAGTCAGAAACACATCCACTCCCACTGTGGGGATCATTTCTATAGTTTGTCACTTAAACTTTTTGAAAATAGTAGTGAATATCCTTCTTTTTATGAAATAAAATCCTAAAACGTCTGAATTTCTAGATAACTATGAAATGAACATTGTTAAATTAATGAACATGGAGCACAGTTGCCTACAATTCTGTATATTGAAACTATAACAGTATCATTGACTACATATCATTATTTAAATTTATTTATTAAAATAGTTGAATGTTTAGAGCGTTTGCCAATATCTTAGTATTCTATGCTCTAATATTCTAGAATCACAAGCACTGTGGCAATGAATTATCAATTAATTTACATTGTGGGGGAATTACTTGGTTAGTTTGATCTTACCATGTAGTAAAACAAAGCAAATGGCTTTCTAAAACAAAGTTTTATCTTTCTTAGTAAGTTGGTGCTTACTATTTGAGGATTAGTTATTTATGTAGCAAATGGAAACCATTAAGAACCAAACTATTAGTTAAAACAACACAACCTTTTTCTGTATAAGAGAAGTTACCACTAGGTTTTATGAGTATAAAAAAAAAATTCCCAAGATTAGGTATTTAGACCGTGCTAGAATGTGATAGCTAATTTACTGAAACTTGGTACTTAGTGTAATAACCACACTTGCTTCAAAAATGCAGCCAATTATTGTGTGGGCAAATAGGTAGGTTTTACGTTTCTTGATGTGTGTATCTATTATATATATTATAGAATTATAGAATTATATATATATATATATATATATATATATTTCGTGTGTGTGTGTGTGTTGTGTGTGTGTGTGTGTGTGTGTGTGTGTGTGTGTGTGTGTGTGAGAACAGACTGGTTTATTTTGAGTATTGTCAAATTAAATTAAATATACTGTAAGTCAGCAACCACTTGAGAATTTCTATTACATCCTGCAGGGCCCCAGGCAGCTAACCCTACTACTGAGCCAGGAACTTGCCAAGGCTTTATACTAAACAGAGATGAAGCTATCCTGAGATGAGTAGTTTCATCATGCTTTATATTCAAAATCTGAAGATACTTGTGAATGGCTTGTTTTATTTTCCTTTATTTAAAATTTCCATAGGTTGAATATTTTAAAGAAAAGTACCTAAGGGGCTGGAGAGAAGGTTCCATGGTTAAAACATTTGCTGCTTTTGTAGAAGACCTGGGATTGGTCCTCAGCACCCACATTAGGTGGCTCAAACCTGCATGTAACCATAGCTCCAGGGGCTTCCCACTCTCTTCTGGTTACCACGGACACCACCAGCACACACATGTGCCCATACATGTACTCAGGTACACACAGAGGCATATATAATTAAAAACAATTTAAAAAGTAGTTAAAACTTTCCTTATACATAAAGGTTGAAACAACTGGGAAGCAACAGGCCATGCCTTAGTACAGGACAGCTTCCAAGTCCCTATATCCTAGTAAGCAATTGATACACCTGAGGGGAGACTAAGGCCTGGTTTACATACTGCAGTATGCACGTTGTCTGTGTCTGTTTGTCTTAGTAAACTTTGTTGTACACATTTTCATCTCTATAATTGTGTCATTTACCTAGAACATACTTCATTACATTTTGCTGAATAAATGGTTTACTTCATTTAGGAGAGGGAAAAGATGGAAAGATCCTGAACAGTGGCATTCAGTACAGGTTAAGGTTCAAGCACACAGGATGAAGAACTCCAGACAGATATGGTCACTGTAACATCACTATTTTGTTTCCCTTCAATCACCAGCACACACAAAAATCCTTTATTCAAAAACTGCATTCTACCGCCAAGAGCTTATGACTGTTGTGAGAGGTATCAGTGAAATTATAACTGTGCTCTCTCTCAATAACTTAAAGGATGAAGTTGCTCAGCTTGTTCTTTCAATGTGTTATCTTTGATCCCCCTATTAACCATCCTGAAGAATCAGTCAAGAGACTCACAGAATATAGTTGTAGATCTGACCACTGTTCTGTGGATCATGAAAAAAAAATCTGGATTTTAGCACTCCTTAAAATAAAATTATTATTATTTTTTGCAACACATGAGCTATGGTTTCCCAGAACTTCTGACACATATTAATGCAGTAGTTACCTGTGCCAATGAGAGAGATGAGGTTCAGGAGGCCCAGTGTCTTCATTCACTACTTATTCATTGACACAAGTAGTTACTGGGAAGCTTCTGTAGCCCATGTGCTTGCCAGGCACCAAAGGAACCTTGGTATGAACGATAAGAGAATGGTTTCAGTCTCTAAGGGAATGTAATTTTCCTTCACTGTCAAAAAATGTGAGCGATGGGGCTGCAGAGAGCTCAGCAGTTAAGAGCACTAGCTACTCCCTGCCTCCTGTCTGCCATGTGGTGGAGGGGGCAAGGGAAATGCCCTCCCCCACCTTGGCCTGTCACCTATGATAGGTGAGGGAGCTAAGTCTCCCCCTTACCAGCTGCAGCACTCGGGAAAGTGGGCCCTGCACCTTGCCTGGGCAGCACAGCAGAACTGACCCTATTGACAGGGATGCAGGTGAGGTGAACCAGTCGGAGAACGTGAGTATGGGAGATCTGGCTCTGCCCTTCATCTGCCATATTGTGGGGTGGGAGGTTGAAGAGATGCCCCCCATCCCCATCCCCACCTCTGACCACCTGTGAGGGGTAGGAAAGCTGTCCAGGCCCCTTCTCCAGCTATAGCATCCAGGAGAGTGGCCCCTGTACCTTGCCGGGGCAATACGGTAGAGCTGGCTCTGATGGTGTAGGTGTTGGAGAGCTGACCCCTACCCTGAGGGTATGAAAGCAGGAGGTCCTGCCTCTTGTTCATTGTTGCAAGGGATGAAATAGCCTGGGGCAATGCTGGAGAGCTTATCCTAGCGGTGAGGATGGGGGAGAGCTGATGGGCTGACCAACCCTGCAACTACCCAGGCCCAGAACCCGGGTTATGAGTTGACCCACTAACATCCATCCCATCTATGATTTGCTGGAGCATGTGAAGGGGTCAGTTCTGCAGACCCAAAGCTGCAGGATCTTCACAACACAGGGCAACAACAGTATACTCAGGAATAGTCCTGGTGAGGACCCAGCATTGATGGTGTAGTAGAAATTAAACACCTCCAACCAGACCAAGGACTCTGCAACGAGCACTGGCCAGTAAGGATACCTGGGCAAAGGGGTTTACCGCGTGACCCACTGTGTCACGCTACAGCTTCCATGACGAGATTTTTAAGTTTTTCCCGTTTTTTAAAAAAAGATTTCACCTTTTTCCTCTTAAATGTTTTTTGGGCATGGTGGTGCAGGGGCGGAAGGTGGATGCGAAGGGACATACATCGAAGAATATTTTATTTGAGACTGTGTTTGCAAGGGCAGAGGGAGGATACGAAGGGATGGGGAAATGAATGGGATAGAGATGGATAATGTGAAAGAGACAAAAATAAATAAAAAGGAAGTTAAAAAAAAAAGAGCACGGTTACTCTTCCAGAGTGCCTAGGTCGGGTTTCTAGCACCCATGTGGCAATTAACAACTGTCTGTACCTGTAGTTCTACAGAATCCAACCCCACTGTACAGCTCCCATGGGCACCAGGGCAGGCAAGTGCCTCACAGTCATATGCAAAATACCTACGTACATGAAATAAAAGTAAAGTAGGTAAAAAAAGAAAGGACCAGAATTGTGGTTAGAATTCTAGTCTTTTTACTAGTCTTTTTACTAGTCTTTTTACTACTTTTTACTTTTTACTTTTATTCTTTTTACTTTTGCCTTTTGATTCTTAATCTAGCATTCTTTCTAAGGCATATAAATATCTAACTTGAGAGGAAAACACACAATACCATAATAATTTATCACTAATTGGAAAAGTATAAATAAAAGTGAGTTTATATATTCTCAGAAATGAATTGTGATTTAACTCAATGAGGTCAATAAGTTTTTGTGACCAAGAGTTACCTTATTAGTAGCTTTATCAGAAAACCACGGAAGAAAAATACCAAGTTTTATCTTTTCAGTTATGTGGATGTTTGTTTATAATTTCTGTGAAACTCTACTAAGTTATAGTAAATCACACTATTATAACTTTCTGCAAAGCATATGCCACTGACTGATGACTAATGTATCTAATTATTTTGTTTATCTGGTGTTTTAATCTTTAGCATTATTAAAACTAAATTTTCATACTTTATTTTTTACCTCTAGTGCACAACTTCATTAGATCAGGACTTCTGTATTGCTCACTGCTTATTCTTGGTACCTCCTCTAAACACACTTCTCAAATATTTGTTGAACAGTCGAATGATGACTTATAAATTCTAGACACATTTTACACAATGGCATTAAATATTAAAGCACTCACAAATATTGTCATAAAATATTTAGCAAGACATTTATATTGCTTAACATAATTGCTCTTCTCTATAGAAACTCATTTCAAATGAGTGAATTATAATATAATTATTTAGATGGATTTTTATATTCTAAGCAGAAACTATACATGCAGTTTAATTTAAATTTTTTCCTTATGTTAGACTATTGCATCGTTTCTGATGCTTATGTAAGAAAAAGGAGTGGAGATTTGTAATTATATGCTTCCAAATTTTTCTATGTTTCAGCAACTAATTTTTTCCTACTTGAATACTGAATCTGAATGTTGCGTGACAGAGAGGTGGATATGGAGGAAATATTGGCAGATAAAATGATCAGAAGTCGGAGAAAGTTACAAATGTGAAGCTGTGAAAAATGACGCTGGAACCTGAGTCTGTAAGTCTGTCAGATAAGCTAATGTTATGGGATCGATGTGGGTAAGCCTGCAGAACTAGACATCAGTTTGTCATCCTGCTCCAACTTTGGAAATATTCCCCTAACGTTTTAGCATTACTCATTGGTTATCCATAGTCACATAATTTTGTGACCTAAATAAATAAGTAAATGCCTCAAACACTCAAAACTCCCCAAATTGAAAACAAAACCAACAATAACAAAACAATAAAAGGTGTCTGATTTGAAGCAACTCCAAATTTCCTTCATGTTATTATTTCTACCAAGTTGAATTTCAAGCTGTTGTTTTACAATGGGCTATTCACTGTTGAATCTGAAGAGAAAGAAGCAGCAGATCTGGCACATCATTGTCTTTATTATCTAAAGAACTCTTCAAATAACCAATAACATGGATTTGTTGCTTCCATAGTACTTTATAAGGTGCCCCGCAAACAATGTGGCAATACTGCTGTAAGTTAGAGTGCCAAGAATCAGGTTCTTGGCTATGTGGTATGAATGTGTTTTCTCATTGAATCCCCCTATGCTCCTGCAAAGTATGGTTATCATCATTAAATTGAAAAGAAAACAAATTCTAAGGTTAGTTTGCTAAGTATGGCCTAGTTCTTCAGCAGTAGAGTTCAAGTTTAACTGTTTATGAGCTTAATACTTGTTTCAATATCATAGACTTTCTATTTACTTGAGACCAAAACACTGGATAGTTTTCTCAAGCATTTTTTGATTCTGTTGGTTAATATTTTTATTTGTACTTTGAGAGTTTTATATAAGATGTTTGGATCATATTCAACCATTCCCCAACTCTTCCCAGACATACACCTCCTACCCACCAAACTTTATGTCCTTTTATTTCTAAATCCGACTAGACCAATTTATGCTGCCCAGATATTCTTAGATGGGTGTTCTTCCACTGGAGAGTGGTTGGCTTACCAGAAGCTGTACTCTCAGAATGATTAGAATTTTCTTTGAGGATTTGGTGAAAATTCCCCAGATCTCTTACATGCTACAACCCCCATATATATTCTTTAAATCAATACCTTCTAACTTACGAATTTTCTGTGACTAGTCTTAAGTTGTTAGAGGATTTTCTCAGCTATAGCTGTCAAGTAGGCAATTTATTTTTGCTTCTTCCAGAGACTTAAGCAGCTTGTATCTGTCATGAGGAAATGAATCCAGGATTGTTCCAGTCATCATTGTACTTAGTTGAGATCACTAAACATGAAGGTCACTCAGTAATAATGCTTATTGTTCAGGTTCTGTTTTAGCTAAGAAGCATAATATTTCTCTGTTCCATTTCCAAGGAGCCTTTCTACCTGCAATAACAATTACTGGAAGCAACCAAAGCCAAGAACTAAGAAGCTGGAATCACAGGCAACTTCCTTCTCTTAGAATGTTTTTAGAAAGAGAAGCGCCAGAATTCATGAGCATCTGTTGCATCAGTAGGCAGACTTATTTACAAGTTGTATCAATTTATATTTTTATCCAATAAGAAGTTCTTGTGATTTATGATATTATTTGAAAAGATTGCTCCTTCTTTTTTTTGCTATGCTATGACTGCATTGGAGACATTAAGAATCTCAATTCTGTATGGCATTATTTCAAGGATATTTTGGCTCTCCTGTGGTCTATTCTTCCATATGTAGATGTGGATCCCTGACATGCAGACCATCCCTGCATTCTGTTATAAAACTTCACACTTGGAACCATTTTCTGAAGGATGATATTGATTAAGATATAAATAACACATCATTTATCTAACATGCAGACTGTGTCAAGCCCTGTACAGATGTTTTATTTGTATGAGTCAGTTCAATTGCACTACTTCTCACCACAACCCTAAGACATATTTAGATGTGATTTTGATGCTCTCATTTTCAAGTGAGGAACACAAGGCTCATTAGGATTAAAAAGCCTTATCAAGCATATATGGATGAGGTCCAGTCCCAGAATCTGAACTGAAATCTAACTCCAGAATAGTCTTAGAAAATCACATTAAAACATGTGTGCTGGGAGCGATGATCCTCTGGCACATGAGGTCTCACAATGCATGTGAGATCACACTCTTATTAATATATGTTTCTTCTATTATTATTGTATATACACATAAGAATCAAAAACATTAAAACAGTGCAGATAAATTATTACTAAAACATCTCACAGATGATTACAGTATCCTAGAAAAATGTCACCTCATGATTTCATTCACAAGACAGAAACTGAAAAAAAAATCTTGTAGATAAACCATTAAAAAGTGTTACTAAATAGAATCTAACCCAAAAGGTATAAATGAACATTTTTTTAACCGATTAACAAAAATCAGTGAAAAAGTATTACCATTTAAAATTTGCTAAGTGAATTACTGGTTTCTACAAAGAAGACCAAAGAGTTCCATGAATAAACATTGTGTAATGATTTATGGGCTGTCTGAGGATGGGTTATGCCTAAGACCCAGCTTTCAATAAGTATTAGGTTGGGCAGAACTGCCTCTCTTAAAAACCGAGGTGACTGAAATAACTAGTGTGGAATAATTTGGGGTCAGTGAGGTTGATGTTTGGTTGCAAGAACAGCAGGAGGAGGTTGACTGCTGGGGTACTCTCACTAGCAATTACTCATCTTTAGTTCCATGGAACACAAACTTCACTGAGTGGCTGTGTTAATTATTTCTCCAGCAAAGCTTGCCCATTAGGTTTCCATGTTGAAATAGCAATTTGATTTGCTTAGGGCCTTCATAAAAATTCTAAGCTCAGAATAACACAGAAAGTTAAAATAAGTCAAAAAAACCTATTCTAATTAAAGATAGTTAAAGGTACTTTTAATATCTGCCTATAAAATACACTTATGCAAGAGTATAGAATTGAAATATAGGAAAGCATTTCTTCATTGTACATATCATGGATACTTTGGAAAAATGACCTTTAGTTCTAAAAATCAGATGAGTTTTATCTTGGCATGGGTAGATGAGTAAAGGTTGAGTCCAGAGAGGAAGAACTGTTAAGATCTGGCCTGGAACTAATTCTGTTCATTTAGAAGGATGTGCTTGAGAAATCTTTGGCAACCCCTATGTGGTATTGAGAAATTCTCAGTGGAGAATTTCAAAAAACTAAATGCCCTATTCTTTGCTTGAAAGGTCAAGCTAATACTTAGTAATTCAAGGGAATATCTTCCATAATGATGCATTAATGTCTGAGTGGGTGGGATAGTTGGGGTTTCTGAAAGTATGACCACCACGAGACACCTGGACCAGGAGAAGTAAAGCTGGCAAAATGGCTGCTGTTTCAGAAGTACAAAACTGTGAGTTCCAAACCTCCATTTTCATAAGTGCTTCAATCTGATGCTTATAACATGTAAATCCTGTTTGGATAAAAACATTGTTAGGAGAAGGCTCTGATGAAATGCAGTGTGGTGGTTCATTGGGGTACTAGTGACTACCACTAACGTGTGGATATGATAAACTTTTACATAGCTAGTTCATTTTATCTACCTAATTTATTTTCTGTACATGGCTGCTTAGTAGCATGAGCTCACCTTATGATGGCTTAGCTCTGGCTGTCATTTCATGCTCTTAATAGCTATATAACTTTGGCAAAATTCTAATTACTCTGCATCTATTCTTATCTCCATAAAATGGGACAAACTATAAATTCATAGGATGTCTACAGAAAGTGAGGAATGTTGTTCACAATTATAATGACCCTGACAAAGCCAATGTAGAGAAAATGTGACACTGCTTGTTCTCACAGGGAGAAGGCTACACAAGAAAGGTCTCTAAACTGACTTATCTGTGTGTGAGCCATCAAGGCAATAAAAAAATCACCAGGTTTAATGAAGAAAAGTTACTTAGGTAAAAATCAATTTGATCAGTTAAAAGTCACCAATACTATTGTATACATGCCTATTCTCCTCTTGTCTCATTTATTGTACCCACTTTGCTAAACCATAGTATCCCCTATTAAAATGAAGACATAGTTCTTCAACCAAAATTATTTATTGAGTACTAGGAATAATCCAGAAAAATTTCACTCAGATAATTACTTATGAGCAAGTGAGTGATACTTTTTTGTGTGAAGATTAATAAAAGAAAACTGTGGGTGTGTGCATTAAGGGTAAGTTGACATGATAAGTCCTAATCTCTATCTATCTATCTATCTATCTATCTATCTATCTATCTATCTATCTATCTATCTGTTATGTGCCTTTTTTGTGTTAGGGGCTTAAGCAGTGTAAGTTTGCCCATAATTCCCTGTATATTCCAAGAAAGCCTGAACACTTCCATCCTCCTGCCTCAACCTCCTGAGTGCTGGGATTACAAGTATGTGCAACCATATTCATCTCTGACAAAACTTTATAATGCAGAAAATCCTGGAGCTGGGACATGGAGGCAGGGAAGAGTCCTATCAGGCAGATACACAAGGAAAGAACATGCTAAGCATCGTGTATCATGTGCAAATATGTTGGACATGAGATAACTTGATAGTTTGGGGATCATTACTAATTCAGGATAATTGGGATGTAAGATACTTGTGAATTGATAGGAGGTGAGGTAGAGACAGTAGTTAGGGGTCACTTCATGAAGGATTTTCTTAGACAAATAAATATGATTGAATTTCATCCTGTTGGCAACTGGCATGTATTAATTAAGCAAGGCAATGTATGCACCACCTGTTAGTAATGTCTAGTAAGTATTTCCATTCCTCATCCCAGTACATTTCATGGTCTAGTTTGCAGCGTTTACACTCGGTGATTTGCTTTGATCAGCTAAATATGAGTGAGAAATATATGTTACTTCTGGCCAGACGCTTTAAGATAATGTACTGTTTTCTTTCTGTGGTGGCCACTGGCAATGTTCCAGAAAATAGCTATTCATCAACTTCAGTTTTTCAGTCTGGATTCCCCAGGGTCAAAAACTGTCTAGTGGAGTTTAGAGAAGATCTGCAGCGCAGGGGAAGGGAGAGACAAACAGTCGAAATTGGTGAGATTTCAGGTCATTTGTTGCTGCAGGTTGCTTCTTCGTTATTAGTGTTAGGATTACAGTTTTGCGTGATCATTCTGGAAGAAGTGTTGCAGACAGACTCAAGCAAGCAAATGAAGAGGCAATGCACCTCATCATGTGTGCTTCGGCAAGAGCAGAGGTCCCGGCCATAGGCTGTTTTGTTACTTATAACTGTATGGTCAAGGAGTCATCTGCTATCTTCAAGGAAGCTGTTTTCAAAGGCCAGTGACATCTATTAAAATCAGCCAACTCTGGTATTCACTTATACAGTTATCTACACATGGTGACAAAATCTGAATGAAAAAGTAGAGAGAGAGAGAGAGAGACAGAGAGACAGAGAGACAGAGAGGTCACAAAGACATTTGAATCATGAATCTCTGTAAGTTTCCTTATTCCTTTCAGATTCCCCTGTCCTTGACCCTTTCTTATGACTTTTTTCTCCCTTTTACTCTTACAGAGGTTTCATCCCAGGGTCTTTCCAGTGAGGGCAGTTATTGACATCCTTGCTCTGAAATATTTTACCTGTATTTCTGGTGACAACCTACTCTCTTGAGACCTTATTTTCCTATCCTTAATTATAACTAGTAACTATGATAGTATCATTTGATTTGTGGAATTACTATGAGAATTAAAATACATAATCCAAGAAATACTTTATATACTGTTTGAAGTACAGGGAGTCCTCTTTAAGAAGCCCCGTCCATAGTCATCATTAATCATGCTGACACTTGCAATGCATTCTTGTGAGGCTCTCATTTCTTAGTATGCTTAAATGCAAGGGCATCAATTTCCAACAGTGATTCCAACAGATATTCTCTCTAGTTTCCAAACACTTCTCCCTGAAGTCATGTAACCTTTCTCCTTATCTGATTTCAAAAATCAAGTCTCCCATACAGGAATGCTAAATTTGAATAAAATGATATATGGAACCAGAGACTCGAGCAAATGTGTCTTTCTATATCCTGGTGAGTCTGATCTTTGAATATTTTGTCTAAATATTTATGTGGCTAATTGAAAAGAAGTAGAATTCCATCATACGTAAGTGCTTGCCATGAATGATGCATGCAGCAACTTAGAATGTTGTACTGAGATGAATTTTAGGGTGCTAAATAAATTTTAATGGCTGAAATGGGTACAGTGAGGCCCTGGGGAATTGCAACTGTCAACACCAAAGCTGGTTAAATATTAGCTCATTCAAACTCCCTGGGCTGCAGCTCAGTGGTACACTGCCCAGCCCTCTACCACATGAGGGCACTCTCTCCACCAGCTGTATGTTTGATTATTTCCATTAATGTTCTTTTTTCTTATAAAATGCAAACTTCATATTGTCGTGAAGCATTTCTAAATTTTTCAGATAAAGATTCCTGACCCTCCAAATCCAAATAATTGAACATATGCTTCATCTCAGTCAATTATATGCATTGAAGAAACTGGAAAAGTTATAGATTCTTGGATTAAAAAAATAAAACATTTCAGGGTGATTTATGGTCATTTAACTGCTAGGTAATGGTAAATGTGGCTTCATGTTTTCTATAAGGTATAAAGCATAGAAAATGTGTAAAATCAGAAAAAAGCCAATTATTTGGGAGAAGTCTGTCTCTATTGAAATCCAATTTTGAAAGCTTACAAATTGCAGACATGTCATTTGTTTGGATTTTACTTAATGATATTTAGTATAACTCAGAGCACGTGCTATAATCTCTCAAGGACTGTGCCAACAGTCGAACTGTGTCCAGCTTCCGCAGGATTTCCACCGAAAAGGGCATGGACTAATGAGTTGTTGAAGACAACACAGAGCAGATTCACACATGACATATTCCAGGGATTAGTGTCTAGTATTAGGAAACTAGATGTGACATGAGAAACCAATGAAGGCACTCACAAATGAGAACAGGCCACCTTGTCTGCCAATGAGAGAAAGCCAAAGGAAACAAAGCCAGAAGGGAAAGTCAGAAACCAAGCCAACTCAAACCACGCCACTGCCTTCCTCAACCTCCCACCCGGGGCAATGGTATCGTCACTGCACCAGAGCTGAAAAAGCTTGGCCACAGGCCAGCCATCTGTGTACCCAGAGGCAAAACTGAACTGCAGTTTTACCAGTTATTTCGATGGCTTGCTAATTTCAAGGGTCAGGTGTTTTTTTTTTTTTTTTTTTCTCCCATCAATGTTTTGTACTAATCACCCACTCAGTGATGCAGGAATGTTCCTCAGAGAAACATGATTTAATTTTCAGTAGATCTTTTATTATAACTCTGCAGACTTTTGATATCATAGCTTTGAGTATAAATGAGTACTGTTGTCCATCATTGAAAACAAACCTTTAAACATTTACTTAAATGAATAAATGCTAAGCATTTAGATCTCAGGAGGTTATAGGTTGTGTGTGGATAGAATGACTTGTGAAAGGTCCCTTTTATTGTTAAGGTGACATCCAGAGACAAGACACAGAAGCACAGGGATATGAGAGAGTGAGCACATATCAGAAAGGGGACAGAATTATAAACCCGTGGTCCCCAAAGTCAGCTCTAGACAATTTGTAATTATTTCTGGTATTATTGACAACTTCCCAGTCTGTATTGTTTAATTGTTGGGAACTGAAGAACAACCTTCCCGAGGTAGGGGAAACCTCACTGTAAATCAGAAAAAAAGAGAGAACGAGCTTAAACGATCATGTCTAGATTAGTAACCCGAAGTGTGTGGAATGTTTTGAGAAAATATCAAGGTTATAATGAAGGTAATAAGTTATCTGTGGAACTGATGTTATCATATAAGCTAAAGGAATGACTTACTTTTTTTTTTTAGCCTGAGTAGAACTGAGTTTCAAAGTTGATGGAACTGTTTTTGAAACTACCTAGCACTGAGTTGAAGTGATGCTCTGCATTCCCTGCTCTGCTACCTGTTCCCAGTACCTAGGTGTGAAGGCTGACTCACTTGTTTCTGGAATTCCACTGGGCGCTTTGCTTCCTTTCTCCGAGAAGAACCACTGATAATAACAGAGCCACCACAGAGGCTGTAGAGATTGACATGAGACAGCACATTATTTAGATGTATTTAAGGTGAATATTCCTTTTTTTAACTTATGAAATTTAGTAACACATTTGAAGGGTGTCGAGGATTTTCTGACATTATGTTTTCTGTTGCGTTTGTTAGTGAGGAACAACTTATCCTTTCTTTAAAGCCTGAAGATGACAGTACTTTTTCTTTAGTCTTGGGAACTGCTCATTTCTTTGAGAACGATTCAGCTCTCTTAGTTTTATGTCCCTTTAAATACATCCTGTGGCCAGTCTCTCGTAGGAAGACATCTTCCAGAATAATTTCACAGCTTAATTATTTCTGTTTTGAAAACTTCTTAACTTCTTTCTACTCCATTTTGTTGAAAAAAAAAGTTGTACGGTCAAGAACTGGAATGGTATAAAGAAGAAATCTGGTTGAAGCAAATACAATTGTGTCTGTTAGTATATGTAATTGAGAGAATCAGGACAAAGTGATTTCCCCTCCAAATATTCAATTACCTTATTTACTTGTTGGAAAATGATATTCTTTTCTTGGAGTAAAACTCCACCAATATGTAAAATGCCATAAGGATAACTAAAAAGTCAGGCTTCCAGAAGTAACACTGAAAGACTTTGGGAATATTCAAGATTGTTTAGATTGCTAAAAGACTTGAGAGATAGAGAAAGGGAGGGAGGGAGGGAGGGAGAGAGAGAGAGAGAGAGAGAGAGAGAGAGAGAGAGAGAGAGAGAGAGAGAGCGCCCACTATTACTTTATTAATACATTGTCCCTCTGCCTCAGACAGGCTCCAGCTAACTGGGAGATCACAGTTAAGCTGGGAAACTGCCGGGTCTGGTCTGGTGAAATGGGAGCAGAGGCAGAGAATTCTCTGTGCAGTTTGTCCAGCATTGATGCTTCCGTGGATGTTTTTTAGTGATAGAGCCAGGAAGGAGCCTCACTTTTCCACACAGAAAGAGGGCTGTTGGATTGCATTCAGCCTTCCCTCTGGACATGCCTTTCAGCCCTGAAGTAAGGTTAAAAAAAATGACCATATGAAGAAGGGTGGTCCACCCAAAGAAGATCCCCTGTTCAAGAAAAGGCTGATTTGGCAGTCAAAATTTTGAGGTGCATCCTATTACAGGAATTGAATGAAAATATGGGTCTCCTAAGTGACTTCAGTGAAGTGACTGGGTCTAGGGGTGATGTAAGAACAATTATGTATTAGTATAAGGAAGAAAAATATGCAGTGATCTTACCCCAAGTACATACCTTTTAGCACAAGTGTAGTGTCTTATCAGTATTCAGTGAAAAGAGTTGAAAATATTTTCTCAAAGGGCAGAGAACTGAAATCTTCCATGAGTCTAAATTTGGTTTTGTTTGGCTGAATTCCCTGGACTGTGACTTATGGAGCACAGAAGAGAAAATGAACCAGTTATAGAAAGGGAACACTGGGTATTTATAGCCATGTATCAAAGCCTTCTTGTGGAATTGCATATTTTGGGTAGTCAGGAAATGAGATTTACTTGGGAAGCACTCATCAGAAAAAAAAAAAAGAAGTGGATTGATAATTAAATCAAGCCAATGAGAGATGGGTAAGATGAGTTATAGAAACACGCACACACTTCTCAGGAAAAGGTCACTAGTGACCTTGACAGCACCCAGGAGCACAGAGAAGATAAGAGACTAGGGGCTGAGGAGAAGGAAATTTACAGTGAGAAAACAGTACTAGTGAAGATGTCTCTTTGATTAAATGTGTCCGTGAAAGCCAAACGAAACACATTTAAAGGAAAACAAGCATGTTAAAGACTTTGTAATTTGCATGGTAAGCTTTGTTTTGTGAGAACCTGGCATGTTCAAAGGGTGTTGAGTTAAATACACCAAAATCAAAATTTAGAGAGAGTTATAGAAGTTTTGCGCTCAAGTTTTCCCAAGAGGTGTTTGTACTAACACACAGAGCAGAGGATTTTTGTAGTGTGGAAGGTACATGCCTTTTTGGTTTCTTTCCATTGTTCTTTCCTTCTTTCGTTTCTTGAGTCACAGTCTTGCTATGAGGCCCCAGTCCTCTGGCCTCATGCTGGCCTCAAGCTTACATAGAATTTCTTGCTTCAACTCCCCTAAGTGTTGGGATTACATTCTACTTGTATTTTTCTTGCATAATTAAATTATACTTATCTTTCTTTTATATACTTACCTATTTCTGTAGGGAAGACATAATGTTTGAGGGTTTGGAGAAAGTAATATAACCAATCCACTCAGCTTTCTCCTTGTACTATATTTCGTTTAGTAGATACAACATTTTCTTTTCATTTTTTTCTGATTGCCATCGACTACTTAAAAACATACTGGTATGGTGACTGGGGTTATATGAAAAGAAAAGACTATATTTGGGGGCATTTGGGCATAGAATATAAAGGGGATAAAAGGTGAGAAGTTGGAGAGCGTCATGAATGGTACAGCTGAGGATGCAATCAGAAATCCCTGCTGTTTTCAATGTCAAAGTTTCCATTAATACCGAAGTCAGGGCATCTTGGGGAGGTCACTTCTACAGCAATAGACAAGTAGGTTGGAGAAGGAGGTTGTCCAGGATGAACTGAGTGGCTAAAAATGAGAATTAGAACAGAGGCAGCTTCTAGGAGGTTCCTTTCAAGGAGCTAACTGCCTAGGCCAGCGGGGATGCTGAAGGAAAGTATGGAAAAAAGGCTCATGGGCCTATAGCATAGACAGGACTGAATTATTCACGCAGTCTATTACATTTCCCTATTCTCAGGAGTTGTGGCTTGGGGATTTGATGGCAGTTAGGTCAGAAAGATTCTTAATAAAATATAAGATCCCAGATGATCTTAGTGTGGAAGCATAGGAAGCAGTGTGGTGGTTTGCATTTCTAGAGGCATGCTGCCAGTTTTCACGTAATACTGGGGCAGAGTTCACCAACAGCAAGTCTGAATGGAACTAGTGCAGAACATAGGCCTGAGATATACTTTTACTTGACAGTAATGACCACCATCTTTCCAGAACAACCCTATATTTGCCCAATTTTCAAATAAATCTCTTCCCTCTGATGCATTGAAAGGAGCCAGAAAATGCAAATGTACTTTAAAGTACGTTAGTAATGTCTGGTAAAGCCTTGTGCCAGGCTCTATCGAAGCACTATACTCTCTTCTTCAGCACTTCTTTTATTCACTTCTTGTTTTATCTTTTTTCCCTCTGTATAATTCTGCTGTACTGTAATATGACTGAGAACAATTATTTTTCTATTGTTGACGCTTCAGTTCCTACTCCACAGAATAACTCCTGTAGCAGATATAAGAGAACTAAAGGCTGCTTGTTAATGACTATATTTGGAGTAGTGTAGAAGTAACCGTCTTATTCAATAAGAAACACAGAACCAATGCAAAGATGAAAGCCCAAGAGGTCAGAGCTAAGAGCCTTACCCTTCACTCTGCAGCTATCCTCTTCAGCCTATAGGCTTAGCGTATCTGACAGGCTCATTTGTGAAGTAGGTTGTACACAAGGTCAACAGTTCGACCTCACATTGGGTGAGAGCAGTCCATGTACCAGAAACACCTGAATTCCACTAGTGTCCTGTCATGATTCAGGAATTTGTTGGTTCTAGAAATTGTTGATTTTTTTTTTGTACCTCCTCTGTGGTTTGGAGTAAATGTCTGTCTCTCAGAACCATGAACGTTCTTCCCTAGAAGAGAAAATCTTCACAGCAATTTCTCCCCACCATTTGTCTTGCCAAATTTTTTCAAACTGACCTTTGCCGATGCTTTCTTGTAACACGATGGTCCTGGCAATTCTTCTCTGAACAAGCAGCAGTAAACCTTTTGTCCCAGGTAGCAGCATCATTGTAGTCACCAACACGAAGAGAGGTAGCCAGCAACATGGAGCAGCAGCCTCTGCCTCCATGGTCCCACCACCGTTTGTGGCTGGGCCTGGGCCAAAGCTTTTCCTTAGCAATCCTCCTAGGTCGCCCTCAAACTTGGGATCCTCCTGCCTCTGCCTCCTTCAGCAAATCCAACCGGCGTGCACCACCACAACCGGCCGAGTGTAGCTGGGGTCTGAGCAGGGACCTGCACGGCCACAAGCAAGCAGCTTTTTCATGAATTCGTACCACAAATGTTGGGCGCCAGATGTAGCAGGAATCTTAGAGAGTCTTATTAATAAAATCAAACCTGAGGCCAGTTATTGGGGTGAAATGCTGGATGGTCAGAGAGACAGAACAAGTCACAGCTAACCTCACCTGGCCAACTTCTCAGCTGATCTTGTTTCCTCAGACAGGAAGCCTCTGTGTCCTCATCCCAATGGCTCTCAGCTGAACTGTTGTTCAAAAGCCTGAAGCTTAACCAGCTAAAAGCTTAACCAGCCAAATGCTTCTAGTTTCTGGTCTTCACACCTTATATACCTTTCTGCTTTCTACCACCACTCCCTAGGATTAAAGGCTCACTTTCTGGGATTAAAGGCGTGTGTCACCATGCCTGGCCGTTTCCAATGTGGCCTTGAACTCACAGAGATCCAGAGGGATTTCTACCTCTGGTTTGCTAGGATTAAAGGTGTGAGTGCCACCATTTTCTAGCCTTTGTATCGAGTGGCTGTTCTGTCTCTGACCCCAGATAAGTTTATTAGGGTGCACAATATTTCGGGGAACACAACACCACCGCAGAGTAGAGCTCAGAGAACAGCAACATGATGTCTTATTCCATCGAATATATTCCTCAGCCTAGGCGCTGCCATTTTGGGTGCTTCATTCTTCAGAAAACGAGGGGCCACTTTAAGATGAGTGGTTAATGGTGTGATATCAGGTATGATACATGTGTGGTAAGGCAATGAAGACATAGAAATTAGGTGAGATAAGCCAAAATATAGCAGCATATAGCTTTGGCTGTTATATATAGGCTCCAGAGAAATTAAATAAAATGAAGCAAAACATTTAATGCTTGCAAGAGATTTATTAGTAAAAGTAAAGAAATTCCAATTTCAGGCCACTATTCTTCTCTACTGTTACACTTCATGTGGCTCACAGTCCCATCACAGTAGAAACAACCTCATGAGAGGAAAATGCTGAGTTAAACTTTGAGTTGCTAAAAAAAGGACCATGTTTCAAAAGTTTGTACCTGAAAATTTAAAAAATAATATATTAGTGACTCAAAATATAAGCGACCAGTTTGACTGATTTCATTTGTTTTCCCTCCAGGCTCCCTCCAGACAGTGTGGTGTGTGGTGTAAAGTGTAAGGGCCTTGCTTTCTCCATCGTGTTTTCAGACTTCTTTTCAGGCCATGGAGGCTCATTATGTTTTCCATTCCTGGTTATGGCAGTCAAGAGTGTTCCTTCTCTCTCTCCACCCTTGACTTGAAACTTTGAGGTCATATGTACTAGAGGGAGCACATGAGTGAGAGTCATGTGTCAGATACATATGTATATGATCTAGTGTGAGGAAGAAATAGTATTCAAAAAACATTAATATTTTTGAGATAACTTGTTTTCATAGCATGATGATATAGTGACTGTTGACTTATTATCTAAATGGGGTCAGTCATCATACAAATACATGCAGAATTCTTTAACATCAAGACTAATAACCACATTTTTCCCAACAAGTATGTCATTGTTATACTACTTTAGAATATCATAGTGCTTTTTATTATACTTCTTTTTATTATAAATACATTACCTCAACATTGTAAAGTATATTCTTGGAACTATCAGTGATCATCAAACATTGTAACCAGTGTGAGTAAGTTCTCTATCACCCACAATCAATGTAATTCTAGGCAAATTAGTCATTTGTGTTTTAGTTTACTCATCAATAAAATAATACAGAACACACAAAATTAATGCTTATCTTAACATAAGACTTTGAAAGAGAGTTTATGTAGATGCATGGGAAATAGAAATCAATATTTGCTTTTGAAAATCTATTTCTGCTGAGGTAATACTAATTTGGTGTATTTATGGGTACATAAGTATTCTAAACCTGGAAATTGTTTTTCATATGCTAATAAGCTAAGACAAACATGAATATTATGCCCTCTTTAAAATTTTCATTTTAAAATGATTCATTGAAGAAATGTTCCTTTAAAAAAATCTTGAATCAATAACAATCACATTTATCACTTGATTATTTGGTGTTGCTTAATCTTATATGTTACTCAGACAAACACCATTCTTAAAGTACTATTATTTCTACTTGAAAGATGTGGGAATAAAATCACACCAATAAACAACAATTAGCTTGGGCTATCCTGTTACTAAGTGTTGATCTTGAAGTATTGAACATTGTAGTCTAACACCTGAAATTACCTTGTTTTCATTACACAGGAGAGGTAAAATACAGAATTTCTTCACTACCATAGTCTGGAAGATCTTGTAAATTGTCTCCTGGAGGCACCCGTTGGGAATAATCATCATCCTGAAAGTTAAGGTCATCTAAATGCTAAGGATGAAAAAGATAAATGAGAAATGAAGTGCTTGTGTTAATAATGAGGTCAGCATTCTGACAGCCTCACTGGTTTCTGGTCTGGAAGGGGTTTCTGGGTAAATACATTTCCAGAAATGTTGCTACCCATTATTGCTAACCTGAGAATGGGCTAAATTTATTTACATAACCTCTGGCTTACTCAGATGTCTTTGTATAGTCCTTGGGGGCATTTGGAGACCTCCTAAAAGTTCTCACCTTGTGCTTTTCCAGAAGTCAGCAGGTGATGAAGGTGACAGATGAAGATATGATGAGGAATGAATTAACTCTGGGGACATATCTCTTCTCCTACTGGAGCATCTTTCAACTTTGGGGACATACCTCTTCCCGTACTGGAGCATCTTTCAACATTTTGGGACATAACTGGTTCCCTGCTGGAGCATCTTTCAACTTCTCTGATATCATCCCAGAATATCCCATCACATTAGATACTCATTAAATCATAATTATATGATATGGTTGTTAAAATAATTCTTCAACAGAAATATCTTCTCCATATGAGGAAATTCATTAATTAACAGTGCAGCTAAGATTTAGAGAACCCACACAATAGTTTTAAGATCATGTCTAGACTCTTGGTACTTTTTATTGTATTTTATAATAACTACATAGCTTTATTTGGGGGTATATATTTATTTTTGTGGAGGAATATAATTTCCTGTACAAGTTGGAACAAAGATGATGTGATAGTGGACATCATCTGACTGGGTCACCACAGCAAAGACAGGTCCAGCAGTTTGAAATCTAAGTGAGATATTTCGAACTGCATGCACCACTGGCCCTTTAAACAGTTTAAAAAATATACCTTTTTTTTTTAACATTTCAAACAAGGAAAAAAACCTTCAAATAAACAGGTAAAAATTTGCACTTATTACTTAATTTTATATATTCTTCTTTATTCTTCAAACTTTAAATTACCAGTGTTTATGTGATATATATTCTGTCTAGGCACAGCTCAATCACAAATGAAGAACATAACCCGAAGGTATGTAGCCTTGGAGGCTCAGGCAAGAGGATGGGGAATTTGAGACCAGACTGGGTTCTATAGTGGAACAGTACTTTAAACAAGCAAGCAAAAATCTACCCTCTAATTTTATAATTATATATTTAAAATGAATGATGATACATATAATACTTAATTAACTAAGATTTTTTTTTCCGGTAGTCATAGTGATTACAACAAATTTAGAAAATGATTAGGGGGATCAAGAAATGCATTTCAGATGTGGTAGAAAAAAATCAGTAAAAGTCTTATTTAAATGTTAAGATATTAAATGATTACCTTTTCACTGGATGGATCCCAGGCATTTGGGACATTTTCCCTCTGAACCAATGACAGAAAGAGAGTTAGTTGTTTAAATTTTTAAAAAAATATTTTAGAATGTCCTCTAAAACAATCCATGATTGTTTATATTCAAAATAATTGTGGACAGAATCCTCTAGTTGCAATACTGAATTTCATAACTTACCTAAATGTATAGTCATTTTCAATTAGATTATCCCTCATCATATCACACAAAATTGCATTTTATAGAATCATTTTTAATTTCTGGCTTGGATTAAGATTTTTTACCTAACACATATATGGATACACACACACACACACACACACACACACACACACACACACACGTAGCTAGAGTTTTCCTGCCTGGCCCACAGTCAGGACAAATCTCTCTCACCTGCCAGTCCCACAGCCGCTCAGACCCGACCAAGTAAACACAGAGACTTATATTGGTTACAAACTGTATGGCCATGGCAGGCTTCTTGCTAACTTTTCTTACAGCTTAAATTAATCCATTTCTATAAATCTATACCTTGCCACATGGCTCGTGGCTTACTGGCATCTTCACATGCTGTTTCTCATCATGGCGTCTGGCAGTGTCTCTCAGCCTTCCACTTCCCAGCTTTATTCTCCTTCTTGTCCCGCCTATACTTCCTGCCTAGCCACTGGCCAATCAGTGATTTATTTATTGACCAATCAGCAACACACTTGACATACAGACCATCCCACAGCACACACACACACACACACACACACACACACACACACACACACACACACACATGTTTTATATGACTATATAAAAACATTTCTATTTTATTGAGTACTAAACTATTTAAGCCCATAGCAAAAATAGTTTTCCCAGGTTAATTTGCAAATTCCTCAAATATGACCTATGATTATATTAAATTAATTTGTCAACCCTGTTGTATTATATATTAAGTTTAAATTTAACCATATATAAAATTTACAATCTCAAAACTCTATTATGTATAGACAATACCATTTATTATTTTAAATTAAGATATAATTACATAATTTACCTCATTCCATTTTCTCCCATTAGTCCTTTCCATACCCTACCTTGCTCTTTCTCAGATTCATGTCTTCTTATTCTTTGTTTTATGTGTTTGTGTGTGTGTTGATTCTGTTTAGTGTTGCTTGTATGAAAGTGTCACTTAAATGCATAAAAATTAACAGGGGTGACCTAGGCAAGTGTACACACTAAGTTCACATTGGGTAACATTTTGAGTGGGATGCAGTGGTCTTAGTTTACTTGGGGAAAACTTCAGCAGGCTTGATAATAGTTTCTTTTATTGTAAAGGACCCAAGTTTCTGTGGCAAAACATTTTCACTAGTAAAATTATAAATTTGGGGTAAATGGAGTTCTTATATTTAAATTTGCAAGACAACTTGCTGTTATTTACAATTATTGAGTTTATAACTTAATATACAGTCTAACCATAATGTCATTATTGTCTAGAATCCTTTTTATAAAGCGAAGGAAACCCAGAGTTTTTGATTTACTTACTGTTCCTTCCGTCACCACATTCAAAACACACATAAAAACCAGGAATTTCATTGTCAATTTCTATGAAGAAAAATGATAATATATTTATTAAATATTAAGTATCATCATTGGAAGAGGTCATCTTCTTCCAGGGAACAGTGGTAAAATAAGGAAGGAAAATTAATTTTCTCTTTGTAGAAGATATTTTATGTAGATTTTTCATCGTTTCATAATCCTCCCAATGAGAGAAGACCAGCTGACTTGATGAGGAACACATCCCTACAAGCACTATGTTCTCTGGAGGGGTAATTGATTCACCTCAGTCTTATGTTTGAGCACTTAGAGCAATAACTGCATCTATCCATGCAGAATGACATTTTGTTCTTTTGCAAGCTGTTGATACTCCATTTCTCCAGAATGTGCCAATTCTTTGAGTATTGCTACCACTCATTGCTACCTACCCTTGTCTTATACACATTCACGATCTTGTATCACATTGGCTTCAGTGATCTAAAAGGTGGATTCATCATTTTCCTGATGGTTAGGCATCAATCTCCCACCCAAGGAGTGAAGGGGTGCTTGAAATTATCACTATCCCTCCTGTACACTCTCCAAATAGTTCGTCGAGTCATTATTTAATTTTACTCCCAGAATTTGCCTCTAGAAGCCGTGTATGCTTAGAGACTCAGATTCCTACAAACTAGCCCATAAATATGTGGGGATGTATAAAATGCCCAGCTTTAGTTTCAGTGAGAATATATCTTAATCTGATCGGTTGGAACATTCTATTTTTTTAAAAAATGATTTAGCATTTTAATATTTTAAACATTGATTAATTTTGTTGATACTTTTATCCATAAACACAATATATTCTGACCAGCCTTCCTTCTTTTACCTCCTTCCCAGTGCCTACCAGCCATTCCCCTCAGTGTTACTCAGCCCCTCCACAGATTCATGGCTTTTGGTTTTGTTTCATGACCTCTTTAGTTTAGTCATCTGTGTAACTATTGGAATGGAATTATGCCCTGGATCCTGGTAGGGTTATCAGTGGATGCGTATATGAAGGCAATAGCTCCCATTGCCATGAATATGTCAGTAGTAGTTTTTTTTTTTTTATTTTTTAATTGTACAAGGTTACCTAAGTTCGAGGTTTGGAAAATTCTTTAGGAAAATAATATGCTACCTCAAATGATCATGTTCTATCTAACATTGTCTATTTATATACCATGATGGTTTGAAATAAGGTAGTTGCAACTCATGTCCACCTCTGCATACCATCATCCTACACAACCACTCATTAGGCCACTTAAGACCATATTTGCAATGCAAACCATGAAAATAACATCTCACAAAGTTATGCTGCCAATAAAGATTGTTAAAATCTGTAATTTTGCTTCAGACACTGTTTTTTTTTTTTTTTAAATTAGGTTCCAGCTCTTTTTTCTTTATGGAACAAATTCAATTATATTCAAATTTGAATGTTTTCCCCACTTAGTGTTTTTGATATTTAAAATGCCTTTATGCTACAATTTGGCATTGAAAAGGGATTTTTTTTTTTACATAGAAAAGCATGAAAAATACCTCAGAATATTTTATAGGATTATGGGATTCATACTTAAATCTTGGAACAACTTAATTGAACATCTATCTGTTTCTCTCTCTCTCTCTGTCTCTCTCTCTTTCTCTCTCTCTGTGTCTCTCTCTCTTTCTCTCTCTCATCTATCTTTTAAATATCTTCTATCATCTACTTATCTACCAATAAACAATATATCTATGTATCTATCTAATCTATCATCTATCTATTATGTATCTCTATCCTCTATCTATATATCTCTCATCTGTCAGTTCATCTGTTTCTCTACCCATTTTGAACTTAAGTTAATGATACATCAGGTGAAATGTTAGTACTATGTCATTAATGTCCTTCTTTATCCATAAATACTGACACTCTCAGTTAAAACTGGATAAAGTAAATAAAATTTTACTTTTCTTAAGTCACCTAATATTGTCAGCAACAACCATTCTGACCCCCTCCAGAAGCCTAAAAGAATCTTTTAAAATAAATATTTTCATATGTAGATGGGGTAAATTTCAGTGATAATTAGTAACAGTATTTGCCAGGTAAAAAATTTCTTGGTCTAATAATTGTTCAGTTTTGGTGACTTTATTGTGTCAAGTAAAATGATGCATGAATAAAATAAAATAATGCTATTAATTCACTGTTTATATTCTTTTTTTTTTTTAAATGCTTTTTTTTTTTAAGTTTTTTTTTGGTTTTTCGAGACAGGGTTTCTCTGTGTAGCTTTGCGCCTTTCCTGGTACTCGCTTTGGAGACCAGGCTGGCCTCGAACTCACAGAGATCCGCCTGCCTCTGCCTCCCGAGTGCTGGGATTAAAGGCGTGCGCCACCACCGCCCGGCTTTATATTCTTTTCAGATGTTAGAACTTCAGACAGTCTTGAAATTAAGTAACCATTGCAACTTCTACCATTTAAAAATACTTCATGGCATCCCTGACAGCTTATGTTCTGAGTTCATTTTCTTAAGTCTCTACTTGTGTATTAAGTAATTTCTGATATACTTAGATTGAAATAAACATACTGTTCTAAGGCATCTTAATTTTCAGTCTCCATGTGGTAAGTCATTTTTCCCTCCTGAAGAAAAAAAAATTAAACAGACGCAGTGAGTCGTTTTTAATAGTGTTACCTTATTTCCAAGCTTTGAGATGGGCAGATGGTTCCCGATGTGAGCTGAGATTCAGTCTCACGGCTATTTAAACTTTTTTCCTACTTAACTTGTATCTGTTATCTTACTGATGCCAATCTTTTCATTCAAGCATTGCCAGAACTGGCCAGTATCTAGCTGTTTCCCTGATCTGTATCTATCTCAGGGCATTTGATCTATTTCTATTATGAAGTAGAATCAAATCAAATCTAGGCTTAAATGTAAGTAGAAGATTCAGAGGCAAACTCAATGCTTTTTTTTTTTTCTACAAAAAGTGAAATGCATTCTTAGTAAAATTGTAGTTGTTTTTTCTCTTTGGCAAATGATCTTTTAATAACATCTGATTTGTACATTTGATTTCTTGTCCTTTTTATAATGGAAACAAGAAGTAAATGGTATACTCACAGGATCTTAAAATAAAATAATTAGATCAGATGCAATTGTGCATGATTGCTTTGAGTTTTATACTGAAAAAAAGATAGTAATTGGGTATATGATGTTCAGTGACAGAAAACAGGGAGAAATTTAAGAATTTATAGCAAAGGTTCAGGAATAAGGCCCGAGTCATGATGGTATCAATGTAGGCATGCTTATAGACCATTAAATTCTTGAAAGTTTGAAGCTTTAGCTCACTGGATTTATTGAAAATCAGATATATAATTTTAGAGGAAAAGGAACCAAGGATAACATCCAGTGTTTAAATATTTATTTAAGCAATTTTTTTATTCATTTTACATACCAACCACAGATCCCTTCTCATCCCTCCTCCCGCTTTCCCTCACCCCCATCCCTTCCTCCAAATGAATAAGGCCTCCCATGGGGAGTCAGCAAAGCCTGGTACATTCAGTTGAGGCAGGACCAAGCCCCTCCCCACTGCATCAAGGCTGAGCAAGGTGTCCCAACATAGGTAATAGGCTCCAGAAAGCCAGCTTATGCACCAGGGATAGATCCTTATCCCACTCACAGGGCTCCTCAAACAAACCAAGCTACACAACTGTCTCCTGTATGTAGAGGACCTAGTTTGTTTGGTCCCATGCAGGTTCCACAGCTGTTGGTTGGAATTGGTCTACCTCAAGACCCAATGGTACCACTCTTGGGCATATACCCAAGGAATGCTCAATCATACCAAAAAGACATTTGCTCAACTATGTTCATAGCATCATTATTCACCATAGCCAGAACCTGAAAACAACCTAAATGCCCTTCAACTGAAGAATGGATAAAGAAAATGTGGTACATATATGTTGCACAAATCCTAAATGGTCTTATAATAAAAACCTAGAGCCAGATATCAGGGTGAAAGCTGAAAGATCGGAGAAACAGAGCAAGCTGCAGCTACCACCTCTTACCTCACCAGCTCTGCAAGACAGTAAATTCCTGTCTTCTCCCGCCATGTATTCTTTTCTCTGTCCAGCCCCATCACTTCCTGTTTCAACCTTCCTAGTGTTGGGATTACAGGTGTGTGATCTCAAGTGCTGAAATTAAAGGTTTGTGCCATTACTGCCTGGCTCTGTTTCTTCTTTAGCCTGGATTAATTTCGTGTAGCCCAGCATGGCCTTGAATCTCTACAAAGAGATCCAGACAGATCTCTGACTCTGCCTCCTGAGTGCTAGGATTAAAGATGTGTGACACCACTGCCTGACCTCTGTGGCTAACTCTGTGGCTGGCTCTGTTCTCTGATCCTCAGGCAAGCTTTATTTCTTAGATTACAAATATATCACCACACATGTACACAGTGGGGTATTACTCAGCTGTGAAAAGCAATGACATTATGAAATTTGCAGGCAAATGGATGGAAATAGAAAATATTATCCTGAGTGAGGTAACCCAGACCCAGAAATTCAAACATGGTATGTACTTATAAGTGGATACTAGCTGTAAAGCAAAGGATAATCAGACTACAACACACAGCGCCAGAGAAGCTAGGAAACAAGGAGGATCCTAAGAGGGATGCCTTGATCACCTTGGGAAGGGAAAACAGATGAGATCTCCATCAGTGTTTAGTCTTAGCAACTGATAAAAATAGTCTCAGTACTAGGGAAAATGTGTAAAGGACAAACAATGTGTGTGGGGAGGGTTAGGGTAAGAAGGAAAGGGATATCCCTCTGAAGAGTTTACAGTTTCAGTGTCAGGGCTTGTGGGGCTGCCACCCAGACTTCTGATGAGGAGTCTCTGTCATGTCTGTGAGGAAATAATAAGACTGATACTGACTGAACAGTAATATGTGCAAATTGAACCTCTCTTGCTACTTCATGCCATCCTGAGGATGAGATGCAGAGGTGTGGGGGAGGGGGGATGGCTGGAATGGAATGGGAATAGTGTCCTATTGCTTCTTTCTTGAGGATTCTTTTAGGGAAAATTTAGTAAGTAGTTGGCACAAAGAGGAATATGTTGTGTATTTTAACCTTACCATCACAAAGAAGAACATGAAAAGATGGCTTTGAGCTGGTGTGTGTGTGTGTGTGTGTGTGTCTACACACACATCTATCTATCATCTATCTATCTATCTATCTATCTATCTATCTATCTATCTATCTATCTATCTATCTATCTATCTATCTATCTATTTATATATTATCTATCATCAGTCTATCCATTCATCCACCCATCTATCCTCTTGGATTAATCTACATGTACTATCTCCTTCTACATATATTTTGATTTTCATATAAAAAATGAATTTCTTTCCTCTCTCTAAGTAGAGAAACTTCCCTATATATAAATGAAAAGACTTTTTTTTTCCACAGATATTTGGCTTCCAATCAAATCTTCCATTGAGTGTCTTTACTTGGATTGGAAACGTAAACCAAATTTGCATTTCCGAATGTTTGGGAACCTAACTACCCCACCTTCTATATTATTTTTTAAATAATACTTTTCTACTAGCTTCAATACACGAAGTACTACCAAGTCTACTTGGAAACCAATGTCTAAACACAACATGATTTCTTTGCTTATTAGTTAAATGGCTGAAGACCACCACAACTACTGGAACATTTTGGAGCATTACAAATTTATTTATTTGGAGCATTCCTTATTTATTTATTTATTTATTTATTTATTTATTTATTTATTTATTTATTTATTTATTTATTATGCACATGTGCACATGTGCCACAGCTTATGTTGGAAGGCCAAGAAGACGACTTACCGTAGTCACTTCTCTCCTACCATGTGTGCCCTGGGAATTAAAGTCAGGATATCAGGCTTTCTTGTAACCAAATACCTTTATCTGCTGAGTCATCTCACTGTCCCAAACATTGCCCATGGAGTCTGTGAAGTATTTTTGGTCTTTAATAGTCATGGTTCATTAGGCATGGTGGTCCATCCTTTAATCCAAGCACTCCAGAAGCAGAAGCAGGTGAATTTCTGAGAGTTTGAGGCCAGCTTGGTCTTCATAGAAGTTTCCAGGAAAGCTACATAATGAAACTGTCTTTAAAATTATTCTTCTTATGGTACATGAGATATTCACATCACCAGAATTCATCCCAACAAAGGTCTTATAGCTGGGTTATTAAGTATAGTAATAAGAGAAGCAATTAATATTTCTATCCAGTTATCCCAAAAACAATAATACTATCATCTTGGAGAAAGAATAAAAGAACACTATATGCTTGTCACTGAATAAGCCTTATAAGGCTATAAGTCTTATATATATTATTTGTAAGACAGAAGCTCATGTTTTAGGAATATCAATATCCTGATGAGTTTCATAATTGAGTTGTTATTTGCTATTTCATTATTTTGGTAAGCTGGCTGCATCTATGCAGGGTTCCATGGTAAGCCGTTGGTCATTGATGTCTTATTGTTTTTGTTTTTATATAATCTAATTCTTGGAAAAGAGGCAATACTTTTCAGAGTCTTTTGTAACATTTTGTAAGACTATTGTCAAAGACAAAGTAATCTACATGTAGAACAAAAGCCAATTTCTGGGAGAACAAAATGATGATCTTACAAGAATAAAAACCATTGAAGAACTATGTTAATTCCCTTAGGGAAATATCTGATATCTGGACTCAGCTTTGATTTGTGCTGATGGCATGCAAGAAGTGGCAGAACAAGGTCAGCCTAAAAATGCATGACTTAAACCAGTTTCTGGCCTGTGGTTTCTTGCCAGTATGAGTATTTTGTGCATGAGCCTTTTTAGCAAGCTTGTTATGGTTAGGAATAAATAATGACATTCATAAAACATACTGTGTGTATCTGATTACTGAGAACTTCTAAGGTAAGAGTCATTGGTAAACATATATATGGGACAAAATGTTTTCAATCTGGTACTCAATCCAAGAAGTCAATCAGTAGACCTATTCAAACCCCTAAAATCTTGTCACATACAAAGAGGTATATCAGGAGAAGATAGTGTGTCATTGCCCAGTAACATGAATTATTTCTTGCATCTGATAGCAATGTAGAGGTATGAATATCCTTAAAATCTAGCAAAAACAATTATGTGATGATAGAATCTAGCACTGGGTAAGAATCAGATACTTTTTTTTTTTTCTTTTTTTTTTTTTGGTTTTTCGAGACAGGGTTTCTCTGTGTAGCTTTGCGCCTTTCCTGGTACTCGCTTTGGAGACCAGGCTGGCCTTGAACTCACAGAGATCCGCCTGCCTCTGCCTCCCGAGTGCTGGGATTAAAGGCGTGCGCCACCACCGCCCGGCCAGATACTTTTTACAAACAACTAGAGTATGTAAATATCTTATAGCAAAATAGAATTCTCTATAGCAAAGGAATTATGAAGTAGTCATATACATATACACTACAGATTACAGATGTATTTTAATATTGATCAAAAGAAGCAAAGTTTGAAATTATCTGTACAAAAATATTATAAAAGTTGTTAAAATAGACAAAACTGAACAATATTATAAGGAATGCAACAATAGGGAAAGCTAGAACTAGTGATCTTGTTTTACTAGATAATTTTTAAGTCTAGGAACAAGAAAGAACATAGATAAATAGAAGGATGTAAGTGCTAAGTATCCAAACATATTTTATGAGTTTTCCAGACACTGGAAATGTGTACTTAATTATTACATTATACATCTATCTAGGCTTTTATCTAAAATACAGGCTTTGTAAATGTAAGTAAACAGATCCTTTAAAATTAAGAAGAATTTTGAAAAATTAAATTGAATAAATAAATGAGAGAATAATTGAGGAAGTTCTCAGGTTCCCAGTATTCAGATTTGGTTGAATGTTCTTTACAAACCTCAGTACCCATCTTTACACACTTACCAGTTTTTCACAAAGGAAATGACATTAATTCAACCTGTTAATATTTCCATTTCATTCAGTCTAGCTTTCCTCAATGCAGCCAAATTAGGAAACTACACAAATATTGTGTAATGTCAGATGACTTATTTGTGAATGACAGAAACATTTTACAGAACTTTGCAGTAACACTGACAAGTATAAATCATCCTCTATCATCAAATGCCATGTTTACACAAAACTTCATTTTTTCAAGGCTTAAATACTTCCTGTTACCTCTTACCTAGAGTAAAGCTTAAAAAAAAAAACAAAAACAAAAAACACCCCAAACAACCCCTGCCCAAAGAAAACACACTGCAAATGTGGTGTTGTTATAACATGCTCTTGATATTTCAGTTCATTTTCTCCATCTCCTTGGTTTCTTTTTATCCACTTAATAGTTATAAACTTTAATTTCTGCAAAAGAAAAAGCCCAATCCTTGACACCACAATTGTTAAAGTTGAGTATGATGTGGGCGTGTATAGCTTTCATTTATTTGTTTCATTCTTTTTTTCTTTTGTTTGTTTCCTCCTACTCTTCTAAAAATATTTAGTTACTGATCACTAAATTTGCCCCTGAACTGCTGTGGGATCTGTGGGACAGTGGTGAATATAAGGGATTCTTGCACTTACAATTGTTTATGTTGGATGAAAACAGCAATAAAGGACAGATGAATGAAGAACTAATGAAATAACTACTCTGAAAAAATGTAAGAGAAAGGAAAGCAGCAGGGCTTGGGAAGAAGGATCTATTCATATAGCAGAAGCAGGGAAGCAGACTATGAATAGGATAGTTACATGAGACCCAAAGCTCTGTCATGGAGAAGGATGCAGAATGTGATGGGGTGGTCATTAGCTAGGCCGGTTCAATGTGTCCATGGAGACCACTGTAGACTATGTTCTGTGTCCTAGAGAAGGCCCTGAAAAGCTTTTGAAAGAAGTGATTTGAGTGGAGCAGGCTTTGAGTTCCCACTGGAGTGCTGCTGCTCCCTGGAGCGGAGGAAGCAAGTAGAACAATCAGAGGATATTCTTTACAGCATAGGTATGCTCTCAGTTTCTCAAATTGATGTGAGGGATGGTATCAGCGAAAGTTGGTCCCCAGGCAGTGGAGAAGGTCAGAACGGTTAGGACTTAGGAATATGTTTCTCTTCTAGAATACAACCAGGTTTCTTGTTTATTATAAAAATATGTAAAATACAACTCTGCTCCAGTTGCCAGCCAGCAGGAAAAGTTCCTGTGGGCAGGCTCCCACACCAACCCCCACCCTGCAATCTACAAAACCCATGCCATACCCCAATACTCATCCACCTGTGACCCCAGTAACTTCCTGAGACATGGATTCCACCAGCTTTCACTGCATCAAGAGGTGAGTGACTCTTTTTCCACGCAGAAAGTCCTGTCTCAAGAACCCAGGCCCTGGGACACAGCCAGTCCCTGGGAATCCCCACCCAACTCTGCCCCAGTTGCCAGCCAGCAGGGAGAACTCCTGTGGGCAGGCTCTCCCACCAAAACCCCCCATCCGACCCTGCAATCTACAAGACCCACACCATACCCCAATACCCATCTGCTGGTGACCCCAGTAACTTCCTGAGTCACGGAATCTGCCAGCTCTCATTGGACCAAGAGAGGCTTTCTGAGCCACAGAATCAGCTAGTTTGGATTTGACTAAGAGCAGTTTCCTGAGATACAGAATCTGCCAGCTCCGGTTTGACCAAGAGCCTTTAAGATTGGACCCAGAGGGGCTCCTGAGACAAAGACACAGCAAGCACAGATTGGACCAATAGCAGCTTACTCAGACACAGGTACCTCTTGCACCTGTTGGAGTAAGAGATGGGTAGACACCGGTGCAAAAATATATACAACAACATAAAGAGCAATATGGCATTACCAGAACCTAGCCCTTCTACAACAGCAAGACCTGAACATCACAATGTAGAAGAAGCAGAAGAAAGCCACCTAAAAATAACTTCATGAAGATGCTAGAGGCCTTTAAAGAGGCAATGAAAAATTCCCTTAAAGAAATTGAGGAAAAGACAAATAAAAAATTGGAAGAAATCAATAAATCTCTTAAAGAAAGCCAAGAAAACCATGAAAAAGCAATTAAACATGTGAAGGAAACAGTTCAAGACCTGAAAACTGAAATAGAAACAATGAAGAAGACACAAACAGAGGGAATGCTGGAAATAGATAATCTGAATAAATGAACAGGAAACACAGATGCAAGCATAACCAACAGAATACAAGAGATGGAAGAGAGATACAATAGAGGAAATGGTGTAGAGGATACAATAGAGGAAATGGATTCATCAGTCAAAGAAAACACCAAAGCCACAAATGTCATTATACAAAATGTCCAGGAAATCTTGGACACCATGAAAAGGCCAAACCTAAGAATACTAGGGATAGAAGAAGGAGAAGAATACCAACTCAAAGACACAGAAAATACATTCAACAACATCATAGAAGAAAACTTTCCCAATTTAAAGAAGGAAATACCTGTGAAGATACAAGAATCTTATAGAACACCAAATAGACTAGGCCCCCCAAAAAGTCCCTTCACCACATAATAATTAAACCAATAATAATACAGGATAAAGAAAGAATATTAAGAGCAGCAAAGGAAAAAGGCCAAGTGACTTCTAAAGGCAGACCCGTCAGAATAACACCTGATTTCTCAATGGAGACTTTGAAAGCCAGAAGGACCTGGACAGATGTAATGCAGACACTAAAAGACCATGGATGCCAGCCTAGACTAATACAACCAGCAACACTTTCAATCACCATAGACAGAGTAAAGAAGACATTCCAAGACAAAACCAGATTTAAACAATACCTATCCACAAATCTAGCCCTACAGAAGGCACTAGAAGGAAAATTCCTAAGGAAGTCAGATAACCCCACAGCAATAAATCCCAAACAAGAGAAATACACACACTATCACCAAAAGATAACAGGAATTAACAATCACTGGTCATTAATATACCTTAATATCAATGGACTTAATTCACCTATACAAAGACACAGGCTAACAGAATGGATATGAAGTCAGGACCCATCCTTCTGCTGCATACAAGAAACACACCTCAACTTCAAAGACAGACACTACCTCAGAGTAAAAAGCTGGGAAAAGTCTTTCCAATGAAATCGACTTAAGAAGCAAGCTGGTGTAGCTATCTTAATATCTAACAAAATAGATTGCAAACTAAAATCAACAAAAGAGATTGAGAAGGATATTACATATTCACCACAGGAAAGATCCACCAAGATGAAGTTTCAATTCTTAACATTTATGCTCCAAATACAAGGGCACCTCTTGTGGACTGCAAGAATATATCATAGAGATTCAGCTGTGTATTAAAGCTGAACTTTGACTGGCCAAGGGTCTGTCAAAAGGCAAGGCCATTTACTATGAATATTTGGTGTTATCCAGCCTTTAATATTCCAGCTGTCTTCTGCTATGAAATCCTTGTGTGCCCAGACCAATTGGTAAACAGTTCAGCTCCCCAGATCTGCTGAACCTACTAAGTTATTAACTGCCCTGCTGAGCTTAGGAGACAAGCTGGCAGGAGACACATAGCTTTGTTTCCTGTGCTAATGAAACTCAGACCATCCCCTGGCCTTGAGGAGGCCTAGTGGTTCTCCAGAGCACTTTGACTAAGAACAAAAGAGGTTTTTACATATCAAGGTGAGAGATAAAACAATATTCCTGAGGAGGCAGGGAACGAGGTGCCCAGGGAAAGAAAAGGCAGGCATTTTCTGTAGACAAGGACAGAACAACATAGAGAGAAGAGAGGAAGACAGAGGTTCCATAGAGGGTAAGCAGATCTCAAGTAGAGTTTTCTGAGTGCCAGGAGTAGAGAGTAGCAGAGATGGAGAAAGAGGATGCAAAGATGGAGAAAGAGGATACAGAGGACGGATGAAGATGAGGCTGAAAGCATAGGAGTTAGTCATTAGCTGGACTATGAGCTAGGGAGCTGGACGGAACTGCAGTTATGGAAACAGGATTTCATCCCAGAGAAATAAAGTAGACAGATACAGAGCTTGGTATATCTAGAATTATTCCTGCCTTGAATGCCTGGTGGAACTATAGCTGAACCGATGTAATTTTTGTCTTAGAGGAATAAAGTTAACAGACATAAGAACATAGTGTACATAGATTTTTTTCCTTGATATCCCACGCCAGACATAGCAAAGCCCCCTTGGACCCTGGGGAATTGATAGGCACCCACATATGTAAAAGAAACATTCCTAAAGCTTAAATCACACATCAAGCCCCAAACATTAATAGTAGGAGACTTCAAAACCCCACTCTCACCACTGGACAGATCTGCCAAATCAAAACTTAACAGAGAAATAAAAGGCTTAACTGATATTTTGACTCAAATGGACTTAATAGATATCTACAGAACATTCCACCCTAACAAAAAAGAATATACCTTCTTCTCAGCACCCCATGGAACCTTCTCTAAAATCAACCACATACTCAGTCACAAAGCAAATCTCAACAGATAAAAAAAAAAGATGGAATAACCTCCTGTATTCTACCAGACCATCATGATTTAAAGTTAGATTTCAACAACAACAAAAATTACAGAAAGCCTACAATCTCATAGAAACTGAATAGAGATCAATGAAAATGAATGTACTACATGCCCAAACTTATGGGATACTATGAAAACAGTGCTAAGAGGAAAATTCATAGCACTAAATGCCCACATAAAGACGTTGGAGAAATCCTATACTAGTGACTTAACAGCACACCTAAAAGCTCTAGAACAAAAAGAAACCAACTCACTGAGGAGGAATAGATTCGGGAAATAATCAAAATGAAAGCTGAAATCAATAAAATAGAAACAAAGAGAACAACACAAAGATCAATGAAACGAAGAGTTGGTTCTTTGAGAAAATCCAACAAGAGAGACAAACCCTTATCCAAATTAACCGAAAGGCAGAGATAGCACATCCAAATTAACAAAATCAGAAATGAAAAGGGAGACATAACAATAGACAACAAAGAAATCCAGAGAATCATTAGGTCATACTTCAAAAACCTGATATTAACCCACACATCTATGAACACCTGATTTTTGACAAAGAAGCCAAAACTGTACAATGGAGAAAAGAAAGCATCTTCAACAAATGGTCCTGGCATAACTGGATGTCAACATGTAGATGATTGCAAATAGATCCATATCTATCACCATGCACAAAACTCAAGTCCAAGTAGATCAAAGACCTCAATGTAAAACCAGTTACACTGAACCTGATACAAGAGAAAGTAGGAAGTAGTCTTGAACGCATTGGCACTGGAGACCACTTCCTAAATATAACACCAGTAGCATAGACACTGAGAGCAACAATTAATAAATGGGACCTCCTGAAACTGAGAAGCTTCTGTAAGGCAAAGGACACAGTAAATAAGACAAAACAACAACCTACAGAATTGGAAAAGATTTTCACCAACCCCCACATCTGACAGAGGGCTGATCTCCAAAATATATAAAGAACTCAAGAAACTAGACATCAAAATAATGAACAATCCAATTAAAAATTGGGCTATAGAGCTAAACAGAGAATTCTCAAAGGAAGAATTTCAAATGGCTGAAAAACATTTAAGGAATTGCTCAACATCCTCAGTCATCAGGGAGATGCAAATCAAAACAACTCTGAGATACCATCTTATACCTGTCAGAATGGCTAAGAACAAAAGCGCTGCAGACAGCTTATGTTGGAGAGGATGTGGAGCAATGGGACACTCCTCCACTGTTGGTGGGAGTGCAAACTTGCAAAGCCACTCTGGAAATCAGTGTAGCAGTTTCTCAGAAAATTTGGAATAAATCTTCCTCAAGACCCAGCTATACCACTCTTGGGCATATACCCAAGGAATGCTCAATCATACCACAACTATGTTCATAGCATCATTATTCATAATAGCCAGAACCTGGAAACAACCTCGATGCCCCTCAACTGAAGAATGGATTAAGAAAATGTGGTACATGTACACAATGGAGTACTACTCAGCAGAGAAAAACAATGACATCACGAAATTTGCAGGCAAATGGATGGAACTAAAAAATATCATCCTGAGTGAGATAACCTAGACTCAGAAGGACAAACATGTTATGTACCCACTCATAAGTGGATACTAGCTGTAAAGCAAAGGATAACCTCACAACAACCCACAACTCTAGAGAAGCTAGCTAGCAAAGAAGACCCAAAGAGGGATGCATGGATCACCCTGGGAAGGTGAAATAGGTGAGATCTCCATGAGTAAACTGGAGGTGAGAGGTGGGCAATGGAGGATAGGGGATGAGAACATAAGGGAATGGGATGATTGAGCTGGAACAGGGATGGAGTGGGAAAGCAATGAAAGAGATACCATGATAGAGGGAGATATCATGGGGATAGAGAGAAACCTGGTGCTAGGGAAGTCGCCAGGAATCCCCAAGGATGACCCCAGGTTGGACTACTAGAAATAGTGGAGAGGGAACCTGAACTGAACTGGCTTACCCCAGTGATCAGATCGGTGAATACCCTAACTGTCATCATAGAGCTTTTCTCCAGTGACTGATGGAAGCAGACGCAGAGATCCACAGCCAAACACCAGGCAGAGCTCCAGGAGTCCAGTCAAAGAGAGTGAAGAGGGATTCTATGAGCAAGTGCACCAGGATCATGATGGGAAAACCTGCAGAGAGGACCAAACCAAACTAGTGGGAATGCATGAAAGTTAGATCAATGGCTGTGGAGCCTGCATGGGACTAGACTAGGCCCTCTGCATGGTGAGACAACTGTGTAGCTTGATCTGTTTGGGGGGTCCCCTGGCAGTAGAATCAGAATCCATCCCTGGTGCATGAGTGGGCTTTTTGGAGTCTACCACCTATGATGGGACACCTCATGCAGCCTTGAGGCAGGGGGAAGAGCTTGGAATTGCCTCTACTGGATGTACCTCCCCATGGAAGGCCTTGCCTTCTTATAGGGGAGAGTGGGGGGTGAGTTGGGATGGGGAGGTTGGCAGGTCAGGAGGAGGGAAGTAGGGGATCTTTGATTGGTGTGTAAAATGAATGGAAACATTTTCTTAATTAGAAAAAAGAAAAAAAGTAAAATAATGAATGTATGTATGAATCAAGCTTGAGACCATTTTTACTTGTGTTGGAAACGCAGAAGTTTCTGTGAATCAGAGTCTTGTTCACCTATGGATAAATCAAGTCTTGAGGATGTCAAATTTAACAGACTGTTTTTTAATATGAGCAACTTGGCCTAATTATAGGATTGTTGTGTTGTAGCTTACCAATGGACGTGAAAACTGCTACTGGATGTAATATACATCTTATAGTATTATTGTAAGGTAAATCAAACTGTATTTACTGACACACTGATTTTGTGCAGAAGAAAAATGTTGATGGAAAACTAATTTTGCATTTAAACTACTAAAATCATGGATAGCATAAGGAGTTTGTTATACACACAGTCAAACTTCTGTGTTTTGTGGTGAAAGATTCTTGATGAAAGATACGATCTTTTAAAATTAATAACCCATCTCATCAACACTAAAATCACACTGAAGGAGTGCACTCAAATCCTGAGACGGGAAGCTATTTCAGTCTGCTCTACCACAGCTTTCCCTCAGGTCACATGGCAGCTTGCCTAAATTATCCTGACAGATTAAGGAATCTAATAATCCTAATAACCCCCTTTATGATGAATTCATTCTTTCCACTTTCTTCCATGTCTGTTGGTGGTGTATATATTGCTACCAATATGTATCACTATGGAACTTTCTTTATCATATTCTGATTGTATTTCTCTACAGTTAGCCTGTAAAAGTTTAGAAGAGGTGGCCTTGGTTTCTAAATGTCATATATTAATAATTAATAGTGTCATATATTAATGTAGTATATGTTTATTCTATAACTGATAAATAATTGAAAATTTAAAATTTATTTGTATTGTTACTTAAAATGACAGTTTGAGCATTAATTTTTTACTTTTTCAAATTTTCTCAATTTCTGTGAATTCTAATATCTAATGTGATCACCAGAGTTGTTCATCATATATTGGAGGAAGCATTTGTCACATCTAAATGTTTAGTTTTACCCCCCAGTGAGAATTTTTTTAAGTAAAAGGTTTTTTCTTTTTTAAATTTTTGTTTGATACATCTTTGCAACTTGGCATTCCTAAGTGTGCATACTCTCTGCCTGGTGCCTTTGCCATTGAAAAATGGACATGACCCTGTTTTCTTTTTCCATATTTTCCCCTCTATACTAAAGTAGAATTCCTCATAACAAGTAATACTTCTCTATCTTTTATGAGTTGCCTATGTTTTTTTCCAATGTCTTTTTCAAACAACACAGAAAGCCTAGATTCTTGTATTTCTCCTTCCATTAACAGCATTGGTTTGTCTTAATTATCAAATATTTTTTTATTATTTTTTCTTCTAAATGTCTTTCCTAGTATTTGTTGTTGTTGTTGTTGTTAATGAGAACAGTCCTTTATTTATACTTGCTTAGAAATGAGAAAAAACATTAGTTACATGTAAAGGTTTTCAGCAACACAGGAAGGATTAAGTAACAGCATCCAGAGGGATCCCCACTTAGCTAATAAAATGATTCTGAAAATATTTTAAAACATAGAGAAGTATTTATAACCTGGGAATTGAAAATGTAAATTTTGTAAGGCTACATCTGTACATGGGGTTGGGGTCCCTGTACTTACAGAAATGTAAATGTTAAGATATTATTATGGTGTAATAGTGGCGGGAATGTGTGTGTGGGGCAACCAACTGCTTTATGATGGGAATTGAGACTTAACTTGCTTAATGGATAGAGCTTCAAATTACCTTCTAGATGATATTTTATACTTACAGATAAATAAGGTAACCTCTTAGCTTTTATCAGAGAAGCTTCCTTTTTGTGATGCATAGAGGCTAATACAGACTTACAATTGGCCAACTTGTGGAGAATACATGGTTATGGAGCTCTCAGCCCTGAGACATTTCACACACACACACACACACACACACACACACACACACACACACACACACTCATATACCCCAAGAAACAACACAGGGAAGAAAGGGGTGGAACGAGTGTAGGAGACAATGTGGATGACAGGGGTCAATCAGTGTCTTCTGGACCTGACAGGGCTGTTGCACTCATGACCTCGGGGCGGCTGTGGTTGCCAGAGAAAGACTTGACCCTGCTCCTTGCCGCATTCTTCCTTGAGAACTTGGAAGTCTACCCGGCCACTGGCTTACTCGCGCTCAAGGAGGTGCAGCACGTTTGGGAAACGCTGGGATGTGGAAATCAGTCTTTAAACCGAGAAGTCTCTCCAGGTGCCCATGTGGAGCTTGCCCTGCATATTGGATTTCTGGATTTCCAACAACTGATATTCTAAAGCTGAATGCTTAGAAGTTAAGTCTTTAAACTCCTTCATAAACATCTCCTTGACTTTTTCCATCTCATCCCTCAGTTTCTGTTTTTCTTCCTCCTCCCATCTATCAACTAATTTCTGAAAGTCCTCTTTGGTTTTCAGCGCTTCCCCGTCTTCAGAGATCCTGACTGTGTGGGTGTGCTGGGTGGCCTCTAGCTGAGCCTTGGTGAACTGAAGCTGCTCCTTCAACATGTTGATCTCCTGCAGCTTGTCATTCTGTGCCTTTGTACTTCTCCCAAGACAAGAATCTGCAGGGTGACGGCGATGAACGTGGCTCTGTAGAAAAGCTTGGCTCATAAAGGCCTTGTCACAAAAACGGCACTGGTAATGGCTGGCTTTGGCCTGGCCCATCATCAGCTGCTGGGCAGACAACACCTTCTTCCTGCGCCTACACTCCTGCTTGAGCAGTCTGATCTCCTCAGCCTGCTTGGTGAGTAGCTCTTTGTTCCGCTCACAGCCACTCAGACTGAGGCGCAACCGTTCCTCCACCACGTTCAGCTGGGAGGCGAGGAACTCCTGAGAATGCATCAGGTACTCGATCGTGAGTTGCGCCAGGCGGGTGAGCTTCAACAGCAATGGGTCCACCCCAGACTGGCAATGCGGGCACTTCTCGTCCTCCAGCTTGCCGAAGGTGATGTTCATGATGTTCTCCTGAAGTGTCAGGATATCCACGGCTCCCACCACCTTGTCCACATCAATGGCGCCCAGCCGCCTCCAGTCCACATTCTGTATACGGGGTTGAAATTGGAAGGAGGGCAGAGATCCGGATGCTGAGCTGGGGGTGACAAAGACCCTGGAAGATGTTCCTTCCCTTGGAGCATCATGCCTCTCCGGGCTGTCGGACTGAGGGTAGCAGATGTGTTTCTGGAAAGGCATTCTTGAAAGCCACCCGTCTGTCTATCGTCTGTCTATCCTCTTGCTGGAGGAGCAGGGCAGTCTCTCCTACCTGGTTGGGCCATCTGTAGTCCCACACCACCACACCCAGTGTGAGAAGGTGAAGACCTGGGTCCCTGCTGCAGCGGTTGCGGCCAAAGACCATTTAGATGTCCAGGACGTTGCTATGGCAGCGCTCAGCCTCATCTTGGAACTCAAGGCCTGTCGGCTCACGAGCATTCTGACTGCACCCACCGACCTTACAAATGGGGAGTGCAGCATTCTGGAGAACTTAAGTCTTACAGCGACTTGCAGGCCATATGATTCTTGTTTTGAGAGTCTTTGGGGGTGGGGTTGCCAGTGGTTTCCGTAGAGATCAAGGAGCCAAGAAAAACCAGGCATTCCTTAATCCACCAGGGAGGATTGGAACAACTATGAGCCCTCTCCCCTTTTCCTGTCTTCTGGCATTTCTGTGGATTTTGGGCTCCATCCACTGTGCTGGCAGGATTAGAGAGAACAAGTGGTCCTTGACCTCTGGAGTATTATCAGAACTTAACACAGTAGAAGAAAAAAGACTGTGCCCAGAAGATGCATGAATAAAGAACAATTGACTGAATTAGGCACCTGGTTAAGGTAATAATGGCTCTAGGCCCATATCCCTCCTATCTTCTCTGGCTGGGGCCTGTTCAAGGGACAAGCCCTCGCTCTGGGCCATAAGGCTATGAACTGTTGTATTTATTTGTATGTCACTAACCAACCAAGACTTTCTAACTGGGGTTCCCAGTTTCAGTCTCTTCTAGCCCACAATACTCTGTCTCTGTATCAATTGTCATAAAACTAGTACTTTGATACCATCATTCTCTGTTCTGAAAGTCCTTCTTGGCTGCCCAGTGCACAGAGGTCCTCTTAAGGCCTTTATGATGTGCAGCAGTTTGAGCAGTCGTTTATACCCTGGGGCCACTGAACTTTTAGATTTTTCCAAAATATTGCTTAAATTCTTGCAATAAGCTTCAAATTTCTCAGCATTTGGCCATAGGCACATCATTCTTTAATGCTAAAAAAATTTATAGATTTAGGGCTGGAGAGAAAGCTCAGTGGTTAAGAGCATTGGTCGCTCTTCTGGAGGCCTGGGTTTGGATTCCTGCTTGGTGACTTGCAACCTTCTGGAACTCAGTTCTGTCGCCCTCTTCTGGATTGAGCAGGCACTGCACTCACATGGAGCAAAGACAAGCGTGCAGGCAAACACTCCTACACATAAAATACTTTTTTCTACATAAAATATTTTTTAAAGTTAAGATTTATGAGTAAAATCTTCTATCTTCATAGAATTTTCAATGTTTCACTTCAAGATAGGATATTATTTTTCCAGAAATTAATTTGATACAATTTTTATCTCCCCTTTGTCATGTTGTGTCGTCCCCCCCCGCCCCCCCCCCGCCGCGCCCCCCCCCCCCCCCCGCCGCCGCCCCCCCCCACCTCCCACCAGCCCATGCCCCTCCATACTTCTCTTGGCAGTCATGGGTTTCTTTGTAGCCCAGGCTGGCCTCAAACTCAGACTCTTCTTGCATCTGCCTTCCCAATGCTGGAATGATGTGGCCTGGCCACTAGGCTAGCTTCATCTTTTCCGCACTATATAAAGTTCATCTCAGCCATGAATGCACTTTAGAGTATGTGAGTTATACTATCTGCCTGTGATAAGATGGGACAGGAAGCTAACTCAGGAAATCTCCCTCACATGGTATGAGGAGTGTGATTGCCAGAGGCTTGGACTTCAACAGAACTGAGAAGCTGACTTCTTACCCCAAATAATGAGTAAAGCGCTGTTTAACATATCACATGCTGAAGGCCAAATGCATGATTTTAGTTTAATAAAGTGACCTGGGGAAAAGATCTAGTGAGTGGAGCTATATTCTCATGGATTCCCTGCCCCCCCACCGAGAATTCATTGGAGTAGCCAGTAAAGTAAGGGAGCAACATGTAGTGACATCAAGGTATGTAGAAAAGGGAGGATTTTGTAATTATTGGCACACTAGCCTTCCCTGAAAGCAAGCTGATTAGCATCCTGAAGACTTTTTGCTATTAAATTAGGTTAATTTATTATTAAATTAAATCAGACCAAATGCAAAAGGCTCCATTGAGTATTTGTGTCTTCAGATAATTTAACTCCTTTAAAGAGATAGGCTTTACATTAATTATAATCAATAATATTAATTGGTTGATTGAGATATTCTTTCTTTCTTTTTTTCCCTTTTAGCTTTCTTGGGGTCTGACTGAAAAAAAAATGTCTATTTTAAAAGTGTATAATGGCATTTGATATATATATATATATATGTGTGTGTGTGTGTGTGTGTGTGTGTGTGTACACATATGCATATATGCATACACATGCATATACATAAATACACAGAGTAAAAAGATTACCACTATCATGTAAAGTGACATATTCACATCACCTGGAACAGTTGCATTTTGGGGACTGACTATCCTTAAAGTAGACCCTCTCCATACGTTTCTAGTACATAATACATTAATATGTGGTCATCCAGCTGCAGTTTTGTCCCCAGACTGTTTTATCTTCCAATGGAAAATCAACACCCTCTGAACACTCTTATCATTCTGGTCTTTACAAAGTAAGTCCTGGGGCTTCAGCCTTCCAAGTAGGAGGTGGACTTTGACAGCCCAAGGATGGAAAACAAACTTCTAGCATTACTGGAGAAAAGCATGGCTACAACACTTATTTACAGAGAGGGAAATCATGCACATTTTTCTACCTTGGCTTCCCCGTTTCCATTTGGAATGCTGCAGTGGTGGTAATTTTCTAATGGGGAGTATTTTAGTTATTGTGTCTCAGGCTTATCATGGGACCACCATTTAGAGTACAGGTAACTTGTCCTTTCCGTTCGATGTTCAGGAGCAGGAAAAGTCCCATTTTGATGCAGTTAAGGGTGAGGATCTTGAATTTTTTTTTTCTGATATGGTGAGAACGTGTCTGTGTTCTATTTGTGGGAGCTAGACTGAAGTGGGGAGATTTTAATTAGTAAGTTAAGACATGCTGAGATTTGCTGTTTATTTATTTATAACCTAGGATTTCTCAGCTTCCCCTTTATTCCACTGGGTTCATTTAACTGCCTTTCAAAGAACCAAAGGTGGGTAGAAGCCAAAAAAATGACAGCCCAAGGCAAAGCCTGGAAGAAATGTCCAGGGCTGTCTGAGTACATATTGCCAACCCACTGACCTTAATTCAGTAAAATTAATTTTGAACTTCTGATCTTCATATCATGAGAAAATAGTTTTCTTTTGTTTCAAACTGTGCATTTTGTGGTAATTTGTTGCAACAGTCAAAAGAAACTACTCAAATCACTGTTCAACAGCACATTAGTTTACTTTGCCTTTCCTTCCAGTAACATTCAAAGTCCATAACTTCTTGGTATGCTTTTCCATCTTGCTGCAAATATTTTGTAGCTATTTAATTGTTGGCAAGTCGTTGTCTTTAAAATAGAACAATATCTATTTGTATGATTATTATCAGGGCTGAATATTTGTAAGGAACATGGCATAACTTTTGAGACTCAGAAGGGCCATGTAAGTTGGTATTAAATGTATTATTCAGAAAAGTGGCTGACATTTTGAAGTCAAGGGATTGGGGATGGGTGGGAGGGTCAGTGTTGTCAAAATGGTTTCTATGAGAAAGTATTTAGACACAAAAGACAAAATTGTCTTGTATTCTAGAGACTGTTTGAAAAAAAGTGCCTACTATTACTGCATATTTAAATTTTTAAAAATTTCTTTAGCCATACCTATGAAGTCTATATTTTATAATTTTAACTGAAAAGAAAGCATTCCATCAGGTTTGTTTTGTTATAAGGTCTAAAGAAATCCAGCACAAAGCAATCACTATGGAGAGACTGATAGTTTTAATAAAACATAGTAAACTATTGGTTGAGAAAAGAAAGAACATTTAGATTTCTTTGATTTGTTCATCGGTATCTGTAAAAAAAAATTAAAATAACATCAGTTTTGTTTAACAAATTGTCACATTTCTTACACATAAAGCAAAATTATTTTTTATGAGTTTGTTTTGATAAACTATGCAGAATAGTCATTTAAAAATCTATGACATAATACATGTTTAAAAGAAATAATGGTTTTTCTTCTGCTTTCTTACAGATACAGCATCCTTACAATTCTGTATTTTTATAGGAATTAAAATAAACATACTTATTAGAGTTTAATTAGAATGCAATGTCACAGTTTATTTGAATGTATATATAGGTATCAAAAATTATAGGCTTGAGTGGCGTTTGATTTAGATCAACACTGTCTCTTGATATTGAATAATTTAAAGAAGAATTCTTTCTCCATTTTAACAGACTTTCCAGAAAGGTAGCATTTTTCCCCTTTATTTCTCATTGAGTATCTTACATGTAATAAATTTGAGACACATGCCTGTGATAATGTGAAATTGTTAAATGTATCTAATATTTTGATATTATTCACTAACAGGTCTCTCATCTTAAATATGAGTAAATAAATGGTGTCAAATAATTTAGCAGTGGTTAAGATTCAAGTAAAAACTGAAAAAGGTTGAATGTCATTGGGAATGGCTATTGTTAAGGGGTATCACTAATATTACTAATTGCCATCACATTTGATTTTCAATATAACTTGAGGCACTGATGTCACCTCAGTTGTTAGAATTTTGATTTGACTGACAGTCAAAATAATGTCTCACCATTTCCTTGTCCAGTGAACATTTATAATCATAATCTTGTAGTAGTTTTGGGGTAGGACAGAGGACCAAGGGATTATAAATAGTTTAATCATTTTATTTATTTTGCTGATTTTTGATTAAATAAGGAGTGGGGAGATGCTCAGCTGAGCATTTTGGCCAGGGCCTTTATTCTTAGGACAGTGATTGAGGTGAGATAGAGGAGTAGAAACGGGGTAAAAATGGAAGCTGATAGATAACATACAAAACGGCCCGCGGTCCTTAACGGGCAGCACTTCTCTATAGTTTAGTCTCCTTCCCATTTACTGAAGCTTGTTCCTACATTGATGTCTATTATACAGGATAGCCAGGTCATAGTCAATTTGGATCAGTTTAAAGAAGAACTTCCTATTCTCAAAACAGCCTGAAAATTTTACACAGGACATACATTCACCACGTCTTAACTTCTGGGGCACAGATAACCAGCAACCACACTCCACTTTTTCACTTTCATGTAGTTAAAAAAAATTGGAGACATATATATATGTATATATATATATATATCTTCATATATATATAAAATTACGTATATTTTATATATATATAAAATCTCCAAAGATAGTTTCAGCAGAGGAGATGTAGTATAGTTAATCTACAACATCCATATCTCATTATTATGCATGACTTACAGAAACTCTCTTCTCCAGAAAATCTCACTTCTCTACCTAAAAAGAAAAAGGATATTTTTATTTATTATTAAAATACACTTCATTTGGTAGCACTAGGGCTTTCTTTCCTAAATAAGTGAGCAATTCTGAAATGCATTATAAAAGGTCTAGAGAAATCTGTTTCCAGACATGATGAGTTACAGAAAGTGGATTTGCTCTCTTGTCTGAAACAAAGTATGTGCTTAAAATTATGCAAAAAGGGCTAGGTGTGGTGGTGTACACCTTTAGGCTTAGCACTCAGGAGGTAGAGGCAGGTAGATCACTGTAAGTTCTAGGCTAGCCTTGGTTACATAATGAGACCCTGTCTGAAAACCAAAATAATTATGAGGAAGAAGAGTTTTTTCATGATTTGAACTTCATGTTGTGAAGAATAGTTAGTAAGACACAGAAAGCAGAAAAAGTGGACCAGTAATTGGTTTAGCATGGTTTTTTGTTTTTTGTTTTTTTACCTGCACAGAGTTCCAGGGATTACACGTTATAGGTTAAATGTTGAATATGTGTGTGTGTGTGTGTGTGTGTGTGTGTGTGTGTGTGTGTGTGTGTACGTAATATGTGTGTATAGTATATGGGGAAAAACATTAATCCTTCCTATAACACGACAAAGTCAATTTGTCCAGCTAATCAGTTTAAAATTTTTATATGTGTGTTTGTCTGCTATATACATATGTATGCATCACACACACACACACACACACACACACACACACACACACACACACACACCGCACATGTGTGCCTCGGGCATGTGGAGGCCAGAAGAGGGTGCTGGATCCCCTGTAACTGGAGTTACAGATGGATATGAGCCTCCATGTGGGCGCTGGGAACTGAACCTGCAAGAAAAAGTGCTCTTAACCACTGTGCTAGCTCTCTAGCCCCGATTCATTACTTTTATCTAACAGAAAGTTTACCAAAGACGTGAAATACGAGAAGATGCGAGAAGGAACAAGAGGCATGGGGGTTCTGGTGGATATGTTCAAATATTCAAATCCTGAAGATTCTTTTCATGGGTATAAGCAAATGCCCTATACACTTTCGATACCTGCCGTTTACGTATCGACTGTCTGCTAAAACAGCATCTCCTGAAGCTGGTGTTTTCTTGTACAGAAGTTGGATGTCTTCCCTTCTGCAAATCCCACACACTGCAGTGGTGACGAGGGTAACCTACCTGGTAGAACAGAAAAGGCTGCGGCTCTTGGCTACCAGGTTTGGCCTCAACAGGCTCAGGCGCCTCCGCTTTCGCTTCAGTAGGTTCAGCTGGAATAAGCTTTCCCACCACAGACTGGCCGGCAATAGCAATAGGTTCAGTTGCAGGAGCTTGGACTGCAGCAGCCTCAGCTGCAGGAGGCTTGGCTTCGGCAGCCTGGCCTGCAGCCGGCTCCACTGGTATAGGCGGGGCTACAGCAGGCTCACCTGAAGCAGGTTTGTTTTCAGCAGACTGGTCTGCAGGGCTTTCCCCTGGTACAGCCTGGGCTGCAGCCACAGATTGGGGTGGAGCGGGTTCAGGTATCATGGGGTGGGTTGCAGCAGGCTCAGCGGCCCCAGATGGGGCCGGAGCAGGTTCAAGTCCACCAAACTGGGCTGGAGCAGTCTCAGGCGCACCAGCACCAAATTGGCCTAGAGCAGGCTCCGCTGCAGGAGGTTTGGGTTCAGCAGGTGGTGGTTCAAGTTTGATTGCAGGAGGCAGGCCTGAAATAGTTTTGTCCATAGAGAACTCAGGTACCAGACCCTCGCCTACAGCAGGCGCTGCTGCCTGGGGCGCTGCTGCAGGTTCAGCTGCAACAGATGAAACAGAAATCTTTGGAGGTATGACAAAGGGGTATGCCCTGGGAGGAGGGACTGGAGGAGGAGGAGCAGCTGCTGCAGGATCTGTGGGATAGCTAGGGTTTTGGTATATATAGCGAACTTTAGAAGAAGTAGGAATCCAAGGGTACGGAGTTAGCCCTCTTTCAGCTTCAGGATTTCCAGAGAATTTGGTGATGGCATTTCCTTGGTGAGCGTCAAGAGGAGGCAAAAGGAAAGGTGGTAAATTATCATTCCATAAGCCGAATGGGATATTGAGAGATGGAGTAAGTGGGTAGCGATTTCCATAGTAATCCTAAATAGAAAGGAAAGTAATTCATTGTAGTTGATTGTTTATACCCATGTCTATACTCCTACTTCTGTTACGACTGTGGTCACACATAAGTAATGTTTTTAAAAGAACACCCATTTAATCTTTCTTAATAGCTAATATGCATCCATAATAACTGAAAGGAAAATAGTTTGAGAAAATCAAATAAACCCAAGCTGCAGGAAACACTTTGCATATAGGCAAATGAGTGTTACATACTGAAGGAGAAACACTTTGTATATAGGCAAATGCAGAATACACTGCCTAGGCTAGGATGCACGTAGATATGCATGAGTGTATTTTAGAAGATTGGCACAGGATGAGAGGACTGGTTGTTCCAGGCTTCTGTCCACCATGTTCTTTCTCCATGCCTCCTGCACTTGGTACCCTCCTTGTCTCTAAATTTTCCCACTTGAGTTCTTCACTTCCACATTCCTCTTCCAGGTATGGGACTATTTGTGACCTGTGTCCTGGATTTGTCCTGTTGTATCAAAGCTTCAGTTCCTTCAAGGAATCGTTATCAGAAGAGTAGGCAGGAAATGTGGAGAATGAACTTGGCTCTACCTGTATGATTTTCCCAGTACTATTTTTTGTTTTAAATGAGTATTTTAGTAACATTGGTCATGAATTTTTCATCAAATTTTCAAATTCTCCCTTGTGGTAAGACCTCCATATGTGCCTCTGGCTGTTCTAGATTTGTCTATTCCATTCTGGAAGACTGTCAGGAAGCTCAGGTCATAAATTACGTAAGAATTCACAGAAACTACTCATGCATACATAATATTTTATATCATATCACAAATCCTTTCATCATCAGACTACCCCTGGTTTACAAATCAGGATCTTAGAATTTTGGTATGCTCTATAGCTAAAGCTTGATTATAATTCAAAGAATTCTGACAAACTGCCCTTCATGATTTCATGCCCTCCTGTGTTGTCTTATTGAGATTTGTTCCAAGGTGGTTTCCGAACAATGCACTTCCTGTGGATACAGATTCAGTTTTCACATTTTTGAAAGCCCTGCCTTCCTTCTCAACTATACTTTCTATAATGTCAAACTTTATAAGATTATGTTTCATTTTAACCCACTCAACCTAATCAGCAAGCACAATGATGGGCAGGATATCAGGGAGGATAAAAAGGTTTATGATGTGTAAGCATGGGTATGGTACATGGGCATACGTAAGTGGACCATGAGATGAAAAGAAGTGAACATGTTTCTAAATGAATCCTCTAGTCCTTCAAGGAAAAACATAATAAAACTGAATTATTTAGTATTATTTGATGGAAAATGATAACTTAAAGAAAAAGTAGTATAAGCTACATATTAGTATATTTAATTATAGATAGATGTGAATACACTTTACCTCTTCACTGGGTGAGGGTGATTTCTGAAATAAAGAAAAGATTCATTTTAAACTTGATGTCACTGAAAGAATAACACTTCAAATCCCTGCTTACAATTGGAGAGGTTGTGAGCAGTGAAGTTCTTGGAATTTTCTGTTTTAAGAGCCATAGATGGTTGTCCTATTTTTAGTTTTCCTATAACTATGTACCATCTTATTATTATTATTATTTTTCTTTTGAGACAGTATCTTGCTGTTTGGCCTTGGGGCTGTTACTTGATATATAACCCATGCTGATCTCAAAGTTATGGCAATCCTTCTGGGTTGGTCTCTTGAGATCATGGGCATGTACCACAATACCTGATTTTCAGTAAACATTCTTTAAATGTGGTATGATGCCTGACAATGTTAGTGAAGGAAGAACGTGAGAATCAATGAGACAATGGCAGGGGGGAGGAGGGCATCCACTACTACTATTCTGCTAAATGGACATAGCAATAAAATAACTTTTAATGACATACTGCTATACCCATAGATCAGTGCACCTGCTCAATCATCACCAGAGAAGCTTCTTTTTGCAGTAGATGGCAATTAACACAGAGACCCACAACTGGACTACATGCAGACAGTGAGAGACCTCAGAGCACTTAGCCTTAAAAGAAATGTCTTTATCAGACCCCTGGATTCAGGTTCAGGGATCTTTAAAGAATGGTTCCAGGGACAGTGTCTTCCGGACACAGAACTGATCCACGTATGAACTCACAGAGATGGTGACAGCGTTCACAATACCTTCACAAATTCAAACTAGACACAAACCCAACACAGGGAAGAGGAAGTGGGTACATACTCTTAACCAAGAAGCTATTTGCAATTGATATCTGCTGCTAGAGGGAAAACTGGCTTTCTCCGATGGAGTGATGCACTCCAGGGCAGACCTCATGCTCCAGAGTAGTTTATCAACACCAAACAGACATCTTGTTTTTTTTTTTGTGTGTGTTTTCTTTTCCTTTGTTATTGCTTAGTATTTTTTTTTGTCTTCTTGGTTCTGTCTTGTTTTCCTGTTTTTTTTTTGGGGGGGGGGGCAGGGTGGGTAGACTTTTTTGAGAGAGAAAGAGTATGAAGTTGGGTGGGTAGGGAGGTGGGAGAATCTGGGAGGACTTGGGAGAGGAGAAAAACTATGATCAAAATATATTGTATGAAAACATTTAAAAGTAACAAAAATGTTATGTAAATAAGTAATATTTAAAGAATGACGTGATATACAGGGCTGAGGAGATGCTCAATCTGTAAAGAGGCTGTTGTACAAACATGAGGACCTGCCTTTTATCTCCAGCATTCATACTAAAGCCAGATGTAAGATTTAGAGAAAGAGGGGTAAATATGGTTCAAACACATCGTATGAAACTTGAAACTCTCAAAGAACTAATAAAAAATAAAGATTATTATGTACGTGGAATTGTTTTCTTTGACAAGCCAGACACAGAGGTATGCACCTATCATCTCAATTTGGGGGGTGGGCAAGATAGGACATAAAGATAGGAGGATGTCTACAGCTTTTTGGCCAGTCAGCCTTGCCCAATCGCTGAATAAGAGAAGGGACCTTGACTTGAAATATAAGGTAAAGAACAACTAAGATACCAACTTCGACTTCTGTTCTCCACACATGTGTGCACACGCACCATCATACACATGCACAGCCCCCTATGAATACATGACTGCACACCCAGAACACTATGGATATCCAAGCATTTCTCTGTTTACTAGTTCCAATGTTTCCATACTGCCACTTAAATTTCTTATTCACAACCTATTTAGAAACTTTTGAGTACCAGAGCCAAAACTTCTTATTCATTTTTATATCTAGTTCCTTGTTTACAACAGGTAGCCACATTATATCTTCATTTGTGCTTATTACAAAATCTTAGCTATGAAATGAGGCTTTCAGTGTAACTTTTCAGTCAATGAACATTTTCTTTCTGGGATGAAGGAGTCTAAGCTTTTTCTTGAATAGTAGCATTTCTTTCTTATGTATACACACACAGTGTTTGCTTTGTGGTACACCGGTTGTAGGCACTGGGATCCTAGCTATTACAAAATACAGCCAGGTTTCTTTTTTAAATGCCTGGAATAATAAACCTGCAGCCAGCCAAACTTTCCAATTAAAATGTAATATTGCTTTCCAATTTTAGATTGATTTTCTAGAATTTCTAATCTTAAATTCTTTCAATAGGTCATTTTTCCATATTCCCTAAGGTATGAGATATGCACAAGAAATAATATCCCAGGACAGGAACAGGGACAAAGTCGATTATTTTTACTATAGGGTAAGGCACTGTCAAATCTGATGATAATTAACTTAAAAATTAAAAGTAACTTTTCAATTTTGAAAAATTTTAAAGATTTTCAACTGATTTACAGTAAGTTTAATTGTTTTTATTCAAAAGCATTTACATCACAGGCCATTTCTTTGGGTCTGTCTTTACTACACTTTCCTATCCATGCAAAACACACTTATGGATAAGATCATTTGTAACTTTCTGATTACATGTTTATCATCAGAATTTGAGGCAAATAATATAAATAACTGAAGAAAATAAATTATCAGTAAGAACTTTTGTTTCCAATATGGACTAATTCATGGCTAGTTGCTGCACAGAGATCATCTAACTCCTTGGGGTATGCATGCAAATTGTTTCTAGTTTCCAATATCTAGAAGAAATTCAATCAGGTATGATGGTAGATGTCTACAATCCCAACACTTGGGAGGGGGAAGCTAGAGAATCGAAATTAAACATCATGGTCAGAGACACAGAGAGTTTGAGGCCACCCGAGGCTACATGAGACCTTTTTTTCAACCTCTTTAAAAGAAAAACAACCCATATACAACAAAATATATAATTGAATATAAAGTTGCTCAGCATCTCATGCTTTCTTATCTAATATGTCACCATTGTCTAATCAGTTATATTACTTAAGTACAAATTAATATCATAGAGGCATGACATTAAATCAGGACATAACAAACTTGTACTACATCATGAAAGGAGCATTTCATGCTTCTGGTCATTAGAAATGAAGGCTTGCTGGTACGTATGTTTATCACAAGTATACTTATATTTCATAAATTTTTGTCATCTAATATGAAGAAATTAATAAAACAAATACTTTAATAGCAATCAAAGTCAATTGCATTGCCAAGAAAATAGAGAATCTTTAAATAAAATATACTTTAATGATAAAACAGATGTATTTTTATAGAAATTGAAAGGTTTTACCTTATAAATGAAGGGATAACGCCTCTAAAACAAAGAAAAATATTTTAATGTGGTTATTTATTTTTTTGAGAACACCCGCATTCTAACTTTCCTGTTAGTGATGAATGTTTCTCTTAATAGGAGTCTCTGGTCTGAATTGAGTAGCCATCATAATCATTATGATGTTTTGGACAGGAAGTTTTATTTTGGCTGAATAGAATTTAGTTTGTGACATTGTGTATGCAGGAAAATCTTTGCCATATGCAAGGTCATTCGGCTGTTATCCATGAATGTTGTTTTCACTTTTCTCTTTCACCACCCTGGTGTTGCTGCGTGTGTGTGTGTGTGTGTGTGTGTGTGTGTGTGTGTGTGTGTGTGTGTATGTGTGTGTTAGGTGTTTCTGTAGATCTGTACATTGTTTTCTAATGAAGCTTCATTATGTCTTATGAATTCACCACAGGTAAGGTACCCTAAAGAATAAAATCTAGTGTAGGAAAATCAACATACACTGTTTTAAGAATTAGAAGTTAACAGGTGCATTTAAGGGACACAATAATATTTTGAAATTTAGCCAAGACACTAATAATAATTAGAAGTGGCAAGCTGTCTGACTTTCTACTCCATCTTGGAAATTTTGCTAAGCACTTTCAGTAATTATCTTATTTAATATTCAAAGCAATTACTTGGAGTCGTTGTTCCTGCTTTCCCAAGGAGAAAATTTCACACACTCATTTGCTAGTATTAAAACTGCTGTCGGCCGGGCGGTGGTGGCGCAGGCCGGGCGGTGGTGGTGCACGCCTTTAATCCCAGCACTCGGGAGGCAGAGCCAGGCGGATCTCTGTGAGTTCGAGGCCAGCCTGGTCTCCAAAGTGAGTTCCAGGAAAGGCGCAAAGCTACACAGAGAAACCCTGTCTCGAAAAACCAAAACCAAAACAAAACAAAACAAAACTGCTGTCGGTCTAGGTATTATGAGGCCACACCTTTAGTCCCAATATCCAGAAGGCAAAGGTAGAAAAAACTCGGAGTTTGAGGCCAGCTTGGTCTCCATAAGGAGTTCCAGGCAAGACAGGACTACCTAGTTGGATTCTGAATGAAAAAAAAAATTAATCTAGAGCTTCATCAGTTCACATCACACTCATGTCCATTTACTTCTGCCCCACTGAGTATCCTTTGATTCACTGTTTTATATCCCATAGCTGTCTCAGCAATGGGATTTCACTGCAGGAGAAACCCTGCTAAGATTATCTATACAGGATTCCAGTTCTCTATAAGGCTTTCTCCTTCCATCTTCCTACTTCTGAATTCACCTCTTCTCCAAGCTGTTGACCTGCTCCATGTTTTAGAACCCATTGTTTTTGCTTTTGAAAATGTCCTTTCTAGATTTTGACAAAGCCAAATTTATGCCCACAGCACGTTTCTCTGATGACGTGCATGAGCACTGTACTGACTTGGCCTTCAGAATGACTTCCCGCTAACGATTAGTTGATATGTTTACCCACTGTACAGATCTGGAGAGTCCAGTTACTTACCCTCTTTGCAAAAGCGACGCACATGACGCAGGCCCAAAGAAGCAACTTCATTTTGATTGACCCTGCGGACATGAATAGTAGAATTTGCTTTCCAGAAAGGATACGTTGTTTTAAATTGCTTCTTTCAGAGAGAAACAGATGCCACGCGGGTTTACTAGTCTAGCAAGAAGGTCACTGAACAGAAAGGCTGTCCTGCTGTTTCACTACTGCCAGCAGTAAATGGGGGTGACACTAAAGTCCAGTCATTTCTTTTTCTCTTTCCAGTAATTAATCAATGTCTAACTATATTTTCTTTATATGGAAGAAAATTCACTTTGTTATTCAAGGACGTCTTTTGCAATTAATGTGTTTTGGAGGACATATCAGGAAATAGAACTGTTTTAAGTAGTCACACTGTGGGGTGCCTTATTAAGAGTTTGCATCTACGGACTCAACAGGAGACTAGTAATCACCTACCTGGAAAAATCTCTCACTTTTAATTTTTTTTTTTTTTTTTGCCATTGGCATATTAGACCTCTAATTACCTCAACTTTTATGTCACCTAAGAATACAGGGGTAGGGCTGGAGAGATGGCTTAGTGGTTAAGAGCATTGATTGCTCTTCCAGAGGTCCTGAGTTCAATTCCCAGCAACCACATGGCGGCTCACAACCACCTGTAATGGGATCAGATTCCTTATTCTGGTGTATATATAAAATACATGAATAAATAAATCTTAAAAAAAAGAGGTACTTATATATTTTTTGGGGCACAACAAGTCCCCAGTTGCTTTATTGTTAAGGTTTACTGTAGCTAGAGTTTTCCTGCCTGGCCCACAGTCAGGACAAATCTCTCTCACCCGCCAGTCCTAAGCCGCTCAAACCCAACCAAGTAAACACAGAGACTTATTTTGGTTACAAACTGTATGGCCGTGGCAGGCTTCTTGTTAACTGTTCTTACAGCTTAAATTAATCCATTTCCATTTATCTATACCTTGTCACATGGCTCGTGGCTTACCGGTACTTTACATCTTCCTTATCCTGATGGCGGCTGGCAGTGTCTCCCCCTCTAAGCCTTCCACTTCCCAGCTTTATTCTCCTCCTTGTCCCGCCTACACTTCCTGCCTGGCCACGGGCCAATCAGTGATTTATTCATTGACCAATCAGCAACACATTTGACATACAGACATCCCACAGTACTTCCCCTTTTCTTTTCTTAAAAAGGAAGGTTTTAACCTTTACACATCTCCAAAGTCAGCTTGGTATATTTGGGAATTTGGTCCCGCAACAGAGAGAGCGCCCGCCAATCCAGATCTCGGGTCCCCAGGCGCCTCCTTTTGCCCCGCCTTGTAGGCGTGACAGTTGCCGAAGTCTCAATGGGGGTTGGAACTTCCAGATCAAAGCTGGAATGGCTACCCACTACAGTTTACTGCTCAACACATAAAGCATCCCCATTCTTATAAAAATATCTCCATACAAAGACAATATTTCAGCGTCGTTCTGAGTTCCCAAATGTGAAAACTAGAAGTATCCAACCTCATGTGTCTTATCAAGAATAATAACATTACGCTGGGCGGTGGTGGTACATGCCTTTAATCTCAGCACTTGGGAGGCAGAGACAGGCAGATCTCTGTGAATTTGAGGCCAGCCTGGTCTACAGAGTGAGTTCCAGGGCAAGCTCCAAAGCTACAGAGAAACCATATCTTGAAAATCAAAAACAAAAATAAAGAAAGTGAAATAATAGTATTAAATCCTTGATCTATTTGAAATGACCATTTAAATGATCAATATATCTAAGGTGTGTTAAGAACTGTTTATAGTTATATATTAAATTTTTATAATTGTTTCCACAATTTTTATTTATTTTCTATAACCTATAATTATGGTGGTATACACACTAATTTTATGCTATGTATAGTCTAAAAATAGGAAGGAATTCCAAGTTTGTTAGATGAGACTATGTACAGTTGCTGCTGAATCTTTAAGAAAGTGTAGTTTGTATGTTTACGGGAAAAGGCCTGGAAGAAAATACACTGTGTCCATGTCTCACTTTTTCCAACTCTTGCTCAACTATTTAAATGTTCAAGATGTTTTGGGCCACATGTTGCATGATTTCTGTTGTGATCCTTGGGTGGCACACCAGGTTTTTATTAAGACTTTAAAAATAATAGTAGATATAATGCTATCTAAAAATTACAATGTGTGGTAAACATTTATGTCATTCTGTTTACACATGAGTAGCATTAGAGAATTCTGGGAAAATCCTCAGAGACATTTCTTGAGTTATTGGTTTAATTATCTTAATGTCTTAGAATATATATATATATATATATATATATATGTTTTGCTATTGTTCTTCACTGGAAATTTCAGAATTTACTGTGCCCACATTCAGAGCTCAACAGGGTGGGTGGGACCTCATTTTCAGGTGGTTCCTGCATTTCTGTTTTTTTTTTTTAATTAACTTTTTTTAAAAAGATATATTTATTTATTATGTATACAGTATTCTGCCTGCATGTGTCCCTGCAGGCCAGAAGAGGGCACCAGATCTCATTACAAGTGGTTGTGAGCCACCATGTGGTTGCTGGGAATTGAACTCAGGACCTCTGGAAGAGCAGTAGGTGCTCTTAACCACTGAGCCATCTCTCCAGCCCGCATTTCTGTTTTTAACCTTAGTTTCTCCTACTCTATTTTTATCCCTTCTCAGAATAATCATGCCTACCTTTGTTAGCCACTACAATCTCTTTAGAAGTGATCACATTTGTAATCAAACAGAAAAAGTGATTTTAGGTAGTTAAGTGGATCTTCCTAAAATTACAAAATTATGTCAAAATTTTCTTGAGATGCATCTTAACATGTAAATTTTACCTTGCAGTATAGTATAACTAGTATATAATTAGCATGACTTAGTTATTGGCTACATACATGGTGATCATTCTAAAATCACCGCTTTTATCGCTGATTGAATTTCTCAAATAAGATTTTATTGGCAGTTGCCAGATTTTCATAAGCCTATTTTGAATGCTGTTCCTTTGGCAACTTATAATTCTGAGTCTATATAGTGGTCCTAAGCTAGAAATATAGCCAGCACAGTATCTCAATAAGAGAAAATTTAAATGAAGCTCAAATGAATGAACAATTCTAGTAAAGACTTAATGATCACTTATTCTTCATAAAAGATATGCAGAAATATTTATTTCTGTCTGAATAACTAATTAACAATAGGTAATTAACAATATAGAATTAAAATGGTGGAATCCTTAGAAACCCCCTGAGAACTGAAGTAATCTAAGATTTGTTAAAATTTAAAAATCTTCTAGAAATGTCTTGCCTTAAGGTCTTTCAACCTCAATACATAAGACTTGTGATTTAGTCCTTTAGAATATTCTAAAAGTAAGGAAATCTGTGCTGTTTAAGTCGTATAGATTTGGATCTTATTTTCCTGTTTATTTTTCTAACAGATTGTTAAACAGAGATTTTGCTTGATCCTATTGTTCCGTTTATGGAGTTTATGCCAATGTCTAACTATGACCTGGCCCCAGAGTGTCCAGAACAAGGCAAGAATGTGAAAACGCCATGTGTTAATAGTTGTCCTATTAAGTTGATGTGTTCCAGATCAACTGAGAATCTTAAATAAAATCAAGAGCATTTTAGGATGGGAAAAAGGTACCTTGTTTTCAGGGCTGAACCAATAGTTAGAGATTCTGGTCCTGATCTGGACTAAATGTCTCACTCCCTTTTCCTGTAGGGATAATTATAAGACGTATTTTAGTTATTATTATTATTATTATTATTATTATTATTATCATTATCATTGAAAGAAATTAGTATCAAATCTGAGAAGAAAAAAAATCAGTCTAGCTGTGAATAACTTTCCCCATTTCAGGGAACTAGAAGACTTGAGGTGTTATTTACATGGGATGTTATTATATAGCATGACAATCAAAGTCACATTTATGAACTCTCTGAAGCTTGATTCCTAAACAGACTTTGGAAATATTCACTAGACTACATTTTGATACCAGTTAGAAAGGACTGTGAAGGAATTTCATGCTTTATTTCCATCTTCTGTTAAGCATTTAATATTATGAATTAATAAACATTCTTCAATTTCATTTTCCCTTTCTGTTTTAGGGATATAAATGAATTGCATAGAGTTCACAGTTGGGTGAGATGTACATGTCTTCTCTCCCTAACAGCCTGAAGGACACCTTCCAGTGTAACATGAGTCTTAAAAGGTCTTATTAATATATTAAAAAAAAAACCCAGAGCCAGATAATGGGGTGAAAGTGGAAAGATCAGAGAAACAGAATAAGCCACAGCCAATGTCACCTCGCCAACTCCTCAGCTGATCCTGCTTCCAGGAATCCTCAGACTGAATGCCTCTGGGTCCTCACCCCTGAGGGTCTCAGTTGAACTGCTGCAGCCACTGGCTTACCGCTATGAAATCCTCACTCAATAGAGAGAGTTCCTGTTTCCTCATGTCTTATATACCTTTCTGCTTCCTGCCATATTACTTCCTGAGATTAAAGGTGTGTGTCCTTCCCAAGCACAGATATGAGATCTCAGGTGCTGGGATTAAAGGTGTGTGCCACCATGCCTGGCTCTGTTCCCAGTGTGGCCTTGAACTCACCGAAATCCAGAGGATCTATCTCTGCCTTCCAAGTGATAGGATTAAGGGTGTGTGCCACCACTGTCTGGCCTCTATGTCTAATCTAGTGGCTTGCTCTGTCCTCTGATCCCCAGATAAGTTTCTTTGGGGTGCACAATATATCACCACACTCCAGTACTTCAAAGCCATCTAGCAGGGAGGAAACTTCCTAGTTAGGACCAGCTTGATTTCTCCACTCCTGCATGGTGTCTTCAGCAACAGGGTTTTACTATATAGTTCTGATGGATATCCAAGAGCAGCCGTCGTCAGTATTGTTTAGAAGGTCTCTGGGACATCACTGAGCAAAAACTAGAGAGGAGGTACTCTACAACTCTCATTGGCCTTTTTATTTGGCAAACTATGGCTTCTGGGAGGAGCATTATCCCTTGTGGAGAACTCCATTTAAACTATTTTATATGGATATAAAAAGTTTATAAAAGAATAGATTTCCATATAGCTTTTCAAAAAATCTTAATCTTAATTATCCATCCTTTACTCCCTCCTAGATCTTATTCTTTCACCCTTCTCCACTTAAACCTCTCTCTGTATTCTCCTTTTCTGCTTCACCTCATCTATGTTCTGCTATATCCTCCAATAAGTTTTCTCTTTCCCCTACACACACATAATGCTTTTCTATTGCCCTGGATTCTACAGACACTCCAAGTTAAACACACAAATCTAATAATGACCCTTGTGGCAAGATATGTGGATTCCTGCAATTCTGGCAGGAATGTTATAGGGTAACCAACCACTTTCTAATTGGATTGAAGGCCTGCTTCTTAGGAGGAAATGAATGCCTAGTACTGCCAGTCTGGTCAAGAACCTATGGCTAGGGAGCTCAGAGATTCCGAGGGTGAATCTGCTACTATGGTTTTTATATATTTTTATTTTATAATTAACTTGATTTCACATATCATCCACCGATTCCCCTGTCCTCCGTCCTCCCACCCTCCATCCCTCCCCCCCAATCCACCCCCACTCCCACCTCCTCCAAGGCAAGGTCTCCCCTGGGGAGTCAGTCCAGCCTGGTAGACTCAGTCCAGGCAGGTCCAGTCCCCTCCTCCCTACACCAAGGTTGTTGTTAAGAGAACATAGTACCAAGCTGCTTTCTAAATTTGTATCTCTGTACCGACAGATTAGTGCAACTCTCAGTTCTCAGCAGAGAATTGTCTTTGTGAGTGGAAGGTGATTAATGCAGAAGCTCACAACTGGTCAAAGTGCATAAAGTAAGTGTCTGTGGAATTCTCACAGCAAATGTGACATCTATATAACCTGCTTCCCCAAGGCTCCAGGACTACTTTGAAAGAGAGAGCGACAATATCATCAGAGCCAAAGGTTAGGGAAGACCAGGGTATGGTGATGGTTTGTTTGTGCTCCAATGAATAAGGCTTGCCTGGAGATCAGAGTATAGAGCTAGCCACTAGTTAACTATAGAAGCCAGGCAGTGGTGGCACACACTTTTAATCCCAGCACTTGTAAGGAGGAAGCAGGAAGATCAGGAGTTCAGGGCCACCCTGGGTTACAGGAGATTGATCCAATCTAAAAGAGTAACAGAGCAGAGCCAGGTGGTAGAGGCTCTCAGCTTTAATTCCATCACTTGGGATGTCTTTGAACCCAGTACTTGAAAGACACATGCTTTTAATCCCAGCAGTAGGGAGGTGGAGACAGGAAGTTATATGGTGGGGTGGAGAGAGGAACATAAGGTGGGAGGAGACAGGAGCTCACTCAGTGAGGTAAAAAGGTGGCTGTGACTTGCTCCTTTGTCTCTCTGATCTTTCAGCATTTACTCTGATATCTAGCTCCAGGTTTTTATTATTAAGACCAATTAGAATTTGTGCTGCACCAGGGTAAAAGAGATCTTCTGGACATGACAAGACCAGGGCACTTATGAACTCATAGTCGCTGTGGTTGCCTTGGCAAGACCCTTAGAAGATCAAATCAATCATCATTCCAATATTGCAAGGTGCCAGGGTTGAGGTTGGGGCTCACAAGCTCCCAGAATGGCAGGGCAGCATGGAGTGGGAGGATCATAAGCTCCCATTCCTGAGAGATATTGACATCTACAACTTATGGCCTCTGGGAGAAGAGCCGGTTTTATTTTTATAAGTGTTATGGTCCCTGTTAGATAGACCACAGTCCAGTAGATGGCTCCACACCATGGGTGTATGGGCAATACAAATAGGACTCTGTGGGATCGATTATAAACCACAGTGTCCAATTTGTTGAGAGGTGTTAGTGTTTGGGGTGCATCTGGGAGAAGTTAGGGAAAGTAATGGAGGGTGGATGTGATGAAAATAAATTGTATGCATGTATGAAATTCTCACAGACTTAAAATGCAGAAAATCAAGAAAAGTGTCTGATGATTATAAAAATGCTACAATCAGTTAACATAGATTTTGCAACTCTCAAATCCAGTGCTTATCATAACTTGAATGGCTTGAAGATTCTGATGGCAGAAAAGATGGACATTCACAGAGGAAATTTTGGCAAAGAGATAAGAACTATTTGAAAGGACATAATGTACATGCCAGGAAGCTGAGATTCAGTAATGAAGAAATGGAATGTTTTTAAATAGTTGGTGCAAAACATACCAGGAAAATATCAGAGAACTTAAAGATATTTCTCAGAGAAATGACCAATATGAAACCCAACCTGAACAGTGAATGTCTTAACAAATTTGTTGTCGTAATCACAGGAGAATCAAAGAGGATACAAGAAAGAGTAGTTAAAGAAATAATGGCCATGAATCTCACACACACACACACACACACACACACACACACACACACACACACACACACACACAGAGAGAGAGAGAGAGAGAGAGAGAGGGGGGGGGGAGAAAATCACAAAACAAAAATATATAATCACAGACAGCTTGTTAGATTCATGTAAACAAGAAGAAAAGAGAAATGAAACCCCAGAAAGAACCAGAGAAGAATATTGCTAAAATGTAATTACATCCTTAAAGAGTGAAGCATTAGAGCTGAGACCTGGAGCTTTTAGGTTACATCCACAGGCCCACTCCTCTCTGCAATACTCTCTGGGACATAGACTTAGAAGCTGTCTGTGTGACTTAACAGTTACATAGCTTTCTCCTCCATGCTTCTTGTCATGTATCTATGCCAAACTATGCATCTATGCCAAACACTGCCAAATACTGATAGGAAGCTTCCTGTTCCTCTAAATGGTTATAAAAATCCACATTGTTCCTTTGTCCTGGTTATTGCTTTGAGACTCCCCAGGAGGATTTGCTGGGTTGATTGCTCTGAAGGCTGATGTCTGAAGAGACTCCTCTGACTTCACCTCAATCCCTCTATGGAGGCTACTATTTTTTTGTCTCTCTCCATTCCTCCCTCCCTTATCTTACTCTTAATGAAGCCTCTCCATCACTTTCCTTCCCTATCCTGTTTAGTTCTCCAAATGGATTTTCTTTGTCTAATGCTCTCTCTCTGACCTGGAGGCTCACAGTCTTGAGATCCTTTCATTCTAAGAAACCTTATTAAAGGGACTCATGTCAGCTTCCTTCTCAGATAGCCACTGCTGTTCACATTGCATTACACCAAGAAGAAATGTTTTATAAAACAAATGTCATAGAGGAAATTACAAAGTATTCAGATAGCAACAGAAATTGAACAGCACTCTCAGCCCTGTTGGTGCAGTTGAATTCATCGCTATTTCCACCAAACAGGTTAAAAAAGGGATGTACCTCAAGGTAGACCACATTTGTGGCTGTAAAACCATTCTAATCACATTTAAAATAATAATAAAACTATATTGCAATTTAATAGAATTAGACTAGTCACCATTTACAAAAAAAGTATCTTAAAAGTTATATATTTTGGAAGTAAACATCACATTTTTCTTTTTTTAGGTCAGTAAGCAACTACATTTCTAAATGGATTTTTTGATAGTTATTTCTCTCTATATAGTATTCTGATTATTATATATTATATATATAGTATATGTAATGCTGTATCTATATCTATATATATGTCTGATTGGTCCCCTCTCTTACCTCCTTTCCATCCAGTCCACATTCTTTTATCCCTACCAGCCCTTTTCTAAGATTCATGACTTTTGGTTTCTTTTTGTGACCCATAATTGAATCCTTAATTAATAACTAGGATCATCTGTGTGAATATTTGCTATCTAATGAAGCCTTATGGGGTCGTTAGTGAAGTGTGCATGCGGCTAAAATGAGTTCCATACTACCAGAATGTACCAGTAGGCAATAGTTCAGCTACAAGGGGTAGAGCATCCTGATTTCTTTCTTCTTCAGCCACAAGGAATAGAGCATCCTGATTTTTTTCTTCTTCAGCCACAAGGAGTAGGGCATCCTGATTTCTTTATTCCTCTATCCTTGCTTGGCTGTTGACAGGTCCATTCTTATGCAGACCCAGTGCATGTACCCACAGCTGTTGTAAGCTTCAGATTTGAACGGTTGTATCTTACCCAGATCTTATTTTACAGCCCTTCTCCTTCTTTTCTGACTCTTGCATTCTTTATGGCTCCTCTTCTGCAATGCCCCTGAGCTTTACAGAGGGTAGCTGTTTGACTGAATAGTCATGTGTCACCCATTTTCTGCATCTTGTTCAGCCATAAATCTTTGCATATACCTTTGTTCACAGGAAAGAGGGATTTCTTTGATTAAGGTCTACAGTGGCAATTGTTTTATGACCATAAACATATATTTAGAAGGCAGTTGGACACCATGCCAATTTAAATAAACAACAGAATAAAGCCCTACCCTCATGCCTGGTAGAGCCTATGATCTCCCTATAATGGATTTTTAACTAGCATTCAATACTGAGCACACATTCTCTCTCGAGGGGTGAGTTTCTCCTCATTAGTAGTGCCACGTAGCACAGTGGGCACACTGAATACACAGGCCATCGATGGTCTTTCTTCCCAGCAGCTGGAACAGAATTTCTGGAACCATGAGAACTGCCCCGGAGGGAAGAAGCTTTCAGTTCATTTCTAGCTTACTTCCTCCATCTTGTGCTTCTGAGGTGTGTGGTATCAGCAACAATAGGTCTTAACACCTAGTTCTGGGGTAATCAAATGGAATGGCAAAAGCCTACAGTGTTTAGGGGTGTCCCCTACCAACATCATGTTTTAAATAATTTTCAGTTTAAAAAGGCTGACTGATGGTAAGTAGGATTTTTTTTTTTTTTTTTTTGGTCTTAACTCTGAAGATAGCCTTTGGTTAGTAATTCTCCTCTCTTATTTCAGGGAGTTCATGCCATGCATTTTTTAATTCTGTTAGATTTATTTTATCTTAGATTTCCATGTCATCTTGGTTTATTGACTTTTTTCTGCTTGCAATTAGTAATAATCACTGCTGATGATTTAATATTCTATTTTGACTATTACTTACTCATAGACCCACTACTATACATGAAAATTCCATCACCCTAGGACTTCCCTCAAGTGGCTCCTGAGTACTCATATCCTTTCCTTTCCCATAACATTTAGCAACCACTCAATGATTTTTTTTCAATTTCATATTTCTGGTTCTTTCCCTTTCATTTTTTTGTCTTATTCTTTTTCTTTTTATTTCCTACTTCCAACTTTCCTTTTCATCCTCTCTTCTCATCTCTCCCTCCATCTTTATCTTCTTCAGTCATTTATTGGCTATCCTGTACTACTGTAGGTCTTGGAGATTTATATGAGAACTATAATTATGTATATAAAAGGAATCTAGGAAAAAAGTTATGTGGGGGTACTTGACATTCACTGATCTCAAAGCACTACTTATAAATAAAGAAGTTGAAAAGCTATATTTAAACCTAGTTTTTATTATTTCAGAATTGAATATTAAAAATGTGTAATACCCAGACCATTGCCATGAGATTTGACAATGTAGAAAATGCATAAGCACAGGTCAAGTTTTTTTTGTTAGGTATGAGCTCATCTTCCACAAACATTGGATTTTAGAAAACTGATGGGCCAGAACATATTCTGTTATTTTGTAATCATGGGAATGTGCTTTCTTTTAGTCCATGAATAACTGCTAAATTTTGAAAATGTCAGAAGGTTTAATTTACAAGTTAAATGTTCAGAAAAGTTATCATTAAATATATTTTTATGAATGTGAAACACATGGCTGGGTTTTTGTAATGTGCTTTATGCTTTAATATTTTCTAAACCTCCAGTGGTGTCACCAAATGAAAAAGAAAAAAACAACTGGATAACAATCATATCAATCCAACTATGTCGCTGAGATCATCTTGAATCTGGACTCTTTGAAAACCCTCAAAGCTTACTTACAATGGCAAAAGGAGACATGATTGGTTGCTTTGTTACAGTTTGGCCTGTTATAACAAAATACTGGTTCCAAAATATATGAAATAAGTTCAGTGCTAGACAATGGCTTGAGTAATAGAGACTTGAGAGAATCGATGCTTATTCCTTAATTTTTATATTACAGTTATAAAATTTTCTGTGAAAGCAGCAAATATAGGACAATACTCAGGAGATAATTGTGTCATATTGGAGAGCTGGCAGCACATTTGAGGTAGATTTAGAGAATTGGAAACTACTTTTTAATCAGTGAATCATCAGTATAAATTTAAATGATTAAGTGAATCAGATTATATAGAAAACATGTAAAGTTAGAAAATATGCAACTGAGATGAAAGCCCTACAAAATATCAATCTTTGTATAGATAACGGGAACCCACAAAAAATACCTTGGAGAAATAGTCAACGAAAATGTAAGAATGATCAGAAATTATGTTATGACAAGAATCAAGTGGAGTGGTGCTCTTGCAAGAAACATTTCATTTCTGATATAAATTTATCATTATTGAGCTACAACATCAGTAGTTATATTATGAATAAAATATTTTTAATAATAGTAAGATTAGTTCAGACACTATGTAAGATACTTTAAAAAGTAATGCCTGGCCAACTTTAAGTAATAAAATCACTATTACTTTTGATAAAACATTCATTCAAGAGGATAGAAAACTGAGGAAATAAAAAACATGAAAAGAGTTATTAGCTTTGAAGATCACATACCTGTAGAAACTTGAGGGGAGAGTTAAAGTTATTTTCAGATTTAAATCATGTTATCAGCATGTTACACCAAGATTAAAATAAAGTTATCACTGTGAGTTGTGTTTTTATTCCATGGATTCAATATTGCCATATAGGAAGTGAAATATCTTTGAAACTTAAGGTAATTCTAGGAAGACTGCTAACTTTAATTCTGTCAAGTAAAGAATCTGATGAGATATCCTTAGCGACCATCAAAGTTTAGAAAATAAACTTACTTTGAGACTCGGATGCTTAGAGGAAACAGAAGCAAACATTCATTTCAGGGTCTTAAGTGGCCAGATATTGGCCAGTGTAGAAAGGCAGAAGAATTGTATCAGCTATGAGGATAATATTTTAAATTATCAAGGATGAAGTCTGGGAGAAGTGAGGCCACCAGAGAATGTAGCAGACAGAATGTCTCATCATCAGATTGCTAAGGCATGGAAGGTTCTAAGAGGACAAAGAGGAGTTCTTGCAGCTTCTAACTGTCTACCTTTTCAAAATACATATCAGAGTCACCCTTTTCAGGAAAACTGTTTAGTCTTTAGACTATACAGGAAAGGAGCTAAGGGTAAGAGTACATGATAAACTGAACTATGCTACTGGAGTAAAGGACAGGGGTAGTTTATAGAGTCAAAGATACAGAGTTCATCCATTGTCTTGGCATCAAAGACATCCTGCAGTGCTACCTACAAAACCTATCTAATGCTTCCTTTGTAACTGAATATGTAAAACAGATTTCATAACTGAAGTGAATACCACCTTTCTTCCCTGCTACTTTATCTGCTTCTCAATCCTTTCCTCATCCCTCTAGAAGTACTGGTCTACTCAGTTGCCCCCTGCAGCTCACACAGCCATTGGCTGCATGGGTTTGTCATTCTGCTATTTGAGAACACCACAAATGGAGGGACTATGTTCTAGCTGAAGTGACCAAGGTAACACCAGTTTGTCCTGACTCTATTTCCTGATTTCTTAGGCAGTTCTCAGCCCTCTATACCAACAGTCACGTCTGCCTTTGCAACACACTTGAGATTTTCGAGACCATGGTCCAGATGACCATGGTCCAGATGTGTTAACCAAAACAATTAAGTTTAAGAAAGTATAAGTGAAATATAATTATCATGTAATGTCTGAAATAACTACTTTGTTCTGCCAAAAATAAATGTTGCAAGGTTACTCTCCTCTGACCTTCATTTAGCATTTATGTTATTGTGTTTTGTCCTTTAAAAATGCTATGTCCCTGGGCTTTAGCTCCAAGAGACCCTGAGGTATTAGCCCTCTTTTAATCACTAGTCAAAGAGAAGGGACTTATAAACTCTTAACTGGCTTAATCAACATAATGGTCTGTATCTTTCTGATGTAGATTATTTCACTAGCAGGATTCTGTTCTTAGTGTCTGATTCCTTTCTTGTGACTATGTAATTGGAGAGAACATGAAAGGTTTTGGTGAAGCTTTGGGATTAATGCTGTGACAAATTGTAAGCAGAAACAGGCAGAGACAAGGTGAAATAATGATTTAATAGAACCATGAACCTACATGTCTTTGAGTTATGATTCAGTTGCTGAAGAACTTCATATTACAGTCACTAGCCTTCTGGTTCAATATAAGTAATACAAATTACAATCTCACACAGAAGAGTGCACGTAAAATTTTATGTTTTGAAAAGTAATGTAGTTCAGTGACACAGGAACAGTAGTGAAAAGACATTTAATTGTCATCAACCCTGCTGAGATGAAACCCAGATATAGACCTAACGTTTTCAACGTAAACAAGAATAGAAACCATTCAGGAGCTGCTTTGCAGCCTTCCTGTGGCTCAGCATTTCTGTGTCATTTACATATCTGTCCCCATATACTGGAACTAAGAAGTAATTGTAATAGGAAATAAAGTGGAGATGTGGATTTTCCACTCCAACCTGTTAAAAACACACACACACAATGATGGATTTATAGTCCAGAAGATAATGTTTATTTGTATATAGGATACAGATATACTCATCCATCCTAGTTTAGCATGATTTTAGTATTTCTAACTGATATTAGAATTTGCCTGCATCCCAGATGATGCCTAGTACAGTCAGATTTTATTTTATTTATTTTTTTATTTTACTTAATTTTTTTCTTTTTCTGGAGCTGAGGACCGAACCCAGGGCCTTGCACTTGCTAGGCAAGCGCTCTACTACTGAGCTAAATCCCCAACCCCAGTCAGATTTTAAGAATTATTTGCATTTATGCTTGATGGGGAGCACAGAGAGACTTTCATATAACTTTTAACAAATTAGTGATTGAGAGTTAATATTTAGCTTCTTCAATTTACCGTGCATTTATTAAATGATGCACATTTACCTTTTGAGTAAATTTTGAAGCAATGTTCTAACTATTTAATAGTTTCTTAGGCATATAAAATATTACCAGTGATATTTAATCAACTAATTTTTTTCATGGAAGTTAAACACACATTACTTAAAAATATTAAGCACATATTCATTACAGAAATATCTGACTTAAATTATCTCTTAAGTTATAGGAACACTTATCAAAATAAAATAGAAGCATTTAATTCAAGAATCTTAAAAATACCTTTTTAAAATATAAATATAAATTATAAATAACAAATTTTATTGTAATATTGCAGAAAAGAAATTAACAATGTTTATTTACATCCCCATGGAAATATTTACAATATTCTAGTTTTCTTTGGCATCTTCTATACAAATATTAGGTACAAAACTTTTATCTAAGTAAACTATCTTTAAATGCTGTATGTATGAAGACTGCTATGAAATATTGAGAAATGACATCCCTGGCCTAAGGTCAGCTGTTTATATTCAGTCTTCCAACAGAAATCCCACACTGATGTAAAATTGCCAGTTTTCTGGTTTCAATGCCCTTTTTTTTTTTTTTTTTTTTGGTTTTTCGAGACAGGGTTTCTCTGTGTAGCTTTGCGCCTTTCCTGGGACTCTCTTGGTAGCCCAGGCTGGCCTCAAACTCACAGAGATCCGCCTGGCTCTGCCTCCCGAGTGCTGGGATTAAAGGCGTGCGCCACCACCGCCCGGCTCAATGCCCTTTTTATTCCTTATGTTATAGACTGTATTTCCTTTGTGGAGGTGGTTTTTTGTTTGTTTGTTTGTTTGTTTGTTTTTATCAAGTGAAGATAAATGCCAGACCTGGACACAACCGAAGGAAGAAAAACCTCGTGTGGATATATTCTTAATGGTACCATATGGGCCTAAAAGAAGGGCTGCTTATTCAAACCCAAGTAGCTCAGAGGGTGTATTCGCTGATGAACTGGGGAGTGTAGAGAACCTGGGGTCAATTCAGACCCAAAGGCTAAGATACTGAAGGGAAGGAAACACAAGGAAGTGAAAAGGAAACAGGTCCAAGAGCAGGAAGACCATTTGTTAATGCGCAAAGTGTCTCAGCTCAGGTTCTTTCCCAAGTGTGGCAGAAGAGCCCCTATTCAAGCTACTTCGTCCCTGTCTGTTAACTACCTGGCAGAAGTAAATGAGTTAACATAAGGAAAACATGCTGCACAGGGCGTTTACACAATTCATGACTAATAAACATTCTTCTCATGTTCTGTTTGGAGTCGTCTCTGTAGATCCGTCCATGGATTATTATTATAGGGATTCAAGCTCCCGTTAAACTTAGTAACATCTTTCTCTAGGATCAGTTCCAGTTAACAAAATGCACTCATTTATTTATTTATTTATTTGTGTGTGTATGAGTGTGTGTGTGTGTGTGTGTGTGTGTGTGTGTGCGCGCGCGCGCGTGCGCCTGTAAGGTTAGGTGATGAGAGTCTTTACCTGCTGAGCCTTCTTTCTAGCCCTTCCATTTTTATAACATGAGGCATCAATTTGATTTTGAGAATTATCACAGAATTCTTGTTGGCTGGGTATTGATTGGGGCAGAATTGATATTCTGAGAGCCAGCTCTGCAGCACCTTTGACAAGATGCAAGGAAGTCATTATAGTCCTTATGTTCACTTTAACCTGAGTGTGGGGAGTGGAATTGGAGGGGTGGGGAAGGACTGGAGCAGGAGGATTGATTTGAGTTTGAGTCTGGCTTGGGGTACCTAGTAAATTCCAAGACAGCTTTGTCTCTTTCTCAAAAACAAAACAAAACATCCCCCAAAATTTGCCATCAACAAAAAACTCAGTTTTCCCTAAAAGTTTCTTTTGGTCATTAGGATTTCATTAGTGTTCAGGAGTGAAAGTTTGCTAAAATGATTGTATGGAAAGTGTACCATGGAGTCTTGGATATTCTTTTCTTCTTCAGTCATCACAGTTTTCTGTTCAGAATAAAAACAGTTGTTTGAAATGCAAAAGAAAATTTTCTGGAACGATATTTAGTTAATTGAATAGAAAATACTTAACCTCAGTTGAGAACCTCAGTTGATTCCATGGTGGGTAAAATCTGCTTCACTTGGATAATCTACTGACAATTTTGTCTGTTAGGTCATATCCCTACTACCAAATGTCACATTTTACAGAATTTATGGCTTTAAATATTATCAGACCGTGTTCTCTGAGCAAAATAGTTAACTAAAAATATGTATTACATCCAATTCAAATTCTTAATTTATCTTCCTTGTTCTTATCATTCTGAGATTTCAAGCAGTGTAGGAAGGTAGAGGAAGAGGGAGGTTACAGAGGAGGGTGTGAACCAGGTGACTTTCCTGGGGTGTCCGGCAGAGCCCTCATGCCTTTTCTTGGAAGATCACTGTTTTATTGGAAGTCTCCAGTTCTAGGTTGGCAATGTTCAGATGAAGTATACTTTCCAGGCCCTGAGGAGGAAGACTGTAGGCTGTGCCTGAGGCCACAGGGTCACATCCAGCTGCACCTTCTCCCAGAACCCCCCCACCCCCAATTCTGCTCACTCAGTTGGCTCATTCTGCAGCAGCAGGTATTTCTTGTATGTATGATTTACACCGTCTTTGGCTCAGTCCAGAAAACAGTATTATAGAGACAGGAGAGAAGGCCCCATGTTAACTGCAGTCAAGGGCATTGAAAATCCTGGCCTGGCTTTGGTACATTTTAAAAGTGCATAGCTCCATGGAACCAAAAATCCAACTCTACACTGTTTGAGAGCATGGGGAGGATGGATGGCCTATGCCAGAAATTCACTTCTGTGTATGTGTTTATTTCTTAACAAGAGTTTTATTTCTTTCTACTGGATACCATAAGAGATGGAGAGAGGGTAATTTAGTGGTAGAAGACTTGCCTAATACACACAGATACACATACACATGCAGACACAGACACACCTGCTTTATTGGATATTTTGTTAAAATTAACAACACCTCATTTGATTTGACTAGTCATCCAATAGCAAGAAAAAGCAGTTTCTCTCCGTAAAGTGGCTGGTTATTTGGTATTTAAAGATACTGTTCGTCTCTCTAGATGAAGGGCTACAAGATTCCTTGAGAAGTAAAAATAGTAATAATAGTATTAAGGAATCAATGATGAGGGGCATTGAGTCATTACAGGTATGTTCTCAATATTTGTGGAATTAAAGATCTTTTTCATATGACAGGGGCAACAGTGTAAGAATGACAGGGACCAACTTCAGTAAAGCTTTTATCTTAAGAAAGAGTAAAATTTTAATTTAAAAGAAAAGAGAAAAAGAAACTGAGGAAACTGTAAAACTTAGGTTCTGTGGATAGAAACCTTACATGAAAGGTCTTAGCTGAAAGACTTCAGCTTGGCTGAGAGATTCAGAATTAAGGGGTTTAGGGAAACTTCATTAGTATTTTAGTTAACTGTTGGAAACATGAGTCAAATACAGATCCTATAAAACCAATACACTACCCTATGAAGTCATCTTTAGTGTTTCCTTAAAGAAATAAATGAAGGGTTAAACACATTTTTCTCATGTGTTGATTGTACATAATTTTCTCTTATTTTATATATATATATATATATATATATATATATATATATATATATATTTATAGAAATTTCCAATAATGACTTAAAAAGAAATGTGAATTAAGTTGTACCCTTCCTTTAATCACAGTTATATATATCCTCCAAATATGAAAGTATGTAAGGAGCAGAATATTTGCTAAATATGTATTTTAAATGAATGAATAATAAATGAATGAATGGATTCCTAGGGCTAATTTAGGTAGTCAATAAAGTAACTCATTTTAATAAATTAAACTATATGTTTATGTTGAGCATAGAAACATAAAACTAAATTGTAGAGCTGAGTGAAATGTGCACAACATTAACAATACTTTTACAAAAGAGTAATTTTAAGAAAAATATTAAACAAATCTTAAATTGGAAATATGTAAGAAAATAGCACCAGTAAGTTTACAGATTTAAAAGATTGAAAACCGAGAGGAAAAAGAAGAAATTTATTTTAGGGAATCATTTGCTCAGAGAAGAAGTGGATCAATCAGCCTTATCAATAATTGTACTTACACTCTTGGTCCCTCACCCTCATCAGAAAAGCTAATTTTTTACAATGGACAGAGGCTAGTTAATACAAATACCCACAATTTGCTAAAGTGCAGAGGGTAAGTGACTGTAGGGTATTCAGCCCTAAATAAGACATCTATCTGTATTATCCCCACCCCCAAACAGTTCAGGGAACACTGCAGAAGAGGGAGCAGAAATTTTGTAAGAGTCAAAGGCCAGAAAGGGTTTATGTAAAAGAGTGTCTTCTAGACATGACAGGGATATTATACCTGCAAACCGACAGCAGCTGTGACTGCCTGTACAAGGCTTGCACAAGATCAAGCCAATCAACATTTGAGCAGGAAGGGAAGAGGGGATCGGGAGGAGTCAGTTTTCTTCAGTTATATAATCAGTGGTGGTTATCATGTTCCAGCAAATGGCCCTACATCCATGAATACTCAGTGGGTTATAAACATACAAACAAAACACAAGGACATGAAACTGGTAGATATGAAGGGTGCAGTGGTCTGAGAGTAGGAGGGAGAGGATTGAGGAATACATATTATCAATGTACATTGTATACATGTATGAAAGTCTTAACGAATACAAACATTTTAAAAAACAAGAAAAACAATATTCACATAGTTGTACTTGTAATACAAAAGATGGGAGAGATATTCTCAACAAGAGACAACATCAATGTAAGTATATGCAGTGAAAATAATTTAAGAAGTAAGTAATACATAAAAAATACAAAGTAAATAATACTAAATGATCAGGTATTTGTTTTCCTAATAGAAACTCACAAATTTAATTTCACTCACTATTCCAATCCAGATTAAATATTTACTTATTATTCATCAAAGTACAGCAGAAGTAAATGTTGTCATTATTAGTATCTCTGTTCTAAAATAAAAAAAAAAAAAATTTTTGGTGGTCATTAACACCATAAGAAGTTAATGAATCCAAAATGAAATACGCAGCTTGAAAGTCACCTGACAGAAGAAGATTTACCATATGCAAGAATCGTGGTAAGACCCCAGGATCATAAAATGAAACTTTCTAATAACAATTTATAAATGTAACTATATAAACTATGTGTGAAAAATGTACATGCATTTACATCACCCTCTATTGGCATTCTACTGATAAAAGTGTGAAATATTTTTGATTTTTTGCTTATAAGAATACATGTCATAGAAGTCATTTTACACTATTCTGAGTTCAAAGATCCCTGATATACTCAGATAAATTAAATAATTCCTGTCTTTGTAAAAATGAATGTATTTACAAAATCGTGAAATTTTCCTATTCAGCAAACGGTCTGTTGGTCTCAAATTAAGGTTACCCTGTCCTTTAGAATTTACATCCTGTCTTACTTAGAGTTACTATTGCTATGGCAAAACACCAGGACCAAAAGCAAATTGGGGAGGAAAGGATGTATTTCATCTTCTAGTTTTAAGTCCATCACTGAGAGAAGTCAGGGCAGGAATTCAGGGAAGGAACCTGGAGGCAGGAACTGATGCAGCAACCATGGAGGAATGCGGCTTACTGGCTTGCTCTTTATGACTTGCTCAGCCTGCTTTCTTATAGAACCCAGGATCACCAGCCCAGGGATGACACTTTTTACAGAAGTCTACGCCCTCTCACATCAATCAGTAATTAAGAAAATGTACAATAAGGTGGTCAACCGAGTGGGACATTTTCTCTGTTGAGGTTTCCTCTTTCCAATTGACTCTAGCTTATGTCAAGTTGACACAAGCTAGCCAATATACAAACTAATGCATAAGCTATTTTTCAGTTACTGGATAATAAATTCAGCGTGAGCGTATTAGTATAGGAAGAATGACCAAGATCCTGTTGAACAATCGACTTTTCAGACTTAATCTGTGTAAATAGAACCTTCATGCTGGATTAAAGCTGCAAAAATTTTAACTTATCCTAGTAGTGAATTAAGAATACACATTAAATGCAACAACAAATTCAAGTTAAAATTGCAGATGCATTTAGTCACACATTCAAATGATTTGCTGTTGTATACTGTTTCCAAATCTGTCCTATTAATCATTTTCTCCAAAGCAGCCTAATACACTTGTGGCACATCCTAATTTTGGAACAAGGGTCCTCCTAAGTTAGTGATTTTGGTTGTTGGAAGGAATAAAATATGTATGTATCTCCTCTTTAAAAATGAATGAAGTACAAGTACAATTTTTTTCTTTTAATTTTTTTAATTAAGAATTTTTTTATTCATTTTACATACCAAAGATCCCCCTCTTCCCTCCTCTTTCTCCACCTTCTGCCCCTCCAGCCTCCTCCTCCCATTCCACCCCCATTCCCTTCTATAAGAAGGGAAGGCCTCCCATGGGGAGGTACTTTAATAGAGGCAAGTCCAAGCCCCTCCCCATGCCTCAAGGCTGTGCAAGGTGTCCCATCATAGAAGTGGGCTCCAAAAGGCCTGCTCATGTACCAGGCATGGATTCTGATCCTACTGCCTACTGCTTACTGCCAGGGGTGCCCTTAATTAGATCATGCTACACAACTGTCTCACTATGCAGAGGGCCTAGTCCAGTCCCATGCAGGCTCCACAGCTGTTGATCTAAATTTCATGAGTTCCCACTAGTTTGGTTTGGTTGTCTCTGTAGGTTTCCCCATCATGATCTTGATGCCCTTTGCTCATAGAATCCCTCTTCTCTCTCTTCAACTGAGCAATTTTTTGATAATCTTGCAAAACAGTGGTGATACAAAGTGATGGACTAATAACAAGAAATCCTTCCAGTTATCCATAACTTTTACACTGTGGTTCACAGAAGAGTGCAACTATGGCTCATCAGGAACTTCACATATACTCATCATATGTAAATAAATGTACCACCATCTTTCATAGTCCTAGGTTTTAAAAGCTGCTTATTGAGTGGTAAATAGATAAAACATACATGCATTTAAGTTGTATATCATTAATGAAGCAATAATGGCTTGCATACTCAGGTCCATTCTCTGGTTATATTGCTACAAAATAAACAATATTATTCCAAATAAAAGTGTAAGCAGTGAAAACAAAATAAAAATAATTTCCTAATTATAATTGATATGATCTTGAATTGCTTGCTGAGAAATGATGTCAGATTCCTTTAAAGTGAAATAACATTCCTTGATTATATTTTATGGGGATAAAGCTAGGTTATTCATCGCATGGCACTAAAATGTCTCTATCACCTCTGACACATGGTGAGCATTTGAATGACAGCATTTTCTGTGGATCTGGGTGAGCTAGAGTTCTTAGTCCAGGATGAACCACTGGCCTCCTGTCACCCTGCTTGTAACATTCCGCATGTGCGCTATATTCCCTGGTATATATAACTGAAGTATCAATACATGTTCTCATAAAAGAGGAAATACTGTTAGGATTTTTGGCAGTGTCTGCTAGTACAAGTCTACTTTTTGAACTCTTAAAAGTTTACATTGGAGGCCTGCTCTTACCTTATATTTCTTACAATGCTGTTATTTAAATTCTGTGGATTCTCTAATTTATATTTATTATTTACAATTGAGGGTGAAGAGCATATTCAACTGTATATGACATCTTGCTATACACATGCTTATTGAGTGTAAAATAAATAAAACATACATGCATTTAAATTGTATCTCATTAATAAAGCAATAAAAAATAAAAGTTACAAGATACTGTTTTTATAATAAAATGCTTTACCTCTCTAACCAAGATTTTATTTCCATGGGAAAGAAAAGAAAAAAGCTTTAACTTTATATTCTGATTGAAGGACTCATTTTTTTCCTAATGAAACAAGAAGCTAGGCTACCACTGCCTTATAGTTCCTCACATCATGATTCTTCTAGTAAATAAAGACAATGACTTCTAATTTCTCTTACAGCAAAGAGTGTTTAGGAAACCAAGCACAAGGCAATATGAGCAAATACTGAGAGCATACACAGTAAACTTAAGTGAAATTTCTCATTAGTTACTATTGCTATACTGATAATTATTGTTGTATTAAAACTATACAGTAAGTTTATTTAAAACTTAATTTCATTTTTTCTCCTTTTATTGCAAATAGATTTTTCCCCCTCAAATAGTATATCCAGATTACGGTTTTCCCTCCCTTTTCTCCTCACATTTTCACTACTATCTTTCTTTCTAAATTACAATTTGGGGGGTGTTTTAACACTAATTACTTTATGCATTTTAATACTTTACTTCTTGCTCCTCTAATCCAGAACTTACCAGAGTGTGAGCGAAAGGGAAGACACTGTTCACAATATAACCCCATGGATTCCTAGCAATGTGATATTGGTCAAGACCCTTGAGGGCTTGGGGCATTTTGAATTTCTGAATAGACTGTTAGCATTTGTTCTAGAGAGAGGGAAATATTAAAAAAAATTAAGACAGAAGGAAAATGTCAGAAGGAAACAAAAATACAAAAAATAGAAATTAGAAATTGTGCAGGAGAAAAAGAATATATTTTATTTTTTTGTGTTTTTGATGCTTAAAAGCTTTTAAATTCAGTATAGTAAAGAATGAATTGGTTATCTGGAATATGATAAGTTCATTATTTAGAGAGTGAAACTTTTATCAACTTTGCCCTAAAATTCAGGCAAATGTTTTATCTGCCCATTGACTGATGTGTATAGATTGAGACTTTGTAGGTAGGGCAAATATCGAGGAAAATAATATTCTTTCTTTCTTTCTTTCTTCTTAACGAGTCCATGGACATCCTTCTCAAGAAGGAAGTCCTTACTTTTGAAAACTAAAAATATTTTAAACTTTCATTTTATCAAAATTGTAAAATAAAATTTTATTTTGTTGAGTTTTATCAGGAGAAGGGTATAGCCATTTTACCAGTCTGGTAAAACTTGATCATTTTAGCCTATTAAATTTGGTGAATATTTGGTTTCTATGAAACTATGTCATGCTCTCCTAATAAAAAAATGAGTATTTTGTTAATAATTGTGAAAAGAAATATTTTCATTGTTTTACCAAAATTGTAGAGCCTACAATAAAAAAGTCCTTGTGCTTTGCTGGCTCAATATACCAAAAGTTGCCACATTCAGTCCAGAAAATGATATACCACAGTTCATTTGTTTCCTTTTTAGACCATCACATTTAAAGCATTTTGTTTGGAATTAACGAGAGAGTCAAATATTTAGCAGATCACCTTCCAAATACCCAAATCTGGTGGTAGCTCCAGGAGGCAATAATATCTATCTTAACCAAAAACAAAACAAAACAACAGCAACAAAACCAAAAACAAAACCAAATATATTTATTTACTTAGAGTATTTTTGGGGTTTGTGTTTGCATGTGTGCATGCATGCCATGTTGTAGATGGAGCCTTCACCTCTATATTCTAGTGTGGGAAGATACTCTGTATGCTACCAAAGGAGAAATGTAAACAGAAGCCCAGCCACAAAACTTTTAAGCTACAATCTGTCCTCCCTGCAAGATATGATAGACAATGGTGGCACAGAACTTCTGGGAATAGCAAACCAATGTCTGATTTGACATAAGGCCCGGTCTATGAGATGGAACCCACACCCAACACTGCTTGAGTGACCAAGAACCAGAGACCTGGGGTAAAACCAAATACTACTGGTCTTAAAAGAAAAGGATGAATAAAATGATTTCTAATGATATTCTGCTATATTCATAGGTCAATGCCTTATTCAGTCATCAGAGAAGCTTCCTCCCGTGGCAGATAGGAACAGACACAGAGGGAGATCCACACATTATGCAGAGGGAAAGAGAGAGAGAGAGAGAGAGAGAGAGAGAGAGAGAGAGAGAGAGAGAGAGAGAGACAGAGAGACAGAGAGACAGAGAGACAGAGAGAGAGACGGAGACAGAGACGGAGACAGAGACAGAGACAGAGACACAGAGACAGAGACAGAGAGAGAGAGAGAGACAGAAGGAAGAGACAGAGCTTGGAATACTCAGCTCTAATGGGATGTCCACATCAAATCCCTCCCCCAGGAGCTCAGGGAACCCTGTGGAAGAGGAGGCAGAAAGAAAGTAAGAGTTAGAGGGGATGGAGGACAACAGGGGACAAGACCTCCAAATCAGCTGAGCAAGCCTATATGAACTCACAGAGACTGAAGAAGCAAACAGAGGACCTGTGTGGGTCTGTACCAGGTCCTGTGCATATATATATTATGGCTTTCAGTCTAGTGTTTTTGTGGGACTCCTGAGTGTGTGAATGAGAGTGTCTGATTCTAGTGCCTGCTCTTGGGTTCTTTTCCTTCTGTCTATAGAAACTTTAGTTGAATAAATTTCTTTTATATTATTCTTCTGGTTTCTTACACTGTTCATAACTAAATAACTTTTTTCAGATGAATTATTGGCATATTTGAATATAATTCTCAGTTTTATAAGGTGGTTTGGTTTTAAGTGTTAATCCTGTAACAGTTTTAAATACCTACATACATGCATACCTACATCACAGAATCTTTAAATGTTTTACTATCATGGCATTCTATATTATCTCATTTAGTTTATATTAACCATTGAAATTAACGTGAGACAAGTGTTTTTGTCAAGTAGCCTAAAAATATGAGGAAAAAATTTTTATGTGAAGAACGGTCATGTAATCTCAACTGTATATATGCATTGTTTTCATTCCTCTCATAAACTTCTCTAAAAATCACAAGAAAGACACAGGAAAAAAATGAAGTTTTCACCTAAAGCCAAACAAAGTCTCTAGCTACCCTTGGTTACCATGGTTCAGAATCTAAGCTTGTTAGGCAAGCAAGAGGGGAGCTTTACACATCACTTTCCAAATACCCTAATACAGAGCAATCCCTCCACTCTAGTGGAGATATTACAGCAATATTCATGTCATAAATGATAACTATATATGTTTGTAATAAATTAAAACTGTTAAAATATTGTTTCTGCCTATAATTACAACAATAACAGACTTTTTCCCAGATGATGAAAATTTGAACTGTCTGGATAAAATGCCAACTTCCATGCACCTATAATAATTGGAAAATGGATCATTTTAGAAACCTAAGGTTTTTGATTAGCTGAAAAAGCAACGTTTAAACACCAAGATTTTTTAAAATTATTATTTTATTTTATAATTAATTTAATTTTACATATCAGCCACGGGTTCCCCTGTCCTCCCTCCTCCCACCCCCCAGCCCTTCCCCCCAAACTCCCTCTTCTAAGGCAAGGTCTCCCCTGGGGATTCAGCTCAGCCTGGTAGCTTCATTTGAGGCAGGTCCAGTCCCCTCCTCCCTACACCAAGGCTGAGAAAAATGTCTCAGCATAGGCCCTAGGTTCCAAGAAGTCAGCTCATGCACTAAGGACAGGTCCCAGTCCTACTGCCTTGGGGCCTCCTAGATAGTTCAAGCTAATCAACTGTCTCACTTGTCCAGAGAGCCTGATCCAGTTCCATGGGGGCTCCTCAGCTATTGGTTCATAGTTCATGTAAACACCAAGATTTTAAGAATGCTGGTACTTTTGTGTGGAAATCTGTATGTAATTTTTTTTTTCCTGAGACAGGGTTTCTCTGTGTAGTTTTGCACTTTTCCTGGAACTCATTCTGTAGCCCAGGCTGGCCTTGAACTCATAGAGATCCGCCTGACTCTGCCCCCAAGTGCTGGGATTAAAGGCATGCACCACCACTGCCCAGCCAGTATGTAATTTATAATAGACAAAACTGAATTTTTAATAAGATGAAGACCACCAATAAGTCTTAGATCCCCTTATCTGTTATTCTACTTGTAAAATCTATTTCTCCAAAGCTTACATATTTTCTTTCTAAAACAGATGTGATAGTTAATTAAGCTGAACTAAAATATTTTCGTGTTTTTTGTATTATCTAAGATTTAGAATATTTTTTTGTAGACTCTAAAGCCTCTTAAAGTCTTCCAGGTAGTTTTATTTCCCCTATGATTTCGGCTATATATATGTGTATGTGTATATATATATATATATATATATATATATATATATATATATATACACACACACACACACACACACACACACACATATATGTATATATATATATATATATTTTTTCCATATTCACAATGTTTCCAGAGGACATCAGGAAACATCATGGTTCCTTCATTCCAGAATCATGGTACTCCTTGTTCTCCAGAACCCTGGACTCTGCTTTGAACGCATCTGTGTGAAGATTTCCCATATACTTGATAAAAGGGATTCAAGTTCTTCACACTTGCAATCACAAATCTACTATCAATAACTAATTTGAAAATATGATTTAAATGATTTGCTTTATAGGTTTGATAATTTTTTACTGCTCAGTAAGTGTCAGGAATTATTTTGGTCTTCTTGAATAAAACATAATTCTGCCGGGCGGTGGTGGCGCACGCCTTTAGTCCCAGCACTTGGGAGGCAGAGCCAGGAGGATCTCTGTGAGTTCGAGGCCAGCCTGGGCTACCAAGTGAGTTCCAGGAAAGGCGCAAACCTACACAGAGAAACCCTGTCTCAAAAAAAAAAAAACAAAAAACAAAAAAACATAATTCTGAAGCCTAAACTAAGACAGGATATAGCTAATATAATCATGGAAAGAAAATACTATAAGTCATAAAGAAAGGGCTTGGAAAAGATAAATTCATTAGCATATAAATAAACAGGATGAGAAAAAAGAATTCTTAATATATGGGAAGGCTAATGTTATTTCAGTGGATGGGTACAGACCCACTTCAAGGCTTCAAGTGCATTAGCACTTAACATCTTACAAAGATGATGATGTTTGCAGTTCATTGAGAAAGTTATAACCAAAAATAGTCTCACAAAAATGTGCACCAATCAATTGAGCTAAAAACAGATGTGTTGATTACATTAGGAAGACTAATAATTAATTGTTGAATATAGACCCATTAGAAATGCTTGAAAACTTTAAGTTTTGAGTCTGAGTGGAAGTAGTCTTTTGCAGGAAAAAACCCTACAGTGAATTACTTAATGATAAGTTATGTTACATATACCTAATGTTGTAATTGTTTATTGTATTATAATATAAAAGTAACAATAAACTTAAGTTTTGGTACATTCTGAGGCCTATGAGTGCAATCTAAGTTTGAAAATCAAAAATGTTGTTCTATTTATCTCTTTCCCCCTGTAAGAACCAGAGGATCAGGATTTTGATGAATGCTCAGTAAAGAGAAAGAAAAAAAAAAAAAAACAACTGTATGTAACAGGATTATACGTTCTCTGTCTAAGAGTATACTTACATAGTGATATAATAATATTTCAGTTGAAATATAGAATAAATATTTAAAAGTTAGAGTGTCAGTATGTGGTGATATTTTATTTGTGCTTTAATAAATAAAGCTTGCCTGGAGACCAGAGGGAATAGCAAGCTATTTTAAGTAAAAATAGAAGTGGTAGCACATGCCCTTAATCCTATCACTTAGCAGGCAGGATCTCTGTGTGTTCAAGGCCACACTAGGGAACAGAGCCAAGTGTGACACACACCTTTATTCCCAGTACCAACCATAGAGGTCTGTAGGTCTGTACAGACAGACAGAAAGTGACAGAGTTGTGTAGGAAGAGGAAGTGATGTAGCTGGACAGAGAGCAAATCAGATGACCAAACAGCAAGGCATATAGACATGGGTAGACAGGAAGTAACTCGCATTTGGAAGCTGCGGAGTTGGTGAGGTAAGGTTGGCTGGTGGCTTTCCCTATTTCCCTGATTATTGGTGAAATTATTAAGGCCACTTCACATAGTTAAAAGGGAGATTTATTTAGTGGCATAACTTACAAATGAAGGGATAGGTAGGTTACAGGGTCTGGGAAAGACGCAGTGCAGTCCAGTGGTGTTCTCTGGAAAACTCTGCTCTGTCTACTACCTTCAGCGTCCAGGGTCCAGGAACCAAGAGAGCTGGCACATCCGGATATCGGGTCTTCAGGGTCCTCTCTCGGCCTGCCTTATAGGCGTGACAGTTACCGAAGCCTCAATGGGGGCTGGAACTTCCAGATCAAAGCTGGAATGGCTACCCACTACATCTGATCTCTCTAAGGCTTTCACCCTTGTATTTGGCTCCGTGTTTTTGATTTAATAAGACCATTTAGAAATTTATCTACATCAGTAGTTTATGTGAATAAAAATATCACACACAGGGGCAGAAATATTCATTTTTATAGTAAAAGAAAAGGAAAAGTCTTAATCTTATTACGTGCTTGGGAATATAGTTGCTGACTCTGTGTCACTATCGTTATCCAACACAGGACTTACGTAGACATATTACTGGGTAATTCGTTAGAGTTGCTAATTTATTTAAAGTCGAACAAAGCTGATAATGAATAGCAATTTGAGTGAGGATCTGTCCCAAGGCCTAGGAATGAGTAATGTGTTTGCTTTGTTGATATTTCCCACGTTTTTGCCTTTTTGCTTTTCTGTTGTTTTACTCTTTTCCATGTCACTATTGAGAGAGAAAATAGGGCTTCAGTACTTATGTGTAATTTTAAACTCAGAGAACAATACTTGCTGATATTAAAGCATTGCTACTAGACACACACACATGGCTTTTCCAGTAATCAGATTCAGAGAACATCAGAGAGAAAGGTTTTCTGGTTTCACTGGAAGATCGGAGATTAGGGAAGTCATGTGATGGTGTGTAGATGCACCTAGACTCAAGTCAGGAAACAGTGACTCTGTTCCAGTCATTTTTACACGAAGAGTACTGTGCCCACTTAATCGACTCATTGCTTTACTGAGCAACCCTTGTTGAATTTGATTATGAGCCAAATACATCTGAGAAGGAATACATTTTCGAGTGTGCATCTAATCTATACAAAAATATGGTTGACTTCAGGCTATTTTTAAAGCTAAATTGTAAGGAATTACTCATGTGAAACTAATGTCATTTCATAAGCGATCTAAAAAGTACAGGAAAATATATTAGATTTTGTTCATTGAATGAATAAGAATTTTCTTCTACACTTGAAAACGTGGCAAACCCAAGAACATGGGTTACAGCAATGGACTGAAATTTTATTTTCACTTGAATCCTAATGAAGTAGATACCAGGAAAGAAGCTAAAATTTGACTGTGAGCCTAAATAGTGATTTAGTAGTGTGGGTAGAGAAGTAAGGTATATGTCCTGATTTCAAGCAGCTTACACACACACACACACACACACACACACACACACACACACACACACACACACACACGATAGATAGATAGACAGATGATAGGTAGATAGACAGACAGATAGATTATAGACAACAGACAGACAGACAGACAGATAGATGTTGTGAGACAGGGTCTTCCTGTGTAGGCCTTGTGTGGCAGAGACCCGAAAGAACAGGAAAACAGCCATGAAAATGGGTCAGTGTCCTTAAGTGTAGGTGACAGTCCACTACATCTATCCTGTAGTGTCTTCCTCCCTTCCCCCTCCCCTGGCATTCTAGCTATTTTTAGGCCTTCACCCCATGAGTTTAGAACAAGCCAAAGAAATTATGTGTTGCCATGTGTAGGATACAAAGATCTCTAAGGTCATAGAAAAGGCTCTGTCTCACAGTACTAGGGGCTTAGTCTCTCCTGACAGAAGTGCAGCAGAGCTTGGGCTAGCAAAATTAAAAGCTATTTTTTTTTTCCTCCAGAAGACACTGCTTGCAGCCCGAACTCTCTCTGCTCCCTGAAACACCCATACATATGCAATTTCTCACCTCTGAGTGGAGTTGCTCCCACTAAGGCACCTTTGCCACCTTAGATGACTGTATCATCTCAAATTGTGAATTAAATTCTGCCCCCTTTAAAAACAAAGAAACCAAAACCAACTCAAAAGAACAAAAACACCACCACCACCACCACTACCACCAAACAAACAAACAAACAAACAAACAACCCAACCCAAACCATGGAGTCCATTTTGTGTTGGCCAGCTACTCCTGAGCATGGGGCCAGTCCTGGAGGCTGATTGATATAACCAGCTCAGTCCTCTGGAGAAAACTGAGTTTTCCTCCTCCAGCAGCAGCTATCAATTGCAAGTAACATAGCTGTTGTGGGCTCATGTGTGCAATAGTCCTGTCATTTCCAGAGGACAATTCATACCCTTCCTCCTCTTCTTCCAGATGTTAAGATTGCTTTTACCCTCTTTTTATGAGACGTTCCCTGAACTTGGGGGTTGGTGGGTGATAAGTAAGTTCCATCTAAGACTGGGCACCCACAATCACAACTTTTTAATACAGAGACACAGTGATGAGTCTCTGCATTAACTGCAGTAAGAAGCTTCTCTGACCATGTTTGGGAGCTGTTTGGGAGCAGAACAAATCTATAGATACAAACAAAAGAGTCCATCAGTTCAAGACTGGATAAAGAAAATGCTGCATACTTAGGCAAAAAGAGCATCTCAGACCTTAATAAATAACTCTTGTTTTTTTTAATAATATAAACAAGCTTAGGGAACAGCATTATGAGCAATATGATCAGCCACAAAGACAAATAGTGTGATATTGCTTTTGATAAGAGTATGAAAAAACAGTCACAAGGATCTGAGGACAGAATGGTGGTTATCAAGGAGTAGGGCAAAGGGAGGATGATAGGGGAACTGTTGGTCAAAATGTATAAAATTTCCATTAATTAGAAGGAATAAATTATAAAAATATATTGTATAACATGCTAATTATAGTTAATAAACAATTAATCAAAATTATAGAAAGGTTCTAAGTGTCCTTGAAACAAAATAGAACAATAATGTAAAATAACTGATATGCCAGGTTGTTAGATCCAGTCATTTCCCAGAACATATCATAAAGTCACACATAACATAAATTTGCTCTCTCTTTATTTATGAATTTATAAAAATATATAAACATAAATGCTAAAATTCAAGTGCCATTGGTTTTATATAAAAAAAAAAGATGTTAAAAATCTTGCATACCCTTGTACCCTATGTTGGTTTGAATCACTAAATTTTACACATCGAAGCTCATTTTACTGAAACTTTCAATTCAATAGAATTTATTACCAATAAGAACTGCCAAGTCTAATACAAGCCTGGCACTGTACTTTCATCTAATGGTTGTTTGTTAGAGCAGTGGATGACTGTAGAAATCTGGTGTACCAGATCGTGTTCTGTCAGCTCTCAGTAGAGAGGAAAAACCGTGTATTTTCCCCTAGGACTAAATGTTATGCTCTTAAAAATGTCCAAGTTTTTCACTTACGTAACACATCCCAACACAAAGATATTGATGTTAGTACAGTGTCATAGTTATAAACCATGGCCAACTTTTGTCCTTAGATTTCTGATTTATGCTTGCAAATCTTCAGTGACAGACTATAGCCATGGAACTGTGCTGTGAGGTACTCAAAACAGGAGAATGCTTAGATTCTTTTGTCAAATTCTTATTGTTAAATTGTCTTGAAAAATTAAAAAATTTCATTTTAATGACCACCCAAAGAGATTAGATAGATTAGATGTTATATTACTGTTTCATCTACTGAAATACCCTTTTAATGAAATGTGTGGAAGTTATGGTTTTATGTCCTGGGGTCTCAATGACAAGACACTACCATTACCTTGAAAGTTCTTGTTGATTATCTTGGGAGACAGATGAAGACAAGGGATGTCTAGGAGGCAGATGAGAACATATGGACATTATAGGATATAGATAGTAACTAAAGTCATTCATGTGGATAAGATGAGACAGGAAAAGTGCAGAGTCAGAACATAAGTGTGGTGAAGTCAGAATCATGTGGAACAGTAGTGAGTTGTGCATGTGAGACCAGAGGACTACTTGAAAAAGGCAGGAAGAGACAATCTTGTGAGGAGGTGTTTCAGGGATGGACCTGTGTGTGAGTTTAATGTAATGTGGACCTTGAAGAATGACTTTGTGAATCTTCCCACCTCTGCTCTAGGAAGAGTCTGAGCAGGATTGGAACGAATTCTTACAATGCTTGGTAGAATTCAGCAGTGAAATCATCAGATTCTGGCTTTTCTTTGAAGTTGAAAAGATGACTCCCCATGGGAGGCCTTTACCTTATAGGAGGAGGGAATGGGAGGTGGATTTGGGGGGAAAGGCTGGGGGGCGGGAGGAGGGAAGAGAGGGGGATCTGTGGCTGGTATGCAAAATAAAAAATAGTCTTATCCATCACAAAAAAATTATTTATTAGATGATGGTGGTGGGGAGATGTTTGTGTGTGTGTGTGTGTGTGTGTGTGTATGTGTGTGTGTAAGTATGGTGTGTGTGTGGTGTCTATGTGGTGTGTGTGTGTGGTATTTGTGTGGTGTGTATGTAGTGTGTGTGTGGTGTGTGTATACATGTGGTGTCTATGTGGTGTGTGTATGTGTGGCTTCTATGTGGTGTGTGTGTGTGTGTGTGGTGTGTGTGTAAGTATGGTACGTGTGTGTGGTGTCTATGTGGTGTGTGTATGTGTGGCGTCTATGTGGTGTGTGTGTGTGTGTGTGGTGTGTGTGTAAGTATGGTACGTGTGTGTGGTGTCTATGTGGTGTGTGTGTGTGGTATTTGTGTGGTGTGTATGTAGTGTGTGTGTGGTGTGTGTATATATGTGGTGTCTATGTGGTGTGTGTGTATGTGTGGTGTCTATGTGGTATGTGTGTAGTGTGTGTGTGTGTGGTATGTGTGGTGTGTGTGTGTGTGTGGTGTCTATGTGGTGTGTGTGTGCGTGGTGTGGTGTGTGTGTATATATGTATGGTATGTGTATGTGGTGTGTGTGGTATTTGTGTGGTATATATATAGTGTGTGTGTGTGGTGTGTGTATATGTGTGGTATCTATGTGGTATGTGTATGTGTGGTGTTTATGTAGTGTTTGTGTGATGTGTATGTGGTGTGTATGTGGTGTGTGTGTATGTATGATCTGTGTGTCTGTGTTGTGTATGTGTGGTGTCTATGTGGTGTGTGTGTAGTGTGTGTGTGGTGTGTGTGGTATGTATGTGGTATGTGTGTATATGTATGGTCTGTGTGTCTGTGTTGTGTATGTGTGGTATGTATGTGGTGTGTGTGGTGTGGTGTGTGTGTATGCGTGGGGTCTATGTGGTGTATGTGTGGTGTGTGTATGCATGGTGTTTATGTGGTGTGTATGTATAAGTGTGGTGGGGTGTGTGTGTGTGTGTGTGTGTGTGTGTGTGTGTGTGTGTGTGTGTGTGTAGGTGTACCTGTATCACAACTGGTGTGCGGAAGTCAGAGCACAGCTCTTCAGGAGCCAGTTTTCTTCTTCCACCATAGGATCCAGGGACAGAACTTAAGTCGACAGCAACTACTCTTACTGTCTGAGCCCTCTCATTCTCTCTGATATCACCACTACCTGCCACAGGCAGAGAGCTGGCCTGGAGTGGGGGCGTAAGGGTCAGAGAGCTGGTCCTGCCCCTTACCAGCACTCCGAAGAGTGGGTCCTGCGCCCTACCTGGAGCTGGTCCTGGTGGTGGGAGTGCAAGTGAGCAGGACACCAGGGCATGAGAACAGGAACACCGGCCCTGCTCCTTATTGCCTGCTGCAAAGAATGAGTTAGCCTAGGCAGTGCTGGAGAGCTTGCCCTGGTGGTGTGGGTGAGGGAGAGCTGGTGGACTGATTAGCCACTAACAGGTCCAGAACCAGGGTTATGAGTTGGCCCACCCCAACATCCACCTCATCTATAATCTGCTGGAGCATGTGAAGTGGCTGGTCCTACAGATTCAAAGCTGTAGGATCTCCATGATATAAAGCAACAACAGGATATCCAAGAGGAGTCTCAGTGAGGGCCAGGCATCCATAGTATAACAGAAGCCAGAGACCTCTAGCCAGACCAACCATTGCAATGAACACTTGCAAGTAAAGATATATGGACTAAGGGGTGACTTTAAAAACAGTGGCCAATGATTGTAGATTTGGGATGTTAATGCAGTTCATGAATTTGAATTCTGAGCATCTGTTCATAGGCCATATTATTTTTAAGTGTCATTATAACATGAGAGAATGCAAAGTATATACTATTTTAAATATTATTGTAATGAGGAGACACTTTAAAAACTGGAAGTTGTGTCTATTTATCAATGTTGCTAGATGTACAGAAGGATTTTTGAAGAAGAAGAAGCAGTATGCATACTGAATACACTGATTTACCAGCATCCTTCTGGAAAAACAGGAAGATATCTATATCTATATTATATCTATATATCTCTATTATATAACATACAGCATTTGTGGCATACTTATTAATAATATTATCTTTTGATGCTCTTAATGTGTATCTACCCAATTGTCATATTATCTTGTAATAAAAATACCTAAGACTTCTGGTTGACTGGTTAAAATTTATTAAATTTTAAAAATTTAAATTAAAAATATTACTAAAGTTTTACAAAGGAGTTGTATAATCTGAATGTACAATAGAGTAAATTGATTGATGTCTCTTCTTTTTTTAATTAAATATTTTTGTTCATTTTACATACCAACTACAGATCCCCCTCTCATCCCTCCTCTGCCTCCTCCAAGCTTCCCCCCAGAACCCCTCCCACCCCATCCTCCAAAAGGGTAAGACCTCCCATGGGAAGTCAGCAAAGCCTGGTACATTCAGTTGAGGCATGACCAAGCCCCGCCCTGTACCCATTGTCTAATTTAAAATTTTTGTCTTAAATATTTAACAGTTTTCAATGGAAAATTGATATTTCTTTTAAGAAACAAAGAAAAACCATAGTGACAAGTCTTTGAAAGTAAGTGCTCTAAGATAATCAGGGGAAGCTTATACCCCCCCCCCCCCCCGCCCCATTCCAAGAAGCAATTGCTATTTTTATTTTCCCTCACAATTAACTATTGTTATTTGTAAAAAAACATTGAATGCTACTGCCATTACTTTGCCTTCCTCTGTAACCATGCCTTGGGGGAGGAAGCTGCAAATTCCAGTTTATAAGTGAGTCATCTCTCTGAGAAAAGACCACAGGGAAGACAGTGACATGGTGAGGTGGTGACTAGTTTCCACATGATAGTGCTATAGTTTTCAAAGTGCTGATGCTGAGGAGGGCACATCTGAAGCAGTTTGGAGAAAGGGGAAGGGGGAAATGATGTAATTATACTATAATCTCAAAATAATTAAAAAATAAGGATAAACACCCCAATTCGTTGTCCAATAACAAACGGGTAGCCCTGAAAACACACTCACAAGTAACATATAGACAGGAGTTTTCTGTTAGGAATATATATGTATATGCATATATGCATGCAATGATAGTTAATAAAAAAGGAGGCCATGATTTTAAAGAGAGCAGGGAGATATACATGAAACATTTTGGAGGGAGGAAAAGTAAGTGGAAATGATGTTATTATAATATAATCTCAAAAATAAAGGATACTAGCCGGGCGGTGGTGGCGCACGCCTTTAATCCCAGCACTCGGGAGGCAGAGCCAGGCGGATCTCTGTGAGTTCGAGGCCAGCCTGGGCTACCAAGTGAGTTCCAGGAAAAGGCGCAAAGCTACACAGAGAAACCCTGTCTCGAAAAACCAAAAAAAATAAAAAAAAAAAAAATAAAGGATACAATTCAAAAATGGAATACAACAGACAATAATACTCATTACATTCTGAAATCATCAAAAATATTATATACATTTGTAAAATTCAGCATCTTCCTGGCTTTATTTGATAAATTTGTACTCAAGAGAATGTATGTCCTTGAGATCTTAACGTCATGTTTCATTGACCAATTTCAACCCTGCTGCAAGGACTTCCTAAAATGAATCTCTATAGTGCTATACTTACATCTATAGATAAACAACTATTTCACCTAGTAAATAGTGTTTACACTGACTTTATATCCTTAATATTAGATAACTGAATGTAATAAGACAGAATATTACAATTTTTTCCAAGGTTACATATGCTGACTCCAGTAATATGTTATTTGTTTGAGCTAAACATTCAACTTGAAGTTTGATTTTGCATCATACATTTCTTTTTCTTTTCTTCCTTCCTTCCTTCGTTCCTTCCTTCCTCCTCATTCCTCCTTCCTTCCTTCCTTCCTTCCTTCCTTCCTTCCTTCCTTCCTTCTTTCTTTCTTTCTTTCTTTCTTTCTTTCTTTCTTTCTTTCTTTCTTCCTTTCCTTCTTTCTTCCTTTCTTTCATTCTTTCTTAGTCTCACTCTGTAGTCCACTGGCTTCAAAATCATGGAAATTCTCCTGCCTCAGCTTCCCATGTCTAAGCTTTTCAGGTGTGAGCCATCATGCCTGTATGTATCATATAGTTTATGAGAATATTCATAGAGCATATTCAAAGGACTCTGGGATGTGTTCTCATCTAGTTTCAAGAAAACATACAGACTAATGTATGTCTGAAGGAAACAATAATTCAATTCCATAATGTTAGAAAGTGATTTCTAAGCATTTAACATTGTAAATAATCTTTATTACAAACTTTGTATTCCCTGAAATAAGTCTTTCTAATACTACACTTTGAATCAGTCATTTTTATTGAGTTACATTATAATTAGTTGAGTATGTCTCCCTCTCTGCCCATCTTTCTATCTTTTTAATCTCTCTTTGTATGTTTACTTATTCCTTACAATATGTATCAAGCATTCTTCAAAGCAATAGTTATATGTGATAAAAAGTAATATAAATTAAGATTCTAAAAGACATTTGGAAGTGAAGCTCCAAAGTAAATTTCTTTTGCTATGAAGGAAAACTGCTGTGGGATGTTCTGTATGGCAAATGTGTTGCTGATTGGTCAATAAATAAAACACTGATTGGCCATTGGCTAGGCAGGAAGTATAGGCGGGACAAGGAGGAGAATAAAACTGGAATGTGGAAGGCTGAGTCAGAGAGACACTGCCAGCCGCCATGATGACAAACAGCATGTGAAGATGCCAGTAAGCCACGAGCCATGTGGCAAGGTATAGATTAATAGAAATGGATTAATTTAAGATATAAGAACAGTTAACAAGAAGCCTGCCATGGCCATACAGTTTGTAACCAATATAAGTCTCTGTGTTTACTTGGTTGGGTCTGAATGGCTATGGGACTGACAGGTGAGAGAGATTTGTCCTGACTGTGGGCCAGGCAGGAAAACTTTAGCTACAGAAAACCTTTACTAACTAATTTCAAAAGTACCTGTCCCTATTTAATTTTAAACATTAAAACTACCACATTGTTTAATCTTTTACAAATAGAATATCTTTAATTAATTCTTTGATAATTTCATTTTCATATATGTAAACAATGTATCTTGATCATGTCCACCTCTAACTCAATTCCTTAGTACCGCCATAATAAACACAGACTATATCTTCTTTCCTGATACACTTTTTCCTTTTTGGTAACAAATGAATTCACTAGTACTTCTGTTTGTCATGTTGACTGATCTTGCTGGCTTGATTTTATGTCTGTCCTGTGTAGATAGTAACGGCTGCAGTACGTTCGTCAGTGCAACAGTCATATCATGTCCCAAAGACAGCATTTTATAGTATTCCTTCTATCATCTGGCTTTTACATTCTTTTCACCCCCTCTACTGCGATTATTCCTGAATCTTGGATAGGGAGGTGTTGATATAGATGTCCCATTTACTGCTGAGCACTCACTGGTCACTTAGTCTCAGCATTCTGACCAGTTATGATGCTTTTAACAGCTAAATACTGCAAGAAGGCGCTTCACTGACCCAGGTCAGGGGCAGCACTAATCTATGAGTCTACACATAAATATTTAGAAAGCAGTTTGACAACTTGGCCATTTAGCACCAGCAGTAGGCTGCTCCCTAGGATCCATTGTGATTCATGGTCTTTTGACCAGGTTTACAGTGCTGGCATGAATTCCCTCTTGTAGAACAGATTTTAAATCAAGTCCAAAAGTGATTGGTTACTATCTTAGTTTGCTTTTCATTGCTTTGATAAACACCATAACCAAAGAGGTTTGGGAAGAAAAGGATTTATTTAATTTATATACCCAGATCAAGTCCATTACTGAGGGAAGTCAAGGTAAGAACTTAAACAGACAAAAAATTTGGAGGCAGAAACTAAAGTTGAGATCTTTGAGGAAAGATGCTTACTGGCTTTAATCTCACATTTAGCAACCTTTCTTATAAAATACTAGAACCACCTGTCCAAGGGTGGCATCACCCACAGTGGCTGGGCTCTTCTATACTGAACAATCAAGTAAATGACCCACAGACTTGCCTACAGGCCAGTCAGATGGAGGCAACTTCTCAATTAAGGTTCACTTTTACCAACTAATCTAGTTTGTGCCAAGTTGACAAAACAAATAAACAAAACAAAACAAAAGACATAATAGTTACCCACATAAACTTCATGCCACTGATGTACCTGTAAACACGGTTTGCCTGGGAGATTGGAATTGTAGCATCCAGGGTTCATGTGAGCTGATAACCATGTCTCCCTCAATGGCCCGCACAGCACCTTCTAGCAGGATGAAAGCTGGCCAATAGCGAAGTTTGCAGGCCAATTCCAGCTTAATTTCTCTCGGTCCTGCCACCTGTCTTTAAAATAGGGTCTTACCATCAAGTTCTGGAGGCCAACCAAGAACAATGGAAATAGCCTGTGCTGTTTTGGAAGTCTTCATGGCCTCCCTGACCAATAACTCATAGGGAGGTATCCCAGAAACCGGCACTAGGATTTTAATTTAATAATTCAAATCTTCACGTGGAAGCATTGTCCACACAGGTGCTAGTGTTAAAACTCCTGTCTACTTATATTTTAAAGCTTTGCTTGCAGAGTTAATAGGCTTCTGTAGGTGTTTTTCATACATCACTAGTTTTGCTTAACCCACATTCAAACTTTCTTTTCCCCTACTCCCATCTCCATTCATATTTGAACTAATAGCTTTCATTATTTCCCATTTTGTTTTCATATCATGTTTATTTTACCATCACCTTACTCCTTAGTTCTGGGCCTTATTTGTTCTCATAACCCCTTTCTAGTGTCCTGATATTCTGTCTTTGAAATTCAGTACTACAGGAGATGTGATGATAATGCTTGATAGCCAGAAAAAAGCATGGGCAACCAACACAAAGCATCATCTTTTTGGTATTGTTTGAGAGTTCATTTTCCATAAACAGATGGTTTCAGGAGACTGAATTACAGGCAAAACAAGTCTTAATATTTTGCAATAAAGCAAAGAGTTTTTATCTTGATAATTGGTAAAACCAATTCCATGCTTCAAAAATTTTTAAAAAAAGTGTTTCATTTAGAGACAAATACTTGACAAAGAGCAATTGTGATTTTAAAAGAATGGTTCCACAGAGTCAATATTTGCCAAGATTTTATTTTAACTTCAGTTTTATTTTTAAACTACTTTAATTAGTGGAAAAATTTTAATTCCCACCTATACCAATGACAAAGCTGGAGTCTGGACCTAGAATGAAGTCCAAACCCTCCAAGTCTGTTTTATTACAAACAAATAAATTCATTAAATAATATATTCATGTTTCATTTTGTTATAATATAAATATGAAAGTTTTCAATGAAATGAATTTATAAGGAAGCAGTTTATGTAAGAGAAGTTTAAGTAAAGAGTCATTCAATTGATTTATTTTAATTTGAGAAATATAAAGGTAACTATTTAAGAGGTAAAATGAAGATGTTAGAAACTCTGGATTTTAAGTAAAGATTTGGATATTATCAGATTGTAGATGATGAAAATTCTTGGACTGGAAAAATAATGGAAAAATATGCATATTCACAAAGTCAAGAGCTGATGTGCTACCCCTGAAAGACCTTGTACTATGGAAAAAAAATGGTCAGTGCAACATATATTGAGGATGCAATCAAGGAAAGAAAACTGGGAGAATTACTAAGATGTAATACTTTAATCAAATGATCACCCTCATGTAGAAGTAACTGTCTTTTAAATAAGAAACACAGAGCCAATGTAAAAATAAAAGCCCAAGAGGTCAGAGCTAAGAGCCTTACCCTTCCTGCTTCAGTGATCCTCTTCAGCCAAGAGAGACCTACTTCCTATGTGTTTGTCTTTATATAGATTTTCTGTTCTGCCTTCTCATTGGTTGTAAACCCAACCACATGACTGCCTCATTACTGCCTGTTTGTACAGACCTCCAGGTCTTCTATGGTTGGTATTGAGATTAAAGGCGTGTGTCTCCAATGCTGGCTGTATCCTTGACCACACAGAGATCTACCTAGCTCTGCCTACCAAGTGCTGGGATTAAAGGCATGCACCATGAACGCCCAGCTCCACTACGGCTTACTATTAGCTCTGACCCCCAGGCAACTTTATTTATTAGCATACAAATAAAATCACATTTCAGTACAAATAAAATATCACCATACCCTCACAGTAATTCCCTGGACACAACTACAGTTTCCTCCATGGCATGCTTGTTAATGACAGTGATTGAATCAATGTGTGTTAACAATACTACACATAATAGTTGCATAGTAAGTTTAGGTATCATACTCTATTCCATTTAACATCATCTTTTCTGTTAAGAGGACTAGCTTTAGTGCAGCCTGAAAGGAGAGAAAGAGAATATGGATGTGATGTATCAGCCCATTGGGTGAGGGTTAATCTGTATGCTCAGCCTTTGCTATGGCGAAGTCAGACTGGGAGTCTACTGTGATTTATGCTGGATAGTTTTGGTAGTCTTTCTGAAAGAGAAAAAGATTACTTTCTGAGACTGAGGCAATTAGAGCTTATGAAATTGTGAGAAGGGCAAGGCTGTTAACTGTTTTAGAAAAGAGTGAGATGGAAGTTAGTTTTAGCTCTAGTAAGGAAACATTTTCTAAACATTTTTGATTGCTCAGGAAAATTTCAGAAACACAAATGGGTAGAGCAATGGTTGTATTGTTGGAAGACTTTTTTTTTTTTTGCTTTTCAATTTAGGGCCTGGGTTAGACAGTGGTAGAAGTATGTTTTATGAATTTATGGGGCCAGGAATTTTTCAATTGAGTGGTAGAAAGGCAATGTACACTATTAAATAAGATGCAAAAATGATCTTCGATAAAGTCCAGATGAGGCAAAGGGAAACAGAAACAAGTAAATGTGATAGAGGAATCATTAAGTAATTGGACAATAGCCTCCTGCTTTCCACCTTTCCAAAACATATATTGTGTAACGACTTTCTTCTGAAAATGAGTCTTAATGATTTACCACTTCAAATCAACTGATTAATGCAAGGTTCAAGGCCATGATAACTTATACCTCTGCCTCACTGGCGCATTTTTATTAAGTACTTTCCATCCTCTGATGTTCTCACAATGTGCTCAGCATGTTTCATGTACTGCATTCATGTACTTGGTGTAGGAATTTGCTTTTATCATTTCTTTTGTTAGAGTCATTTTCTTCTAGATCCTTCAGACAATTGACACTTCACTGCTCAAAGTTCTTCCAGCTTCTATAAGTATTTTACTTGCCTACCCTTTCTAAAAGAGCCCCCCATTGTTCTGTTTTAGTCTTCCTTGGTGAAGTCACCGCCATGTAACATATCACCTCCAGCTCTTTTTCCTCTTTGTTATTTTCTTTCCGTGGTTAAAATGTGAACATGATGAAATGGTGTCTTTGATTTTGCTGTAAAACATCTACTAAGTTGTTCAACATATCTTAGACACTCAACTCTGCTAAGAATAGTCTAAAGTCTTGATAGAATTTCTTTAAATGTGTCAGTTCTTAGAGACTGACTGCCTTCTACAGGTTTATTATCTGCTCAAATCCTGAGTATGGCTTAGTGAGAACTCTGATAGAATTTTGGGGGTGAGGTGGTATGTATAGATAAAGAAGGAGGGAAAAATTTAACAATTGGTGCTTACTGGTAAAAACACAGAAATGTTAAAGCCAATAAATCTGTAAGCATTCCAAGGTATGAGAGAACTACTTGGAACTAATGGCCTCAAATTAAAACAAATATTTCAGTACTTTCCATGATTGTTTAACTTTTATTTTTATAGATCTGGTTGTTCTAGTAAGAGTAGCTTGGTCTCCGGCCACACTAGTGGAAGCCCATGAACTGTGGACTGGTGGCTGTGGAGCCCACATGGGACTGGACTAGGCCCTCGGGATATGGAATATGTTTGTTTGGCTCGAACTGTTTGAGGGGCACCAGGGCAGGGGGATCGTGATATGTCCCTGGTTTGTGGGCAGGCTTCTGGGAATCCGGTGCCTGTGGTGTGGCACCTTGTACAGCCTTGGTGCAGTGGGAAGGGGCCTGGACCTGCCTAGGCTCAGTATGCTGGGCTCTGCTGACTCCCCATGGGAGACCTCGATTTGGGGGATGTGAGGATGTGGGGTGGCTTGGGAAAGAGGGCTGGGGGGTAAGAGGATGGAGGAGGGGGGATCTGTGGATGGTATGTGGAGTGAGTGAAAAATTTCTTAATAAATAAAAATGAAAAAAAAAAGTAGCTTGGTCTAAATGTATGATGAATCTGAGTGAAAAGATCACACAGTAAAATGCATTTAAAATTTTAATGCTTTGATAAGAGAGAATCTGGTTCTTATCTCAGAATTAGTACTGAAAAGACCTCAGTTAAGCAATACAGTTAATGTGGTTCCATAATCCAAAACTGGCATATCCAATACAATACACAAAGAAGATCATAAACAACACAGAAAATATCCCATTCTCTCTTTCTTTGGCTCAATATTGTTGTCTTTTCAAGAAGCATCTTAGGGAATGTTGATAGTAGGAGATAATGTGATGGATGGGGAAACTAAGCAGAAATCAATTTTCTACTCAAACCTATGAACAAAGAGAAAATAATGGATTATCAAAAATATGTATTACCAAAATATATAATATGCATAAATATATGATCTATACAAGCATTCAAACTTACAGAGTGGCCAGATATAATTCTTCATAATTAACACTAGTTGATGACATAGTAATGACATACTAATGTGGACATAGTAGCTATTGATAATTATTGTCTAAATTATACTTAGGGACTAAATTCTCCAATACATTTTATAAATAGTATTCTATGTAATTTTTCCAATAATTGAGAAATATTTATACACCTAGACCCACCACTAGGTGACTTAAAATTTTAAAGAAAGAAAATACATAGAAATAAACCTTCATATCTACCCACCCATCCTTCTATACAAAAAGCTAGACAGATATATCTTCTGCAAGTAAGACATTTTGTGTGAAATGTAAAACAAAAATATCAAGTACCAATGTACCAATATGGCCACTAATGCTTGTAGTGGATAGCTGTTCCAGCTTTGCCCTGGAAGTACCACCCCCATTGGGGCTTCCAGTAACTGTTACGCCTATGAGGCAGGGCCAAGAGAGGAGCCCTTATGACCCCCAATCCGGATGCGCGGGCTCTCTTGGATCCCGGATGCTGGAGGTAGATCGAGCAGAGTTCTCCAGAGAACACTGATGGACTGCGTTACAGCTTTCCTGACCCTGTAACCTATCCCTTTACTTGTAAGTTACACCACAAAACAAACCTCCCTTTTAACTACTTCCACCAATAAATGATGCTTTTGACAATTTCTGCTCGATGTTATTTGTCCTGGTTGAATCAACTCTGTTCCACCAAGGAATTTTTGTGTTATTTATTTTTTAGTACCCATAACTAGCATGGGTATAAAAAAATTTAGTATGTACATCCAAGTTACACAGGCAACTGAGTGGCACATCAAGAATTTAGAGCAAAACTTAAAATATTTCAATGAAGTTTTGATAAAGGGTTGAAGTGTGAGTTTTTCTTCTACTGTTGCATGAAAAACTGCAAATGTTGCTAAAAGTGTTGCTCAGTGTCTAGGCCAAATGTATTACCTATGGCTAGGATGCAGTAGCTAATCATCTTAGCAGTGTCTCTGAAAGGAGAAGTCAGTACAACACATTTTAACTCCCTAAGGATGTCTGCATTTCACCTAAAGTATCTTGTATAGTCTCTAAGCATCTGACATTGAACCTAAAGTATGAGTTTTACTTTCCATACTGAGCTCATCTAATGATTGCTTCATGCCCAGAAACATCATTCAAAAAAGCAAAAGTTGGAAGCATGCTGCAGATAAATGTCACATATGGGACTCATAGCTAAGGATTTTAATGCCAAGTCACTAATATTTATACAAAATTTTGTTTCGTGCTCCACTATTTACTCTGCATGTTAGTGGAGGAAAACATCCCAATCCAAAGGCATTTATTATGGGGATGAAGGTAGAACCACTGAGTACAGCTTCTCATCTACTCTGCTCCTTTAACCTTTCTATTCTTTTTTTTAAATTAATAATACTCAATGTTTCTACCTCAAAAATATAATATAGTATATTTATTATACTATAGTAATATAATCAAGTAATCAAGAGGTTATTAATTCTCAAAAGCTGGAACTTATGGAGATGGCTCAGCAAGTAAGAGTTCATACTTTTCTTGCCAAGAACTCCAGGAGCCATGCTGGGCAGTTCATAACTGCCTATAGATCCAGTTCTAGGGAGATCCTGTAGCTCTACCCATTGTGGGCACTTGTGCTCACATGCACATGCCCACACAGGGACACAAGCACACATACAGTTAAAAATAATACAAATAAAATGGATGAATTTTGTCCGCTGCTTGATCTTTAATTTTCCTGGAGTGTGCTCTATGTAGGAGATTAAATACAATATCAATGCAATTCTTTGTTATTGGTAATTGTCACAAACCATTACTATTCTTGATACAATTCCAAGTACTTCAATTAAATAATATGATTTTTAAATGTCCTTGACATCTTAAACTTTTATTTCTATGTAAAACATATTTTATTTCATCTTATTACATAACTTTTCTCACAAAGCCAACAATTATATTTTATATTATATTTGATTATATTATTGATATGCTAGTATTATATTTAATCATATTTCACAGGGCACACATACCACATACGGAGCATATGGGTTGGTGTAATACTTATTGGTGTTCCAGTAGGTTACAGGCACCTGCTGTTGATGAACAGCCTGGGGAAATTGAGGGATGTTGAACTGCTGAATTTGGTTGCTCTTAACCTGAAAGAAATAAAAATATCAAAAACCACTTAAGTTACTCTCCTCTAAGCTTCAAAACAGAGAGGAAGAGAAGCTAGTGAATTCTAACTTCAGCTACTTAGACACTTTCTAAATTATTTCAAGATTCCTCTAGACAAAAATTTTTCTAGTATCAAAATCAGCATAACCATTTTTATGTTACAGAACGTACTATTGAATTGAAGCAATCTTGTTAATTTATACACAGACAGAAAAATTTATAAGATTAAAAGGGAAATTTGTGTGTCAGAAGGAAGTAAGAATATTTTGATAAGCCTGATAATTTTCTCCACATATAGTTTATAAACATGTCTGACCATTACAGTCAGAGAGGCTCAGAATGATTTGTCATGACTTACTCTCTGGAATCTCTGTCTCTGATCTGGTTGCTTAATCTCTCTTAACATCACTTCCACTGCAGAGTTACCTTATCGAATATCTTCAGAGCTTTCAGACTAGCCTGTGTCGTATATTTTTATGTATAGTTCCGCTCAAGATCTTTAAACCTTGCTGAGTTGACTTTACAAGGGGTAAGTCCAGAGGATAAATACAGCTGGGAGTCCTAGTTCTTATGAATGGAAAGTTTTATTTTAATTCCAGTGAATGAGTGCATGGTGGGTTTATGGTTGTGATATGTTACTGATAGAGTGGTAGAATATGAGGAAATAATTTCTGCTTCTCCAGCATTGTACGATACAGTGTACATGTATTACAAAAATCTTTACAGTTTCTAGTTTATTCCTATGTTTGTTTTCGGTTAAAGATAAGGTAGGCAGCAGGAATGAAGTAATGAAAAACAGTGTGTCATAAAGAGTAGGGTAACAGGACTGGAGAGTCCCTCTCCTGACTACAAAGCGTGTGTCAGTTCGCCATTGGCACACATGGCTTTAGACTCAGTAAATGGTTACATCATCTGCTGTGGTTTGACACTAATCACTGGGACACCTTAATTTGAGAAATTAGGTCCTGTCAACCTATTAGAGAGAAGCTGGGATGCAGTTTTACTCTGCGGGTACTTACTCTAAATCATTTAAAATAAAAAGATGTTCTATACTGAGATTTCCAACTACTTTACAATCATTAGATAATTTCTCAAGTAATTGTTTTAAAAAAAGACCCATAATTATTTTCATACACATCCATATCAAAATAAAAATAAAAATTTAATTACTTGTCTTTTTTTATACAAAATATTTTGTTTTTAAATGTTTTCCTGGGATTGAATGATGTAACAGTATAACAGATGTATGCTTATATATGTTATATTATTTGAATTATAAACAGGAATTTTCATTATCAGTAATATTTATATAATATATTTTGATATAATTATTAAGATGAGAAATTTTTAATGTATTAGAAATTATAACTGCAAAAAATGTGATCTTTTAAATCAATTAGTTATTTATTTGTTTTATGAGAGAATGTAATCTACTTCACAAGATGAATTGCTAGAAATATCCTTAAGAAATAAAAATGTATGTAAAAGTCTGAAGGTAAGAGATAGTTAACTTTGTAATGACTCAAAATTATAAACTGTCACCTGACAAGAAAGTTCATATACCAACACAACCATCACTGTGACAGCAACAAAGAACTTTAAAAAATCAATGTAAAACAGAAAATTCAAACGTATACAAGTACAAATAATTTAAAATTTTTAATTGACGGAATTATAGACAATTAAGGGGAAGATTTTGAATAATAAGTCACTAAAAATTTACAATAAATGACATCTCCAAGCATGCTCATTCTTCATATTATAAACATTTTAAGTCACATGTGGCTGCATAAAACTAAAAAAACTTACCATATCAATAATCTTCTTCAGGATTTCCTTAAAGAAAACAAACAAATATGTAACATACATGCTGAATTGAACACTCTTTTTCCTTTGCCAAATTTATTCTTAGATATAGCAGGACTAGTCCATACGCCATAAACACAAGCATGATGATTTGCTCACTGTCTGAATGAATTATGTCTAAATTCCTCAAATAATAGGAACATACATTTACTGCTTTATTCAAGTATACACTATAAATTGAGTCTGCCCATTTTACTCACTTTCTTGTTTCTAATATCTAGAATCTTTTAGGTGAGGTAGTGATTTTTACTTATATGCTTTCTGAATAAATGGATAAATTCATGTGTTTAATTTTATAAGCACAGTAAAACATTTTAAATAATACCCTGCTTGTTGCAATTATGCTAAATAAGTATTTGCATATGAAATATTCATATCTGTTTCTTGGCTGATCTTGACATACGATTTGTATGAGAGATAATTTCAGAAAAGTTGGTAAATATTTTCTTAGTTAAGAAAGTCTAATAACAATACATTCAGAACTGCTAGGGTTTTATAACTATTGAAACCATTAAATAATAAGATCTTCATTTCTTGTGGGAAATAATTTGGTTCATCAACTTAATCCTGCAGGCTTTCGTGCTAAGTCAATAACACTTGTCTAAATATTAACTATAAAATTAAAAGCTAAACTTTAGAAGTCTATGTAATTTTGGTTGTTATGACTCACCTTCACAAAGATGCTGATGGATTCCTTAGAAAAAGAAATAAAAATAATACAGTAAATTATTTTTTTTGTAAAATATTACTTATGATAGTGCCCTCTCACTTGTCATAAGTAAGATACAAGGGAATAAAACTAGGTAAATTGTTAGATGCCATTCCAGGTGCCTTTTGGCAGGTGGCGTATACATCAGTAGGTAGGTTTTGAAATCAGCACTGATGTAAGAATTTGATCCACACTTGAGAAGCACAGCTTACAGCACTGTGGATGGACGCCACAACTTGGTTCAGTCACAGCCAACTAAAGAGATAGTTAGTATTGACTATTTTTGTTCTGATCCAATACTGTGTAAATATCTCTTTGCTAAATTTGAATGTTACTGCTTTCTTCTGATCCCATATAAATTTTTATAATTGTTACATAAAAATTTTATGCTTCTGCACATCTAACCTTATGCATAAAATAATAATTTTAATGAAGAATTCTAATGTGGTATTGAATTTTTTTCCCACAGGGAAAAAAACCTAACTCAGGGATGTTGTCTTCTTTTTTCTATAAAAAACACAACTGTTTCAGTATATGACCTACCCAGACAGCCAAGTAGTATCCCTTTCTTGGGGTGACTTATTTTAATTGGTGCTTTTTTGGAAAAAAAATTCATAGCCAAGTGTAATAGTAGCATACAAATGATTCTGCATTTGGAAAAATACTTTTCTAAATATATTTCTTATATTTTAGAGTTGTTTGGGGTATGGCTATAGATGATAGCATTGCCATATTTAAAATCGTAGAGTCCTGTCTATGGAAATGTGATAAAATTATGATATAATATTTTAGTATTTTTATATATTTCACAGTTAAGGAACTATTTACTCGGTTATATAATAAATGTTGAAAATAATGATATGATGCAGGCATCATCTAGATTCTAAGTCTAGAAGAAATGAGCAATACTTCTTATTGATGTAAATAGCTCAAGAATTAAAACATGACAAAGTGGTGGTATATTTGTCACCTACTTATAACTGATATTTACCCCAATCAAGCAAAATGGCTTTTAAAAAGCCAAATACCAAACAAAAATATAAGAAGACAGTTGTTATTATATAAGAAGACTAGTGGGACCCAAGAAATAAGAAACCAATGCATTACCTATAAAACATCATAAATTACCCTCTCTTTAAAGTTGCATATATATATATATATATATATATATATATATATATATATGCAATTTTAAATTCTCTACACCAAAACACCATGGTATATGTCAAAGGCACAGCCTTAAAGGAGGTAGAAAAGATGAAGTATCAGAGGTCAATGGTGATTTTCTAAGGAGATGTCAATTTGGGATCAAGATTGGCATTGTTATAGGATTTATTACCCTTTATAAAATAAAATATTAAGTATAAACTATCTAGTAAAAGGTAGTGAAATAGGATTGGTATATTATATGTGAATAACCATTTTTATTTACATCAAAACCACTCAGACATTTTATGTATGCAATTTAATAAGCCTTCATAATGTTGATATACAACTTTTATAGTGTTAAATCCTAATGATTTAAGGAAAATATATAGTTATTAGAGTCTCACATCATCCAAATGGCACTCACACATTGTAAGAGATTGTTTACAAGTAGTTTTTACTTACCACTTGACTTAGACTTTTGCTTAATATTTTCCACTTTTTTGGTCACCCTTTCTTCTTTCATGTTTAAACACTGGACATTTCAGACTATTGTTATCAAAATTCTATCCTGGTTTAAAAGTTGACCTTACAACTTAGGACTGGAGACACCAACCTTGCTTATAAAATGCTGGGTTTGCCAGGCAGGGTCAAGAATCTCCAACAAAGTCAAAACTATGTGGAGTAAAATGTGTGTTTTTATGTTATATCTCTTTATAGTTCTAGGGAACATCATGAAGTAGGAAGGAGCACTTGATGACAGGCACATCCTGCTTGCTACAGAGTCTTCTTTATTTGATGATGTTATTAATTAGGCTGCTTGAGACTGACCTACATAATTTCCAACTGCTTTCTAAATACCTGTGCTTACACCCACAGGTGAGAGTCGCTTTCACCTCTCATCAAAATAACTTTTTTTTTTTGGCAGGGAATAGAGATCATTAGAGAAAGAATAACTGGTCAAAATATGGAGAACAACAGAGTGTGAGGTGCCTTCCCAACTGAAATAACAACATAACTCCTGACATGCAAGGCTCAGGGAACATGGTGGGAGAGGGGGCAAAAATACTCTCAGGGCCAGAGGAGCAGGCCATCTGCTGTGAGATAGTTCTCTAGATATGACAGGGAAGCCGCACCTAGGAAATCTTAACAATAAGGCTGCCTAAAACCAAGACCTTAAAAATGGCAACATCAATTGCCATGCCTACATGGATCAGGGATTCTCATGGGGCTTTGCCTCTAGATGTGTGAGAGAGAGAAATAGTCTTCTCCAGGAAAAACCTCCTGATCAAGTTGCCAATCCCAGGAGATTACATATCTACATAAATATATGTCTATGCTTTTTATGGAACAATTAATTAAAGAATAAAAGGCCATGAGTTTGAGGAGTGGGAGGGAGAAGGTAGAATGGAATGATACAAATTAATTACTCATATATGAAATCCTTAAAAACAAAATCATGAAATATGACTATTGTAAGAAGGACTTTAAATAACTACTTGTTATTGTTCTGCTCTGGGGTTGGAGATGTCTAGTTGACTGTGCTAACAGCTGTGATCTACTAGCTAATCTGCAATCTTTGCTTGCCAATGCTGCCCTCTCCTGGACATCATAACATATCAAAGCCTTTCTATTTCAGCGGCACAGATTTTTAACATTTAAGATGTTTCATAATCTTCTAGCGTTCAAGACAATATACAGAAGCTTATTTAGTCTAATGATAGTGATGGCTTCTTAACTTGTGGAGACACTTAAGGAAAATAATTCACAAGAAACACAGAGAAGGACGATCATGTCCCCCAAGGTCATGTACCACATGGCTTGCTTATGGCAGTTCGGCAGCTGGCTCCTGTACACCTGACTTCACACCTCAAGCTAAAGATAAGACCCTGACTCCTGCACTGTTTCCTTCAAGACACTTGTTTCTCCTTTTTTTCAAAGACAGAAACCCTTATTGAAATGGACCCAGCAAATAGAACTTTAACAATTGGATGGACTTCTTTAGAGTTCAGATTGCTTCTGAAAATGAAGATAATATTTTCTGCTTCACAGACATGCTGTCATAATCACATCAAATCACACATAAATGCACATTTATTAGAGTTATATGTAATTTGCTTTTTCTTTGAGTTATTTATAATGCTTTTTAAATAGTAAATTGTCTATATGGTTTATTTTGATTTATGTTCCATAAAAATTATTAAAATTTTGTTTTTTTCTTTCTATATTCAAATTGATTGGAACATTTTCTTTTAGTTAATTATTTTTCAAATGAAGGTAACAGTCAAAACAACACAAGTCAAAAATGCAGCACTCACCTGGTCGGGAATATTACGGATGGTCTGACCCTGGGCCCACTGGTTCACATCAGTCTGCTGTTGGGCAACAGGCAGGCAAAACTGGGGGCAGAAAAAGTCCTGGGAAAACTGCTTGATTTTTTTCTAGAAGGGAATAAATGTACCAGTATTTATGGAGTGACTGTTTCCTATGGGTCAGAGTGCATCTGTATGAAATCAAATCTATATAAATATCAAAACTATAATTTTGTTTACTAAGGTCTACTAAGCAGACAACATTTTATTATATAATACAATGTAAAAGTGAATTAAGTGAATTTTAGAATTGAAGGAATTATTAGGTTAGGATTCCAGACGTAAGTGTTTACTCTATGTGAAGGGCAAAGTATTATGTAAATGTAGAAGTTGAGAGTTGTCCGAGGAATATCTGACATTGCTGTTTCTTTTATTCACATTTCTCTCAAGAAGCTTGATGCCTGCACTCTTAAATAGTGATATTTATATTTACTTTGTTGTAGGATAACTTCTTAATGGCTTCCAGCATCACTGTTTGAGAAATCATGTGAGCTGATGGATGTACTCGCATGTATAGTACCTATCTTATATACCTATCCTGGAATGATCCAACTTTGACTTGGCTGTAGCTAGCTGCCTAAAATAATTGTGTTAGCTGAAGTTGAAACCATATTTTTTAAAAAAGCACATTTATTTGCAGAGAATTTTCAGTCCACACAGATAATAACAGAGTAGATGTACAGAAGAACATTAATGTATATGTTTGGGTGTCAGGTTAGATGGGCACATACATGAGAATGGTATAATGGTGTGAAAAATAGTATTGTATAACTATTTCTTTAAAGTAGATTATTTTACCTTGTTTTTAATAGTACAATGTACTATTTTGTTATGATAGTCTTAGAATGGATTTTTTGACATGTATAAAATCAGTGATTATTATCCTTTTGTTTATTTTCTCAAACTTCTACTATGTAGCTTGCAATTATCCTCTAACATTCTTTTCAAACCTACAGCTGAGGTGTCAGTGGTTTGTTTTTGGGTTAAAGAAAATGTAGTATGGAGGAGTTAAGTAATTGCTCAAGGAGTTAAAGTTGGAAAGGAATTTGACTGATTTCCATACTTTCTTGCACTGTACATCAGAATGAGAACATTTAGTAGCACTTGCTGTTAAATTATCTATCTTTTCTTGTTGACTTAAAGAGAAGCATTTTGACTAATTACATGACTAAGAAAATACAAAGATATCTCAAGGAAATCAGTTAAAATATTTTTCTGAGTTTTTAAATCCTTTTGAATTTAGTTATATTGCCTGGGTTTTGTTAAAATTCTGCAATTTTAAGATATTATTCACATATATGGTACCAGTTTTTGTCAGAATTTGATATTAAATATTTTCTCAGAAAGAAATGATCGCGACAAACTTACCTGCTCATTTAGGTTGACCTTTTCTTCTTCAGACTGTACAATTTTCTGTTAAAAATATTATACATATCAGAGAGATACAGATAGAAATGCTGCTAATCAAAGTAACTTATTAACTTAGTTGAATTATAATTACTTACGTCACTGATTTTCTCCTCAGATTCCTAAAGCAAAACATGAAAAGAAGTAGTTTTACTTGAATGATATACCAATAGTTAAATATACATGATTTTAGTGGAAAGTCAGGGGCCATTATCCAACTACCCAGGACTAAGATATTAAGCCATTTAAGAACTCAATAGGCTAAATATTCATCAGAACTCCCTTAAGTTTCCTTTTTCCTTTACAAAAGTAATACCATAATTAGAATATATTTTAATTCAGGACTTTATTAATACTATTTTATTCAGATTTTTTAAATTTCTAGACATGGAGTACAGACAAGAGATCAAAATAAACAAATAAGACCTATCATGATGTTAACTCATGCTTGTAATCCCAGCATACTCTGTAAACTGAGGCAGTAGGACTACTATGGCTTCAAGGCCAACCTTGGTTACATAGTTATAGAGTTATCCAGTTAGACCCTGAGTCCCTTCCTGGAAAATGTATGAGAGAAGAGTAGGGGAGGGAGCGTGTTTGTTGGGAAGTAAGGTGAACTACACCTCATGGGTCTTCACACAGTGACAGATAGGACAGGAAGCTCCCAGTCTGAGACTGAGACATTATTTAGAGAAATGCTGAGACATGTTTTCTGAGACATCGGCTGTAAAGAGCTTAGGCATCATCCAAGGTCACTAGGCTCCAGATTATAACCAAATACAGTACTGCAAGCCCTTCAAAGGCATACTTCAATCTGTCTCCATTGTGGTCAACCAAAGGTATAGAAGGTATTGGCAACATACATAATATCTCACCCAAACCTTCTTCTAACTCTATTGAAATGGTTCTCAATGTTTAATATGATAGTGTTGTATTAAAGATTTAGTTCCTGATTCAACTTCTCATGGAGTCACATGTACAGCAAAGAACAGGGTGTAATAAATAATGATTTTATGAATTTAGTCAATTTAAGCTATGATGGGAGCTTTGAGAGCCTTTCCTTCCATTGAATATTTATATGTTTATCTCCTAGGAAATATCGTTAGTAAAGAACACTATGGCTAAGTCACTATTTCTCAAAATAACACAGAATAAATAATAACTTACCTCACTGGATGAACTGCTAGCAGAGTCCTTGATAAATGAAGTAAAAGTGAAACAAAAGAATTGGTGACATGAAGACAGATTTCTCAACAATATTCCTCAAGAAGCAGCAATTACCTTAACTTCATACCATATTGATATCCTACTGTATTACTAATATGCAAAATGAGAAAGAGGATAGAGACAGAGCATTAAATCGTGATTCATAGGCACTGACTATTAACCACATTCAGGAAAATACATGGGAAAGATGCAGTTTAACAGGTATGGAAATGGGGTTATTGAACATAGAGGAATGTGAAGGGATAAAATTAATGCAGCTAGAGTCAAATTATAGTCCAAATGACTATAGATGCCACCTTCTGGCTTATTTAAGGAGGGATATCATGAAAGGTCTGTGGGATAGTAGCAATATTTCATATCAAGTATAAGTATTGTTATTCAAATATAGTTAAGATGAATAAAAATCTTTCAGTACCTCATGTATTTTTATTTGTGGTTTTCTCATTGACAAAGAGAATTACTCACATTACTCCTACAATATTATTTATGAAATAAGAGAAAACACATTTTCCTTAGAAAGAAGTATACTAATAACTTATCTCCACCTTATGAGTTTATATCAAAATGGTCCACTGAAAATGTGGCTTTGAAAAGAGATGCAGATATCCTTGTGGAATCTTCTCACATTATTGCATCATGGCTAAGATTATAAAAACATTGATCATCTGAAGTTCAAAGTTGAATAAATAGCAGTCATTTGGCCAAGTGTGCAGCACAGGCGTTAATAAACGCATTTTACCTGAGTCGTTTGGAAGAACGCATCATTGTCCTGCTTATAGTTCTGGAAAGAAAGAAATGACATGAATTTTATAGCCATACGAGTTGAAAAATATTTGAAAATGTATTTAATTTAAGAAACTATGACTTACTCTGTGGACGATTCTTGCAGATTCCTTAGGAAAAAAAATGATAATGCATTTTGATTACTTAATGAATTCTTTAACCTGTACTACCCAAAGAAGTATGGATGAACACTGACTGTCGAATACAAGAGTTTCATCGTAATGAGTTTTGAGATGACAGCAGCAAAGAGGGAAAGAAAAATTTTTCTCAAAATATTCTTTTGATTTTTAAGTAAAATCATGGCAGGAGAGCAGAGCAATTTGTTGGGTGCCATCAAAGTGGAACCTGTTAGTGAAGCACGGGAAGAAGACAGTCATCAAGTGGAGCTCTACGCAGGTGTAGCTGTGCCTGCATTTGGTACTCTAAAAGTAGATATAACCAATTACTGTCATCAGTCACAGCACAATGGGATTCCTGTTGTGTGACATCAGAATTACTGAACGATGAGACAATCGGCATGAGGAAAGTATATTTGATGCTGTTGTATATTTTGGTTTATTTTCCCCATAATTTTTTTATTTCAATGGACAATTAATTTAATTTTCCTCTGGCTTTATAGGGCATTCTTGCTGCCCATAAAAATCTTAATAAACAAAGACATATAATTTACGATTAGGTGCCAGAATTAGTATTCCATAACAAAATACCTTACCTCAATGGATTGATCCTTTATCACCTATATAAATAAAAATAAACATAAATTTAATTTCTATGGCTTATTGAAAATGGCAAAATATATCTCTTTTTTACTGCTTATAATGGCAGTGAAATTTAAAACAAAAGCTGAGACAAGTGAAGTAACTCAGCTGGCATAGGTACTTGCCACCAAGCATGAGAACCTGAGTACATCCCCAGGACCACATGGAAGGCAAGAACGGCTTTCTAGTTCCTATAAGCTGTCCTCTGACTTCCTCATGGGTATTGTGACATGTACACACACACACACACACACACACACACACACACACACACACACACACACAAATTAATAAAAATGACTTAGATAAAAGAAAAACAGTTTCTTAGACAAATTTAGTGTGAAAGGGCTCTCTTGAAAAGTCATCTGAGTCTGAAATATCAGTGCAAAGCAACTCTAACATAAGCACTTTTGAAGATCTTGAGCTATCATTTGCTGATTACACTGATGCACTTTTAGCTGGATGAGTTTTTTTTTTAATTTAAAAGAAACTGTTTAGACTAATAATAAAAAGTAAGGAATCCTGTATAATATCCTGTATGATACTTCCAAAGCATCTTATTATTTTTCTGTATACATTAACTTTATTCTAAAGAGTCGAGTTTAGGTTCAGAATGAGGGTAGAGACAATGCTGAAAAACTAAAATTATTGGTACTATTATATATGTAGACTGATCTACAAACTGTGATAATAAAGTATTTTAAATATAGTATCTATTATGTGCTCTGCATTTGTAATATTATTATAATTATCATCATTGCCATTATCTTTTTACTTTTTTTGGCAAATAAGTTACATTCAAATACAAGCTTACTAATATTTATTTTCATTAAAGTCCTTTTCTGTTATGTTTATGGGGTGTGTGTGTGTGTGTGTGTGTGTGTGTGTGTGTGTGTTCATATTCTCATGTGCAGGCAGTAGCATGCATTCATATGTGAACTGAGTGCCTGTGGTTTACGTTAGGCATCTTACCTGATATCAGCTTCCCTTATTCACTGAGACAAGATCTCTCTGCTGAATTCAGAGTTCCCTGATGTGGACTGATCTAGTAAGCCTGCTTGTTCTTTGCTTTCCCAATGCTTGAATTCCAGATTGGCAGCCCACTGGAGGTTTTATATGGGTCCAGGGAATCCAAAGTCCATTTTTGTGCTTGTGTGGCAAGTGCTTTATCTACTAAGCCATTTGCCAGTTCTACATGTCCTCATGTGTATTTTGTCATTATGATTTCTAAACTATTTTTCAATCAAAAGTGACAAAATTCTGTCAATTCATTGACAACTGGTTCTGGAAGTAATGAGTTATGGTGGTGGAGTTTCTTTATACTTCGAGAACACACTGCACATAGAAGTGGCTCCTCCAGATAGCTCTAACTAAAATTACAACATGCTCTGGAATGGAAGCAGCTCTTCTTCTATTGTCTACACATCTGCATCTTCTCATTGCTGACACTTTGTAGCACCACTGTCCCACCCTTGTACCTCATATGAGGTCAGATCAATGCTATCACTGATATAGATTCCAACAGGATGAGTAACAGGATGAGTCTCTGTTCATTGTTGACATTGCCCGCATCTTTTGCATATAGCAAAAGATTCATTCTTTTCATAATTCAAAAATGAAGCATCATGTATCCCTGTTCACTTACATGTTTTGCCAGAGCAACAGCCACCAGGCAGGTAAAGATGAAGTACTTCATGGTTACTTGGTCCTGTAGAAACATGTATAGAAAATGAATAATTAATTTTATCATCGAAATAATGAAATAATCATTTATCTATTATTATACATGTGATGGATAAAAGGAATGAAGATGAATAAAATAGGATATGTTGGGGAATTTTATGAATACAAGTAGAAATATCACAATTAATTTTGAAACTTTTTTTCTCTAACAGGAGATACTTAAAGCCACGTTTGCTAAAAGGTGCCTGGTTTATTCAGAGACATCATAAATTCCTAGAACTAATCTCAACAGGTAGATGTTTTGTGAAGGATGATTATTAGAAGGATGAAATATAACAGAAACTCCTCTTGAAATTGGATTTTAGGTGAACTAAAGCATAAAGCCTTGTTCCTTAACAAAAAGAAGTAGTAGATGGAAATGAGCCCTGGCTGAGAGTCAGGGATCCTGAATATCCTGGCTCTTCCCTGGCTAGAAGTAAAGCTGAAACAAGCTACTGAGTATTATCCATCTTCATCTAACAAGCCTAATGCGTGAGCCCTGAGTCCACTGTTTCTGAGATTGCTCTCAGCCAGAGCAACCTCTAATTCCCGTAGCCACAGAGAAGTCTGAAAGTTTCCCTGACAGCCTGTAAACCAATTTCTTCTCTCTGTTTAATCAAATTAAAACTGAAATAAAATTATTCTAATATCTTCTTTTTACATTTTACTCTAAAGACATTATTATTTATTTGTTTGTTTTAAATCCCGACTACAGTTTCTCCTTCCTCTCCCCACCCCCAGCCTGTCTCCACCACCTGCCTCCCCTCAGTCCACTTCCTCTGTTGATACCTCCCATGGGTATCAACAAAGAATGGCATAGCCAGTTGTGGTAAGACTAAGCACTTCTTATATTTAGGCTGGGCAAGGCAATCCAGTATGAGGGATAGGTTCCCAAGAGCCAGCCAAAGCATTAGGGACAGCCCCTGACATTGTTAGAAGTCACACAAATAGACCAAGCTACACAACTCTCACATACATGTAGAGTTCTTAGGTCTTTCTCATGCAGGCTTCCTGGTTGTTGGTTCAGATCTGTGAGTTCCTATGAACCAGCTTAGTTGTTTCTGTGGGTTTTCTTGTGATGTCCTTGACCCCTCTGGCTCCTACAATTCTTCCTCCCTGTTTTCATCAGGATTCTCCATGTTGGCCTAATGTCTGGCCATGGATCTGTGCATCTGTTTCCATCAGTTACTGGATGAAGGCTCTCTAATGACAATTGAGGTAGCCACCAATCTGATCATAGGAGATGGCCTGTTCAGGCTATGTATCCACTATTGCTAGGAGTCTTAGCTGGGGTCATTATTGTAGATTCGTAGAAGTTTCCCTTGCATCAGGGTTATACCTGACCCTAAAATGCCCTTCACTCTTTCCAGTATTCTCTTTCAGTACTCTCCCCCTCCAACTTACCCCCAACTCAATCCCTCAAGATCTCAACCCCACCTGTCACCAATCCACCCAGGAAATCTCTTCTATTTCCCCTTCCCAGGGAGATCCATGTTTTTAAACCTTCCCTTTAAAATATATTCTGAATGTTAGTTCTTAATTAGGTCCTTTCTTATCTTGATGGAAAAGTGCATTTCACATAGCTGTTTACGAAGTGATTGTTATGTGGCAATCACTATGATGGCTAGACAGTTTATAGTATCATCTGCAATCTTTAGAATAGTTTTGCAATGTTGGCAGACTTAATTTTTTTCTCCAATTTCTAGTTGAAGAAATTGGGCTAAAGCCCACAAGCAAAGTAAACAGTTGGTAGATTTTTAAAAAGCCATATTATCTTACTTACTCCTGGCTTTAAAATACAACGTCAAGATACAGTATCATAATGAAGTTTTTAGCATCTACATTTTAATGACTAAAAGTTGAGAGAAGGTAAAAGACAAATTTGTATAAATTTAAAATGTCTCAAGCATTGTATACTGTACTGATCATGGCATTTTTACCTACATCTTGATTTTTATTGTGCAGGAGAGAATGAACAGATTTTGTTAGTATATACTGTAAGAGAAAGAATATGTGAAATGTTACCTTGTTTCCCAAATGGAAGACCAGAGGAATAGGTAGATGATGATCTGCAGTGGATCATTTTCATACTATTTAAACCTTGTTCCATCATGATATGCTAATTCTGTGGTTTCAAATACCTAAAAAAGACATTAGGATTCTAAGAATGCACTGTGATTAGAAGTTGTCTTTCTGACTTTTGTTCCACAGATTTCAAGGAATCCTTACTCATAGTTTGATTGAGAACATGATAACATGGGGGCGGGGAAGCTTATGATGTATAATGGCTAATTGTATTTGAGTGTAGCCTCACCTGTTCTGTGAACTAATTTTCTGATCCTAGTGTTTTTAAAACTTTCTCCCATTTATTGTCATATTGTAAACAGTGATATTTGTGATCTCATTTCTGTCTGGAAGCTTATTTTATTATTATTTTATTTCATGTATATGTGTATAGGCCTGAGTACATGTATGTGTACCATGTAGAGGCAGGAGCTCTTAGAGTTCAGAAGAAGGAGTTGAATCCAATGGAGTGACAGTTACAGGTAATCATGGGTCCTGTGAACCAAACCAGAATCGTCTGCAGAAACAACCAGTATCTTAATTGCAGAACAAGCTCTCCAGCCCCACAGTCTCATTTCTTGATACTCTTTTGGTACAATCATAGTCTTTCTTGAGAACACCATGAAATTCCTTGTTTCTATGACTCCTCATCTTTTTTTCTGACTATGAAGTCCCTGCCTTGGCTTCTTTCAAAGAATGAATGGTAATAGCCATGTGTCACTTATGATAAGCTTAAAATCTTTACACAGCCCTAAAATAGCCTAAAAATCTCATATGATAAAAATTCTTTGCTTTACTTAGTCTGTTTCCTCACATAATTAGTTAAAATAATGTACAAAATTATGACTCGTGTATATTGATATATGGGTTTTGATTCAATAAGTAATTAGGATATCAAATATATCCTGGCCTGGGAATTCTGTCACATTCATGACACATTAAATGAAGTCACAAACAAAATTCCAGGACGTGTGAGTTAGATACTATAACTGGAAGACATAAAAACCTATTACATACATTCTATCCTGTTTGATTTGGCCATGACATGGTCTAATCAGAAAACTGACTTGGAAAAAAGATAGGAAGTTTTTGTAGAGATGGGATTCTGGTGGTACTGTGCCCAGAAAGGCCTTCCCTAGCAGAATATCAGCTGGAAGATGTAAGAAAGTAAAATGGGATTCAAGTCCAGGCCTTGAAATAAGACCACACCTGGGTCTTTAAAGACAACTAACAGACTAGTGTGGGTAGAACTGAGTAAAAGTCCTGGACCTGAACTCAAAAGAACAAATAGGCTTAAAAATACAGTAACATTATAACATTCTTACATCCTTAAGACTTACCAAGGCTTTCACCATGAAATTACACTTCTGTAATTGAGAGTCTATCAGAGAACAAACATACTTCATCTAAATAACTAAAAGAAGAACAAAACACATGAGACAATGCACATGGTTTTGAGATGTCACCTAATAAGAACAGTGATCACTGAAAGATTTGGAAGAAACCAAGTTAAGCACAGTAACTCCTTCAATTTATTATCTGAAAAGTGTTTGCAAATACCAAGAGAGAGAGAAAAGGTCTCAAGGCGGGGGTTGATTATCTAGGGTAGACATTGTTATTAATATTATAGGAAAAGGCCAGCATCACAAAATCACATCGAATGCTGAAGTGGGAGACGTGTTGATTCTACACAAGGACTTGAGAAGAAATTCTGAAATTTGATCCAGTACTGTGGTATCTTTCCAAGGCTTGATTACAATGATGAAATGTGGAGAAGCTTGGGAGTTTGGGAAAGAATATTAGAAATAAACAGGTTGAATAATGCCCAGAGCTCAAAGAAGACTTGAACTAGAGTATGGTGCTACCACCCAGGGTAGCATGTATGTATAATGCATAAGGCATTGTTAGGATTCTTAGAAAAGTATTGCTTCATTAATACAGTAAGTTTCACTCTAAACAAAACAGTTCCCTGTTCTGTATTGCTTAACAAGGCTGGAAGCAAGACTATGTGTGGTAGAATTGTTTCAGAGGCCTTCATTTGTGATCCAGAACTGAAATCAAACCAAAGTTGAAGTGAAAAATATGTGACATCCCACAACAGTAAACTTACATCATCTTTCATACAATATGAAATAAATAACTATGGAATAAAAATAGAAAATATGACCCATAATGATGTTAAGTTGATATAAACAGACATATAATCAGACAAAGCTGGAATTAGCAAACAAGCAGATTAAATACTGGTCTTTACAGTTGCTTCTGTGTGTGTCTATATCTATAGCTGCTTCAGGTCCCCGTGAAAATCATTATACATCACTGGAGTCATCATGACAGCTAAATCATAAAGAACATTACAAAAAAAAAAAAAACTCCTGAGAGCTGGCTCAGAGGTGGAGCACTTGCCTGACATGTATGTGCTTCTGTATTAAATCTCCCAACAACAAAAGACAAGATAAAACAAAAACTACAGAACAGTGTACCTTATAAGACTGACTCAAAATCAACAAAAGCAAAATGAACTACAATTATATATTATGCATATATTTTGTATACACTGTATGTATGCATATTAACACATCATGACCAAAGGAACTGGTTTAAGCAGTACATGTTTAACATTTCAAAACTAATACAAGTAAACAGGTTGGCAGACTCAAAGCAAGAAACCTATGGCCATGTCACTAATGGAAGTAAGAGCACTTGAGGATATATGATAGCTTATTCTGAGAAAAAAAAAACCATCAGGAATGAGGAATGCAAAGAAACCGAAATCCTAACAATCTGCAGCTAAAGAAGAACAAAAGCCCAGTAAGTGATAACTGAGGAACAGAACACATACATGTGCTCTGACAGCTGTTACTGGACATTATAGTGTCATGGTGACAGTATAACTAAAATAAATCAAAATTATGAAAGTTTTTCTTATTCACAGGTAATATAACTGTTTAAGTGAACCAACACCCTCTGCAGTGAAAACTTCTAGAAGCCACAATTAAGTTTATCAAAACTGTAGAGTATAGGTCAATATAAAAATTAACTATAGTTCTATCATAATTAACCAAATATTGAAACTAAGTAAAATAAGATGTAATAGAGTCAGTACACAAATTTATAAAGAATAAGTGTAATAAATGATATGCAGCCCATACTTTGGAAATAAAACTCATAGCTTAGAAGTCTGTGCATATATGTAGAACAATACATCACTTTCGTGGGCCAGAGTCTTAATGTTAATATTGCAGTTCTTCACAATTTAATCTATAGATTCAGCAAAATCTCTACCAAAGTCCTTAAAAATTGATCATAACATTCAAGGAATTATACTAAAATGGAATGTAAGACATTAGCTTAACATCTTACAAAGGAATGCAATTTAGAAGGCTAAAACATCTAAATATAAAGATGCACATTACAGAAGTTAAAAGTGTGTTTCTAGTTTAAAGCCAAGAAATACTGAACGTGAGAGAGCATCCAGGAACACAACACATAGATATACCCTTTGACTGTGGCACATTGTCAATTCAGCTCAGTTTTTCACAACTGTAGTTTTGGATATTGAACAGAATTTACCATTTCTCTCTTTAATTCTTTTAAATCTATTCTGTTACCTGATTTATAGTTAAAAGAGTGGTATCTGAGTCATACTTGAAGGACCATGGGTGGAGACATTACTTTCTGAACTACTGGAAAGATTTAGGATTGCAGGCATACCACAGTCTCTTCCCTTTAGAGTTAATCCAAAAGGAAGGCTTGTCATTCACCAGGTCAGAAAAATGCCGTGAGGAAAGTTGTGAGTTTCAGGGTCTTTTGAGCAAACACTGAAACTTGCCTCAATACATTGATCAACACAATGTTCTCCCTGGCCATTGTGTACTCTCACATTGTGAGGGTGTTTTTTCCCCATGGTATTCTCTTTGGTCATTGCTCAGTCTCATTTCTCAAGTTACCACATTTTTCTCTGAAAGAAATACTTTATTCATTTCTTTTATGCTCTGCTTTGTGTGAACTACAAATCCTTTTAATAGAGAACAAAATGTTAAGGGGTTATGAGGAAAACATAGGATCTTTTTCTTTTAAAAAATTCAAAGCATGTATTCTATTTATTTGGTGCCAAAATTCTGATAAGGAATTAAAGGTACTTTTGAAATTATCATTTAAACCACCAGGTAGTACTGGGAAAGAAAAGTGATTCCAGAAACACCCAGCAAACTGTCTTCTCACTGATTCTTATCAAACATTTAAAATTATATTTTACCACCAGACAACTCCCAAACTACTTTTCCCAGGTGGAATTCAGAACAGTCAAAGGGGGAATCCCTCTCTCTCTTTTTATGGAACAAATTCATTATTTTTAAAAGAATTAAAAAGGTATTCTTTTCTCATACAATATATCCCAATAGCAGCCTCCCCTCTCTCTACTCTCATTTCCTTCCCTCCTCCCCTCTCTCCCAGATCCACTCCTATGTTTCCCTTCAGGAAAGAGCAGGCCTCCCAGTGATATCAAAGAAACAGCAGCGTAACAAGATGCAGTAAGACTAGGCATATACCCTCATATCAAGGCTGGATGAGGCAACCCAGGAGGAGGGAAAGGGTCTTGTGAGCAGGCAGAAGAGTCAGAGACACCTCCCATTCCCACAGTTAGGAGTTCAAAAAAAAAAAAATCCCAAGCTAAAGAAACACAACATGGATGCAAAGAATCTGGTCCAGACCCATGCAAACTCCAAGCTCTATGGTTGCCACTTCCGTCTCCAGAATAATAAATGGATTATATGTCATTGTATGTGATTCATTCAGTAGAGATTATGGTTTGAATTTATATAAAATAGACTTAAAGAAATGTGTATTAGTTAATCTACTTTGTCATATTGGAATTGTTCCAGGGAAAATTATGGTTATTCTCTGGATAATACCTAGTAAGTCAAGGATATATTCTTAAATTATTTTGGAACAAAATTGAGTAAAATTATTCTTGTTTTTGATGGGTTATCCAACCATCCTAGTTGGAGACAAAAATCTCTTCTAATATTTCTAGTGGTAAAAATTATAATTATTCACTAACTACTGATATTTCTAATTTTTAAAACCAAAGTTTTCTTTTGTTATTTTAAATGTTTCAAAGAATTTGTCTCTTCTCTCAATTTTTTTCATGAACTATTAGAACCAGTTTTATTAGCTGCTGTTTTAATATGTTTGTGTGAAGGATAGAGAATAAGAAAAGCAATGGTTATTACAAATAGTAACAGGCTTCCTCAAAACAGAGGAACAGGAAGAGGGGATCATAACAGAGGAACAGGAAGAGGGGGATCATAGCAGAGGAACAGGAAGAGGGGATTATGACAGAGGAACAGGAAGAGGGGGATCATAACAATGAAACAGGAAGAGGGGATCATAGCAGAGGAACAGTTCCTGCTACAAATGTCATTGCAGCTACATGTTTAGGATTTAATTCAAGAGGCCTTCCTAAGAAAGATGTGAACAATGACAGAACAACAGTCATGCTAATGTGGAAGGGGGAAAGCTAGCCAGGCTTCAACTTCACAAGAAGCTCTAGTGGCAGCTAAGGAATGCTGAAAGGGGGGAAATAGTCTTCCACAGGGATGATTCCCACCGTTATTCAAGATCAGGTGGTCAGGTGTGAATCATATATAAACATGTAATATATGGAATGATCTGGCTGTAGTAACATATTTAAGATATCTATATCTTGAGATACATACAGCAAGGAGAAATACATGAAAATGCTTGGGGGAAGGAAGGGTAGAGGGAAATGATGTATTTATATTTTATGTTCAAAAAGTATAAGGAATTATATACACACATGCACATAAACATGAGAAGCAAATAAATAAATATGAATAATTAAATGAATAAATAAATAAACAACCTTTACAGCACCTGAAAAATAACATATGAGGATATTGTTTGACATATGCACACAGAAATCCATAACAGGTAAATTAATAAATCAGTGTCATTGACTTAACCATTCTTACTACTTTCTAGTGTCATTTCCAAGTTTGGTAGCTATAGTTTCACCGGGCGGTGGTAGCGCACGCCTTTAATCCCAGCACTCGTGAGGCAGAGCCAGGCAGATCTCTGTGAGTTCGAGGCCAGAGTTAGATGCAGGACAGGTACCAAAACTACACAGAGAAACCTGTCTTGAAAAACAAATAAACAAACAAAAACCAAAAACAAACAAACAAAAAATGATTCATAATTTCTTTACCTATTGAAATATGCTTAATGTTAGAAATTAAGAATTACTTTAGTTATTTTGAAAGTGTGATGAATTTCCAACACTCTTTTTTGTTATTTTTATTCTTTATTTTTGTCATTTCATTTATTTCTTTAATATTTATTTAGCTAGTCTAATTTGGTATGGTTGTAACAGATATGTGATATTTATAACCTAGTGAACAATAAGCAAACTAATGATCCAAAGGCATTGCCAAGTAAAAGTTCATACACACAGTAAATCACTACCATTATACCTGAATCATCTGTATTTGTTCTGGAAACCAAGAATGTTATGAATCTATCATTTATTTTTTGTTTTAACAGTCAGGAAGGTCAGAAATTATTCATGATGGGTGAAGCAGGTATAGTGGTCTCTGAACAGTAGTAATCTTCTTATATTTGCTATCATCACATAATGCACATGTGAAGTCATTTGAGCACACTGATAGCAGAGATTGTATCTTGACACTAATTATTAAGAAAGCAGAAATGTTTCATTCCCTTGTCACTATAGAGCATGTTCACTGAAAATGCCAGCTCGCTTTCTTTATGGAACCATCAATAAAAGGCCAAAAAAGTAACACAATCTTGGTATTAAATTTTTAGCTTCAGATTACAGCCCAGGAAGTAATATTAACAGCGATATTTAGACAAGATTTAGTTCTTCCTTTTCCCATTCTCTTTCATTTGTCCTGGGAATTGAAGCATGCTGTACGATATACTAAAACTCGTGATACATAAACTCAAAAATATTATTTTTCTGTTAGAATGTATGAAATAGAAATTTCTGATAAATATGCAGCATTATATCTGTGTGATAAATATTATGAAGTCTCTCTGGTACTGGGGTCACCTGGTGATAAGCTCTGTTCTTGGTTTTATGTCTTATTATGTAATCAATGAAACACATAGTTACAGCAATCACTTTATCAAGTAAATGTGGGTAAATTTAGGAGCAAAATGTTTATACTTCTGGTTCAATTTAGGCCTTTAAGAGTTTATTGGTTATAGTTAAAATTATGCAAATGAAAGAGGCCATACTAGAATCCTCCTTAGAATCATAAGTAACATAGCTGAAGACAGATCTCATAGATTAACTCTGAGATACTACGGTGGAGAAGAGCATGAAAATAGTTTAGAACTTGTTGAACCTGTGAACATTGTGGAAGGAACAGAGAGGAAAGTTTAAGAAGGAAAGCTTATTATCTGTAAATCAATGTTGCATTGACCTTGGAGGTTCCTTAATGGCATTAATTTAAAGTTTCAATAGAATATGTACAAGAATGACCATTCATCATATTTGGAGAACAAATAGTCAAACCTAAATAATTAATACTATTTGGGTGGCATTACACTCTCCAAAGAATGTGATCATGAAAACAATTCTCCATGAGTGAAAGAAAACCTTGTAAGTAAGAGATAAAATATCTGCAGAAAACATGTGGTATTTTTCACTCTCAGAGTGGAAGAGTGAGTTAGAGATTAGATCAAATGTAAATTCTTTGAGGATATTGAGATTGTCAAGTTTAACACTCTTACACTAACTTAACTAAATGGACTCATTGGGTTTCTTTAAATTTATTTTTATTAATAATTAATTCCAGCCTAATCACAATTTCCCCTACCCCATTTCATCTTTGTCCCTTCCCCCAACCTTCCCTCTTCACCACCACTCAATCCATTTTGCCTCCTTCTCTTCAGGAAAGTGAAGGCCTCCCATGTATATTAGCCAGCCATGGTATTATCAAGTTGCAGTAGGACTAGGCACCTCCTCTTTCATTGGGGCTGAAAGATGCAGGAAGGATCCTAAAAGCAGGTAACAGAGTCAGAGACAGCCCCTTCTCTAGGATACAGAGGCTGGAGAGCCCAGAGACCTAGAATAGAACCAAACATAACTGGCCAAAAAAAAAAAAAAAGTCAAAGAAATGATTCCTAATGATATTCTGCTATACTCATAGAGTGTTGCCTGGGCCAATTTTCATCAGAGAGGCTTCACCCAGCCACTGATGGAAACAGATGCAGACCCAAGCCAAACCTTAGGTAAACCTTGAGAATGCTGAGGAAAGGGGGAGGAAGGATCATGAGAGCCAGAAGAGCCAAGGATACCACAAGAAAACCACAGAATCAACTATCCTGGGCTCATAGGAACTAACAGAGGCAGAAGAGACAGCCAGAGTGCATGCATGGGACTGACCTAGGTCCTCTGCATATATGTTACAGCTGTATATCATGAACTCATTAGTTTTTCTATAATAGACTGCTGGGTAAGTTGAGTTGGACATTGCATATAATTAGTTAAATATGAGGCTAGCATATTAGCATTTATGATAAATATATGAGACCAAATCAAACTAAAAGATTTAGTACTCACTAATTTAGCTCTAAATTAATGAACAAATAAACAAATAAAATCATAAGATTTGCTCAATGCACTTTCATATTCATTTAATCTCTGCACTTGGCAGGCAGAGGCAGGCGGAGCTCTGTCAGTTAGAGGCCAGCCTGGTCTATATGAAGTTTTCCAGACTGTCAGGGCTACTTGGGTGACTTTGCCTCAAAAAAATCCAAATATAAATTAATAAAATTAATTATTCTTGTAAATTTAAATTTTCTTTGTAGAGGCAATAGAGTATGTATGAATTTCTAGTCACTGAAATCTGAGGTTCATAGGATTTGTTTCAGATATTTCAGGTATGTAGGTCATTGTAGATATGAAGCCATGGATTCAAAGAGAGTGAAATAAATTCTTTAAAAATTTGAGTACAAACAAGAGTGTGTGGAGATCTTATGTTCATAATGCTGTTATGTGAAATAATCTTTTTCTCAAACATTTTGTCCTTTCCATAGCACACGTGAAATCACACATGGCTTTCTCTAAGGTTTTTTTTTTATTATAAAGTTGAAATTATTTTCCTGATATGAGTAGATGTCACACTACAATGTCATTCTTAGAAAGTGAAGGAAAGATAGTGCCCAGTTCCTTTTGTCAGGTAGATGCAAACTCTGGTTGGACAAAAAGATTCCAAACATAATGGAGAGCCGGGATATTGTGAAAAGAAAGGAGGGGATACTTAAATGCATGGATCAATGATTTCATTGTCATCTATGGGACAAAATACATGCTGAGAGGCCAGCCTGGTCTCCAAAGCGAGTTCCAGGAAAGGCGCAAAGCTACACAGAGAAACCCTGTCTCGAAAAACCAAAAAAAAAAAAAATAAAAAAAATAAAAAATAAAATAAAATACATGCTGATAACTCACTGAAAGAATTCTGTTGATTCAAAGATTGAGAGCATGGCCTGTCATGTCGGGGAAGGCATGAAAGCCACTGACTTCATGCATAGAAGTTGAAGGTTTCCTGCTCTGCAAATCAGGTACCTGGGAAAAGGGAAAAATATTAAGATCAGTCACATGTTTTTATTCAATCCAGGACCCAAGTATATTGAATGGTGCCAACTACAGTTAGGGTAATTCTTCTCCTCCCAATTAAAACTTTCCAGAAATGCTCTAAGAAATACACCAAAGGTATGCATCAATAATTACCTAGGTGTCTCCTAAACCAATTAAATCAACTTTCTAAATTAACTGTTATATGGCCACTTCTTGTCCACTTAAAGCCTGGCAGGAAAACAAGTACATGCTATATATTTCAAAATCCTTGCTATCACCCTTTCCTTTCTCACTTCCCTGGGCTTCCCTCCACCTGTTGTGGGATAATCTTTTGGTACACTGTGAAGATATGTCTCTACCAAGGCACCTTCTGATTGGTTTAATAAAGAGCTGAATAGCCAGTAGCTAGGCAGGAGAGGCTACGCTGTACTTCTGGGCAAAGATAGAAACTCTGGCAAGGAATCAGATAGGTATAAATTTGTCAGTGAGATGTGGAGAAAGTAGTATGGAGGAGAGGTAACAAGCCATGGGGCAGAACATAGATTATTATAAACAGGTTAAGTTATGAGCTAGTTGGAAACAAGCCTAAGGTAAGGCCTTGCTTTCATATTTAATAATAAGTCTCCATGTCATTACTTGGGAACTGGCAGTCTAATGAAAGTCTGACTATATCCTCCCAGATATCCATTTTTTTCTCTTTATAATAGCAAAGCTTTCACATCTTCCCCTGCAATTCTCCCTATTCTCCCCTCCCTTATTATCTCCCATGTTCCTCCTTCCCTAGCCCATGTCCAGTCTTCCTTCTGAATAAACTGACAATATGACCATTCCATTGTATGTTTAAGGGAACAGGAAGAATTTGTTCAACGCACTGGGTGTAGCTTAAGCATAGGGGACCTCAAAGCCCACTTCCACAGTGACATCCTTCATACAACAGGCCACACCTGCTAATAGTTCCATTCTCTGTTGGGGCTATATTCATTCCAACAGCCACATTCCACAACCTAGCCCCGATAGGCTTAAAGCTATCACATCATGCAGTGTTTTTCCTTAGTTACTGAGGAAGATTCCATAATCCATTTCTTCTATCCTTGTCTTTAAAGCCAGAGCCATGTGGCTGAAGCTGCCAAGTTTTGCTGCTTGCTGGGGCTGGAACATGGCCCCCTCATTCATTTACATTGTCACCAGCTTTCTGTTTTCAATGCATGGTGTCCTTAGATAACAGTAGAGGTGATCAGGTCTTGGAAGTGGACTCAGATGGTTTTGAAGAATGATGTGAGTGTTGGGAACCATAACTGGACTCTCTGCAAGAACAACTCATGGTCTTATGCACTGAGCAACCTCTCTAATCTAAACACTTTACAGTTTGAGATGGGATCTTCCTGGAAAATGAAACTTGCAATTTTGAGGCTAGAGTGGCTGATCAGTGAGCTCCATGTATCCTGTACCAACCTCTGAGGTTCTGAGATTACTAATGCAGGTCACTAGAAATACATGCAATTTTACGTGGGTGCTTGATTCTCATCCTGATTTGTAAGCACTTTAAGCAACAAGCCATCTCTTCTGCTCCAAATTGTCTAAGTTTACCAGTGATGTCCTACATTAGATATTTTTAAGTGCCAAATGCTATCTTTTTATACATCTTTCTTTCTCTTCTTTTTTTTTCGACCTCATTTTCTTCTTTTCAATTACACCCAGGCAACATCATTATGTGCTTTTGTAATCTTTGTGATTTTTTTTTTTACCTAGGGACCCCAACAAATCTAAAGCTCCAAAAACACTGACGAACAATAGCATCCTTCCAGAGAAAAGTTTTAGTTAAAATCTGCAGTTTAATTTTATTTATGGATATTTAGGTTGATCTATTGGGACAATACAATTTTTCATTTCATTCTTGTTTAAAAAAAGTGGAAGTTTATGGAATATTTATGCCATTGGAAGACAGGAATGTTGAACTATAAATACAGACTGAACCATATTGTATTGTAATGCTACTATTCAGGAACAAAGAAGATCCTTGTAGAAGATGATGGCTAAGAACACACAATTCAGGGCTACAGGTATTTTATTATCTTTGACTCACACTATGGTTTTTGTATCTTATAGTCTTACTTTATAAGACAAAAATATCAAATAGACATAGGTTTGTTATCAACAAGGTGGATTAATAATCCCTTATTAATAATTAAGCTGGACTTGGTTCTTCCTCTTTATAAATGTGCCCTTCAGTTTCTCATAAAATCTAGTAATTGCTATTTCATTAGACAAAAATACAGGAAGTTTATTTATTTAGTAAAATATATTATTTCCCTTATCATATAGAAAACACTTGGTATGGTATAGTAAACAAGCCAATGAATCAAGCTATTTGGAAGACTTTACGAAAAAATTCAGACTAGACTACATTGGAATGAATGACTTCACATACTTGCCATGAAATTTCTTCATTACTTTCCAAACTGGAAAATTGTAAAGATAAAAGTTTGTCTCTTTGTATGTAGCAAGCATGGACATTAGAAATAAAAACCATAATTAGAAAAGGAACTTGAATTTTATTGCTTTATTTTTAAAATGAATTTTAGTAAAGTAGAATCATTAGTGACATCACATCTAAAATTATGAAGTTGAAAAAATCAAACTCAGCATGAATTGCAAAGCCAATTCATGAGACAGAGAATATACCAACAGAGATCTTTATTCCAAATAAATTGCTTTGATTAGTCAGTTGAAACACAATGCCAATTATTAGTGAATGTTGAGATGAGAAGTCACATTAGTAACTGGGTTGAATCAAACCTGAATGGGAAAAGAAAATGATGGGTTATAAAAAATGAGGTGCTATAATTATAATTATAATTATAATACCATCTAGTAAAAAGACTCAATACAGAAATAATGTTATTGATTAAAAAGTAACAGCAATTGCACAGCTTAGATGTAGCAGGAAAAAATATTAACTCAATAAAATACATTTATAATATTATCCAACTCCTAACATTTAAAATTCTTTTGTATCCATCAACAGCCTACTTTATTCTATAAAAGAGCCTAACCTTACCTTCCTTTTCTTTGTTTTGAAATAATATTTCAAAGTATGCTACAGTTTTATAACACCTTAATCTTAAACCTAATGTCTAAATATTTATATTCTGATTCTTCTACTTTATTATTTATAACATGAAATCAACTGGAATGAAAAAGAACAATATATTTATGAAAAATTAAGTTTAGCCTTTCGTCCTTGAAATACAGGACATCCCTCATTTATTTGACTTTGTAGTATGTGAATATTTATATTTCTCAGAATTCAGAATGATTTAAGCTGTTCCTAAATAGGTGTGAACCACAATGGGAGATGTTAGGGAGATACTGATTCTGACTCCACAAGTGTGCATGCAGCTTACATCTTCTAACAAGTCCCCAGATGGGGCTGCAGCTCTAGTAAAGACTGTAGTCTATGAGGGGGAATTTTAAACAACATCCAGGAAATCTCCACTATCCATACAGCCGGTGCTCCTGATTATTCACAATGTTCACCATGGCATTTGTGCTCTTATAACTTGTAAGAATGTCTCTAACTGTACTTTAGCTATTCCATTATAATACCTACTTTGTGGATGATTGAACTGAGGCACACAAGCTTAGGAATAATTTGAGGTTGAGTAGTATTTGGCAGGCCAGGAGAGAAACACAGATATCCCCTTCCCCCAAAACCCAGCCCATTAACATGGCAGAGGTAATTCTCTTGTCATGTAAATAATATAAATAAAAAATACTCTACAGCAGTGATATAGGGTGTTGATTTCTTAAACTGTGCTCTAGCCTGGCTACTGCCTTATTTCTTTTTCTCTCTTATGCTAATTGATAATTTTTATGATTTGAGAATTTCTTACTTAAATATAATAAATTTAGGCCAAACCTACTCCCTTTCTCTTCCTTCAATTCTTTTTCTATTTCTCCTAAAAGTTTCTACTCACAACCTCATGTGCTGAGGTCACTCAGAGCCGCCTGTATGTGCGTGGATGCAGGAACATCTTTTGGAACATGGGTAGTCTCTCAGGAGCTCCATCACTAGTGAAAACTGATTTAACCAGCTGCAAACAATAGCCACTGATTTCTCACCTGGAAGTGGTACTTGAAATCTGAAACTAATTCACTATGTCCACCTTACCTTTTTAGTAATGTTTCATGGTTAGTGTGGAGCCGCATCAACGAAAGCATTTAAACCTCTATTTTGTAGGTATAGTGGATAACCTGGATAATAATGTGATAGATTATGCCTCTTCATAAAAACCCAAAATAAGAAACAAATACATAAATAAATAAGAAAAAGGCAAAAGAAAATATACAGTCAGCACAGGAATTTATAAATGTAATTAAAATGTTATCAACAAATATAACATGTATACAATAGGATATATTTCAGTCATAAATACTGACATTCTGTCATATATAGTATTATGGAACTTAAATGTGTTGTTTTAAAAGATAGAAGTATGGAACACAGAAAAACATTATATCTTCCAACCTATAAATGGCAGCTAAATAGTTGATCTAAAGTAAAGAATAGCAGTTACCAGAGGTCAAATATGGTACAATAGTGAGAATGATGGGGAGAAGATGGTTCATGGATACCAGAGTAAAGTTGAGGAGAATGAAATATTTACTCTATTCTACTGCATCTTAAAATGAAACTAAGGAAAAGCAAATGAAAATGCAAAATTTCAAAAGAATACTATTATAATTTTAGAAATTTCTTATTTTTTAATATTAGTTTTCCTTCCCTTATTCCTCGTTTGTGACTCCGTAGAAACAACATCATCCACACACAGCAGGACTGATACACTTTTGGATTCCCAGAGACTGACAGCACACACAAGACCTCCACCCATTCAAACAAGACAAAATCCCAGCATGGAGCAGGGGAAGAAGACACAGGGTGCCATCCCTAACCAAGGAGCTACTTATACTCTTTACCTGCTGGGAAAAGGAATATTTATTTTCTACAAGGAAGTATCACTGCATATAACAAACACATTTTTAATGTTACCCAAAGAAAATATACGTGTTTGAGGTGAGAGATATGCATATTACATTGACCTGCTCCTTCCACATTGTGAACTACAGTGAATAATCCTATCATACCCCACTAGAATGTACAGTTTAAATCCTGCCTTGCTGGTGATCCTATTAGCTACAATGCTGACTTAAATAGCAAGGGTGGCATTGACTATTATGGGAGAAATAAACTGCTCCTGATTGTATCTGAAGTGTAGCTAGAGAATTTTCTCTCCGGGTCCTACCAAGCCCCGGCAGTCCGACAGCCCACTTATAAAATAAACACACAGATGCTTATATTATTTAAACTGATTTTCCTAATGGCTCAGGCTTCTTGCTAACTATTCTTATATCTTAAATCAACCCATTTCTATTAATCTATAAGTTGCCACATGGCTCGTAGCTTACCCGTATCTTCACATCCAGCTTGTCATGGTGACGGCTGGCAGTGTCTCCCTCCTCAGCCTTCTTGTCCCCAGAATTCTCTTCTCTGCTTGTTCCGTCTATACTTCCTGCCTGGCCAATCAGCACTTTATTTATTAATCAATCAGAACAACACATTCACAGCATAGAGAACATCCCACAGCACTGAGGCCTACTCCACCAATGGGAACTCATCGCCTGTACATTAAACCTGGTCAGGAAAATATGAGGGGGGATTGAATGGGGATCACAGGCCCTAGTGGATAAAAATTGTTGTTTTTGCTAAATGGACATGACATTGAACTGTCTTCTTAGTACTCAGTTATATACCCAGAGATGAGTGCTGTCATCAGCCTTCCTCAGAAAAACAAAATTTTGCTGTGATTATTACAGAGGATCACAACTCATCAAAGTGCCAATAACACGTAACTGTGGGGAGCTCAGCCCTAAATGGCTCATCCACATCGCCTCCTTCAATGCTCCAGGAACATCACTGAAGAGTGAGCAGAAAGAATGTAAGAGCCAGAGCTTTATGAGGACTATGGCAAAACAGTGCCTTCTGGACTTGACACAGCCGTTGAATCCATGAAGTTCACTGTGTTTACCTGCAGAAAACCTTCACAAGACAGAGCATGCCATCATTTTTTCATGCCAGATGTGAGGTGCACACAAAACCAAGCTCCTCAATGAGGAAAAGTGGACAGTAATTGGGTATTGTGAGAGAGTATGCCATTTTCTCCAGTGGTGAAGCCTCTGGTAAGTTGCTCATGTTCCAGTGCTATCCTCTCAGTCATGCTCATATATGCAAGGACAATTAAACCCATTGTCACAGAAAAGAAAAGAAGGAAAAACCACCACCACCACCATCACCACCACCACCAAATAGGTGTATGGATGGGAAGAAGGTTTTGGTAGAAGAGAGCAGAGGAAAAGAGAGTATAATGGGGATGAGAATGCTCATGACTCAGAATATACATGTGTGAAGTATTAAACAACAAAATCATAGTGTAGTAAAACAATGTGAGTTACAGAAAATATATATTAAGAAGATGTAAAATCTAAAGGTAATTTTTCTTATTACATATTATCAGGTTAACCTAATTAATTTGATTAATCATAAATCTTCACAAAATGGAAACTGATTGTACCTTATGTGTAATTATTAAACATTATTTTTCACTAGGCATTCTTGTAATTAAAGAATAAGAACATTTATTCCTTTGTTCAAGAAAATTACTATATAGAAAATATAGTTCAGTTCTAAGAATAACTGATCTTTTGTAACCCAATGTATATTTTTATCTAAATAATTTCCCAGGACATATTTTCATAGCATCAAAAATTATAGAATGTAATGTATATATTATTAAGTGATAATCATGACACTTACAAACAAGTATTGATTATTCCCATAGAAAAGATACTCGCAAAAAAATTGCACCATATAACATAATTACCTCACGTTGTTCTTCATTAAAAATTTCCTATATAAAGTAAAATAGGATACAAAGTCCTTATTTGTTCGATAATTTTAACTATAATGTTGCCCAGTACATTGGGAATCTTACCTCTTCAGAATCCTCAGCACTCTGGGTGAAAAAAAGCAGAATATAAGAATTTCTTAACACTCGGTTTTTTACTGCAAGTTGTATTTATAATGGATCTAATTACTAAAATTACTGTTAACAAGAACAAAACAAAAATATCTGGAAAGTGATTATGTTCAAAGGTCCTTTTTGTTTAATAACATTTTCTAAAGAGTGTAAAACAAACTTTTAAACACTTTATTGTACTCAGTTTTTTCTTAAATGTGTGAAACAAAATTAAATTTCATCACCATGCTGGTATGTGAAGATTAAGACAAAAACTTTGTACTTTTTTATATTGTTTTGTTGCAAGTTTCTCAAACCTGCTGATATTTATAATGTTTAGTTCAATTAGTCTACAGTTATGCATGCATATTGTGAAAATTAAATTTTTCTATCACAGTGCAACAAAATATTATGAATCGAATTCTATTAGTAATTTACTACCCAAAATATTGATAGACTATTTTTTGATATAAACAATGTTATAAATTGGGTTCTGTTAGTAAATGACTACCTAGAATATTCATAGACAGTTTTATGACTTGAATTTCAGTAACTAGATATATAAAAGAGAGAAAAATGGAAGAGTGGTGATACAGCCTTGTAGCCTTCCAGAGGCTTGTAGGCTCTGTTGCAGAAAAAGATAAAACAATCAGGGGAGTCCAACCTGTGTAACCTGAGACTTTTCTGAAACGTTGAAAAACAGGTGGTTTATCCAGCAGTCTGAAGTAGGTGCTGGCTATCTCTGAATAAATTAGATGCAGTGGATATGCTTGCGAATTCCATTTTGCACATACTCCAAAATGTAGGTTCCATCTTAGCATCTTTAGTTCTTCCCTCAGGATTCTTTATAAGGTCTAGAGAATACTACTTTGAACTTAAATATGTATATTTGATCAGCTCTCAGTTTCATTAGTGCTGGAAATGTTAATTAATTAAAGATTATAATTATAATGTGGTGCCTGGGGATAAGTACTGAATTTTCTACACCCTTTATATATGTAAGTTAATTCAAGGAGAGCTGACATGTGAAAAATAATAAAATAATACAGACATATCCATACAAATCAAAATGAAATCCAGGTCATTTGGACCAGGATAAAACCTAGAAACAGTTTCTGAGAATACATTCCACCTACTTGTCTTGTGTACTTACAATCATGGAAAACACAACAACCATGATAAAGGCGAAGAAAAGAAATCTCATGTTTGGCTGAGTCCTTTCAAAACATAGGCAAAAAAATCAGTAACACATTTATTCCCAAGTTCACACTCATAGCATTTGTCATCACAATATACTCTAAAACACTGCAAAACATTCCAGAGATTCAAAGACAAGTGAAACACATTGCCTAACTCAGGGAATGTAGACATTAGTGATGTTGGTGGGGGCAAAGGAGTGTTGTGGAAACAAAACCCTAATGCAATGAAAGCCCATGAATGAGCATCTTACATAGAGAGGTGAATGGAAACATAAGTAAAGAAGAGAGAAAAATCTGAGTTGGTTTTCTCACAATGAAGAAAGTTGATATCACGAGACTGCAAAGAAACAAAACAAAGCAAGAGATATGCCTTTAGTGCCCAAATATTTTAGCACATAAAGAGGACAAACTTGCAAGCAATTGAAAACCCAGGCTATTCCAGGTTTTCCAGTTCTAGAGGGGAGCACCAGGAAATGTTATACAGGCACAGTATTAGGGAAATATAAAGAAAGTAAAATGAGAAGCTTTAAAGACAGTTGGTGAAAATTGAGCCAGGTGGTATGGTGCAAAATATAGGTACACAAATTTGGTATAATTTACCCAATAGTGGGTGTGATTTGTGCAGAAGAGCTCTGACCTGCCCCATAACTTAGTCTCTCCAGCATAGGTCATCTTTACTATATAGAATGACATAGGAAATATGGTATGGAAAAGAAAATAGGATGGTTTGTTTTAATCTTTTACGTGAGTCTTACAAGGGAAGAAGTTGTTTATTGTCCCAATGACTCACAATGGCAAACAAAGCCACCATCATATCTTCAAACTATACCCACATGCTGCTCCCAACAGTTTTTAGGTGTGGCATTTTCAATACCTTTTTTTCATGTGATAATCTTAGGTCTAGGCAGCACATCTTATGCACACATACATTGTTCTGAGTCAGGGCATGAATGAGTCAGAAAGGAGCAATGAGGATCATGGTACACTCTGGAGTTGAAAGCATAGAAAGACTGGTTACCTTGCTTTGCTTAAATGTCTGTTAATTTTAAATAAATTGTACCACCATGTGAGCAGCATGATTAGGTATTATGAATGATCTCAAAGCACATTATCCACTTGGATACTGGTTGGTTGGAAGTTTGATTTGTAAAGGCAAGCTTCAAACAGCATTTCTCAGAAAAAAACCATTCCTACTTCAAGGCTCTTTCTTGAGAATTAGAGCATTGATGATATTATATAGATAAAAGTCAAATTGAAAAGAAGTGGATGGAAAAAAATAGATGTAGGTACATTAACAAAATTAATTTAACCCACTTAGTAACTGAAAATTGAACATTAATTGAAGATTAGGATATGTAGTCTTCAAAAATATGCTACAGAAGTCATAAAGATAAATTAATGATATATTTTTTTAGATGTAAATAATCAGGTTTATATAGAAATCTACAATAGTTGTTGAGGGGGTTAGATCCTAAACAGCAACTTGAAGAAATATTGCAATGCTAAAATTTTGTGTATATAATCTTGAGAGTGAGATGTGAAAAGCTTATGCTAATGAAGAGCTAATATGCAGAAGGCTGCTAAAATGTGTCCACTTTAAAAACTGATATATGTGTTTACATTGCTTGTTACTAAAGGTGATAAAATTTTTTATTGATATCTACAAAATAAACATGAGTAATTATTTATAACATGACACATCCACCTCTTAAATTTTGAAAAGAATGTTATTTATCTTTTCTTTGAATTTTGAATTAAGACATAAGTCATACACTAAGTCAGTATTGAGAAGATAAAATCAGGTAGTGAAGAAAGTGAGAAAATCTTGGGTCTTGCCATTGAATGTGGATGAAGTAACATAGCCTCATAATCCCCATCTTTTATCTATGCAGCGATTGTCAAGGTCACTTGAGAGTAGCTGACACTTGAACACTGTTTCAGATCTCACCATTATTTGTCCTGTATTAAAACCTTTATAATTTAAACCTATAAAAATCTTTATAAATCATTTGAATTACTTCTATTACCATTCTCATAAAATGAGCATTATCATTCAATTTAATCAATTTATCTCACAAATACTTCCACTGAGGCATCATGGAATATTGTACACTAATATGTTACCTCGATCCAAGGTGAGCCTGAAGAATCAGAGCAGTGTAGCTGAAGCCTTCCCCACAGGGTGAGGCATTTAAACTCACTGAAATAGTGCCTTTGTTTTTGTAAAGGATGCCAATATGAGATTATGGTTAGGGAGTTAAAATGAATGCCCTGTTCTCTGTTTGAAATCACCAAAGATTAATTTAAAAATGACGTTTTAGCAAGAGAAGCTTATGAAGATCAAGTGACTGGAAAATACACGTAAGCAATTAATTCCTCTGCTGGGAACTAACGACTAATTCTTATACTTACCAATATTCATTAACTATTAATTAACAATGATCTAGGAATTTTAATAAGAAGCAGAAATAGCTATGATAAAGAAAAAACATAAAATTATTGAAATATTTAATAAATATAAAAATGTTTATCCTTCTGCTAATTCACACATATTCAAAAGGTCCAGGTGAAATGAATGCTCCTGTAGTTGAGTTCAGAAATTATTAAGATGACTGAAATACAAGATTTTTAGCATACCAACTATTGTAGCTTAAGTAGGGCATCTTCAAATTGGTATTAATCTCTGGTCATTTTATAATCTTGTCAAAGTCTCATCTGTTCCCCTGTAAGAATGGTACAGGGTGTCATAGAATTAAAGTCATTACTTTTTAAAAAAAATGTATGTAAACAAATTTTAATGGTTCTTTTGTATGTGTATGTCTATGGTGTGTGTGTGTGTGTGTGTGTGTGTGTGTGTGTGTGTGTTTTAAAGGGGTGTTGTCATGTGTGTGAGCACAATGTATATGTGGGTGCATGGAAAACCAGAGGTTAACTTCAGATGAATGCCTTGATTGCATTCCAGTTTTCATGGTCTCTGACTTGAACCAAGAGCTTGATATTTATTTAGCTTAAGCCTGCGGTGATAATCCTTAGCCCATACTTTTATGCACTATGATTGCAGGAAGACTGCCATGCTTATCCACATCTAGCATGGTTGCCTGGATTCAAACACTGGTTCCCATGCTTTTATGAATTTCTTAACTCTATTGAGACATTCATGGGCCCAGTAATTACAAAAGTATTTTCTAGATGTTATCATGTAATTCTTATTTTAACTTTATACAATGGCTTTAGAACATCTTATAGTATAAGTAAGATGCCATCATTTAAAAAAAATTAGTAATAGCATTTTATTTAAGACAGTTCTTAATGTGAAGCTACTCTAGATATTCTCAGAACATTGTATGGAAAATCTTATGTCATAGTAGGGGTGTGGGAGTTCTTCAACTTTAAGGAAATCATGTTCTTTAAAGGCATGGTTGACAAAGTTGTAACAGACAAAAGGAAAACATAATAAACTTTCACCTAATCCTTAGAAATTCAAAAAGTAAACAGTCCACAAGCTTCAAACTTGCTAGATAATAAATCATTTTCATAACTAAATGTTATGTGATTATTTTCAACTTTAAGTTAAAATTTATGATTCCTGAATTTGCCTCTTTGTGTGGCATACAAATCCATCACTCAGCACCTACTTGGACCCTGTAGAGAGTGAAAAGTCTCGTCATTTTACTGAATGTGATACAGAGAACTTGGGAGTGCACAAAGAATTTTTATTTTAATAACAAAATTTCCAAGTAACTTTGTGAATAAAATCAGAACAGACACACAAGAAACATGTAAAATGGAGGTCAAATAAACATAAATCTAATTTGGTGTTAAGTTTTCAATAGAAATAAATATGAAGGAGATATTCTGTGATATGTTTTCAGGAAAATCTTGGTTATTTTCTGGCTGGTGTCCAATTACATTTTATTAATATATTAAAATAATGATTCAGAGATGGCATATTTGATAATGTGCTTGTCTTGCAAGCTTGAAGGTCTGTGTTTCCTCAAAACAACATACAAATGTTGAGGGTTTTAGTGCACACTTGCAACCTCAACTCTGCAAAGACAAGGACAGGAAAATCCCCAGTGTTTGCCAGTGAAACTTCTTAGTTTAATAAAAGAATCCTGAGAAGGTAAGAGGTCCTGTCTCATCACAGCTCCTGCACCTAAGCTAGAGGTTCCTGTGGAAGAGCTGGGAGGAGGAAATATTAACAGAGGAACAGGAAGTTTGCTGTGAAGATGCTTCTGCTACAAATATCATTGCAGCTACATGATTAGTATATAATTCAAGATGCCTTCCTAAGCCAGATGTGAACAATGATAGAACAGTAGACATGATAATGTGGGAGGGGGAAAGCTAAAGGGCTTCAACTCTATATAAAGAACTACCTGTAAATAAATGCTGAGAGTGGAGAAATAGTCTTCCCCAGGGCTGAGTCCCTCATATTCCAAAATCAGGTGGTCATCACTGAATCCTAAACATAAATGTAATATTATATGAAATTAGCAGGTTGTATTAATATATTTAGGAGTATACACATATAATATATTGAGACTATATGTATATAATACAATAGAAAAAACATGGCAAGAATTTGAGGTAGAGTGAGGTTGGGTACCTGAAAGTGGTTAAGGTGAGAAAAAGAAGAGAGAAACGATGTATTTACATATATTCAAATAGAAATTGTTACACAAACACACACACACACACACACACACACACACACACACACACACACACATATATATATATATATATATATATATATATATATATATATATATATATATATATACTTATGAATATATATCATAAAAACAAAACACATTCCCAGGACCTGAGAAATAGCACATTTGAGAATTTCATCTGAACATACATATACACACACCAACACATGCAAATTTATAAAAATAACTTAATAATTCAGTGAAATTTGACTTTATCGTTGTTGTTATTTTCAAGTGTGATTTGTCGCTATAACAAATCTGATAATACCAATCAAATCCAGAGAATATTGACAGTGGGAAAAAGACTGGTAGGGTTCTGTACCTATTGAAATATAACTGATGAAAAAAATCTAATAGTTACTTAAGTCATTCTGAAAGTGTCAATGACATCCTTCTTCCCTTATTTTATATTGTTTTATTCTTCATTTCTGTCATTTCAATTATTTTTTGCGATAATTTTAGCCAATATAATTTGGTATGGTTGTAACAGTACTACGATATCTATAACAAAGTGAACGATCAGCAAACAATGATCCAAAGGCACTGTCAAGCCAAAATGCATGCTAATGCACACAGTAAAACCCTGTGGTTATACTCGAATCATTTCTATTTATTCAGGAAGTACAAAATGTTCTCTTCCTATCACTTATTTTGTGTTTCAACAATTTGGAATGTCAGAGATTATTCATGAAAGGAGAAACAGAAATAGTGGACTCTAAATAAAACTATCCTTCTTCTGTTAGTTATCATTTCATAATATACCTTAGAGCACACTGATAACAGAGATCTTATTTTTACATTTATAATTAATAAAACATGTATGTGTCATCCTCTTGTCACTACACAACATGCTCATTGAAAATGACAGATAATCTTTTGTTAGAGGAACATCAATAAAAGGCCACCGGACAGATTAGAGCACAGGAAGTGATACTAACAGTGACATTTAAACAAGGTTTAGTTCTTTCTTTCTCATCTCTTTCATTTATCCTGAGAATTGGAGCATGCTACAGGAAATACTGAAAATTCATGATACTTACAAAATTCAAATATATTATTTTCCTGTTAGTATGCATAAAGCAGAAAATTCTGACAAACATAAAGCATTATGTCTGTGTAATATTATAGAGTCTCACTTGTACTGGGGACACTTGATGATAAGCTCTGTTCTTGGTTCTAGTGTCTAATCATACAATTGATGAAACACTTAGGGTTAAAAACAATCAGTTTTAAGGTATCACAAAGTCAATTACACATGCTTACATTTTGGAGCAATATGTTTATACTTTTGATTAAATTTTGGCCTTTCTGAGCTTATTGACCGTAGTTAAAACCATGCAAATAGAAGAGGTTATGAGGAAATCCTCCACGGAATCACAAGTGAAGTGGCTGGAGACAGATATCTCATAGATAAATAATCCTGATGTAATATGATGGAGGAGAATATGAGAACAAAGGGGAAATCTGTGAATATTGTTGTAGCAATAGAAATGAAGATTCAAGAAGGAAAGCAAACATCTGAAAATCAATGTTGCATTGACGTTGGATGATCCTTAATGGCAGGAATTTAAAATTTTAATACAATAGGTACAAGAATGGCCAAATATTATATTTCAGAGAACAAGTATGCAAACCTAAATCATTAGTATTATTTTGATGCCATCATAGGCTTCATTCAAAGTAATATGATGGTGGATACAATTCTCCACATGTAATAGAAAGCATATGTGAGAAAGAAAATGTCTACAAACAGCATTGCTATGTATCAGCTCTCAAAGCTAGGGATGAGGGAGTTAGAAATTAGATCAGATATAGATTCTTCTACAGAATGTTAAGATTGAGAAGTTTAACACTGTTATAATAATTGGACTAGAGTGGTCTGGAATTGACCACTGAGTAGTTGAATTAAACATGCAGGAGGCTAGCTAATTGTCATTTAATTGAAAGATATGCAAGATAAAATAACAGGAAAAGATGTAATAAATAATGTTTAGCTCTACCTTTAAAAACATGTGACTGAAGAATGGATAAAGAAAATGTGTTACATATACACAATGGAGTACTACTCAGCAGAGAAAAACAATGACATCATGTGGTTTGCAGGCAAATGGATTGAACTAGAAATAATCATGCTGAGTGAGGCAACCCAGATTCACAAAGACAAACATGGTATGTACTCACTCATAAGTGGATACTAGATGTAAAGCAAAGGATAACCAGACTGCAACTCACAACACCAGGGAGGGTACCTAATAAAGAGGACCCTGAGAGAGACACAGGGATCGCCCAATGATGGAGAAATAGATGATGAGATCTACATGGGCAAACTGGGGTTGTGGGAGGGGGGTAATGAATGGCAAGGGTCAGGGAAAGAGAGCTTAGGGGAGTGGGAGTTACCATCTGGATCAGGAGCAGAGTGGGAGAACAGGGAGGGAGATATCATGATGAATGAAGACCCCAGGGGAATAGGAAGAAGCAGAGTGCTAGAGAGGTCCCCAGAAATCCACAAAGATACCTCCACTGTAGACTACTGGCAATGGTCGAGAGAGTACCTGAGCTGACCTAATCTGGTGATCAGATGGCCGAAAACCCTAACTGTCATGAAAGAACTCTCATCCAGTGTCTGATGGAAGTGGATACAGAGATCCACCGCCGAGCCCCAGGTGGAGCTCTAGGAGCCCAATTGGCAAGAGAAAGAAGGATTGTATGAGCGAGAGATATTGAGACCATGATTGAAAAAAGCACAGGGACAAATAGCCAAACAAGTGGAAATGCATGAAGAGTGTACTAATGGCTGAGGAGCCCCCACGGAACTGGACCAGGCCCTCTGGATAAGTGGGAGAGTTGATTAGCTTGAACTGTTTGGGAGGCCCCTAGGCAGTGGAACAGGAACCTGTCCTTGGTGCATGGGCTGGCTTTTTGGAGCCTGGAACCTATGCTGGGACACTTTACTCAGCCTTGATGTAGGGAGGAGGGGACTGGACCTGCCTTGGCTGAGTCTACCAGGCTGGGCTGAATCCCCAGGGGAGACCTTGCCTTGGAGGAGGTGGGAATGGGTTGTGGATTATGGGGAGGACTGGGGGTGGGAGGAAGGAGGATGGGGGAATCTCTGGCTGATATGTGAACTTAAGCTAATATAAAATAAAAATATATATTTTAAAAACATATAAATAGCCAGGGGTGATGGTTCATGATTTCAATTACAGAACATGGAAGTCAGAGGCAGATGGTGCTCTGTGGGTATAGCCAGTTGGTTGATATAGAGAATTCTAGTATAGCTGGAGCTACATAGTAAAATTCTGTCTTGAAAAAAATATTTGTGTAGTTTTAACTTTTTGGTACAGGCAATAGAATATGTATTTATTTCTAGAGTTACTGATATCTAAAGTTCATTGAATTTATTTCATATATTTCATGTATTTACATAATGATAAATATGAAGCCTTGGATTCAAGAAGAGTAAGTTTTTAAATTTGGATACAAGTAAGTGTGTGGAGATCTTAAGATCATAATGCTTTTTATTATGTGAATAAGTATTTTCTCAACTTTTGTCTCCTTTACATATCATACATGAAATAACTTTCATGTGATTTTACTAAGTTTTTCAAAAGAGAATGTTGAAATTATATTCCTGGTATGAATACCTGGTATATTCCAACATTATTATTAGACGCTGAAGGAAAAGGAAAAGCTCTTTTGCCAGATAGATGTGAACAGGTTCTCCTTGTCCTGCCTGAGTAAAAAGATTTCAGGCATGATGGAGACCAACGATATTCCGAAAAGGAGAAAAGGGATACTTAAGTACATGGATTAGTTTCTTTATTGTCATCTATGGAACCAAATATATGAAGAGAACTAACTGAATGAAGGAATTCTGTTGACCCACAGTTTTAAAGCATGGTCTGTCATGTCAGGGAAGGCATGATGGCAGGTAACTTCATGCTTAGGAGTGGAATGTTCCATTATAATGCAAAGCAGATCAAGTATCTGATAAACAGCACATCTTGAACTCAGACACTTACTCTTATCTAACCCGGTACCCAAGCATGTTGAACAGTGCCACCTACATTTAGGATGAGTCTTCTGCACCCAGGTAAACATTCTAGAAATACTCTCACAATCACACTCAAGGTGTGAAACATTGCTGACCTAGGTGTCTCATAGACCAATCATAACATTTTAAGTTGCATGGCTACACATTGTTAACTTAAAGCCAAGCATCACTTGAACCATAGCATTCTGTCCCTAACTCCTAATTGATCATGCTCATTTCATAGTGTAAAACACATATACTTTATTACTATGCTGTGGAGCTGTAAATTGAAACAAATTCTTTACTCCACAAGCTGACTTTAGTCATGGTGTTTTATCACAACAGTAGAAACCCTAACTATGACACAAATTACTTGTGAAGAGACTTTTTTTTCCTCTGCAATTTAGATGGAATTCTCTCTAACACTTATTTTTAATGAAAGGCTCACTATCTCTAACAATGATTACTTTCTCTAATGTTTCTATTAATCAAATATCATTCATCCTTCCTTCGATAACTTTATATTTTGTGCTATTTTATGCCTTTATCTTTTGTCAGGAAGAAAATATGTGCTATAAAATAATGTGAGACACTGAGTCATATTGCCATGATGTACAGGTTATGCCTGGTACACTTCATTACATGACAATAAACTAAAAAAGAAATAGAAATAAAAAACTAAAATAGAAATAGAAAACTCACTGAGTGAAAGGAGTGATTGAAGCAGAGGGTCAAATTTACTGGGAACATGGTAGAAATATTTGAAATCAGGGAGATGAATGAAGAAGTCCTGACAAAGAGAAGTAGATATATAGATTCTTCTCTCTGGTCCCTTGAAGTCAAAACCTAGATTCTTCCTCCCCCAGAAAAATCTATAATTTTTGAGTAGTCAGAAGGATAATCTCAAGTTAGAATTCTGAGTTTTTCTATGGGAGAAGCATATGGCCCTTACAGGTCCAGTTTGAGAGTGAAGTTGTTATGTCATTTTTCCATTGACCTAATGAAAGAGCTCAGCCAATACTAGAGAGTTATCATGAAGTGGGTATAGATAGGAAGGTATGAGGACAAATTATCTTTCTTTGCAGATGACATGACTTAAATGTGGAAAAGTATACACAGCATCACCTACAGAAAACTGATAGAACTGAATACAGCAATTGCCAATAAAGCAATACACAACAACTGTATGCAAAGCAGTTACGAAATAATGGGGAAAAGTTCAATAACTTTAGAAATAAGTCTGCATGAGAAAATGAATTACATCCTTTTAGAATACTAGAAAATATATTGTAAACTCAATAGACTTTTTTTTTTACCATATAGTTTTCTAGGAAATGAATGTTTCTTACCTCTTTTTTGTGGATCAGTTGCCTAGGAAAACAAAGAAAAGAGTTTGGATTGCATCTCAGTTTTATAATTTAAGATTCTAAAATCACATTTACAGAAGTCATGATCAGAAAAGTTGACATCCTATTCTTGAGTAAACAATTCACAAGAATTATCATTTTGTTAATGACATTTTTAGAACTCTGCATTGCTGTTTAAACCTTGAAAGCCACAAACCTGGCCTAGCTCTCTATGGTGTAGGAACAACCCTTTGCATTTTTCCTCTTCCATGGTTTTATATTTATCATCTATATTTTTTATTGTATTAAAGCTTGTATACAATGTTCTGAGATAATTAATTGTGGAAGAATTTATCCTTAATTGGGTATGATTTTGAAATCATAGATGCTAGCCTTGGAATTTTAACTTTCGTTCCCTTTATAGGATGTAGTAAGTTCGATGACTTTCACATAACAAACCACATCAAATGAAAAAATAAATCTACCTTGATTATAGCTTATATTCATTTAAGTAAATCAAATATCTCAGAATAATAAAAAATATGCTAGGAATTCAATTTATTTTTTATTGTATGTTGTCTGGTAAATGAAGATGTCTTACCTTTTCTTGTGGATTAACTGTCCCCATAAACAAATAAAATAGTTTGGTTTCCACTTTAATTTTTCATTCAGGATTCTAATATTATATTATTTTTATAGTTGTGATGAACAGATGAAGACAAAATACTGAGTGCATAATAAATACATATTTGTCTTTTATTTAATGTTTGTTTTCAAAGATGTGACAGTGGGGTTTTTATATAATTTGTTTCATTTAAATATCAATTTAATTACTTCATATTTTAAGAAATGTCTAAATGGGGATAGAGTTATATCAATCAAGAAGGAAGAATGAGTGATAATTTTTCCCTTGTATCATATGGAGTCCACTCCATCATTATAAAAGCTAGGAAGCATGGCTGAAACTTCCTGCTCAGGCCAGCTTGATATCTCCATGATGTGAGACTGAAAAATATGGTGTCCTCAGCAATAGGTTCTTACTGTTAAGTTCTGGAGGGTAACCAAGAGCAAAGGTAATAGCCTGTAATGGTTGGGGCTTTATGAGAACCCAACAACTCCAAAAGAAATAACCCATTTCTGCACAGAGCTTTTTAATTTATATTAGTTAGCCTGTTGATCATAGTAGAGGCATTGCCATTCCATGATTGAGTACCTCCATTTTACCCATTCCTCACTTCTCCTCCCCTGCGCCTCCACAGAGAGAGATTCTGCAGCAGTAGGTAGGTTTTCATATGGCTTTTTAGAAAAGACTTTAGTCTGTCTTTCCCTCCCTGTATTTCCTCCTGTACCCTGCCTTCTCTTCCACTATTTTAATTTAAGGTTTCTTGTTCCTTCTTCCTGTAATACCATTTAGCCTTTATATCACTACTTTATTTCAGGCTTCATTTGAATATCCACCCCACCATCACCTTTTACCAATTCCCTGATGCCCCCTGTGTATTTCAAATGAAACATAAGAATCTGGGGATTTAAGCGTACAAATCCCTTTCCAACATCAGGGAACTCCTTAGAAGAGGAGGCAGAAAGAGTGTAGGGGCCAGAAGGGATTGAGGGCAACAGGAGAACAAGACTTTCTAAATAAACTGGGCAAAAGCTCCAACAAATGCACAGAGACTGAAGCCGCAAGCACAGGCCTACACGAGTGTGCACCAGGTCATCTCTGTATATATTATGAATTTTATTTAGTATTTTTATGGGATTCCTGAGTCAGGGGTGGTTCTCTGATTCTTGTGCATTCTCTTTGACTATTTTCCTTCTGTTGTTTTGAATTGTCATAGTTCAATGCGATGATTTTTATTTTATCAAATAACATTTTATTTTGTTATGCTTAGTGGTTATCTCTCACAAGCTCGGTGTGTTCTAATGAAAGACACAGAGGGAGTGGATCTGGAAGGGAAAGCAGGTGGGGAGGAATATGGAGGAGTACAGGGAACTGTAGTCAGTATGTATTGTATGAAGAAAAAAATCTATTACCAGTAAAAAGGAAAAAGAAGAAAATTAACTCACAAATGATATAAAATGAGCAACATTTATCTTCCTGAGTAGAGGTTACCTAGGAATAACTGTATCGAGCTCTGTTTGTCTATGAATTTTATGATTCTATATTTCTCAATAGCTGAACAATATTCCATAGTGTAAATAAGCCACATTTTCATCGATTGTGAACCCAGACAGCTACAACAACATCTTCCCTGGAAAAATGCCCATTGTCGCAATAATAGCATGAATATCATGGAATTAACTGTACTTTCTACTCGGATTTAGGTCCAGTTATACAGATAAAATCCATACCTGGCATCAATTATCCCCTTGAGAACCTATATCTAGGCAGGTCATTACTCTAGGGAACAACCTACTACTGTTATTTTACTAACTGGACATAGTATTCAACATATTTCCAATGGCTTCTTACATTCATAGCTTAATGCAGCTCTCAACTCTAATCAGAGACTGTACTATTTGCAGTAGACAGATTACTATCACAGAGACCCACAACTAGCCAAAGTGCAGTGAATGAGAGATTGTGGAATGCTCAGCTCTAAAAAGGACACCTGTATCCCAGGTCCTTCTTCCAGAGTTCAGGAATCACTGTGGAATAGTAGACAGAAAGACTGTAAGTGCCAGAGGCAGTGGATGACTACAAGTAAACAGTGTTCTACAGACAAGAGAAGAGCATCACCTGTGAACTCACAGTCATTGTAACAGCACAGGCTGTTACAAGTACTTTGGGAGATCAAGGCATAGGTGATGCACATTGTAAATGCATGCTTATAGTTAGAAATTGTGTTTGCTTTAGAGGCTTCAAGTTCTCATGTACATTAACAAAAGTATTGTTTTTGCATTCTTACAGTGGATAACAGAAAACTAATTTCTTACTGTTTCCTTGAAATTGTGTCTAAGAATTAGTCAATGCTTTTGGAACTGAATATCAGGCATTTGTTCCTGACTTTTGATAAAATGTATAGCCTAGTGCTTACTTGCCCAGAGTGTGGAAGTGAATGAGTGTCACCTGGGAGCTTGTGTAAAATACAAATTCTTACTCCACTTTTCTAAATGTGTTGAATAAGAACACAGGGTATAAATACTTTGACATGAGTCATTAACTATTTTAATGTTGAACAAATTATGCGTGTTTCCACCTGATTCCATAAATAGAAACATAGTAAAATTTTGTTATCTATTTCAGAAGAACCTGAGAACTGAATCTTTGTAACATGAATCTCAAAAGTACTTATTAATAAAAAAACTTGAAGCCAGACATTGGAGTAAAAGATGAGAGATCAGAGGAATAGAACAAGCAAGCCATAAGTCTTACCGCTAAGAAGTCCTCAGCCCAACAGAGCTACTTCCTGTATACTCAAACCTTATATAAATTTCTGTGCCCTGCCATCTTACTTCCTCTCCACTCAGCTACATCACTTCTTTCCACCCAGCTCTATCACTTCCTGTCTGTCTGTAGAGACCTCCGGACCTATATGGTTAACTAGTGCTGGGATTAAAGGCCCGTGCCACCATGCCTGGTGCTGTTGCCAGTGTGGCCTTGAACTCACAGAGATCCAGATGAATCTCTTCCCCCTGAATGCTAGGATTAAAGGCATGTGCTACCACTGCCTGACCTCTATCTTTAACTATAGTGGATAGCTTTTTCTTCTAATCCCCAGGCAAGCTTTATTTGTTAGAACACAATAAAATATCACTACATTTCCCCTTTTTTGTTTAAAGTAATAAAAGGTTATAACTAATATAAGAAAAACTATATACAATAAGTACAGTAAGTATATACATTATATACAGTGAAGAATTATATTAACAAGGTCCAGTCCATTCACATTTGAAAAATTTAGAGAAAATACTCCATCATTTATTCTATTTTAGTGAGTCCAAATGTTGTACCTAATTCACATTCTATCCTAACCTCTATTACCAACCAGAAATATTTTTGATGTCTTTCAAACTTATACACTTTACACCTCTTTAGTGAGTTTCTTTTCTTAATTTCTTAACAAGGAAAACCATAACAATAACTATCTAATCTTCATCTCCCTTAGAGACCGGAGAAGAAAATAATATTAACTGAGTATGGGATAATTTAAATATAATTATTAATTTTCTCAGGATCCCCATAAGATTACCAGCACCCCGATCAGCAGGAAGTAGTAGGAGAAGCTATTCCCAAATTCCCAAAATACTGTTTATAAATGTTTAGTTTTATTTAAAAGAGGTTGATTATAAATGCAATCTCTTTCTAAAGAAGAAAAGGGGATATCAATATGATAGGATAAAAACTTAGATTATTGAGTCTATTCCATTTGCATTTGGCAAAATTAGAGAAATACTTAATTATCTAACTTATCTTGGTGAGTCTTAAGTTTTGTATCTCATTTATCTTTTATCATACCTATTGAAAACTATAACTGTAACTATCTATTCTGCAATGCCATCAAAGACCCCAGAAGGGTAAAATGTTATCTAGTAACAGGGATATCAGAATACCTGGAAATTCACTCAGTGTTCCTCTGTAATATTGGGGCATTCAGCTCTGTCCTACAGACCTAGCATATCTGACAGACCTTCCTGTGAAACAGGGAATTTTGAGAGTCTGTCCTGCCTTATGTTGTCAAAGTTCAGCCATCATCTGTTTTGAATCTACTGGTCCAGTTTGGACAGTAACTTTCAGCAACTGAGGCAAGGGCAGTTTCTTTGTCCACATAACTAGCTTTTGCCATAAAGAAACAAAACTCCATATGGAGTTTCTTCCAGGACCATCATTTTCTCTGAAGAACCAGAAGAAACTGCAGCAGAGGTGCTCTGAAACATTGGACCATCTAGACCATCCGTTCCCATGAGAGATTTTCAGGAGGTCTTCCTGAATCAATCTTGATTTTTCTTACCTAAGAATGAATCCAGACTCTCTCATTTCCTATAGAAATTAAAGCAGAACCTCTTTCCCTAAGTAACACATCTTTTGACTTAAATTTTGAAGGCGTGATATTTTTAAAATATACAGGTTGGGTTACCTAGTAGCTTTCATAATCAAGTGACCCTCATAAGTTCATTTGTTTATTACTCATCAAAAATTTTAAGGAAACACAATAACATACAGTATTCAGATTTTGCGTATTTTCAATCTTTATGTGGCTTATTATATATTTGTTCTTACTCTAGTTCTTTTTTAAGGATTTTCTCTCTGCTTTTTCTTTTCTCTCCCAAGCCTACATATATTTTTAAATACATTGAAACACATTTAGAGATTTTTTTCTTTTTCTCTTTTTTTTGTTTTTCGAGACAGGGTTTCTCTGTGTAGATTTTTTTGAATCTGTCTTTACTGCATGTCTCTACCTCTTGCTCACCACATGAGTCTTTAAACTGCTAAGTGGCATGGCTAGGACCAAAGCAGCAGCTTTGGTGGCTGACTCTGTGCCAGTTCTAGATTCCTTGAGAGGCTAGTCTTATTGCAGAGGCACATTTAACAACAGCTTTGGGAGCCATCAGAATTATGGTATATGAGACTAAGAGATTCAGAACCACCTTGGATCCTGGAGAGAGTGGAAATTCTAGTTTTTTTTCTTAATGTAATATAGAGAACTTGAGAGTGTATGAGGAATCTGCATTTTAATCAAATCACTGAGTAAATCTCTGAATGAAAATTAGAACAAGTGAAAAAAGAAACACTTAAAATGGATGCCATAAGTAACATATGGTCTCATAGAATGTCAAACTTTTTAAGGCAGTGGTTCTCAACCTTCCTAATGCTGTGGCACTTTAGTACAATACCTTATGTTGTGGTGAATCCAATCACAAATTATTTTCATTGTTACTTTATAACTGTAATTTTGGCACTGTTACGAACTGAATTGGAATGTAAATATCTGTGTTTTCTGATGCTCTTAGGTAACCTCAAAGTGATCATGACCTACAGAAAGAGAACCATTGTTTTAAGGTAATATATATTAAGAGAGTGTTTTTTGATATGATTTCAAAGTTTCCATGAAAATCTTGATTATTTTCTGGCTGGTGTTCAATACATTACATTTAATCAATGTATTAAAGTAATGGTTCAGAGAAGGCTCATTTGGGAAAGTGCTTGCCTTGTAAGCATGAAGATCTGTGTTCCCCCCAACAACATATAAATTTTGAGTGTACTAGTGCACACTTTAACCTCAGCTCTGAAAAGTCAAGGACAGGAAAATGACCAGTGTTTGCCAGCTAGTGTGCTTATCCTAACAGAAGAGCCCTAGGAAAGTGAGAGACCCTGTCTCACCACAGCTCCTGCACCTAAGCTAGAGGATCCTGGGGAAGAGCTGGGAGGAGGAATCATCATAACAGAGGAACAGGAAGAGGAGATCATAACAGAGAAACAGGAAGAAGGGATCATAACAGAGGAACAGGAAGTTGGTTGTGAGGATGCTTATACTACAAATGCCATTGCAGCTACATGCTTAGAGTTTAATTCAAGACGCCTTCCTAAGAAAGATGTGAACAATGATAGAATGTTCATTAGAGCCAGAGGGGCCAAAGATATCACAAGAAAACCACAGAATCAACAAACGCGGGCTGATAGCGGGTCACAGAGATAAACAGACTACCAGGGAGCCTGTATGGGACTGACCTATGTCCTCTGCCTATATTTTACATCTGTAAATCTTGAACTCATTAGTTTTGTTTAAAATTACAGTTTGCTTTCTATAATTGATGACTGGGTAAGTTGAGTTGAACATTGCATATATTTAATTATGATTGAGGCTAGCATATTAGCATTTAATGAGAGATATACAAGACCAAATCAAACTAAAAGATTTAGTATTCACTAGTTTAGTGTAGTGGGTAGCCATTCCAGTTTTGACCTGGAAGTTCCAACCCCCATTGAGACTTCGACAACTGTCAAGCCTACAAGGCGGGGCCAAGGGAGGCGCCTGGGGACCCGAGATCTGGATCAGCGCGGCGGGTGCGCTCTCCTTTCCGGGACCCTGGATAGTGGAGGTGGACCAAGCAGAGCTCCAGAGAACACCGCTGGACTGTGATACACCTTCCCCAGACCCCGCGACCTACCTATCCCTTAATTTGTAAGTTATGCCATTAAATAAATCTCCTTTTAACTACGTGGAGTGGCCTTAATAATTACACCAATATCTGGTGCCCAACGTGGGGCACGAACACACGACCCTGAGATTAAGAGTCTCATGCTCTACCGACTGAGCTAGCCGGACTGGTTCCCTGACCGGGAAACAAACCCGGGCCGTGGCGGTGAGAGCGCCGAATCCTAACCACTAGACAGATATTGGTGTTAGGTGAAATATTGTTTTTCTCAAACATTTTGTCCTTTTCATAGTGCTCATGAAATCACGCATGGCTTTCTGTGAGTTTTTTTAAAGTATAAAGTTGAAATTATTTTCCTAATATGAGTTGCTGGCACAATAAAATGTCACTCTTAGAAAGTGAAGGAAAGATAGTGCCCAGTTCCTTTTGTCAGGTAGATGCAAATGTCTTCTTTTTCTAGTTGGACAAAAAGATTCCAAACATGATGGAGAGCAGGGATATTGTGAAAAGAAAGAAGGAGATACTTAAATGCATGGATCAATGATTTCATTGTTGTCTATGGGACAAAATACATGCTAATAACTAACTGAAAGAATTCTATTGACTCAGTTTAATAGCATAGTCTGTCATGTTAGGGAAGGCATAATGGTCACTGACATCATGCATGGGAGTGGAATGTTGCCTTCTCTGCAGATCCTGGGAAAAGGTAAATCTCATGATCAGTCACATGTTCTTGTTCAACCCAGGACCCAATTATATTGAATGGTGCCACCTACATTTAGGGTAAATCTTCCCCTCACAGGTAAAACTTTCCATAAATGCTCTAAGAAATACACCAAATGTATGCATCAATAATTACCTAGGTGTCTTATAAATCAATTAAATCAACACTGTAGATTAACTATTATATGGTCACTTCTTGTCCACTTAAAGCCTGTCAGGATAACAAGTACATGCTATAGATTTCAAAATCCTTGCTATCATCCTTGCCCATCTCACTTCCCTGGGCTTCCCTCCCCCTGTTGTGAGATAATCTTTCGGTACACTGTGAAGATGTGTCTCTACCAAGGCACCTTCTGATTGGTTTAATAAAGAGCTGAACAGCCGGTAGCTAGGCAGGAGAGTATAAGCTGTAATTCCGGGCAAAGATAGAAACTCTGGCAAGGAATCAGATAGGCATAAATTTGCCAGTGAGATGCAGAGAAATTAGTATGGAGGAGAGGTTCTCTATGGGGGAGAACATAGATTATTATAAACAGGTTAAGTTATGAACTAGTTGGAAACGAGCCTAAGGTAAGGCCTTGCTTTCATATCTAATAATAAGTCTCCATGTCATTACTTGGGAACTGGCAGTCTAATGAAAGTCTGACTACATCCTCTCAGATATCCATATTTTTCTCTTTATAATAGCAAAGCTTTCATATCTTCCATTACTTTCTCCTTATTCTCACCTCCCTTATTATCTCCATGTTCCTCCTTCCCTAGCCCATGTCCAGTCTTCCTTCTGAATAAACTGGCATCATGGCCATTCCATTGTATGTTTAAGGGAACAGGAAGAAACTGTGCAATACACTGGGTGTGGCTTAAGCATAGGGGACCTCAAAGTCCACTCCCACAGTGACACACTTCATACAACAGGCCACACCTCCTAATAGTGCCATTCTCTGTTGGGGCTATATTCAATCAAATAGCCACATTCCACAACCTAGCCCTGATAGGCTTAAAGCTATCCCATCATGCAGTGTTTTTCCTTAGTTACTGAGGTTGATTCCATAATCCATTTCTTCTATCCTTGTCTTTAAAGCCAGAACCACGTGGCTGAAGCTGCCAAGTTTTGCTGCTTGCTGGGACTGGAACATGGCCCCCTCATTCATTTACATTGTCACCAGCTTTCTGTTTTCAATGCATGGTGTCCTTAGATAACAGTAGAGGTGATCAGGTCTTGGAAGTGGACTCAGATGGTTTTGAAGAATGATGTGAGTGTTGGGAACCCTAACTGGACTCTCTGCAAGAACAACTCATGGTCTTATGCACTGAGCAGCCTCTCCAATCCAAACACTTTACAGTTTGAGATGGGATCTTCCTGGAAAATGAAACTTGCAATTTTGAGGCTAGAGTGGCTGATCAGTGAGCTCCATGTATCCTGTACCAACCTCTCAGGCTCTGAAATTACTAATGCAGGTCACTAGAAATATATGCAATTTTATGTGGGTGCTTGATCCTCATCCTTGATTTGCAAACACTTTAAGCAATAAGTAATCCCTTCTGGTCCAAATTGTCTGATTTTTACCAGTGATGTCCTATGTTAGATTTTTTTTAAGTGCCAAATGCTGTATTTTTATACATCTTTCTTTCTCTTCTTTTTTTCGACCTCATTTTCTTCTGTTCAAGTACACTGAGGCAACATCGCTATGAGCTTTTGTAATCCATATGAGTTTTTTTGACCTAGGGACCAACAACAAATCTAAAGCTCCAAAAACACTGACGAACAATAGCATCCTTCCAGAGAAAAGTTGTAGTTAGAATCTGCAGTTAAATTTTATTCATCAATATTTAGGTTGATCTATTGGGACAACACAATATTTCTTTAATTTTTGTTTAAAAAAGGTGGAAGTTTTTGGAATATTTATGCCATTGGAAGACAGAAATGTTGAACTATAAATACAGACTAAACCATATTGTATTGTAATTCTACTATTCAGGAACAAAGAAGATCCTTGTAGAAGATGATGGCTAAGAACATCCCACAATTCAGCACTACAGGTATCTTATTATCTTTGACTCACACCATGGTCTTTGTATTTTATAGTCTTACTTTATAAGACAAAAAACATTAAAGAGACATAGGTTTGTTATTAACAAGGTGGATTAATAATACCTGATTAATAATTATTCTGGACTTGGTTCTTCCTCTTAATAAATGTGCCCTTCAGTTTCTCATAAAATCTAGTAATGGCTACTCCATTAGACAAAAATACAGGAAGTTTATTTATTAGGAAAATATATTATTTCCCTGCTCATATACAAAACACTTGATATGGTACAGTAAACAAGCCAATGAATCAAGATATTTGGGAGACTTATGAAAAAATTCAGTCTAGACTACATTGGAATGCAATATCTTCATAACCTGCCGTGAAATTTCTTCATTACCTTCCAAACTGGAAAATGGAAATGATAAAAGGTTGTCTCTTTTTATGTAGCCAACATGGAAATTAGAAATAAATATCACAACCAGAAAAGGAATTTGAATTTTATTGCTTTATTTTTAAAATGAATTTTAGAAAAGTAGAATCATTAGTGACATCACATCTAAAATTATGAAGGTAAAGAAGTCAAACTCAACATGAATTGGAAAGCCAATTCATGAGATAGAGAATAAACCAACAGAGAACTTCATTCTAAATAATTTCTATGATTATTCAGTTGAAACACAATGCCAATTATTAGTGAACATTGAGTAGAGAAGCCGTGTTAGTAACTGGGTTGAATCAAACCTGAATGGGAGAAGAAAATCGTGCGTTATAATAAAAAATGAGGTGCTATAATGATAATTGTTATACAGTTAGTAAAAAGACTCAATACAGAAATAATGTTATTGATTAAAAATAACAGCAATTGCACAGCTTACATGTAGCAGAAAATAAAATATTAACTAAGTAAAATATGTTTATAATATTATCTAACTCCTACAATTTAAAATTCTTTTTTTTTTCCGAGACAGGGTTTCTCTGTATAGCTTTGGGCCTTTCCTGGAACTAGCTTTGTAGAACAGGCTGCCCTCAAACTCAGATAGATCCACTTGCCTCTGCCTCCCAAGTGCTGGAATTAAAGGCGTGTGCCACCACCGCCCGACTTAAAATTCATTTGTATCCATCAACAGCCTACTTTATTCTATAAAAGAGCCTAGCTTTACCTTACTTTTCTTTGTTTTGAAATAATATTTCAAAGTATGCTACAGTTTTATAACACCTTAATCTTAAACCTGATGTCTAAATGTTTATATTCTGATTCTTCTACTTTATTATTTATAACATGAGATCAACTGTAATGAAAAAGAACGATATATTTATGAAAAATTAAATTTAGCCTTTCATCCTTGAAATACAGGACATCCCTCATTTATGTGACTTTGTCGTATGTGGGTATTTATATTTCTCAGAATTCAGAATGATTTAAGCTGTTCCTAATTAGGTGTGAACTACAATGGGAGATGTTAGGGAGATACTGATTCTGACTCCACAAGTATGCATGCAGCTTAATTCACTCTATCATCTCTTTTTTTTTCCATTATCAATATTTTTATTTTATAATTAACTTAATTTCACATATCAGCCACGGATTCCCCTGTCCTCCCTTCTCCCACCCCCAACCTTCCCCCACAATCCACCCCCCATTCCCACCTCCTCCAAGGCAAGGTCTCCCCTGGGGATTCAGCTCAGCCTGGTAGATTCAGTTGAGGCAGGTCCAGTCCCCTTTTCCCTGCACCAAGGCTGAGCAAAGTGTCTCAGCATAGGCCCTAGGCTCCAAAAAGCCAGCTCATGCACCAAGGACAGGTCCCAGTCCCACTGCCTGGGGGCCTCCCAAACAGTTCAAGCTCATCAACTGTCACACTTATCCAGAGGGCCTAGTCCAGTTCCATGGGGCCTCCTCAGCTATTGGTTCACAGTTCATGTGTTTCTGCTAGTTTGGCTATTTGTCCCTGTGCTTTTTAAATCATGGTCTCAATATCTCTTGCTCTTATAATCCCTCCTCTCTCTCTCTCACCCACTGGACTCCTGGAGCTCCACCTGGGGTTTGGCCGTGGATTTCTGCATCTGCCTCTATCAGTCACCAGATGAGAGTTCTATCATGACAGTTAGGGTTTTCGGCCATCTGATCACCAGAATAGGTCAGCTCAGGCATTCTCTTGACCACTGCCAGTAGTCTATAGTGGAGTATCTCTGTGGATTTCTGGGGACCTCTCTAGCACTCTGCTTTTTCCTATTCCCATGGGGTCTTCATTCATCATGGTATCTCCCTCTCTGTTCTCCCACTCTGTTCCTGATCCAGCTGGGACTTCCCGCTCCCCTAAGCTCTCTTTCCCCTGACCCTTGCCCTCCATTACCCACCCCCACCCCCAGTTTGCTCATGTAGATTTCATCCATTTCTCTGTTGCTAGGCGATCCCTATGTCTTTCTTAGGGTCCTCTTTACTAGGTAGCCTCCCTAGAGTTGTGAGTTGCAATCTGGTTATCCTTTGCATTACATCTAGTAACCACTTATGAGTGAGTACATACCATGTTTGTCTTTCTGAGTCTGGGTTACCTCACTCAGGATGATATTTTCTAGTTTCATCCATTTGCCTCCAAAACTCATGATGTCATTGCCACTTTGGAAATCAATATGGCACTATCTTAGAAAATTGGGAATCAACCTCCCTTAAGACCCAGCTATACCACTCTTGGGCATATATCCAAGGAATGCTCAATCATACCACAAGGACACATGCTCAACTGTGTTCATAGAAGCGTTATTTGTAATAGCCAGAACCTGGAAATCACCTAAATGCCCTTCCACTGAAAATGGATAAGTAAAATGTGGTACATATACACAATGGAGTACCACTCTGTCATCTTTTAACAAGTCCCCAGATGCGGCTGCAGCTCTAGTAAATACTGTATTCTAAGAAGAGGAATTTTAAACAAGATCCAGGAAATCTCCATTGTCCACACAGCTTGTGCTCATGATTATTCATAATGCTCACCATGACATTTGTGCTCTTATAACTTGTAAGAATGTCTCTAACTGTACATTAGCTATTCCATTATAATACCTACTTTGTGGGTGATTGAACTGAGGCACACAAGCTTAGGAATAATTTGAGGTTGAGTAGTATTGGGCAGGCCAGGAGAGAAACTCAGGTATCCCCTTCCCCCAAAACCCAGCCCATTAACATGGCAGAGGAAATTCTCTTGTCTTGTAAATAAATGTAAATAAAAAATACTCTACAGCAGTGATATAGAGCGTTGATTTCTGAAACTGTGCTCTAGCCTGGCTACTGCCTTATTTCTTTTTCTCTCTTATGCTGCTAATTGATAATTTTTAGTATTTGCGAATTTCATACATAAATATAATAAATTTAGGCCAAACCTACTCCCTTTCTCTTCCTTCAACTCTTTTTCTATTTCTCCTAAAAGTTTCTACTCACAACCTCATGTGCTGAGGTCACTTAGAGTCGCCTGTATGTGCGTGGATGCAGGAACATCTTTTGGAACATGGGTAGTCTCTCAGGAGCTCCATCACTAGTGAAAACTGATTTAACCAGCTGCAAACAATAGCCACTGATTTCTCACCTGGAAGTGGTACTTGAAGTCTGAAACTAATTCACTATACCCACCTTACCTTTTTAGTAATGTTTCATGGGTCGTACGGAGCCGGGTATGAATAAGCATTTGGAAATGGACCTGGATTTTGTGGGTGTAGTGCAAAATTTGGATAATGCCTCTGCATAAAAACCCAAAATAAGAAACAAATACATAAATAAATAAGAAAAAGGCAAAAGAAAATATACAGTCAGCACAGGAATTTATAAATATAATTAAAATGTTATAAATAAATGTAGCATGTATACAATAGGATATATTCCAGTCATAAATACTGACATTCTGTCATATATAGTATTATGGAATTTAAATGTATTGTTTTAAAAGAAGGAAGTATGGAACACAGAAAAACATATCTACCAACTTATAAATGGCAGCTAAATAGTGGAGTTAAAGTAAAGAATAGCAGTTACCAGAGGTCAAATATGGTACAATAGTGAGAATGATGGGGAGAAAATGGTTCATGGATACCAGAGTAAAGTTGAGGAGAATGAAATATTTACTCTATTCTACTGCATCTTAAAATGAAACTAAGGAAAAACAAATGAAATGCAAAATTTCAAAAGAACACTATTCTAATTTTAGAAATTGATTATTATTTTTCAATATTAGTTTTCCTTCCCCTATCTCTCATTTGTGACTCCATAGAAACAGCATCATCCACACACAGCATGACTGAAACACTTTTGGATTCCCAGAGACAGACAGCACACACAAGACCTCAACCCTTTCAAACAAGACAAAATCCCAGCATGGAGCAGGGGAAGAAGACACAAGGTCCCATCCCTAACCAAGGAGCTACTTATACTCTTTTCCTGCTGGGAAAAGGAGTGTTGATTTTCTATGATGAAGTATCACTGCATATAACAAACACATTTTTAATGTTATCCAAAGAAAATATACATGTTTGACGTGAGAAATATGCATATTACATTGACCTGCTCCTTCCACATTGTAAACAAGCAGTGAAAAATCTTACTGTACTCCACCAACATGTACAACTTAAATCTTGCCTTGCTGGTGATCCTATTAGCTACAATGCTGACTTAAATAGCAAGGGTGGCATTGAATATTATGGGAGAAATAAACTGCTCATGATTGTATCTGAGGTGTAGCTGGAGTGTTTTCTCTCTGGGTCCTGCCAAGCCCCGGCAGTCTGACAACCCACTTACAAAATAAACACACAGACACTTATATTATTTAAACTGTTTTGCCTAATAGCTCAGGCTTCTTGCTAACTATTCTTATATCTTAAATCAACCCATTTCTATTAATCTATAAGTTGCCACATGGCTCATGGCTTACCAGTATCTTCACATCCAGCTTGTCATGGTGGCGGCTGGCAGTGTCTCCCTCCTCAGCCTTCCTGTCCCCAGAATTCTCTTCTCTGCTTGTCTCGTCTATACTTCCTGCCTGGCCAATCAGCACTTTATTTATTAACCAATCAGAACAACACATTCACAGCGTACAGAACATCCCACAGCACTGAAGCCTACTCCACCAATGGGAACTCATGGCCTGTACTTTAAACCTGGTCAGGACAATATGAGGGAGGATTGAAAGGGGATCACAGGCCCTAGTGGATAAAAATAGTTGTTTTACTAAATGGACATGACATTGATCTGTCTTCTTAGTACTCAGTTATATACCCAGAGGTGAGTGCTGTCATCAGCCTTCCTCAGAAAAACAAAATTTTGCTGTGATTATTGCAGAGGATCACAACTCATCAAAGTGCCAATAACACGTAACTGTGGGGAGCTCAGCCCTAAATGGCTCATGTACATCGCCTCCTTCAATGCTTCAGGAACATCACTGAAGAGTGAGCAGAAAGAACGTAAGAGCCAGAGCTTTATATAGACGATGGCAAAACAGTGCCTTCTGGAATTGACATAGTCATTGAACCTATGAAGTTCACTGTGTTTACCTTCAGAAAACCTTCACAAGACAGAGCATGCCATCATTATTTCATGCCAGATGTGAGGTGCACACAAGACCAAGCTCCTCAATGAGAAAAAGTGGACAGTAATTGGGTATTGTGAGAGAGTATGCCACTTTCTCCAGTGGTGAAGCCTCTGATAAGTTGCTCATGATCCAGTGCTATCCTCTCAGTCATGCTCATATATGCAAGGACAATTAAACCCATTGTCACAGAAAAGAAAAGAAGGAAAAACCACCACCACCACCACCACCACCACCACCAAATAGGTGTATGGATGGGAAGAAGGTTTTGGTAGAAGAGAGCAGAGGAAAAGAGAGTATAATGGGGATGAGAATGCTTGTGACTCAGAATATACATGTGTGAAATATTAAACAAAATCATAGTGTAGTAAAACAATGTGAGTTACAGAAAATATAAATTAATAAGATGTAAAATCTAAAGGGAATTTTTCTTATTACATATTATCAGGTTAACCTAATTAATTTGATTAATCATCAATCTTCACAAAATGGAAACTGATTGTTCCTTATGTGTAATTATTAAACATTATTTTTCACTAGGCATTCTTGTAATTAAAGAATAAGAACATCTATTCCTTTGTTCAAGAAAATTACTATATAGAAAATATAGTTCAGTTCTAAGAATAACTGATCTTTTGTAACCCAATGTATATTTTTATATAAATAATATCCCAGGACATATTTTCATAGCATCAAAAATTATAGAATGTAATGTATATATTATTATATGATAATCATGACACTTACAAACAAGTATTGATTATTCCTATAGAAGAGATACTCACAAAAAATTGTACCATATAACATAATTACCTCACGTTGTTCTTCATTAAAATTTTCCTATATAAAGTAAAATAGGATATGAAGTCCGTGTTTGTTCGATAATTTTAATTATGATGTTGCCCAGTACATTGGGAATCTTACCTCTTCAGAATCCTCAGCACTCTGGGTGAAAAAAAGCAGAATATAAGAATTTCTTAACACTCGGTTTTTTACTGCAAGATGTATTTATAATGGAACTAATTACTAAAATTACTGTAAACAAGAATAAAACAAAAATATCTGGAAAGTGATTATGCTCAAAGGTCCTTTTTGTTTAATAACATTTTCTAAGGAGTGTAAAACAAACTTTTAAACACTGTATTGTACTCAGTTTTTTCTTAAATGTGTGAAACAAAGTTAAATTTCATCACCATGCTGGTATGTGAAGATTAAGACAAAAACTTTGTACTTTTTTATATTGTTTTGTTGTAAGTTTCTCAAACCTGCTGATATTTATAATGTTTAGTTCAATTAGTCTACAGTTATGCATGCATATTGTGAAAATTAAATTTTTCTATCACAGTGCAACAAAATGTTATGAATTGAATTCTATTAGTAATTTACTACCTAAAATATTGATAGACTATTTTTTGATATAAACAATGTTATAAATTGGGTTCTGTTAGTAAATGACTACCTAGAATATTCATAGACAGTTTTATGACTTGAATTTCAGTAACTAGATATATAAAAGAGAGAAAAATGGAAGAGTGGTGATACAGCCTTGTAGCCTTCCAGAGGCTTGTGGGCTCTGTTGCAGAAAAAGATAAAACAATCAGGGGAGTCCATGCTTGTGTAACCTGAGACTTTTCTGAAACGTTGAGAAGCAGGTGGTTTAGCTAGCAGTCTGAAGTAGGTGCTGGCTATCTCTGAATAAATTAGATGCAGTAGATATGCTTGTGAATTCCATTTTGCACATACTCTAAAATGTAGGTTCCATCTTAGCATCTTTAGTTCTTCCCTCAGGATTCTTTATAAGGTCTAGAGAATACTACTTTGAACTTAAATATGTATATTTGATCAGCTCTCATTTTCCTTAGTGCTGGAAATGTTAATTAATTAAAGATTATAATTATAATGTGGTGCCTGGGGATAAGTACTGAATTTTCTACACCCTTTATATATGTAAGTTAATTCAAGGAAAGCTGACATGTGAAAAATAATAAAATAATACAGACATATCCATACAAATCAAAATGAAATCCAGGTCATTTGGACCAGGATAAAACCTAGAAACAGTTTCTGAGAATACATTCCACCTACTTGTCTTGTGTACTTACAATCATGGAAAACACAACAGCCATGATAAAGGTGAAGAAAAGAAATCTCATGCTTGGCTGAGTCCTTAGAAAACAAAAGGCAAAAAAATCAGTAACACATTTATTCCCAAGTTCACACTCATAGCATTTGTCATCACAATATACTCTAAAACATTGCAAAACATACCGGAGATTCAAAGACAAGTGAAACACATTGCCTAACTCAGGGAATGTAGACATTAGTGATGTTGGTGGGGGCAAAGGGGTGTTGTGGAAACAAAACCCTAATGCAATGAAAGCCCATGAATGAGCATCTTACATAGAGAAGTGAATGAAAGCGTAAGTAAAGAAGAGAGGAAAATCTGAGTTTTTTCACGATGAAGAATTTTGATATCATGAGACTACAAAGAAACAAAACAGAGCAGGAGATATACCTTTGGTGCCCAAATATTTTAGCACATAAAGAGGACAAACTTGCAAGCAATTGAAAACCCAGGCTATTCCAGATTTTCCAGTTCTAGAAAAGAGCACCAGAAAATGTTATACAGTCACAGTATTAGAGAAATATAAAGAAAGTAAAATGAGAAGCTTTAAAAACAGTTGGTGAAAATTGAGCCAGGTGGTATGGTGCAAAATATAGGTACACAAACTCTGGTATAATTTACACAATAGTGAATGTGATTTGTGCAGAAGAGCTCTAACCTGCCCCATAACTTAGTCTCTCCAGTATAGGTCATCTTTACTATATAGAATGACATAGGAAATATGGTATGGAAAAGAAAATAGGATTGTTTGTTTTAATCTTTTACTTGAGTCTTGCATGGGAAGAAGTTGTTTATTGTCCCATTGACTCACAATGGCAAACAAAGCCACCATCATATCTTCAAACTAAACCCACATGCTGCTCCCAACAGTTTTTAGGTGTGGCATTTTCAATACCTTTTTTCATGTGATAAACTTAGGTCTAGGCAGCACATCTTATGCACACATACAGTGTTCTAAGTCAGGGCATGAATGAGTCAGAGAGGAGCAATGAGGATCATGGTACACTCTGGAGTTGAAAGCATAGAAAGACTGGTTACCTTGCTTTGCTTAAATGTCTGTTAATTTTAAATAAATTGTACCACCATGTGAGCAGCATGATTAGGTATTATGAATGATCTCAAAGCACATTATCCACTTGGATACTGGTTGGTTGGAAGTTTGATTTGTAAAGGCAAGCTTCAAACAGCATTTCTCAGAAAAAAAACCATTCCTACTTCAAGGCTCTTTCTTGAGAATTAGAGCATTGATGATATTATATAGATAAAAGTCAAATTGAAAAGAAGTGGATGGAAAAAAATAGATGTAGGTACATTAACAAAATTAATTTAACCCACTTAGTAACTGAAAATTGAACATTAATTGAAGATTAGGATATGTAGTCTTCAAAAATATGCTACAGAAGTCATAAAGATAAATTAATGATATATTTTTTTAGATTTAAAAAATCAGGTTTATATAGAAATCTACAATAGTTGTTGAGGGGGTTAGATCCTAAGCAGCACCTTAAAGAAATATTGCAATACTAAAATTTTCTGTATATAATCTTGAGAGTAAGATGAGAAAAGCTTATGCTAATGAAGAGCTAATATGCAGAAGGCTGCTAAAATGTGTTCACTTTAAAAACTGAAATATGTGTTTACATTGCTTGTTACTAAAGGTGATAAAATTTTTTATTGATGTCTACAAAATAAACTTGAGTAATTATTTATTCCATGACACCTCCACCTCTTAAATTTTGAAAACAATATTATTTATCTTTTCTTTGAATTTTGAATTAATACATAAGTCATACACTAAGTCAGTATTGAGAATATAAAAAACAGGTAGTGAAGAAAGTGAGAAAATCTTGGGTCTTGCCGCTGAACGTGGATGAAGTAACATAGCTTCATAGTCCCCATCTTTTATCTATGCAGCGATTGTCAAGGTCGCTTGAGAGCAGCTGACACTTGAACACTGTTTCAGATCTCACCATTATTTGTCCTGTATTAAAACCTTTATAATTATACCTATAAAAATCTTTATAAATCATTTGAATTACTTCTATTACCATTCTCATAAAATGAGCATTATCATTCAATTTAATCAATTTATCTCACAAATAATTCCACTGAGGCATCATAGAATATTGTACATGAATATGTTACCTTGATCCAAGGTGAGCCTGAAGAATCAGTGCAGTGTAGGTGAGGCCTTCCCCACAGGGTGAGGCATTTAAACTCACTGAAATAGTGCCTTTGTTTTTGTAAAGGATGCCAATATGAGATTATGGTTAGGGAGTTAAAATGAATGCCCTGTTCTCTCTTGGAAAACACAAAGGATTAATTTAAGAATGACATTTTAGCAAGAGAAGCTTATGAAGATCAAGTGACTGGAAAACACACGTAAGCAATTAATTCCTCTGCTGGGAACTAACGACTAATTCTTATACTTACCAATATTCATTAACTATTAATTAACAATGATCTAGGAATTTTAATAAGAAGCAGAAATAGCTATGATAAAGAAAAAACATAAAATTATTGAAATATTTAATGAATATTAAAATGTTTATCCTTCTGCTAATTCACACATATTCAAAAGGTCCAGGTGAAATGAATGCTCCTGTAGTTGAGTTCAGAAATTATTAAGATGACTGAAATACAAGATTTTTAGCATACCAACTGTTGTAGCTTAAGTAGGGCATCTTCAAATTGGTATTAATCTCTGGTCATTTTATAATCTTGTCAAAGTCTCATCTGTTAACCTGTAAGAATGGTACAGGATGTCATAGAATTAAAAGTCATTACTTTTTAAAAAAATGTATGTAAACAAATTTTAATGGTTCTTTTGTATGTGTATGTCTATGGTGTGTGTGTGTATTTGTGTGTGTGTGTGTGTGTGTGTGTGTGTGTGTGTGTGTGTGTGTGTGTGTGTTTTAAAGGGGTGTTGTCATGTGTGTGAGCACATTGTATATGTGGGTGCATGGAAAATCAGAGGTTAGCTTCAGATGAATGCCTTGATTGCATTCCACTTTTCATGGTCTCTGACTTGAACCAAGAGCTTGATATTTATTCAGCTTTTCAGCCTGCAGTGGTAATCCTTAGCCCATACTTTTATGCACTATGATTGCAGGAAGACTGCCATGCTTATCCACATCTAGCATGGTTGCTTGGATTCAAACTCTGGTTCCCATGCTTTTATGAATTTCTTAATTCTATTGAGACATCCCTGGCCCTAGTAATTAGAAAAGTATTTTCTAGATGTTATCATGTAATTCTTATTTTAACTTTATACAATGGCTTTAGAACATCTTATAGTATAAATAAGATGACATCATTTAAAAAAATTAGTAATAGTATTTTATGTAAGACAGTTCTTAATGTGAAGCTACTCTAGATATTCTCAGAACTTTGTATGGAAAATCTTATGTCATAGTAGGGGTGTGGCAGTTCTTCAACTTTAAGGAAATCATGTTCTTTAAAGGCAGTCCTTGATTGACAAAGTTGTAACAGAGAAAAGGAAAACATAATACACTTTCACCTAATCCTTAGAAATTCAAAAAGTAAACAGTCCACAAGCTTCAAACTTGCTAGATAATAAATCATTCTCATAACTAAATGTTATGTGATGATTTTCAACTTTAAGTTAAAATTTATGATTCCTGCATTTCCCTCTTTGTGTGGCATACAAATCCATCACTGAGCACCATCTTGGACCCTGTAGAGAGTGAAAAGTCTCGTCCTTTTACTGAATGTGATACAGAGAACTTGGGAGTGCACAAGGAATTTTTATTTTAATAACAACATTTCCAAGTAACTTTGTGAATAAAATCAGAACAGACACACAAGAAACATGTAAAATGGAGGTCAGAAATAAACGTAAATCTAATTTGGTGTTAAGTTTTCTATAGAAATAAATATGAAAGAGATGTTCTATGATACGTTTTTAGGAAAATCTTGGTTATTTTCTGGCTGGTGGCCAATTACATTTTATTAATATATTAAAATAATGACTGAGAGATGGCATATTTGAGAATGTGCTTGCCTTGCAAGCTTGAAGGTCTGTGTTTCCTCAAAACAACATACAAATGTTGAGGGAATTAGTGCACACTTGCAACCTCAGCTCTGCAAAGACAAGGACTGGGAAGGTGAGAGGTCCTGTCTCAGCACAGCTCCTACACCTAAGCTAGAGGTTCCTGTGGAAGAGCTGGGAGGAGGAGATCATAACAGAAGAACAGGAAGTTTGCTGTGAAGATGCTTCTGCTACAAATGTCATTGCAGCTACATGATTAGTATTTAATTCAAGACGCCTTCCTAAGCCAGATGTGAACAATGACAGAACAGTAGACATGCTAATGTGGGAGGGGGAAAGCTAAAGGGCTTCAACTCTATATAAAGAACTACCTGTAAATAAATGCTGAGAGTGGAGAAATAGTCTTCCCCAGGGCTGAGTACCCCATATTCCAAAATCAGGTGGTCATCACTGAATCCTAAACATAAATGTAATATTATATGGAATTAGCCGGTTGTATTAATATATTTAGGAGTATACACATATAATATATTGAGAATATATGTATATAATATAATAGAAAAATCACGGCAAGAGTTTGAGGTAGAGTGAGGTTGGGTACCTGAAAGTGGTTAAGGTGAGAAAAAGGAGAGAGAAACGATGTATTTACATTATATTTGAATAGAAATTGTTACACACACACACACACACACACACACACACACACACACACACACACACACATACATATATCCTTATGAATATATATCATAAAAACCAAACACACTGCCAGGACCTTAGAAATAGCACATTTGAGAATTTCATCTGAACATACATATACATACACCAACACATGAAAATTCATAAAAGTAACTTAATAATTCAGTGATATTTGACTTTATCATTGTTGTTATTTTCAAGTGTGATTTGTAGCTATAACAAATCTGACAATACCAATCAAATCCAGAGAATTTTGACAGTGGGAAAAAGACTGGTAGTGTTCTGTACCTATAGAAATATAACTGATGAAATAAATCTAATAGTTACTTAAGTCATTTTGAAAGTGTCAATGACATCCTTCTTCCCTTATTTTATATTGTTTTATTCTTCATTTCTGTCATTTCAATTATTTTTTGTGATAATTTTAGCCAATATAATTTGGTATGGTTGTAACAGATCTACGATATCTATAACAAAGTGAACAATCAGCGAACATAGATCCAAAGGCACTGCCAAGCCAAAATGCATGCTAATGCACACAGTAAAACCCTGTGGTTATACTCGAATCATTTCTATTTATTCAGGAAGTACAAAATGTTCTCTTCCTATCACTTATTTTGTGTTTCAACAATTTGGAATGTCAGAGATTATTCATGAAAGGAGAAACAAAAATAGTGGGCTCTAAATAGAACTAACTTTCTTCTGTTAGTTATCATTTCATAATATACCTTAGAGCACACTGATGACAGAGATCTTATTTTTACATTTATAATTAATAAAACGTGTATGCATCATCCTCTTGTCACTACACAACATGCTCATTGAAAATGCCAGATCATCTTTTGTTAGAGGAACATCAATAAAAGGCCACCGGACAGATTACAGAATAGGAAGTGATACTAACAGTGACATTTAAACAAGGTTTAGTTCTCTCTTTCTCATCTCTTTCATTTATCCTGAGAATTGGAGCATGCTACAGGAAGTACTGAAAATTCGTGATACTTACAAAATTCAAATATATTATTTTCCTGTTAGTATGCATAAAGCAGAAAATTCTGACAAACATAAAGCATTATGTCTGTGTAATATTATAGAGTCTCTCTTGTACTGGGGACACTTGATAATAAGCTCTGTTCTTGGTTCTAGCGTCTAATCATACAATTGATGAAACACTTAGGGTTAAAAACAATCAGTTTTAAGGTATCACAAAGTCAATTACACATGCTTACATTTTGGAGCAATATGTTTATACTTTTGATTAAATTTTGGCCTTTCTGAACTTATTGACCATAGTTAAAACCATGCAAATAGAAGAGGTTATGAGGAAATCCTCCATGAATTCACAAGTGAAGTGGCTGGAGACAGATATCTCATAGATAAATAACCCTGATGTAATATGATGGAGGAGAATATGAGAACAGAGGGGAAATCTGTGAATATTGTGGTAGCAACAGAAAAGAAGATTCAAGAAGGAAAGCGAAATGTCTGAAAATCAATGTTGCATTGACGTTGCATGATCCTTAATGGCAGGAATTTAAAATTTTAATACAATAGGTACAAGAATGGCCAAATATTATATTTCAGAGAACAAGTATGCAAACCTAAATTGTTAGTATTATTTTGATGCCATCATAGGCTTCATTCAAAGTAATATGATTGTGGAAACAATTCTCCACATGTAATAGAAAGCATACGTGAGAAAGAAAATGTCTACAAATAGCATTGCTATGTATCAGCTCTCAAAGCTAGGGATGGGGGGAGTTAGAAATTAAATCAGATATCAATTCTTCTACAGAATGTTGAGAATGGGAAGTTTAACACTATTATAATAATTGGACTAGAGTGGTCTAGAATTGACGCTGAGTAGTTGAATTAAACATTTCTTATATTTAAACATGCAGGAGGCTAGCTAATTGTCATTTAATTGAAAGATATGCAAGATAAAATAACAGGAAAAGATGTAATAAATGTTTAGCTCTACCTTTAAAAACATGTGACTGAAGTATGGATAAAGAAAATGTGTTACATATATACAATGGAGTACTACTCAGCAGAAAAAAACAATGACATCATGAGGTTTGCAGGCAAATGGATTGAACTAGAAAAAATGATCCTGAGTGAGGCAACCCAGACTCAGAAAGACAAACATGGTATGTACTCATTCATAAGTGGATACTAGATATAAAGCAAAGGATAACCAGACTGCAACTCACAACTCCAGGGAGGGTACCTAGTAAAGAGGACCCTGAGAGAGACACAGGTATCGCCCAACGATGGAGAAATAGATGATGAGATCTACATGAGCAAACTGGGGTTGTGGAGGGGGTAATGAAGGGCAAGGGTCAGGGGAAAGAGAGCTTAGGGGAGTGGGAGTTACCATCTGGATCAGGAGCAGAGTGGGAGAACAGGGAGGGAGATATCATGATGAATGAAGACCCCAGGGGAATAGGAAGAAGCAGAGTGCTAGAGAGGTCCCCAGAAATCCACAAAGATACCTCCACTGTAGACTACTGGCAATGGTCGAGAGAGTGCCTGAGCTGACCTACTCTGGTGATCAGATGGTCGAAAACCCTAACTGTCATGAAAGAACTCTCATCCAGTGTCTGATGGAAGTGGATACAGAGATCCCCGGCCGAGCCCCAGGTGGAGCTCTAGGAGCCCAATTGGCAAGAGAGAGTTAGGATTGTATGAGCGAGAGATATTGAGACCACGATTGGAAAAAGCACAGGGACAAATAGCCAAACTACTGAAAACGCATGAACTGTGAACTAATGGCTGAGGAGCCCCACGGAACAGGACCAGGCCCTCTGGTTAAGTGGGACAGTTGATTAGCTTGAACTGTTTGGGAGGCCCCTAGGCAGTGGAACAGGGACCTGTCCTTGGTGCATGGGCTTAATTTTTGGAGCCTGGGACCTATGCTGGGACACTTTACTCATCCTTGATGTAGGGAGGAGGGGACTGGACCTGCCTTGGCTGAGTCTACCAGGCTGGGCTGACTTCCCAGGGGAGACCTTGCCTTGGAGGAGGTGGGAATAGGGAGTGGATTAGGGGGAGGGCTAGGAGTGGGAGGAAGGAGGACGGGGGAATCTGTGGCTGATATGTGAAATTAAGCTAATATAAAATAAAAATATACATTTAAAAAACATGTAAATAGCCAGGGGTGGTGGTTCATGATTTCAATTACAGAACATGGAAGTCAGAGGCAGATGGTGCTCTGTGGGTATAGCCAGTTGGTTGATATAGAGAATACCAGTATAGCTGGAGCTACATAGTAAAATTCTGTCTTGAAAAAAATATTTGTGTAGTTTTATTTTTTTTGGTACAGGCAATAGAATATGTATTTATTTCTAGAGTTACTGATATCTAAAGTTCATTGAATTTATTTCATATATTTACATAATGATAGACATGAAGCCTTGGATTCAAGAAGAGTAAGTTCTTTAATTTGGATACAAGTAAGTGTGTGGAGATCTTAAAATCATAATGCTTTTTGTTATGTGAAGAAGTATTTTCTCAACCTTTGTCTCTTTTTAATATCATACACAAAATAACTTTCATGTGATTTTACTAAGTTTTTCAAAAGAGAATGTTGAAATTACATTCCTGGTATGAATACCTGGTATATTCCAACATCATTATTAGACGCTGAAGGAAAAGGAAGTGCTCTTTTGCCAGATAGATGTGAACAGGTTCTCCTTGTCCTGCCTGAGTAAAAAGATTTCAAGCATGATGGAGACCAACAATATTCTGAAAAGGAGGAAGGGTTAAGTACATGGATTAGTTTCTTTATTGTCATCTATGGAACCAAATACATGAACTAACTGAATAAAGGAATTCTGATGACCCACAGTTTTAAAGCATGGTCTGTCATGTCAGGGAAGGCATGATGGCAGGTAACTTCATGCTTAGGAGTGGAATGTTCCATTACAAAGCAAAGCAGATCAAGTATCTGATAAATAACACATCTTGAACTCAGACACTTATTCTTATCTAACCCAGTACCCAAGCATATTGAATAATACCACCTACATTTAGGATAAGTCTTCTGCACACAGGTAAACATTCTAGAAATGTTCTTACAATCACACTCAAGGTGTGAAACATTGCTGACCTAGGTGTCTCATAGACAAATCATAACATTTTAAGTTGAATGGTACACATTGGTAACTTAAAGCCAAGCATCACTTGAACCATAGCATTCTGTCCCTAACTCCTAATTTGTCATGCTCATTTCATAGTGTAAAACACATATACTTTATTACTATGCTGTGGAGCTGTAAATTGAAACAAATTCTTTACTCCACAAGCTGACTTTAGTCATGGCGTTTTATCACAAAAATAGAAACCCTAACTATGACACAAATTGCTTGTGAAGAGAAGGTTTTTTTTCTCTGTAACTTAGATGGAATTCTCTATAACACTTATTTTTAATAAAAGGCACACTATCTCTAACAATGACTACTTTCTCTAATGTTTCTATTAATCAAATATCATTCATCTTTCCTTCAATAACTTTGTATTTTGTGCTATTTTATGCCTTTACCTTTTGTCAGGAAGAAAATATGTGCTAAAATAATGTGAGACATTGAGTCATATTGCCGTGATGAGTAACAGGTTATGCCTGGTACACTTCATTACATGACAATAAACTAAAATAGAAATAGAAAACTCACTGAGTGATTGAAACAGAGGATCAAATTTACTGGGAACATGGTAGAAATATTTGAAATCTGGGAGGTGAATGAAGAAGTCCTGACAAAGAGAAGCAGATATATAGGTTCTTCTCTCTGGTCCCTTGAAGTCAAAACCCAGATTACTCCTCCCCCAGAAAAATCTGTAATTTTTGAGTAGTCAGAAGGATAATCTCAAGTTAGAATTCTGAGTTTTTCTATGGGAGAAGCATATGGCCCTTACAGGTCCAGTTTGAGAGCTAAGTTGTTATGTCACTTTTCCGTTGACCTAATGAAAGAGCTCAGCCAATACTAGAGAGTTTTCATGAAGTGGGTATAGATAGGAAGGTATGAGGACAAATGATCTTTCTTTGCAGATGACATGACTTAAATGTGGAAAAGTACACACAGCATCACCTACAGAAAACTGATAGAACTGAATACAGCAATTGCCAACAAAGCAATACACAGCAACTGTATGCAAAGCAGTTACGAAATAATGGGGAAAAGTTCAATAGCCTTAGAAATAAGTCTGCATGAGAAAATGAATTACATCCTTTTAGAATACTAGAAAATATATTGTAAACTCAATAGACCTTTTTTACCATATACTTTTCTAGGAAATGAATGTTTCTTACCTCTTTTTTTGTGGATCAGTTGCCTAGGAAAACAAAGAAAAGAGTTTGGATTGCATCTCAGTTTTATAATTTAAGATTCTAAAATCACATTTACAGAAGTCATGATCAGAAAAGTTGACATCCTATTCTTGAGTAAACAATTCACAAGAATTATCATTTTGTTTAATGGCATTTTTAGAACTCTGCATTGCTGTTTAAACCTTGAAAGCCACAAACCTGGCCTAGCTCTCTATGGTGTAGGAACAACCCTTTGCATTTTTACTCTTCCATGGTTTTATATTTATCATCTATATTTTTTATTGTATTAAAGCTTGTATACAATGTTCTGAGATTTTTCATTATGGAAGAATTTATACTTAATTGGGTATGATTTTGAAATCATAGATGCTAGCCTTGGAATTTTAACTTTCGCTCCCTTTATAGGATGTAGTAAGTTCGACGGCTTTTACATAACAAACCACATCAAATGAAAAAATAAATCTACCTTGATTATAGCTTATATTCCATTTAAGTAAATCAAATATCTCAGAATAATAAAAAATATGCTAGGAATTCAATTTGTTTTTTATTGTATGTTGTCTGGTAAATGAAGATGTCTTACCTTTTCTTGTGGATTAACTGTCCCCATAAACAAATAAAATAGTTTGGTTTCCACTTTAATTTTCCATTCAGGATTTTTTTTTTTTTTTTGGTTTTTCGAGACAGGGTTTCTCTGTGTAGCTTTGCGCCTCTCCTGGATCTCACTTGGTAGTCCAGTCTGGCCTCGAACTCACAGAGATCCGTCTGGCTCTGCCTCCCGAGTGCTGGGATTAAAGGCGTGCGCCACCACTGCCCGGCCCCATTCAGGATTCTAATATTATATTATTTTTATAGTTGCGATGAACAGATGAAGACAAAATACTGAGTACATAATAAATACATATTTGTCTTTTATTTAATGTTTGTTTTCAAAGATGTGACAGTGGGGTTTTTATATAATTTGTATCATTTAAATATCAATTTAATTACTTCATATTTTAAGAAATGTCTAAATGGGGATAGAGTTTTATCAATCAAGAAGGGAGAACGTGTGATAATTTTTCCCTCGTATCATATGGAGTCCCATATGAAGCTTCCTACTCAGGCCAGCTTGATATCTCCATGATGTGAGACTAAAAAATACGCTATCTCCAGCAATAGGTTCTTACTGTTAAGTTCTGGAGGGTAACCAAGAGCAGTGGTAATAGCCTGTAATGTTTGGGGCTTTATGAGAACTCACTGTCCAAAAAGAAATAACCCATTTCTGCACAGAGCTTTTTTTTTTTTTTTTTTTTTTTTTTTTTTTTTTTTTTTTTTTTTTTGGTTTTTCGAGACAGGGTTTCTCTGTGTAGCTTTGCGCCTTTCCTGGAACTCACTTGGTAGTCCAGGCTGGCCTCGAACTCACAGAGATCCGCCTGGCTCTGCCTCCCGAGTGCTGGGATTAAAGGCGTGCGCCACCACCGCCCGGCGTGCACAGAGCTTTTTAATTTATATTAGTTAGCCTGTTGATCATAGTAGAGGCATTGCCATTCCATGATTGAGTACCTCCATTTTACTCATTCCTCACTTCTCCTCCCCTGCGCCTCCACAGAGAGAGATTCTGCAGTAGTAGGTAGGTTTTCATATGGCTTTTTAGAAAAGTCTTTAGTCTATCTTTCCCTCCCTGTATTTCCTCCTGTACCCTGCCTTCTCTTCCACTATTTTAATTTAAGGTTTCTTGTTCCTTCTTCCTGTAATACCATTTAGCCTTTATATCACTACTTTATTTCAGGCTTCATTTGAATGTCCACCCCACCATCACCTTTTACCAATTCCCTGAGGGCCCCTGTGTATTTCAAATGAAACATAAGAATCTGGGGATTTAAGAGTACAAATCCCTCTCCAACATCAGGGAACTCCTTAGAAGAGGTGGCAGAAAGAGTGTAGGGGCCAGAACGGATTGGGGGCAACAGGAGAACAAGACTTTTTAAATAAACTGAGCAAAAGCTCCAACAAATGCACAGAGACTGAAGCCGCAAGCACAGGCCTACACGAGTGTGCACCCCGTCCTCTCTGTACATAGTATAGATTTCAGGTTAGTATTTTTATGGGACTCCTGGGTCAGGGGTGGTTCTCTGATTCTTGTGCATTCTCTTTTCCTTCTGTTGGTTTTTACTGTCATATTTCAATGTGATGGTTTTTATTTTATTAAATAGCATTTTATTTTGTTATGTTATGTTCAGTGGTTATCTCTCACAAGCTCGGTGTGTTCCAATGAGAGACACAAAGGGATTGGATCTGGAAGGGAAAACAGGTGGGGAGGAACATGGAGGAGTAGAGAGAACTGTAGTCAGTTTATACTGTAAGAGGAAAAATAATCTATTATCAATAAAAGGGAAAAAGAAAAAAATTAACTTATAAATGATATAAAATGAGCAGCAATTATCTGCTATGGGATGGTCTGTATGTCAAATGTGTTGCTGATTGGTCAATGAATAAATCACTGATTGGCAGTGGCCAGGCAGGAAGTATAGGCGGGACTAACAGAGAGAAAAATTGAGAGAACAGGAAGCTGGGGGGAGAGACACTGCCAGCCGCCATCAGGATAAGGAAGATGTAAAGTACGGGTAAGCCACAAGCCACGTGGCAAGGTATAGATTAATAAAAATAGATTAATTTAAGCTGTAAGAACAGTTAGCAAGAAGCCTGCCACGGCCATACAGTTTGAAACCAATATAAGTCTCTGTGTTTATTTGATCGGGTTTGAGCGGCTTGGGACTGGCGGGTGAGAGAGATTTGTCCTGACTGTGGGCCAGGCAGGAAAACTCAAGCTACAAATGGCGCCCAACGTGGGGCAAGAGTTTCCACCTAAAACCTGAAAAAAAAAGATTCTAAAACAAAACTAAAAATAGCTTCCTAATTGTCTCTCTCAAATGAGTGGCAGCTGCGGGTTTGAGCTACTGGCGGGTTGCTGGCGTGCGTGCTCGACCTGCAGTATGGCGGGAATGAGGCCTCTGCAAGTGGCACATTAAGCTGTGTGGTGAATTTAGCCTTTGCTAGTACAAAACAAAACAAAACAAAAAAAAAGAGGTTTCTGGGCTACACACTGCTTTGATAAAAGCGTAGACCCACTATTTCTGAGACTTGATGGTTCCCAGAGCTGTTGGAACCACCATATTGGGAAGCTAAAGTGGGCGGAGCCAGCAGCCACAGTGCTGTTTCAGGCTTAAAAGGCTGCAATTTAAAGCAACAGGTTCACAATAAGACAGATTCAGATGTAATAGTTTAAAATGTGTGTAAAATATACGTAGGCTTAAAAGAGACAAAAAAAAGGTGATATATACAGTATAGAAACAAATACATGGTTTTAAAAAATAAAGTCTTTAAAGAGACAGTAAAATTAATATAAAAAATAAGCCACGTAGAGATGACTATTACACAGAGAGTCTGGATTGTGTTGTCTTTGGGATTCTTAACTACAGAGAGATATTTGATTGTAAAGGAAGCTGAGTTAAACCAATATGCATATTTTAAAGGTAACTTGACTTCAAAATTTGGATATAAGGATATGGTACTTTGGAAAGGAAACTCTGCTTTTGTTTCCACAGAAAGCCAGAGGCTATAGATTTGTTCCAGATTAAGACACATCAGGTTTGACCAGCCAAGACCACCTAAAAGGTCTCCGATGACACCATGGCCCAGATGATCCAACATCCAAAACCGTTTCAAGTCAACTGGCTCAGATGATACAGCCTCACGGACTACTCCATGATCCTAAAATTTTCTTTGTTTCCCCAGAAGATACAGCGCCCCCCTCCAGCAGGAAGTAGTAAGAGAAGCTACGCCCAAATTCCCAAATATACCAAGCTGACTTTGGAGATGTGTAAAGGTTAAAACCTTCCTTTTTAAGAAAAGAAAAGGGGAAGTGCTGTGGGATGGTCTGTATGTCAAATGTGTTGCTGATTGGTCAATGAATAAATCACTGATTGGCAGTGGCCAGGCAGGAAGTATAGGCGGGACTAACAGAGAGAAAAATTGAGAGAACAGGAAGCTGGGGGGAGAGACACTGCCAGCTGCCATCAGGATAAGGAAGATGTAAAGTACCGGTAAGCCACAAGCCACGTGGCAAGGTATAGATTAATAAAAATAGATTAATTTAAGCTGTAAGAACAGTTAGCAAGAAGCCTGCCACGGCCATACAGTTTGAAACCAATATAAGTCTCTGTGTTTATTTGATCGGGTTTGAGCGGCTTGGGACTGGCGGGTGAGAGAGATTTGTCCTGACTGTGGGCCAGGCAGGAAAACTCTAGCAACAATTATCTTCCTGAGTAGAGGTTACCTCAGAAGGACTGTATCCAGCTCTGACTATTTGTCTATGAATTGTATGATTTTATATTTCTCAATAGCTGAACAATATTCCATAGTGTAAATAAGCCACATCTTAACCAGTTGTGAACCCAGACAGCTACAACAACATCTTTCCTAGAAAAATGCCCATTGATGTAATAATAGCATGAGTACTGTGCGAGTAACTGTACTTTCTACTCAAATTTAGGTCCAGTTATACAGGTAAAATCCATACCTGGCGTCAATTGTCTGCCTGAGAACCTGTGTCTAGGCAGGTTATTTATTACCCTAGGGGACAACCTTCTACTGTTATTTTACTAACTGGACATAGTATTCAACATATTCCCAATGAGTTCTTTTATTCATAGTTTAATGCAGCTCTCAACTCTAATCAGAGACTGTACTATTTGCAGTAGACAGATTACTATCACAGAGACCCACAACTAGCCAAAGTGCAGTGAATGAGAGATTGTGGAATGCTCAGCTCTAAAAAGGACACCTGTATCCCAGGTCCTTCTTCTAGAGTTCAGGAATCACTGTAGAATCATAGACAAAAAGACTGTAAGTGCCCAAGGCAGTGGATGACCACAAGTAAACAGTGTTCTACAGACTAGAGAAGAGCATCACCTGTGAACTCACAGTCATTGTAACAGCACAGGCTGTTACAAGTACTTTGGGAGATCAAGGCATAGGTGATGCACATTGTAAATGCATGCTTATATTTAGAAATTGTTTGCTTTAGAGGCTTCAAGTTCACGTACATTAACAAAAGTTTTCTTTTAATATGCTTACAATAAACAATAGAAAACTAATTTTTTACTGTTTCCTTGACAATTGTGTCTAAGAAACAGTCAATGCTTTTGGAACTGAATATCAGGCATTTGTTCCTGACTTTTGATAAATTGTATAGCCTAGTGCTTACTTGCCCAGAATGTGGAAGTGAATGAGTGCCACCTGGGAGCTTGTGTAAAATACAAATTCTTACTCCACTTTTCTAAATTTGCTAAATAAGAACCCAGGGTACAAATGCTTTGACATGAGTCATTACCTATTTTAATACTGAACAAATTATGTGTGTTTCCACATGATTCCATACATAGAAATATAGTAATATTTTGTTACCTAGTTCTGAAGAAACTGGCAACTGAATCTTTGTAACATGAATCTTAACTTATTAATAAAAAATGTGAAGCCAGATATTGGGGTAAAAGCTGAGAGGTCAGAGGAATATTCAAGCCAGCCACAAGTCTTACCACTAAAATATCCTCAGCCCAAGGGAGTCCTATATACTCACACTCTATATACCTTTCTGTGTCTTGCCGTCTTACTTCCTCTCTCTACCCAGCTACATTACTTCTTTTTTCCTCCCAGTTCTATCACTTTCTGTCTGTCTGTACAGACCTCCAGACCTCTATGGTTAACTAGTGCTGGGATCAAAGGCATGTTCCACCATGCCTGGCACTGTCCCCAGTGTGGCCTTGAACCCACAGAGATCCAGATGAATCTCTGCCCTCCCAAATGCTAGGATTAAAGGTGTGTGAAACCACTGCCTGACCTCTATGTTTAACTATCGTGGATGACTTTTTCCTCTAATCCCCAGGCAAGCTTTATTTGTTATAGCACAAACAAAATATTACTACATTTCCCCTTTTTTGTCTAAAATAATAAAAGAAGGTTATAACTAATGTAAGAAAAACTATATACAATAAGTCCATTAAGTATATACATTATATACAGTCAAGAATTATATTAACTATATCCAGTCCATTAACTTTTGAAAAATTTAGAGAAAATAGTCCATTATTTATTCTTTTTTAGTGAGTGCAAAATGTTGTACCTAATTCACATTCTACCCTAACTTGTATTACCAACCAAAAATATTTTTGATATCTTTCAAATTTATACACTTTACACCTCTTTAGTGAGTTTCTTTTCTTAATTTGTTAACAAGGAAAACTATATAATCTTCCCTTAGAGACTCAAGAAAAAACATTAACTGAGTAAACAGAAGTGCAAACAAGCAACTTCCAAAAAATTTGAGAAACGACACTATGGCCAGGATGATGCAACATTCAAAAACAGATTCAAAACAACTGGCTGAGATGATCCACCCTCACAGACTCCTACAGCCAAGATTTAACCATAATTCTTAATTTTCTTAGGATCCCCATAAAATTACCAGCACCCTTGAAGTGGTAGGAGAAGCTACTCCCAAATTCCCAAAATATTGTTTATAAATGCTTATTTTTATTTAAAAGAGGTTGATTATAAATGCAATCTCTATCTAAAGAAGAAAAGGGGACATAGGTATGATAGGATAAAAAGATAGATTATTGAATCTACTTTTAAAGAGCAAAAACTTGTTTAAAATATTTTATATTGCTATAGATTTTAGTTTTTTACAAATTTTAAATTAAATTTGCTTTACTGTATGTATATTTCTACTCTTGTTTAAGGTATTATGTTTATGCAGCTCATTTAAAGTTGTAATATATAGAAAAACAGAATAACTATTAGTCATCTATGATAATTAAACTTATAGTCATGTTAGTTAAGTTTTCTAGGTATATATAGATATATTTTAATTAGGTAGATAATCTTCAAACACTTTAAAGACCTACAGATTATGGCATTTAAAATTTTTTAAAAACAACAAAAAAATTTAAAAAAAAAAACTTAGATTTTTCTGGACAGTGAGACATATCTTCTGAAAGCTCCAATTTATTTCAAGGAGATGTTGAGTATGGAAGAAACTCCATATGGAGTTTGATTTCCTTATGTCAAAAGTTATGCATTTGGGCAAGAAACTGTTCTTGATTGGACAGCTTGACAAAATGCTGTATTGTTTGGGTATGCAGGACCCATGGAAAATGATCACTAAATTTTGCCAAAATAAGGTGAGATGGTGCTTCAGGTTCCTGCTTCATAGAGGAGACTGCAAGACATTCTACAGGCCACTAGGAGAAGCAACTGAGAAACTCTAGTCCTATAGGCTGAAGATGGATTGTCCAACATTGCAGAGGAACTTTGGGTGACTGTCCAGGCAACCAGCTGTCTCTGTCTTTTCCTGAATTTTGGAAGTTGCTAACAAAGCACTTCCTATGTACATAGGTAATATTATATCCTTCTGAGGTCTTTGATATTGTAGAAGTTTGGATAGTTATAATTGTAATTTTCCTTGGTGATGATAAACGATAAATGAGATATGAAACTTTAGACTCACAAATATAGGATAGATGATAGATTATTTCCTTTAATTTTGCCAAAAAATAGACTAGATATTGTAACTGTAATTCTTGCTTGATAACTGATTTATTATATGTAATTTTACTATGTTAAATTTAAAACCTTCCTTTTTGATTAGACAGAAAAAGAGAAGGGCCATTGGATGTCTTTCTATACGTGGTGAATATGTGTTACTCTGATTGTTTGATAAATAAAGCAACATTGACCTATGGCAATTCTGCTTAGAGGAAGTGGAAAATCCAAGCAGAAATACAGAGAGAGGAAAGGAGATGAGGAGGAGGAGAAGATGCCAGTCTGCCGCTGAGGGAGCCACATGCCAGCTGACTAGTAATGCCATGCACATGTGGCAAAACGTGGATTAATAGAAATGGGTTAATTTAAAATAAAAGAGTAAGAGGTCTGCCATAGGCCATACAGTTCATAATTAAAATAAGACTCTGATAAGCAGCTGAGGGACTGCAGGGCTGGTCGGGACCAGAGAATCGTGGGATTGTGGGGCCAGGTGGGACCTCACAAAAAACCTTCCAGATACCAATCTTCTATGATTTGTTCAAATTGTCCTTCTGAATGCTGCTTTATTCTAAAAAGGTTTTTTAATCTCAGTCACAAGATATTAGTTCTGACACAGAGATGGGCAAGGCATGGTTGACCCAGAGGTTAGAACTAGCTCAAGAGAAGGTAACTAGACTCTGATCTGCAACATGCCAACCTCCCCATTGTACTAAACTTCTAATCAGCCAATCATTCTCTTCAGACACAGCCCTTTTCCAGGAGTTCTTCACAATACCGAAGCAAGCAATACTAGAAGCACAAGAATGACTTAGTAAAAAACTCAACAATCTAGTTGGTGAGTCCACTGTATAATGGATTATATGAAGCATGACAATTCTCTGGAATTAACTGACTTCAAGAACTGTAGAAGAAATGTTACTTAGTCCAAGACCACATAAAAAATGATGTACTTGATATTTATTTCTTTGCTAAATGAAATGAATTTTTAACAGAATCTTTAGTGCTATTGGGTTTAAAAGTATGAAATTGAAGATATGAAAACTTGAAGAATTAGAAATGTACATAGCACCATGTACACAAAATATTCTTCTGGAAATTTTTTCCTCATTTTACCTAGTATTTTTTTACCAATATACTGAAACACAGAGGAAGTATGAGCAATCATGAGTAATGGAAAAGTCAATGAAGTAACTGGATAGAATTCTAAAAAACAAAGGAATAATAGAATTACCTGTAAAACTTAAAATGCTGTAGATATTTGTTTGGCACAGAAAAACTATATGTAGCTAATGTTAGTGAATATGACCCAGTGGCTGAATGAACACCATAGACATTGTAGAGAGTGAAACAGGAATTAAACCATAGAAAAATTCAAAATATTACCTGGCTTCTGCAAATTAAAATTCTTTCAAATTCATCTATAACTATTTATCAAGCATAGCTATATTTTCATTCTCCTGTGTTGCTTTCAAATAATATTTCAATATATGCTAGATTTTAAAAATAGCAGTGATCCAAAGCTTAAAAGTCATTATCTGAATTTTTTACTTCACTATTAAAACTGGATAATTACATTTAATTATATGCACAAATGCAGTTAAATATTTGAAATGATTTCATATATCTTCACTCAAAAAAGGGCTACTCCTCTTTTAGCTGTATAGTAGCCCTTTATTTTGTGGTATGTAAATATTGGATATTTTATAAAATTTAGAATATATAATATAGCTTGACTTCCTGAAAAGTCAGGATACTTTTCCCTCCAGGACTGTAACACTTGCAGGTATAGCCTGACTTACTGACAAGTCAGGATACACACTGTATTTTTCTGAAGAAAATCTTCCCAGGATTGAACACGTCATCATCATAATATGAGGGTCTAAAATTTTCTATTTTAAACTTAAACAAATGTGTTCCAATATTTCTAAGTTTCATTACTTTTGGGATTGTTAATCGTCTTATTTTAAAATAACAATTATAATTGGGTGCTTGGGGCTAGGTACTGAATATTCTAAATCCTTCATAGTCTTAAGCTAATTCAAGGAAAATGAACATGTGAAAATGTTAATATAATACAGACATAATCATATACATGAAAACAATGACCAGGTCACTTGGAATTGGCCAAAAATTTGGGACAGTCTCTGAAGAAAACATTCTTCATACTTGTCTCTTGTACTTACAATTATAGAATCCACAAGAGCAAAACACTAAGGATGAATTTAAAAGGAGATTTTCATAATTAAAGTTATTGAAGATCATGTGACTGGAAAAATAAATAAAAGGGACACATCAGTGTTTATTCTTCTGCTGGGAACTAATTATTTTTACCTATAGCTATTAACCATGCTGATATAGGCATAATAATAAAGAGAAAACAACTATTCTGAATACACTACAAAGATAATTGAAATCCAAAAACTGTATTTCTGCAGATTAGCATCTTCATTGTTTCACAAAATGACCTCAACAATGCAAATGTAGTGCCAAAATTTTAATTGTAGATTTTAAATTTTTATCTGGTGTATAATAAGTAGTGATAGTGGGTAGGAAATTTCTGTCATTTTTTTTTCAAATGAATTCTTACAGACTGTAATTACAATATTATTTATTTTCTAATTCCACCCACCTTAGAATATTTTAAGTCTTCAAGTAAACACAAATATATGCCATAGTTCACTATACTTCTATATATAGTTTTCAAGTGGATTATTCCACATCATTTCCCCTTTTTGTCTAGTTGAAAAGGGAGGTTTTACACTGAAGACACCTTATGCTGGAGAGGATGTGGAGCTAGGGGAACTCTCCTCCACTGCTGGTGGGAATGCAAGCTTGTACAACCACTTTGGAAATCAATATGGCGCTTTCTTAGAAAATTGGGAATCCATCTCCCCCAAGATCCAGCTATACCACTCTTGGGCATATACCCAAGGAATGCTCAACCACACCATAAGAGCACTTGTTCAGCTATGTTCATATCAGCATTGTTTGTAATAGCCAGAACATGGAAACAACCTAGATGCCCTTCAACTGAAGAATGGATAAACAAAATGTGGTACATATACACAATGGAATACTACTCAGCAGAGAAAAACAATGACATCATGAGGTTTGCAGACAAATGGATGGATCTAGAAAAAATCATCCTGAGTGAGGTAACCCAGACTCAGAAAGACAAACATGGTATGTACTCACTCATAGCAGGATACTAGATGTGGAACAAGGATGACTTGTCTGCTACTCACATCACCAGGGAGGCTACCTGGAAAACAGGACCCCAAGAAAGACACGGGGATAGCCCAATGGCAGAGAAATGGAATGAGATCTACATGAACAGCCTGAACATGAGTGGGGGTAGTGAAAGGCAAGGGTCAAGGGAAAGAGAGCTTGGGGGAGCGGGAGATCCCAGCTGGATCAACAACAGAGAGGGAGAACAAGGAATAGGAGACCATGGTAAATGAAGACCACATGAGAATAGGAAGAAGCAAAGTGCTAGAGAGGCCCACAGAAATCCACAAAGATACCCACACAACAGACTGCTGGCAATGGTCGAGAGACAGCCCGAACTGACCTACTCTGGTGATGGGATGGCCAAACACCCTAATTGTTGTGCTAGAAACCCCATCCAATGACTGAGGGATCTGGATGCAGAGATCCATGACTAGGCCCTGGGTGGATCTCTGTGAGTCCCATTAGCGAGAATGAGGAGGGTTTATATGAGCGAGAATTGTTGAGACCAATGTTGGATAAAGCACAGGGACAAATGGCCAAATGAATGGAAACACATGAACTATGAACAAATGGCTGAGGGGTCACCAACTGGATCAGGCCCTCTGAATGGGTGAGACAGTTGATTGGCTTGATCTGTTTGGGAGGCATCCAGGCAGTGGGACCGGGTCCTGTGCTCATTGCATGAGTTGGCTGTTTGAAACCTGGGGCCTATGCTGGATTGCTTGGCTCGGCCTGGGAGGAGGGGACTGGACCTACCTGGACTGAGTCTACCAGGTTGAACTCAGTCTGTGGGGAAGGCTTTGCCCTGGAGGAGATGGGAATGGGGGTGGGTGGGGGGACGGTGAGGGGGACGGGAGGGGGGAGAACAAGGGAATCCGTGGCTGATATGTAAAACTGAATTGTATTGCAAAATAAAAAAAAAAGAAAAGAAAAGAAAAGGGAGGTTTTAGCATTAACCTAGTAAATTTATATACAACAAAAGTTATTAAATAAGAATTATAGGAACACCATCTAATCCATTTTCTTTGGCAAATTTAGAGAAAATACTTAATTATCTAACTTATCTTGGTAAGGCTTACGTGTAGTATCTAATTTATCTTATATCATACCTAAGGAAAACTATAACTATCTAGTCTTCAATGCCATCAAAGACCCCAGAAGGCTAAAGTGTTACCTAGTGAGAGGGACAACAGATTGCCTGGAAGTTCACTCAAAGTTCCTCTGTAATATTGGGGCTTTCAGCTCTGTCCTATAGACCTAGCATACATATTAAGAGAGTGTGTTTTAATATTATTTCAAAGTTTCCATGAAAATCTTGGTATTTTCTGGCTGGTGTTCAATACATTACATTTTAATCAATGCATTAAAGTAATGATTCAGAGATGGCTCATTTGGGAAAGTGCTTGCCTTGTAAGCATGAAGATCTGTGTTCCCCCGAAACAACATATAAATTTTGAGTGTATTAGTGCACACTTGTAACCTTCACTCTGAAAGACAAGGACAGAAAAATGACCAGTGTTTGCCAGCTAGTCTGCTTAACCTAACAGAAGAGCCCTAGGAAACTGAGAGACCTTCTCTCAGCACAGCTCCTGCACCTAAACTAGAGGGTCCTGGGGAAGAGCTGGAAGGAGGGATCATAACAGAGGAACAGGAAGTTTGCTGTGAGGATGCTTATACTGCTAATGCCCTTGCAGCTACATGCTTAGAGTTTAATTCAAGACGCCTTCCTAAGAAAGATGTAAACAATGATAGAATGTTCATTAGAGCCAGAGGGGCCAAGGATACCACAAGAAAACCACAGAATCAACAAACCTGGGCTCATAAGGGGTCACAGAGACTGAACAGACAACCAGGGAGCCCATATGGGACTGACCTAGGTCCTCTGCATATATTTTACATCTGTAAATCTTGAACTCTTTAGTTTTGTTTAAAACTACAGTTTGTTTTCTATAATTGACCGCTGAGTAAGTTGAATTGAACATTGCATATATTTAATTATGATTGAGACTAGCATATTAGCATTCAATAAGAGATATACAAGACAAAATCAAACTAAAAGACTTAGTATTCACAAGTTCAGCTCTAAATCCATAAGATTTCCTGGATGTACTTGCATGTTCATTTAATCTCTGCACTTGGCAGGCAGAGGCAGGGGGAGCTCTGTGAGTTAGAGTCCAGTCTGGTTTATATGAAGATTTCCAGGACTGCCAGGGTAACTTAGTGTGACCCTGCCTCAAAAAAAATTCAAGTATAATATAATCAAATTGATCATTCTTGTATATTTAAATTTTCTTTGTAGAGGCAATAGAATATGTATGAATTTCTAGTCACTGAAATCTGAGGTTCATAGGATCTGTTTCAGATATTTCAGGTATGAGGTCATTGTAGATATGAAGCCATGGATTCAAAGAGAGTGAAATAAATTCTTTAGAAAATTGAGTACAAACGAAGGGTGTGGAGATTTTATGGTCATAATGCTGTCATGTGAAATATTCTTTTTCTCAAACATTTTGTCCTTTCCGTAGCACACATGAAATCACACATGACTTCTCTAAGTTTTTTTATTATAAAGTTGAAATTATTTTCCTGATATGAGTAGCTGTCACAATACAATGCAATTCTTAGAAAGTGAAGGAAAGATAGTGCCCAGTTCCTTTTGTCAGGTAGATGCAAACGGTTTCCTTTTGCTCTGGCTGGGCAAATACATTCCAAACATGATTGAGACCAAGGATATTGTGAAAAGAAAGAAGAGGATACTTAGATTCGTGGATAAATTATTTTATTGTCATCTATGGGACAAAATACATGCTAATAACTAACTCAATGCAGGAATTGTGTGGATTCACAGTTTGAGAGCATAGTCTATCATGTTAGGGAAGGCATGATGGCCACTGACATCATGCATGGGAGTGGAATGTTGCCTGCTCTGCAGATCAGGTACCTGGGAAAAGGGAAATCTCATGATCAGTCACATGCTCTGATTCAATCCAGGTCCCAAGTATATTGAATGGTGCCATCTACATTTAGGGTAAATCTTCCCCTCACAGGTAAAACTTTCCAGAAATGCTCTAAGAAATACACCTAAGATATGTATCAATAATTACCTAGGTGTCTCATAAACCAATTAAATCAACATTGTAAATTAACTGTTATATGGCCACTTCTTGTCCACTTAATGCCTGTCAGGATAACAAGTGCGTGCTATTTATTTCAAAATCTTTGCTATCATCCTTGTCCTTCTTACTTCCGTGAGCTTTCCTCCACCTGTTGTGGGATAATCTTTTTGTACACTGTGAAGATATGTCTCTGACAAGGCACCTTCTGTTTGGTTTTTATGAAGAGCTGAACTGCCAGTAGCTAGGCAAGAGAGGCAAGGCTGTACTTCTGGGCAAAGATAGAAACTCTGGCAAGGAATCAGATAGGTATAAATTCGCCAGTGAGATGTGGAGAAAGTAGTATGGAGGAGAGGTAACAAGCCATGGGGCAGAACATACATTATTATAAAGAGGTTAAGTTATAAGAGCTAGTTGGGAAGAAGCTTAAGGTAAGGCCTTGCTTTCATATTTAATAAGTCTCCATGTCATTACTTTGGAACTACAGTCTATAAAATTCTGATGACTTCCTCCCAGATAACCATATATATATTTTTTTAATAATAGCAAAGCTTTCACATCTCCCCCTGCTGTTCTCCCTATTCTCCCCTCCCTTATTATCTCTCATGTTCCTCCTTCCCTAGCCCATGTCCAGTCTTCCTTCTGAATAAACTGACATCATGACCATTCCATTGTATGTTTAAGGGAAGAGGAAGAATTTGTTCAACACCCTGGGTGTAACTTAAGCATAGGGGACCTCAAAGCCCACCTTCATAGTGACATACTTCATACAATAGGCCACACCTCCTAATAGTGCCATTCTCTATTGGGGTTATATTCATTCCAACAACCACATTCCACAACCTAGCCCTAGTAGGCTTATAGCTACCCCATTATGCAGTGTTTTTCCTTAGTCACTGAGGAAGATTCCATAATCCATTTCTTCTATCCTTGACTTTAAAGCAAGACCCACATGACAGAAGTTGCCAAGTTTTGCTGCTTGCTGTGGCTGAAACATGGCCCCCTCATTCAATTACATCTTCATCTGGTTTCTATTTTCAATGCATGGTGTCCTTAGATAACAGTAGAGGTGATAAGGTCTTGGAAGTGTACTCAGATGATTTTGAAGAATGATGTGCGTGATGGGAACCATAACTGGGCTCTCCGAAAGAACAGCTCGAGGTCTTATGCACTGAGCAGCCTCTCCAATCCAAACACTTTATGGTTTGAGATGGGATCTTCCTGGAAAATGAAACTTGCAATTTTGAGTCTAGAGTGGCTGATCAGTGAGCTCCATGTATCCTGTACCAACCTCTCAGGCTCTGAGATTACTAATGCAGGTCACTAGAAATACATGCAATTTTACGTGGGTGCTTGATCCTCATCCTTGCTTTGCAAACACTTTAAGCAATAAGCAATCTCTTCTGCTCCAAATTGTCTAATTTTGCCAATGATGTCCTATATTAGATTATTTTTAAGTGCCAAATGCTATATTTTTATACATCTTTCTTTCTCTTCTTATTTTAACTTCATTTTTTTCTTTTCAATTATACCCAGGCAACATCATTATGCGCTTTTGTAATCTATGATTTTTTTTTAATCTAGGGACCAACAACAAATCTAAAGCCCCAAATCGCTGACAGTCAATAGCATCCTTCCAGAGAAAAGTTGTAGTTAAAATCTGCAGTTTAATTTTATTCATTGATATGTAGGTTGATCCATTGGGACAATACAATATTTCATTTCATTTTTGTTTAAAAAAAGTGGAAATTTATGGAATATTACGCCTTTGGAAGACAGGAATGATGAACTATAAATATAGACTAAACCATATTGTATTGTAATGCTACTATTCAGGAACAAAGAAGATCCTTGTAGAAGATGATGGCTAAGAACATCATACAATTCAGTACTACAGATATCTTATTATCTTTGACTCACACCATGGTCTTTGTATTTTATTTTCTTCATTTATAAGACAAAAAACATTAAATAGACATAGTTTTGTCATCAACAAGGTGGATTAATAATCCCTGACTAATAATTAAGCTGGACTTGGTTCTTCCTCTGTATAAATGTGCCCTTCAGTTTCTCATAAAATCTGGTAATTGCTACTCCATTAGACAAAAACATAGAAAGTTTATTTATTTAGTAAAATGTATCATTTCCCTTCTCATATACAAAACACTTGATATGGAATAGTAAACAAGCCAATGAATCAAGCTGTTTGGGAGACTTTATGAAAAAATTCAGACTAGACTACATTGGAATGCAATGACTTCATAACCTGCCATGAAATTTCTTTATTACCTTCCAAACTGGAAAATGAAAATGATAAAAGGTTGTCTCTTTTTATGTAGCCAACATGTAAATAATAAATAAAGATCACAACCAGAAAAGGAACTTGAATTTTATTGTTTTATTTTTAAAATGAATTTTAGTAAAGTAGAATCATTAGTGACATCACGTCTAAAATTATGAAACTGAAGAAGTCAAACTCAACATGAATTGGAAAGCCAATTCATGAGATAGAGAATACACCAACAAAGATCTTCATTCCAAATAATTGCTTTGATTATTCAGTTGAAACAGAATGCCGATTATTAGTGAGCATTGAGATGAGAAGCCATGTTAGTAACTGGGTTGAATCAAACCTGAATTGGAGAAGAGAATGATAGGTTATAATAAAAAATGAGGTGCTATAATGATAATTATAATACAGTCTAGTAAAAAAACACAATACAGAAATGTTATTGATTAAAAAGCAACAGCAATTGCACAGCGTACAAGTAGCAGAAAAATATTAACTAACTAAAATACATTTATAATATTATCCAACTCCTAATATTTAAAATTTTTTGTATCCAACAACAGCCTACTTTATTCTATAAAAGAACCTAGCCTTACCTCCCTTTTCTTTGTTTTGAAATAATATTTCAAAGTATGCTACAGTTTTAGAACACCTTAATCTTAAAACTAATGTCTAAATGTTTATATTCTGATTCTTCTACTTTACTATTTATAACATGAAGTCAACTGGAATGAAAAAGAACAATATATTTATGAAAAATTAATTTTAGCCTTTCATCCTTGAAGTACAGTACATCCCTCATTTATTTGACTTTGCAGTATGTAGATATTTATATTTCTCAGAATTTGGAATGATTTAAGCTGCTCCTAATTAGGTGTGAAACACAATGGGTGATATTATAGAGATTCTGATTCTGACTCCACAAGTGTGCATGCAGTTTACTTCACTCTGTCATCTCTTAACAAGTCCCCAGACAGGGCTGCAGCTCTAGTAAAGACTGTATTCTATGAGGGGGAGTTTTGAACAACATCCAGGAAATCTCCACTATCCATGCAGCCAGTGCTCCTGATTATTCATAATGCTCACCATGGCATTTGTGCTCTTATAACTTGTAAGAATGTCTTTAACTGTACATTAGCTATTCCATTATAGCACCTACTTTGTGGGTGATTGAATTGAGGCGCACAAGCTTAGGAATAATTTGAGGTTGAGTAGTATTTGGGAGGCCAGGAGAGAAACACAAGTATCCTTTTTCCCCAAAAACCCGGCCCATTAACATGGCAGATGAAATTATTTTGTCATGTAAATAATGTAAATAAAAAATACTCTACAGCAGTGATATACAGTGTTGATTTCTTAAACTGTGCTCTAGCCTGGCTACTGCCTTATTTCTTTTTCTCTCTTATGCTGCTAATTGATAATTTTTATGATTTGAGAATTTCATACTTAAATATAATAAATTTAGGCCAAACCTACTCCCTTTCTCTTCCTTCAATTCTTTTTCTATTTCTCCTAAAAATTTCTACTCACAACTTCATGTAATGAGGTCATTCAGAGACGCCTGTATGTGCATGGATGCAGGAACATCTATTGGAACATGGGTAGTCTCTAAGGAGCTCCATCACTAGTGAAAAATTATTTAACCAGCTGTAAACAATAGCCAATGACTTCTCACCTGGAAGTGGTACTTGAAGTCTGATAACTAATTCACTATACCCACCTTACCTTTTTAGTAATGTTTCATGGGTAGTATGGAGCCGGGTATGGATAAGCATTTGGAAATGGACCTGGATTTTGTGGGTATACTGGATAACTTGGATAATAACGTGATGGATAATGCCTCTGCATAAAAACCCAAAATAAGAAACAAATAACATAAATAAATAAATAAGAAAAAGGCAAAAGAAAACATACAGTCAGCACAGGAATTTTTAAATATCATTAAAATGTTATCAACAAATGTAACATGTATACAATAGGATATATTCCAGTCATAAATAATGAAATTCTGTCATATATAGTATTATGGAACTTAAATGTGTTGTTTCAAAAGAAAGAAGTATGAAATACAGAAAAACATTATATCTTCCAACTTATAAATGGCAGCTAAATAGTTGATCTAAAGTAAAGAATAGTAGTTACTAGAGGTCAAGGATGGCACAATAGTGAGAATGATGGGGAGAAAATGGTTCATGGATACCAGAGTAAAGTTGAGGAGAATGAAAAATTTACTCTATTCTACTGCATCTTAAAATGAAACTAAGGAAAAACAAATGAAATGCAAAATTTCAAAAGAACACTATTCTAATTTTAGAAATTGCTTATTATTTTTCAATATTAGTTTTCCTTCCCTTATTCCTCTTTTGTGACTCCATAGAAACAACATCATCCACACACAGCAGGACTGAAACACTTTTGGATTCCCAGAGACTGACAGCACACACAAGACCTCCAACCGTTCAAACAAGACAAAATCCCAGCATGGAGCAGAGGAAGAAGGCACAGGGTCCCATCCCTAACCAAGGAGCTATTTATAATCTTTTCCTGCTGGGAAAAGGAATATTGATTTTCTACGATGAAGTATCACTGCATATAACAAACACATTTTTAATGTTACCCAAAGAAAATATACATGTTTGAGGTGAGAGATATGCATATTACATTGACCTGCTTCTTCCACATTGTAAACAAGCAGTGAAAAATCTTACTGTACTCCACTAACATGTACAATTTAAATCCTGCCTTGTTGGTAATTCTATTAGCTACAATGCTGACTTAAATAGCAAGGGTGGCATTGAATATTATGGGAGAAATAAACCGCTCCTGATTGTATCTGAGGCCTACTCCACCAGTGGGAACTCATGGCCTGTACTTTAAACCTGGTCAGGACAATATGAGGGGGGATTGAGTGGGGATCACAGGCCGTAGTGGATAAAAATTGTTGTTTTGCTAAATGGCCATGACATTGAACTGTCTTCTTAGTACTCAGCTATATATCTAGTGGTTAGTGCTGTCATCAGCCTTCCTCAGAGAAGCAAAATTTTGCTGTGATTATTGCAGAGGATTACAACTCATCAAAGTGCCAATAACACATAGCTGTGGGGAGCTCAACCCTAAATGGCTCATCTACATTGCCTCCTTCAATGCTCCAGGCACATCACTGAAGAGTGAGCTGAAAGAATGTAAGAGCCAGAGCTTTATGAGAAATATGGCAAAACAGTGCCTTCTGGATATGACATAGCCATTGAACCCATGAAGTTCACTGTGTTTATCTGCAGAAAACCTTCACAAGACAGAGCATGCCATCATTTTTTCATGCCAGATATGAGGTGTACACAAAACCAAACTCCTCAATGAGAAACTGTAGACGATTACTGGGTATTGTGAGAGAGTATGTAATTTTCTCCAGTGGTGAAGCCTCTGATAAGTTGCTCATGTTCCGGTACTATCCCCTCAGTCAGGTTCATGTAAGCAAGGACAATTAAACTCATTGTCACAGAAAAAAAGGAAAAACCACCACCACCACCACCACTACCACCACCACCACCACCTCCAACAACAGCAACAACAACAACAACAAAATAGGTATACAGATGGGAAGGAGGATTTTGGTAAAGAGAAGAGAGAAAGAGAGAGTATAATGGGGATGAGAACACTGTTGACTCAAAATATACATGTGTGATACATTAAAGACTCAATCATAGTATAGTAAAACAATATGAGATATTGAAAATATATATTAATAAGATGTAAAATCTAAAGGGAATTTTTCTCTGTTAAATATTATCAAGTTAACTTTATTAATTTGATTAATCGAAAATCATCACGAAGTATAAACCAATCAGTATCTTTCTGTAATTAATGACATTATTTTTCAACTAGGCACTATTGCAATTAAAGAATAAGAACATCTGTTCTTTTGTTCAAGACAAGTACTGTTTAAGAAATATAGTTTAGTTCTAAGAATGACTGGACTTTGTAATTCAATATATATTTTTGTCTAAATAATTTCCCAGAACATTTTCCATAACACCAATAATTATAGAATGCTACATACACATGGGTCATGTGTGTTAATCATTCCACTCATACAACAGTATAATTCCTATAGAAGAGATACTTAGAAAAATTTATACTGTATAACATAATCACCTCATGCTTCAGTTTCTTCCAAAATTTCTGCATAAAGTAAAAAAGGATTCATAGTCAGTATTTGTTTGGTGATGTTAAGTATGAAGTTGCCCAGTGGATGGGAGTATCTTACCTCACCCGATTTATCAGCACTCTGGGTGAAAAATAAAACAGAATAAAGAATTTCTTAATGCTCATTTTTTATACTGCAAGATAGATGTACAATTGTGCTAATTACTAAAATTACAGTTAACAAGAAAATGAACAAAAATACCTGGGAAGAGATTATGCTAAATTGTCATTTTTGTTTAATCACATTTTGGAAAGAGTGTAAAACAAACTTTTAAACACCATATTATATTCAGTTCTTTTTTAAATGTGTGAAATAAAATTAAATTTCATTACCATGGCTGGACATGTTAAAGTTAAGTTGAAAGCTTTGCACTTTATTTATATTGTTATGTTGTAAGTTTCTCAAAACCTGCTGATATTTACAATGTTTATTTCGATTAGTCTACTGTTATGGGTACATATGAAAAATAAAATTTTCTTTATCAGAGTCAAACAAAGTAATACAAATTGGGTTCTATTAGTAATTTACTACCTAGAATATTCATGGACTGTTTTATGACATGAATTTCAGTAGCTAGATATATAAAAGAGAGGAGTGGTGATACAGCCTTCCAGAGGTTTGTAGGCTTTTTTGCAGTAATTGATAAAACAATCAGGGGAGTCCATGCTTGGTTGACTTAAGAGTTTTTGAAAAGTTTAGAAACAACTGGTTTACTCAGCCAGCCTGAAGTTGGTGCTAGCTATCCTTGAATAAATTAGCTTCAGTGGATATACTTGAGAATTCCATTTTGTACATACACCAATATGTATGTTCCATCTTAGTGGCTTTTGCTTTTCTCTCGGGATTCTTTATAAGGCTTAGAGATTACAATTTTAAACTTAAATATGTATATTTCATCAGCTCTCAATTTTATTAGTGTTGGAAATGTTAATTTTTTAAAAAATATAATTATAATGTGGTGCCTGGGGATAAGTACTGAATTTTCTACACCTTTATATATGTAAGTTAATTCAAGGAAAGCTAACAGATGAAAATTATAAAATAATACATACAAATTCATACATATTCATACAAATCAAAATGATATCCAGGTCACTTGGACTAGGATAAAACATAGAAACAGATTCTGAGAATACATTCTATACTTACAATCATGGAAAACATGACAGCCATAATAAGGGCGAAGAAAAGAAACCTCATGTTTGGCTGAGTCCTTAGAAAACATAGACAAAAAAATCAGTAACACATTTATTCCCAAGTTCACACTCATAGCATTTGTCATCACAATGTATGCTAAAACACTGCAAAACATACCAGAGATTCAAAGACAAGTGAAACACATTGCCTAACTCAGGGAATGTAGACATTAGTGATGTTGGTAGGGGCAAAGGAGTGTTGTAGAAACAAAACCCTAATGCAATGAAAGCCCATGAGTGAGCATCCTACATAGAGGAGTGAGTGGAAGCATAAGTAAAGAAATGAGGAAAATCTGAGTTGGTTTTCTCACAATGAAGAAAGTTGGTATCACGAGACTGCAAAGAAACAAAACAGAACAGGAGATACACCACTAGTGCCCTAATATTTCAGCACATAAAGAGGACAAACTTACAAGCAATTGAAAACCCAGGTTATTCCAGGTTTTCCAGTTCTAGAGGAGAGCACAAGGAAACGTTATACAGGCACAGTATTAGAGAACTATTAAGAAAGTAAAATGTGAAGCTTTAAAGACAGCTGGTGAAAACGGAGCCAGGTGGTATGGTGCAAAATACAGATACACAAACTTTGGTATAATTTACTCAATAGCGGGTGTGATTTGTGCAGAAGAGCTCTGACCTGCCCCATGTCTTGGTCTCTCCAGCTAATGTCATCTTTACTAAATAGAATGACATAGAAAATATGGTATCGAAAAGAAATGAGGAAGCTTTGTTTTAATCTTTTACAGGAGTCTCACAAGGTAGGAAGTTGTTGTTTGTCCCCATTAATCTACAACAGCAAACAAAGCCACCATCAGATATCTTCAAGCTATAGCCACATGCTGCTCCCAACAGTTTTCAGGTGTGGTGTTTTCAATACCTTGTTGTTTTCATGTGATAATCTTAGGTCTAGCCAGCGCATCTTATGCACACATATGTTGTTCTGAGTCAGCGCATGAATGAGTCAGAGAGGAGCAATGAGGATCATGGTACTTTGGGAAGTTGAAAGCATAGAAAAAAGATAGGTTATATTGCTTTCCTTAAAGGTCAGTTAATTCTAAATAAGTTATAACACCATGTGAGCAGCCTGAGCAGGTATTATGAATGAACTCGAAGCACATTATCCACTTGGATACTGGTTGGTTGAAAGTTTGATTGGTAAAGGTAAGCTTCAAACAGCATTTCTCAGAAAAGAACATTCCTACTTCAAGGCTCTTTCTTGAGAATTAGAGCATTGATGATATTATATAGATAAAAGTCAAATTGAAAAGAAGTGGATGAAAAAAAAATAGATGTAGGTACATTAAGAAAATTAATTTAACCCACTTAGTAACTGAAAATTGAATATTAATTTAAGATGAAGAGAAATAGTCTTCAAATACTTGTCACAGAAGTCATAAAGAAAAATAGACTGAATAGATGATAGATTTAGATGTAGATAGTCAGGTGTATCTAGAAATCTACATTAGTATTTGAGGGGGGCTTAGATCCTAAACATCAATTTTAAATGTTGCAATGCTAAAACTTTTCTGTATATAATTTTGAGAGTGAGATGAGAAAACCTTATTCTAATGAAGAGCTAATGTGCAGAAGGCTGCTAACAATTGTTCATTTTAAAAACTGATATATGTGTTTACATTGCTTGTTATAAAGGTGATAAAATTTTTCATGTATGTCCATGAAGTAACCATGAGTAATTATTTATTCTTTGACACATCCAACCTCATAAATTTTGAAAAATACATTATTTCTATTTTACTTATAATTTTGAGTTAATATATAAGTTATACATAAAGTCAATATTGAGAAGATGAAAAATGGGTAGTGAAGAAGATGAGAAAATCTTGGGTCTTGCCACTGAATATGGATGAAGTACTACAGCCTCATAGTTCCCATCCCCTATGCACTGATTGCCAAGGTTGCTTGAGAGGAACTAATACTTGAACTTACCTTCAGATTTCAACATTTTTTGTCCTGTATTTAAAACTTTATAATTTAAATCTTTATGAACCTTTACAAATCTCCAAAAATCATTTGAATTACTTTTAGTATCGTTCTTATAAATTGAGCATTATCATTCAATTCAACCAATTTTATCACGCAAATAATTCCACTGAGACATCCTGGAAGATTATACATGAATATTTTACCTTGATCCAAGGTGAGCCTGAACAATCAGAGCAGTGGAGGTGAAGCCTTCCTCAGAGTGCGAGGTATTTAAACTCACTGAAATACCACCTTTGTTTTTCTAAAGGATGCCAATATGAGATCATGTCTAGGGGACTAAAGGAATGCCCAGTTCTGTCTTGCAAAACACTAAAGATTAGTTTAGGAATGATATTTTTACAAGAGAAGTGTATGAAGTCAAGTGACTGGAAAACACAGAAAAAATGCATAAGCAATTTATTCCTCTGCTGGGAACTAATGACTAATACTTATACTTATGAGTATTCATTAACTATTAATTAACAATGATCTAGGAGTTTTAATAAGAAGGAAAAATAATTATGGTAAAGAAAAACATAAAAATAATTGAAATATTGAAACCGTATCCCTGCAGAAAAGCATCTAAAATTGTCTCTGTAGACACAAGTGCCCTGTTCAAATGTTAATCCTTCTGCTAATTAGCACATATTAAAAATGTCCAGGTGAAATGAATGCTGCAGTAATTGAGTTCAGAAATTATTAAGATGACTGAAAACTAAGACTTTTAGCATACTAGCTATTGTATCTCAAGTAGGGCATCTTCAAAATGTCATAACTCTCCAGTCATGTTATAATCTTATCAAAGTCTCATCTGTTCCCCTGTAAGAATGCAACAGGGTGTCAGAGAATTAAAATCATCACTTTTTAAAAAAGCACATGACTTCTCTAAAAGTTCATAGCTCTCCAATAACCAAATCCAAAGATACTAAAATATTTAAAACAACAATTTCAAATCTAACTTTAAAACTTATAAATAATGCCGAATGAAAGACAAATAAACATATGAACACATTAAAGATGACACTTAAAGAATTGGACAAGTAATTCACCAAAGAGATAGGGATTCAGGGGGAAAAGAAAAATTTGGAAAAATGAGAAATTCAATAAATGAAAAACTCATCAGAAGCATCACCAATAAACTACAACCAAAAAAAAGCATTCTCTCTCTCTCTCTCTCTCTCTCTCTCTCTCTCTCTCTCTCTCTCTCTCTCTCTCTGTACGTGTATGTGTGCATTTGTTTATGGGTGTTACCGTGTGTGAGCATATTTGTATATGTGGGTGCATGGAAATCAGAGGTTAACTTTGGATGACTGCCTTGATTGCATTTCCCTTTTATGGTCTCTGGCTTGAATCAAGAGTTTGTAGCTCTGGGAGTCCAATTAGCGAGAAAGAGGAGGGTTTATATGAGAGAGAATTGTTGAGACCAAGGTTGGATAAAGCACAGGGACAAACAGCCAAACGAATGGAAACACATGAACTATGAACAAATGGCTGAGGGGTCCCCAACTGGATCAGGCCCTCTGAATGGGTGAGACAGTTGATTGGCTTGATCTGTTTGGGAGGCATTCAGGCAGTGGGACCGGGTCCTGTGCACAGTGCATGAGTTGGCTGTTTGAAACCTGGGGCCTATGCAGGATCGCTTGGCTCGGCCTGGGAGGAGGGGACTGGACCTGCCAGGACTGAGTCTACCAGGTTGATCTCAGTCCTCGGGGGAGGCTTTGGCCTGGAAGAGGTGGGAATGGGGGGTGGGCTGGGGAGAAGATGAGGGGGGCGGGAGCGGGGAGAACAAGGGAATCCGTGGCTGATATGTAGAACTGAATTGTATTGCAAAATTTAAAAAAAAAAATGGAAAAAAAAAAAAGAGTTTGATAATTGAGCTAATCCAGCTAGCCAGCCTGCCCTGGGGATCCCTAGCCCCTACTTCCAGGCACTAGGACTGTAGGAAACCTGCCATGCCCATTGACATCTAGTATGGCTGCCTGGACCCAAACACTTGTCCCCGTGATTGTATAAATTCTTATCCACTGAGATATCTCCCTGATCCCAGTTATTACAAGAGTGCTTTCTAGGTGTTATCTTGTAATTTTTATTTTAACTTTGTACAATGGCTTTAGAACATCTTTTTTTTTTTTTTTTTTTTTCCGAGTGCTGGGACTAAAGGCGTGCACCACCACCGCCCCGGCGGCTTTTGAACATCTTACAGCATAAGTAAGATGTCGACTTTAAAAAAAAAAAATTTAGTAATGGATAACATTTTATGTAAAATGGTTCTTAATGTGAAGTGATTCTAGATATTCTAGTAACTTTATTTGGTAAATCTCATGTAGTAGTGGGAGTATGGCAGTTCTTAATTTAAATAAATTCATTTATTTTAATCTTTAAGAAAACCATGTTCATAAAAGGCAGTCCATTGTTGACAAAATTGTAATAGAAAAAAGGAAAAGACAATTAATTTTCCCCTAATCCTTAGAAATTCAAAAAGTAAACAGTCCACCAGCTTCAAAATTGCTAGATAAATTATTCTCATAGCTAAATGTTTGTGATGACTTTCAACTTATGTTAAAATTTATGATTTCTGCATTTGCCTCTGAGTGTGGCATATGGATGCATCATTCTCAGCACCTCATTGGACCCTGTGGGGAGTGAAAACTCTAGTCCTTTTCCTTAACATGATACAGTGTACTTGGGAGTGCACAAAGAATCTTCAATTTAATAACATTTCTGAGTAACTCTTTGAATGAAAATTAGAACAAAACACACAAGAAACATTTTAAATGGAGGTTGTAAATAAACATAAATCTAATTAAATCTTAAGTGTTGCAAGGAAATAAGTATGAAGGAGATGATCTGTGATATGTTTTCAGAAAAATCTAGGTTATAATCTGGCTGGTGTCCAATTACATTTTATTAATATATTAAAGTAGTGGTTTAGAGATGGTTCATTTGGTAAAGTGGTTGCCTTGCATGCATGAAGATCTGTATTCCCCTTAAACAACATACAAATGTTGAGGGTTTTAGTGCACACTTGTAACCTCAGCTCTGGAAAGACAAGGACAGAGCTTACTTAGCCTAATAGAAGGTCCCTAGGAAGATGGGAGGTCCTGTCTCAGTACAACTATTGCACCTAAGCTAGAGGATCTTGGGGACAAGCTGGAGGAGGGAATCATAACGGAGGAACAGGAAGAGGGGATCATAGCAGAGGTACAGGAAGAGGGGATCATAACAGGAACAGGAAGAGGGGGATCATAGCAGAGGAATAGGAAGTTTGCAGTAAGGATACTTATGCTACAAATGTCATTGCAGGTACATGATTTAATTCAAGATGACATCCTAAGCAAGATGTGAACAATGATAGAACAGTAGACAGGCTAATATGTAAGGGGGTAAGCTAACCAGGCTTCAACACTATATAAAGAACTACCTGCAAATAAATGCTGAGAGTTGAAGAAATACTCTTCCCCAGGGGTGAGTCCCTCAGTTATTCAAAATCAGGTGGTTAGCCCTGAATCACAAACATAAAAGTAATATGATATAGAATAAACACGTTGTATTAACATATTTAGGACTATATACATATATTAAGAATATATGTATAAAATATAATTGAAAAACCATGTGGCAAAACTTTGCTATAGAGCAAATGGTGAGTATATGAAAGCGGTTAAGGGAGGAAAAAGAAGAGGAAAGTGATATATATTATATTTAAAAAGAAGTCAGTATATACATTATATATATTAACCATATATATATGTATACATGTATTAACCATAATAACAAAACATGCTGCCAGTACCTGAGGGACAACACAACATCTGAGGATTTCATTTGTCCATGTACGTACACACTAATACATGCACACATGGAAATTCATAAAAATAACTTAATAATTCAGTGAAATTTGACTTTGTCATTGTTGTTATTTTCTAGTGTGATTTGTAGCTATAACAAATCTGATAATACCAATCAAATCCAGAGAATATTGACAGTGGGAAAAAGATTGGTAGTGTTCTGTACCTATTGAAATATAACTGATGATAAAAATCCAAGAATTCAGTCCAGGCAGGTCCAGTCCCCTCCTCCCAGGCTGAGCCAAGTGTCACTGTATAACTGAATCTACCAAGTTAAACTCAATCCTCAGGGGAGTCTTTGCCATGGAGGAGATGGGAATGGAGGGTGGGCTCAGGTGAAGGGGGGGGCGGGAGAGGGGCGAACAAGGGAATCCGTGGCTGATAAGTAAAATTAAATTAAATTATAAAATAAAATTTAAATAAATAAATAAATAAAAACAATAAAAATTTTTAAAAAATCTAAGAATTACTTAAGTCATTTTGAAAGTGTCAATGATATCCTTCTTTCCTTATTTTATATTATTTTATCCTTCATTTCTGTCATTTCAATAATTTTTACAATAATTTTAGATAATCTAATTGATATGGTTGTAGCAGATCTATGATACCTATAACAAAGTAAACAATAAGCAAACTAATGATCTAAAGGCATTGCCAACCAAAAATGCATGCTACTGCACACAGTTAAACACTGTGGTTATACTAGAATCAATTCAGGAAGTAGGAAATGTTATCACTCTATTACTTATTTTCTGTTTCAACAATTTAGGAATGCCAGAGATTATTCATGACAGGGGAAACAGGAATAGTGGGCTCTAAATAGAACTAACCTTCTTTTGTTAGTTATTATTTCATAATGCACAATAAAAGGTCCTTTGAGCACACTGATGACAGAGATCATATTTTGACATTTATAACTAATTAAACATGTATGTATCATCCGCTTGTCACTACACAACATGCTCATTGAAAATGCCAGATCATCTTTTATTAGAGGAACATCAATAAAGGGCTACAAGAATAATACTTGTGTGACCTTAAAGTGGGATCTTCAGATTACAGCCCAGGAAGCAATATTGACAGTGATGTTTAAACAAGATTTAGTTCTTCCTTTTCCTCATCTCTTTCATTTATCCTGAGAATTGAAGCATGCTACAGGATGTACTGAAAACTCATGATCCTTACTAGACTCAAATAATTATTTTCCTGTTAGAATGCATAAAGCAGAAAATTCTGACAAACATACTGCATTATATCTGTCTAATAAATATTATAGAGTCTCTCTGGTACTGGGAACACTTGGTGATATGCTCTGTTCTTGGTTCTAGTGTCTTATCATACAATCGATGAAACACTCATATTTACAACAATCAGTTTAAAGGTATCACAAAGTCAGTTACACATGTTTACATTTTGAAGCAGCATGTTTATACATTTTATTAAATTTGAGCCTTTTTGAACTTATTGACTGTAGTTAAAACCATACAAATAGAAGAGGTTATGACAAAATCCTTCGTGGAATCACAAGTGAAGTGGCTGGAGACAGATATCTCATAGATAAATAACCCTGATGTAATATGATGGAGGAGAATATGAGAACAGAGGAGAACTGGCAAAATCTGTGAATATTGTGGTAGCAACAAAAAAAGAAACTTCAAGAAGGAAAGCAAAATGTCTGAAAATCAATGTTGCATTGACTTTGGATGATCCTTAAGGCAGGAATTTAAAATCTTAATACAATATGTATAAGAATGACCATATATTACATTTCAGAGAACAAGTATGTGAACAAAAATGGTTAGTATTTTTGATGCCATCATAGGTTTCATTCAAAATAATATGATTATGGAAACAATTCTCCATGAGTAATATAAGACATAGTGAGAGATAAAATGTCTACAAATAGCATGTGCTATAAATCAGCTCTCAATGATGGCTGTGGGGGAAGTTAGAATTTAGATCACATGTAGATTCTTTTACAGAATGTTGAGATTGGGAAGTTTAACAGTGTTACAATAATTGGACTAAGTGGACTCATTAGTTTGTTCTTGAATTGACTGCTGGTTAGTTGAATTAAACATTTCCTATATTTAACCATGCATGAGGCTAGCTAACTATCATTTAATTTAAAGATATGCAAGATAAAATAACAGGAAAGGATGTAGTAAATAATAATTAGCTCTACCTTTAAAAACATGTAAATAGCCAGGGGTAGTGGGACATACCTTTAATTACAGCAAATGGGAGTCAGAGGCCGGTGGAGCTCTGTGGATTGTAGGCAGCTGGGCAATATAGCGAATTCCAGAATAGCTGGAGCTACATAGTAAAACTCTGTCTTGAAAAAATATTTATTCTTGTAGTTTTATTTTTTTTGGTAGAAACAATAGAATATGTGTGAATTTCTAGAGTTACTGAAATACTGAGGTTCACTGGATTTGTTCCATACTGCATTTGTCCTTCTGGATCTGGGTTATCTCAGTCAAGATAATTTTTTTTCTAGTTCCATCCATTTGCCTACAAATTTCATGATGTCATTATTTTTTACTGCTGTATAGTACTCCATTGTGTGAATGTACTGCGTTTTCTTTATCCATTCTTCAGTTGAGGGGCATCTAGGTTGTTTCCAGATTCTGAATATTATGAATAATGCTGCTACAAACATAGTTGAGAACATATCCTTGTGGTGTGGTTGAGCATCTTTTGGGTATATGCCCAAGAGTGGTATTGCTGGGTCTTGAGGTAGGTTGATTCCTAGTTTTCTGAAATACCGCTATGTTGCTAGAGTTTTCCTGCCTGACCCACAGTCAGGACAAATCTCTCTCACCCGCCAGTCCCAAGCCGCTCAAACCCGATCAAGTAAACACAGACACTTATATTGGTTTCAAACTGTATGGCCGTGGCAGGCTTTTTGTTAACTGTTCTTACAGCTTAAATTAATCCATTTCTATTAATCTATACCTTGCCACGTGGCTTGTGGCTTACCGGTACTTTACATCTTCCTTGTCCTGATGGCGGCTGGCAGTGTCTCCCTCTCCAGCTTCCTGTTCTCTCCAGTTTCCTCTGTTAGTCCCGCCTATACTTCCTGCCTGGCCACTGCCAATCAGTGATTTATTCATTGACCAATCAGCAACACATTTGACATACAGACCATCCCACAGCACCGCTATACTGATTTCCAGAGTGGCTGTACAAGATTGCACTTCCAGCATCAGTGGAGGAGTGTTCCCCTTTCTCTGCATCATCTCCAACATTGTGAACATGAGAAATCGAGAAGGCCGAGTTTGGGGAGGGACTGAAAGAAGAGCAATGAAAGAGATATCTTGACAGAGTGAGCCAGTATGGGGTTAGGGAGAAAACTGGTGGTAGGGAAATCCCCAGTAATCCACAAGGATGACCTCAGATTAGACTACTAACAATGGTGGAGACGGTACCTGATCTACCTACCTCTGTACTCAAATTGGTGACTACCGTAATTGTCATCATAGAACCTACATCCAGTGATTGATGGAAAAGATGCAAAGACCCAAGCTCCTGGAGTTCAGGTGAAAAGAAGAAGGAGGAACTATAGGAACAATGGGGGATCAAGATCTTGATTTGGAAAACCACAGAGACAGCTGACCCGAGCTAGTGGGAGCTCATGGACTCTGGACTGACAGCTGGGAAACCTGAATGGGACTGAATTAGGCCCTCTGAATGTGGGTGACAGTTTTGTGGCTTGATCTGTTTGTGAGGCTCCTGGCAGTGAAACGAGAACTTATCCTAAGTACATGAACTGGCTTTTTAAAGGCCATTCCCTATGGCGAGAATGCCTTTCTCAGCTTTTATTCGGGGGTGGGGGGTGGAGAGGAAGGGGCTTAGTCCTGTCCCAACTTGGTATGACAGCCTGTGTTGACTACCCAAGGGAGGCCTTACCCCCTATGAGGAGTGAATGGGGGATGATGCAAGGAAGACGGAGGGAGGAAGTGGAGAAGGCAAGGGAGGGGGAACAGTGGTTGGTATGTAAAATAAAAAGATTATAATTAAAAAAGGATATTTTACACTTCAGAACTACAGGTATCAATTATCTATGACTCACACCTTGGTCTTTGTAAATTTTATGTTCTTCCGTTATAAGAGAATAGTGACCAAAGGGACATAAGTTTACTATGAGTGTGGCATGTAGCTGGGGTTATCTCCTGGTCCTGCCTGGCCCACAGTCAGGACAAATCTCTCTCACCTGCCAGTCCCCCAGCCGAGTAAACACACAGAGACGCTTATATTTTTTAAACTGTTTGGCCCAATGACTCAGGCTTCTTGCTATCTAGTTCTTACATCTTAAATTAACCCATTTCTATTAATCTTTATCTTGCCATGTGGCTCGTGGCTTACCGGTACTTTACATCCTGCTCCTCATGGCGGCAGCTGGTAGCATTTCCTGACTCAGCCTTCTCCCATCCAGCATTCTCCTCTCTCCTTGTCCCACCTACACTATCCTTCCTGCCTGGCTACTGGTCAATCAGCATTTTATTTGCCAACCAGTCATAGCAACATATATTCACAGCATGCAGGGCATCCCACAGCAGTGGCATCAGCTTGGTGGATTAAGAGTACCTAATTAATATTTAAGCAGGCCTTGCTTCTTCTTGTCTATGCACAAGTCTTCCTGTTTCTCATGAAAACTAGAAATTGTTATTCATTAGACAAAAGATACAGGAAGTTTATTTGTTTAGCTAAAATATATTATTTGCCTGATCAAAGGTTAAACGCCTAAGATGGTCTAATAACCCAAACATCAGGCTATTTTTGAAGACTTATAAAGTCCTTGGGTATTTTGAAAACATGTCAGACAAGACAACACTGGATTCCAATGACTTCATATACCTGCTATAAAAAATTCTTCATTTGTGTACAATGGGAAAAGAACATAATAAAGGATTGTTCCTTTTTATGCAGAAAGAATGGAAAATGGAAATAAATACCACAGACAGAAAAAGGTGCTTGATTGATGGCTTTATTTTTGAAATGGATTTCAGTGAAGTAGAATCATTAGTGACATCAGATTTACAAGTCGGAAGTTGAAGAAGTCCAGCCCAACATGAATTGTAAAGCAAATATCATGAGGCAAAGAATAAACCAACAAAGGTCTTTCTTTGTTCCAAATAATTGCTTAATTATTCAGTTGAAAACACTATGACAATAATTTGTGAATGTAGAGATGAGAAGACACATTATTAACAGGGTTGAATCAGACCTGAATGGGAGAAGAAAATGGTGGGTTATAATAAAAATGATGTACTATTATAATTTTAATATAGTAACAAAATTCTCTCTATACAGGTAATGTTACTTACTAAAACCCATTAAATATCACATGGAGCAGAAAATAAAATTTAAGCAAAATACATTTATAATATTATCCATGTTTTACAACGTAAAATTTTTTAAGCGCTTCAACAAACTACATTTTCCCATAAAAAAATCTAGACATTACCTTAATGTTTGTTGTTTCCAAATAGTGTCCTAATTCATAGTATGATTTTCAAACATCTTAATCATAAACCTAATGACTAAGTGTTCATTTTCTGATTCTTCCTTTCTACTAATCATAACCTGAAATCAACTGGAATGAAATGGACAATGTATTTATAACAAATTAAACTATTTTGCCTTTCATATTTGAACTGTAAGATATTCCTCTATTATCTGACATTGTATGACATGAATATTCCCTTTTCTCAGAAATTGGAATGCTTCAGGATGTGTGTAAATCGATAAGTTGACATTCTAAAAACCCTGTTATTTTATAATTTTATACATCTTTATGTTAGAAATATGCTATTGGTTTTGCCTTAAATTTTATTGGTTTCAACCAAAATTTCTCATTGGTATTGCTTAAAATTTGAGTTTTATAACACACTGTGCTATGAGTCACATGAGCAAGGCTCTTGACATACTGACTCTAACTTGTAAGTGTGCATATGGTTTCCTTTATTCTGTAAACAAGTTCCCAGATGGACATGTGTAGCTCTATCAAGACTGTATTTAAGAAAGATGAATTTTAAACACTATCTAGAAAGTCTTCATTGTCCGCACTGCCTGTGCTCATGAGTTCATGAGCATTCACAATACTTGCTATGGCATTTATGCCTTATAACTTGCAAGAATCTTTTAACTGTATATTGTCTATTACATTATCATATATATTTTGTAGATCTATGATAAAACCAATGTTAATGAACTTAGAAATAATTTATGGTTGAATAGTAATTGACAGGCTAAGATAGAAACACAGGGATCTCCTTTACCTCTAAACCCAGACAGTCTATTAACTGGGGCAGAGAATATAATTCTCTTATCAGGATCTGAATGAATAATATTATTCAGGAATAAAGCATTGATTTCTTAATTTGAGTTTTAGCCTGGTTATTGGCTCATTTCTCTTCTTTTTTATACTTTTAGCATCAATAACTTTTATTTTTTGAGAATTTCATATGTACATATCTGCATTTTGACCAAATTCACTCCCCTTTCTTCTCCTTCAAAATAATATGTGCTATAAACATATTATTGTGTATATATATACAGAGTTGAGATTAGCTGAGTATCAGGAATAATGGTTGTCAGGCCAGGAGAGAAGACTGATATACTCTTCCCAGACCCACCTCTTGATTGGGTTTAATCAGATTCTTTTCATTCCAGCATTTCAATAAGTAACTATACTTCCCGAATAATGAAGGCTATTGGGGTCCAGCCCCAAATAACCCTCTCCCAGGGTCTGCGGGAGGGTCTACAACTAGCTGGAAATCTAATTAAGGATATCAAAAGAATCTATGCACACTGTGCTCTTTCAGTTCGTTTACTTTATTATTCTATATAAGCTAATTCCCTGTGTCTGATCTCTCTGCTGTTCTCTAATTTTTTCTACTGCTTCTCTAAATCTACAGCTTCTTTTCAGCTCCCAGTCTTCTCTCTTGCCTGACTTCTCACATTTTTAACTGGAGACTCCTTGCAATCCTGAGAAAAATTTCAAAACCTTCAAGGTCATAGAGCATTCCTAGAATAGAGGATAAGGAGCAGAACCATCACCATAGTAAAGCAAGGTTCCAAGGTCTCAAGACAAGAGGTAGGGGGCACAGTGCTCAGTGCCACAAACTCTGAGATATACGTTTTTACAGAAGACTTGGCAAATGAAGAATTGGCAAGCTTTTCTTAGGTTGTTTTGTGTTAGTAACCTTGATAGACACCTGCGATTCTGATCTTGTGCATAACTGTAGCTAGAGTTTTCCTGTCTGGCCCACAGTCAGGACAAATCTCTGTCACCCGCAAGTCCCACAGCTGCTCAGACCCAACCAAGTAAACACAGAGACTTATATTGCTTACAAACTGTATGGCCGTGGCAGGCTTCTTGCTAACTGTTCTTATATCTTAAATTAATCCATTTCTATAACTCTACACCTTGCCATGTGGCTCGTGGCTTAATGGCATCTTCACATGCTGCTTGTCATGGCACGGCTGGCAGTGTCTCCCTCTGCCTTCCTGTTCTCTCCACTCTCCTCTCTGTTAGTCCCGCCTATACTTCCTGCCTGGCCACTGGTCAATCAGTGTTTTATTTATTGATCAATCAGAGCAATTTGACATACAGACCATCCCACAGCACATAACTGTAAAGTTTTAAACTTATGATCTATTTACAAAGACCTTTAGTCTAGTTTGAACTTGCTCTGAGCTGAATGTGTGCAGTTTGTGTTAGACTGAGGAGAGATTACTATTTTCTGTGTTAGTCTGAGCAAAAGGAACAAAGCAGCTTTAAGTGTCCACAGTCTCATGGGAAAATGAATCTGGCTATAAAGCATATTCTAATATATTTTCTATATATCAAAATTACAGCTAAATGAAAAGTCATCTTCCTGACCACCCACAGATATATGTGCCCATAAGATTAAGATGTAATCATGAGATTACATATATACATTTTATGAAAATGCATGGTAATGGGAAAATATCATATCTGTTGTTGCACAAGAAGTTTACAACAAGAAACAGCCAATTCATTCAAAAGGCAGTAATTCCAAAACACCTTGCATGATCGTATCCTCCACCAGTAACCTTGGTTCTGGTAGGTTGACCTTCTGAACACTAGTTGTCACCTGCTGTATACTCTTATGGCCTTTTGCTACCAGCAACTCTCAATACCTGAAGAATTACATTGGACTTTACTTCGATCTGATGGGTTAGTTCTCTTTCTTTTTCTCAACTGACAGTACCAGTCAGTTTTTGAACTAAACACATATCCAGATCCATCTTACCTCTTTAAACATTTCCCGTGGTTAGTAACCCAAAGGATTATAAGGTAATCCTTTTCCAGCATCATACTGTGGAAGATCAGTATCAGTGTCTACTTCTGTTTCAGGTGGCACATATCGGCGATGATGTCTCTGCAAATACAGAAAGAGAAAGTTAAAGATTTGAGACCACATGACTATAACTACTATATCTGTCATTAATGAATTGTATGGCCTGGAGTCACTGTAGATTTATGTGTGAATTACATGATGCTATTCATACAGCTTTGTGAGATTTTATATTATATGCAGGAGATCAAGTTTCAAAGAAGGTAAAAACAATATATTTATAGCTTATTAGTTTTTTCTTTACAAGTTACACTACTGGTGAAAGGAAAACATAGAAAATGAGCTTTAAATCTCTTTTATGATGTTATCTTCTTCTGACCACCCCTGAATCCTTGAATCTACAGGGAAGTTACTTCAAACTTAGAGCTTCTCTACAACACTGTTGAGTTCATCAGCCTCTGGTCTCTTGTGCTGCCTATACTTCTGACTATTCCAATGAATCTCTCTTCTGTCACAGGTATCCTGAATCATTTTAAGCTTTGTATATTGTGTATTAGAGAAGAAATTTTGGCCATATCCCATTGATTTGATACAATTTAACGCAGCACCAAAAAAAAAAATGTCAAGCTAGTCTTAGCAGTTATCTGTCACTCTCACCAAAGGACTGGAAAAAGACAAAATGATGTGTCCCTCAATAGAGTGTTTGGGGAAGAACATGAAAGGCACTAGAAATAATGTCAAATTTAATCACGGAGTTACATGACAGCCTTATGCAGAGAAGTATTCACAGCTTCCTCCCTAGTCTCTTAAGATCAACAATGAACTGAAAGTTCAGCTAATAGCCTAACTGTCATCATAGAGCCTTTGTCCAGTGACTGATGGACGCAGATGCAGCAGAGATCCACAGCTAGGCACCAGGCTGAGCTCTGGGAATCCAATTGATGAGAGAGAGGAGGGATTCTGCAGGTGAGGGACGTTGAGATTATAATGGGAAGACATGCAAAGATGACCGCCCACACTAGTGGAAGCCCATGAACTGTAGACTAGTGGCTGTGGAGCCGCCATGGGACTGGACTAGGCCCTCTAGATTTGGAAGACAGTTGTTTGGCTCAAACTGTTTGGGGGGCACCCAGGCAAGGGGATCGGGATCCGTTCCTGGTGCATGGGCAGGCTTCTGGGAATCCGGTGCCTGTGGTGTGATGCCTTTCAATATTAACTGTGATATTTCTACTTGGCCTTGCTCAGCCTTGGTGCAGTGAGAAGGGGCTTGGACCTGCCTAGGCTCAGTGAGCTGAGCTCTGCTGACTCCTCATGGGAGACCTTGATTTGGGAGATGTGGAGATGCGGGGTGGCTTGGGAGAGAGGGCTGGGGGGTGGGAGGATAAAGGTGGGATCTGTGGGTGGTATGTAGAGTGAGTGGAAAATTTCTTAATAAAGAAAAATGAAAAAAAATATTAATCTCAACAAAGATAGAAAGCAAAACAGAACATTTCAAATTCTGGCTTTAGTGTCAGCTAAATAATTACAAACTTCAATTTTGTGTCTTTAGTATAATAAATACATTCTCTGTTTTAAAACAACACATGCTTAATTTAAATTCATCAAGTGTTCATGCTATTATGAATCCTACAGACTCTAACTGTCTCTGACAAACTACCAAGTCATATATTAATATACACTTCTAAGATAAACATCACACAGCCATTCAGTTATTTAAACATTTCTGCTTTATGTTTTCATTCACTACCAAGGATGCATTAGAAATGTGTGTGTTGCTGTAGATACAGGGGTAAAGATGACAAACACACATTGTGTAATGTAGTTTATGACATATATCTATGCTGGGAGCTATTAGTGCTTGTCAAGAACTTATTAATGCCTTTTTTTTCTTTTCATAAAATGAGGTTCCAGAGGTGTATGTGATTTCTACCATTTTTTAATTGCATAAAGTGTTATCATTTAAAAAAAAAAGAAATACAACTACTTAGGTGAAGACAAATATTAATGAGAATGTTGGGAGCCAGAACAACACAAGACTTCTTAGAAGCCCCGATGAAAGGACAAAAGGAACTTTAACTCTGTGTCCTGGTCCAGGAAAGACTTGGCAAGGACGGCCTGAGCCTGGAGTCAGTGCCGCTCTGCTAAGCTTGGACATTTCCCTCCTGCGGATACAGGGTGCTGTACTTCACTATAAACTAGCTTGGCACAAGACACAGCTTGTGTAAGACCTCCTGAGCCCAGGTTTTCTCTTCCCTATCTTCTACCTTCTCGTTCTCATCCCTAGGTATACTCTCTGCCTGGACTCTTTTATTGTAACAACCTACTGGTCCAGCTCAAGAGAAAGTCAATTGACTTTTAACAGTAAACTGGTTATCTTAGAGTGACATTGTAGAATGGTTCCCTAAATTATTTCATACGAGACTGAGCACTTTCATAGAGAATCAAAAACAAGTGAAATCTTTGGAGACATTATTTGTTGGTGATACATGTTCATCTTCACAAAGTACCATTGCGTCTTCCTATGGAGGAGATGCTTGAGAATAATATATAAGTTGTACAACATAATCAAAACAGTCCTTACATGACTTCTCTCTCCATGATCTCTCTCTCCATGATCTCTCTCACCATGATCTCTCTCACCATGCTTAGACTGTCTCTGTAAAAATGAAAAAGAAATAAATAATAATTCAGTTCATGGCCCTGCTGTGGTGGTACAGGCCTTTAATCCCAGTACTTGGGAGGCAGATGAAGGTGGATCTCTGTGAGTTCGAGGCCAGCCTGGTCAACAAAGCAGATGCCAGTATATCTCAACACACACACACACACACACACACACACACACACACACACACACACACAGAGAAAATTCAGTTCATGTATGATTATGAAGTTCCCAAGTCAATGAGAAGATCTTACCTTTTTAGAACGGTCAGCAGTCTAGGGGGAAAAAGAGAAACAAGATTAGAGAACACACACCACTTTTTTTTTCATATTGACTCTAAATTTGCCATTTTTTATATAATGATATTGGAAAGCATTAAAAATCAGACTTCTCTGTGAATAATTTATCCTATTTAGTAATCATTTACTTTAGTCTCTATGTCTTTAAAGTGTGCACTGTAGTGAAATTAATTTATACAGATGGAGGAACGACAATGGAGAGAAAAAAACCTGAGTTTTTCTTTTATAATGATAAATAGTAATTGTTCAAAATCTGCCCAATACTGAAATATTTGGGTTATAAAATCCTTTTCCATTTCCCTATATTTTATAGTTGAATTTTTTCTTCATGTGTATTTTGTAGAAAAATGTGACAAATGGTTATTTTTTTTCTTTTTTTTTTGTTTTTTTTGGAGACAGGGTTTCTCTGTGTAGCTTTGGTGCCTGTCTTGGATTTCACGCTGTAGACCAGGCTGGCCTTGAACTCACAGAGATCCGCCTGGCCCTGCCTCCCGAGTACTGGGATTAAAGGCGTGCACCACCACCGCTGCCTGGCGACTAATGGTTATTTTATAAACAATGTTTATTAAAACATTGTTTCGGACTGGGGGGAATTATCACGTTTTTATTTCACAGTTTTCAAATTTTAGATATAATTAAAGAGAGAACGAGCACGACAGTAGGGGGGTGTGCCGGAGAGACGCAGGATCTTTTCACTGACACAGCAGCAAAGAAAGATATGCGGATGTGAAGTCTGCACTGGGCAAATCTACGCTTTCATGATGATATAAAAGGCTCATAACTTCAAGTCGGAAAAGACAGCTCGTTAAGAGGAATAAATCAGCAAGCACAAGGCCCTGGGTTTGGCCCTCAGCTCCTGGAAAACAACAACAACAACAACAACAATAACAACAACAACAAACCCCAGGAATAAATGAGCTGTAGAAGGTATAAGAGAAAACTCCCATTGAGATGTAGGACACCCATTGGGGTTCATTATTAATAATCTCATTCTGTGCTCAGTCTCCTTACTTCACATGTACCAGAGGTTTTATTTTTTTCAAGTATAATTTCAACAGCTTTCAATTTCTCCGTTATTGATTACTTTTCCATTTTTTTTTCATATGAAAACACACTTCCGTGTTTGGAACTAGTTACTAAGAACTTCTAGATAATGTGTAAACTTACATAGATTGATTCCAGAAAAATCAATGGATGAAAAAATTCACAGTAGTAAAGCTTCATTCAAATATAAGTTACTCAAACATTACTCAGAGTGTTAGGAACAAGAGCAAATTTTTGGTTAATTGCTGAATGCCCCTTCTTCACACTTTCTGGATGTACTTACCAGCGTGGAGACCAGGAGAGCCATGATCAAGGCAAAGATAAGGAGCCTCATGCTTACTGAACCCTGTAAAAGCAACATTTTATAACCATCTTCTTTGCAGCTTCCACACAAAGGCATTGATGAATATGCTGTGCTTTTAGTCAATTGTAAATACCCTCAGTGTTAGCAATGATTCAATGGGGTAGTAGGCCAATTAGAAATGAGCTGATAAGAGTGAGCTGATAAGAGAACACTAAAGTTAAGTGTAAACACACTAATTGACAGCATAATGAATTATTTATGACCATTTAGAAATTAAAATAAAAATACTAGCGAGAGTCTTATAGTATAGTTAATGAAAATGATTCAATGATCTTTACTTAGAATTTTCATATTAATGATAGCTTATAAAAAGTTAACTTGTAAAAGAAAATAGAAAATACATTCATAGTTATGCAGAGAAATTTACTTTTAACAGTTTATTTACACAAATTATAAAATATGAACATTGAGGGAAGATAAAATAAGAAGTCTTTCAAAGATAGGATAGAAGGCAAATAGACAGAGAGACAGACAAGTAGTCACAAAGAAAGACACACGTACACAAGTTGATATCAAAATGTATATTAATTGATTTATTGTCTGAGAAAATATTTACTAAACACAAATATAATGTTTGAAATATCAAAACTCTTTTATGAAATGTTATTAGATAAATTGAAATGAGTTAAAGAGAATGAATAGGTGACATGTGCATCATTAATAATGTACGTATTGATGAATGAAAGATGTGTTGTCTGTGCTAAAAAATATTATGGAAAGTTGGTAAAATAGCAACAACAAAAAAGAGAGTTGATTGTTGAAATAGAATAACTCAGGGAAGTTGTTGTTTGTGTAGCAAATTCATTCAAATTGAAAACATCCCTCCTGAAAGATGAGGAAAGCTTGCTTGCAGAACTCAGGAAGCTAAAACACCTTAAGACTATGGAAACTCAAAAAGACACAGTATCAGAAACTCCCTGAGTGTGCATAAGCAGCAAGCTAGTGCTGAAGAATATGATGCTCCTGGGAGGAAGTTCACTAAAGTATGACAGAGGGCTACAGAAATGCAGATTTGGTGAGTCCTCAGTCATACTGAGATCGTTTTCACAGTGGCACAGTTGCTTTTGGGCCCTCCCATGCTCCTGCAAGAAACCCCTACACAAGTTCCTATGCAATCCTAGTAGGCTCAGTTCAGTACCAAACAGGCGAGTGAGAATTCTTTCATTTCCTCTGTGGTCTGTGATCAGTGCACTATCTTGGATGAGCAGATATTTGTTCTCGTGTCTCTGAGAAACATCACCCAATGCACTTCTGTCTTGGATTTTGACAAGCACAAACACTTTCACAATGGAACTTGTGCTGTGTTCCTATGAATTTTAAGCTAACATAGAAGATTAATGTAGAAGTCATTATTGAGAAAGTGAATATTGTCTAGTGAAGATGAAATGAAAATAAGGAAGATACAGTGATTTCTAGAAAACAGGTGAGAAGGAATATATCACTCCTAATTCCACATCATTTGTTGGAAGATTTCTGGAGTCTGCTCATAGGACTCATACAGGTGCTATATGGGGCCCCCATATATTAAATTATTTTTGAATAAAACTTTACAGTAGTTAAATGCTTTATCACAGTTTACATTTGATCAGTTTTCACAAAGAACAATTTAGCCAAGACAGCAGAGAAGAAGGCACACAAACATTTACCTTTACCCAGGATGAGCCTAAAGTGTCTGAGCAGCTGAGTTGCAGCCTCCAGATGGCAAGCCTACCCAGAAGGCTGAACATTTAAACACACCGAAACACCAAGCCTGCTATTCAGAAAGTGCCAATTACAAGGTCATGCTAAGGAACCTGAAGATAATGCCCAAAATCTGTCTCTAAAAACTCCGGTAATCAACTTGAAAAGGTGATTTTTACAATAGGAGTTTGTGAAGAGCAGGTGACCGGGAAATAACAGGAAAAGGGCCTCTTCTAGGCATTTGTGAATAGTCAGGACAGCTCATTCTGAAGTAAAGAATCAGAGAAATAATGGAAATATCAAAGCCATATTTCTGTAGAATCACTATTATTTTCTGTCTTGGGAAACACAGTTTCAAATCAGGGAGATCTTTTAGGAAATTTTACTGAGTGACATCATTTTTTTTCCTACTCAGTAAAAACAATGATGTATATGACAATACTTGAGCCCAATGTTTATTTCACATGTGTTTCCTGAAGAAAACTATTCAAATTACACTTTTACAATATTTTAGAGTATTTTCTGCATAGGTTAAAAGCAAACATTTGCCCAAATACATTATTGTCTTGTTGAATTTAAACAATAAAAGTACTGTTGGTACTATGTGTCTCAAAAATAATTGTGTCCTGACAATTGGGAATTTAATTTATTGCTTTTGAGTTTTTCTGCACTCGTGAGTCTGAATGGAAGTCATATATTCACACAATAGAGGAAAAAAAGAAAACACTGTGCATTATGTTCTTGGGAAACTTTGAAATCTACTGGCTAGCTACTGTTCTTATTTCTGAGTACCATAGACACTATTGCTTGCCCATAGGCAATGCATCTCTAGAACTTTCTCAAGACTGTGAAATTACACAGAGTGCAGAAATAATTTAAATATGTCTGATGTTTTCATTGAAAATAGTTTTTTATATACTATATTCTCATTATTGTTTCCCTTCCTCAAACTTTCTCCAGAGCCTCTCCACTTTTCCAACCCTTTCAAATCCACACCCTTTCTGTCTCTCTCATTAGAAAACCAACAGACATCAAAAAAAGAAAGGAAAGGAAAAAAAAAGTAACGATAAAATAAAAACAACCAAATGTGAAAAGAACAAAACAAACAAATGAACAGAAAAAAGAGCCAAAGAAAAAGCACAAGAAACACACATATATGCCAAGACAATATTCACACACAGAGAAACTGCATAAAGACACAAAAACCAGAAAGCATAATATATAAGCAAAAGGCCTTTAAGGGAGAAAAATACCCAGACAGCATTGTAAGACAAAAACAAAGCAATCTTTCAAAAATGTCATTGAGGTCATTTTGTGTTGGCCATCTAAAGCTGGGCATGGGGTCTGCTCTTAAGACTGCTTTGTATATTCAGTGAAACTCCATGGGATAAAACTAAGTTTTCCTTTGTGAGGGGTTATCAATTGGAGATAGGTTCTGGGTTAGGGATTGGGGACTTATGTCTATTTCCCCTCTCTATCTCGGGATCCCCATCTGGATTAGAACTGTGCTAGTCCTATGCATGCTACCAACAGTCTGATTAAAACAAACAAACAAACAAACAAACAAACAAAAAACTCTACTTATTTTGAATTGTTACATGACATTTTTTACTCTTCTCTTTTGCTCTCTAATTACATTCTCCCCTAATCCTTTCATCTCTAATTCACTCACCTAAAACTGGAGTCATGGTGTTAACAGATCTGACCCTAAAAAACAATATTCAAAATGCTCTATACCAGTGGTTCTCAACCTTCCTAAAGCTGTGACCCTTTATTTAATACAGTTTGTCATTTTGTGATGCCTTCCAACTGTGAGATTGTTTCACTGCTACTTCATAACAAGTTTTGCAACTATTATGAATCATTAAGTAAATATCTGTGTTTTCTGATGGTCCTAGGTGACCCCTGTAAAAGGACCCTTCAACCCTCACATTGGGGGACACATCCCACAGGTTGTGAACCATTGTCCTATACTATGACCTACTTCAGGAAACACACAGTGGTTGAAATATTTGAAAATTATAATTAAATTTAAAGTTTATTCATTTAGGTAGGAACAGTATAATGAAAGCATTATTTCACTCATTATTTTGTGTGGTCATTTCCAGCTGTTTAAGGATGGAATGTGATGGTGGAATAGCATTCTTTCAACACTGCAGTGTGCTCTTGTCATAGTTATAGCTGTGTGATCAGGAAGAGTAGGAGATTGCTCTAAAGTTTCATGTAACAGAATATGACTGATATTTCCTTCCTATCCAGAGCCAACACTGTGGCCTTTAATAAAAGTGTGTCATTAATCTACAAAGGAAGCACCAATAAATGACTATAGGTTTCTGGCAAGGGTTTTATGTTATTAACACTTAAAGTTGCAACATCAAATGGATATTTATAGAAAATATCATGTTGCGATTCCTTTGCCTCTCCCACTTCCTCTTCTCTACCACCTCTACCTCTACACTTCATCACTAACCCTAGCTGTGTAATTACTTTACATTTGAAATATTAGATTGACTGTACTGTTTATTTTCCTTCCCTATACCCATTTTTATTGAAGAGCATTTTGAATATTATCTAGTACTGCCTACATTTGTAAATAGTTATACAATCTTAAAAATAATACAATCTCAGAGTTGTATGGATTTGCATTTCCCTGATGACTATGGATGTTGAACAATTCCTTAAATGTTTTTCCACCATTTGAGATTCTTCTGTTGAGAATTCTCTGTTTAGATCTGTACCCCATTTTTAATTGGATTATTTTGTGTTTTGATGTCTAGTTTCTTGAGTTCTTTATATATTTTGGATATCAGCCCTCTGTCAGATGAGGGGTTGGTGAAGATCTTTTCCCATACTGTAGGCTGTCCTTTGTCTTATTTACTGTGTCCTTTGTCTTACAGAAGCTTCTTAGTTTCAGAAGGTCCCATTTATTAGTTGTTGCTCTCAGTGTCTGTGCTACTGGTGTTATATTTAGGAAGTGGTCTCAAAGTGCCAGTGTGTTCAAGGCTACTCCCCACTTTCTCTTCTCTCAGATTCAGTGTAACTGGATTTATGTTGAGGTCTTTGATGCACTTGGACTTGAGTTTTGTGCACGACTATAGATATGGATCTATTTGCATTTTCCACATGTTGACATCCAGTTATGCCAGCACCATTTGTTGACGATGCTTTCACCTAACTAGACCCTCTGAATGTGGGTGACAGCTGTGTGGCTTGGTCTGTTTGTGAGGCCCCTGGCAGTGGGACCAAGTATGAACTGGCTTTTATGGAGCCCATTCCCTATGGTGGCATACGTTGCTCAGCCTTGATGCAGGGAGAAGGACTTTGTTAACTTTTCCTGGGAGGCCTTACCTTCTCTGAGAAGTAGATGGGGGAGTGGGGTGGGGGTAAGGTGGGGAGAAGGGGAGGAGGTGAGGGAGGGGGAACTGTGGATTGTGTGTTAAATGAAAAAATTTAAAAACTAACAAAAAACCAAAACAAACAAAAAACACAGACAAAAATACAATCTCTCAGGTTTGAAGTTTTCTCACTTAAGAATATTGTATGAATGATTTCTAGGATCTCTTCTAGTCTTTACTTTTTGAGTGGTGGTTTACTTTATTTTACTCTTTTTATTGCAATTTTCTCCTTTTATGCTATGTATATGACCTCACCTGTTACTTTTAGGGGTCACTCAAAACTTATGTTTGCATATTTCAGACCCATCACCCAAATCCTAGGACATAGTGCACTGATTGTATTTTCTTGTCCCAAGGCTGTTGAGAAATATCAGTGGGTATGACTCTTTTTTGTAAAAACTGTATGTTGAGCAAGACTGGGTTGCTGTACATTGCTTCTTATATACTTGTGGTCTAAAGCTTACCTTACTCCAAAAATTTGCTTTATTTTAAGCCTCTAGTTTTTCTATTTTTTTTTACTGAAAAATTCTCTTGCTTTAGTTTATTATTCATGTTTTTCTTGATCATGATTTTGTTTAATTTCCTGGCTCAGACCAATCTGTAAGTACACTGATTAAAACATTTAAAGTTGCTGAGAGAGTCTCAAGGAGAGGCTGTAACTATTGCACAAGATGTAAAGCATTTTACTGAGAAAATTAAAAGGAAATGTTGCATGAGGAAGGCATGCTCACTTTGTATTAGTTTTCTTGGAAATCATACGTTGTTGCCTGTGATATTGACAATCCAGAGACCTAGCACAAGAACACACAAGGAAGTTAAAATATTTCCTAAAATGGCTTAAGACATTGGAAGAATTTCAACATTTTGTTTCCTAGATGCTCTTTGGCTCAGAATGCTCACAGACTTAGAGAGAATATCACCTGAAAACAACAAACAAACAAAACCCAACAAAATATAATAGTCATTGACTTTGGTTTCTCAAGGACTATAACACAGATTTGACTATCAGGATTGTCATTGTCTACCATAAATTTAGTGTGATGTTAATGTAATACCTGTTCAGAAGAAAATGATGGTTAGTCAAATGGTAAAGTTATTATTTGAAAAAAGAAATTATCTTTTACAGACAGAGTAACAGAAAGAAATATTTAAAAATAACCAGCATCAAACACAAACAGGTAAATATTTTTAAGAGTATCAGTCATTAAGTGGACAATGAAATTTGAGACCTACCATTTGAAAGTCTTTGCAAACCAAGTACTTTGAGGCCTCCTTCAGTTTCTGCTGTGGTACTTCTGCAAAGACTCTGCATCCCTCTAAGTTTGGTTCTGTTGTTTTTTTTTTTCTTACTACTATCTCCTTGAAATGCTTTCTATCACTGCAAATAAGAAAAAAAGAATGGAAAGAAAAAATGCCCATACATGGTCCTGTTTAAATTACTCAGTGCTAAGATAATTGTTCTCTGGAAACAATCATGGTCCAAATGCCTCTCTCCTGAGAACCTTCCATGCACCCCTACTATCTCTGTAGAACAAGTCATGAGACCGAAGACAACATTCCTTGCTTGTCACTGTTTGACCCCTTTCTTCTGGTCCAGATGAACTGCTTGAACTAATTTAGCTACTTGGTCCTCACACCCAGGACTCCAGTCTCTCCATATTTATCCTTGAATTCTCTTTTTTTTTTTTTTTTTTTTTTTGATCAGGTCAACCCAGTCTTCACCTGTATCACTGTTCTGCCCAGAACTCATGACTCTGTGCATCTTCTTTTCCTCTTTCTAATCATCATTTGAAATTAACCAACTATCCCTTCTCTCTCTGTTCTTCTGTATCACAGATTTGTAAAGTGCTCATTACTCTTCAAGTGATGGGATTTCAACGACATCAGCATTCAGTTATATCATGTATTTTGTTCATATTGACTTCCTATATCCCTTTCTAGTCCCTCCCTTCTTGCTAGTTATCTTCCTTTCCCCAAATTATCTCCCTTCCAATTTCAAATTTAATTTACTATTCTCTATCTAATTTCTGCTGTTTGTCGTATCTTGATTTGTATCACAGTTGACATTTCAATCACCATGTAGACATAGCCTATTCATTCATTTCTCTAGTTTCTACTACTTCTCATTTTAATGACATCTTTTCCACCATACAAGTTCCTTAGCACCACCTCCCTACTTCAAGTCATTAAATATCTGTCTTAGATTCAGTCACAATTTCGTATAATCACTTCCTTTAGCAGATCATTGGGTTTACGTTATCATAATGTTTCAAAATCCAAAATACTTTACAATGCTTCTTTATTTTAAATCTTTAATATCATTTCATGTTTCCAATGAGTAATGTCAATAAAATATCTGAAATTCACAAGAATTCATGATTTGGTTCTATCAAATATCTACCACAATAACTTGTACGGTCTACACTTTTTGGGTCCTCAGAGATGTCATATTGTACCGCTGATTGATATTTCAAAATTCTACTTATTCTTTGTGACCTAGCTATAGTAGCAAACTCATCTTCCTACATTCATCAAATATGTACCATTTTGCTTTTAGACAAATTAAATTCTATACGTTGAAACAAAAATGCTACATTCAAAATTGAGAGTTTTTTTTTTCACAACAAAACCTCTGAAAAGTTAAAGTCTGGGCTGGAGGACTTACATGTGACTCAATAAAATTACTTGTAGACTGATGTGAAGTGGATATGACAACATTGCTATTAAATATAACATGACTGAACAAGGTATTTGACCATCTGCTGTCTTCATTTCTTACATGTTAAATGAGAGAAAAGAACAATTTCAAATTGTTTATGATAATAATTCTGGATTTAGTGGCTAATATACACATAACAATAAGTAAAATAATAGTCTGTAATTACTATGATGGTTATTATAACTGAAGTAGAAAATAACTGCTTATTAAATAAATAAATCTCTATGACTATATTCAAGAAAAAGGCAGAAAGGAAGGAGAGAACGGAATTAGAAAGAGAGAGGGGGAGAGAGAAAGAGAAAGAGGAGGAGACAGAAAAGGTAACACATTTACTGGTGTTGATTGCCGAAACCTGAGGCTTTGGATACTTTAGTGTCTGATTCTCTGACCTTTTTGCAAACCTTTTGATACAGATTCATAGTTTTATTTTCTATACGAATTTTACAGATTCCTTCTCTGATTTGTTTTAGTGCTGTATAAAATACATCGCTTTGTGTAGTAAATATTGGTTTGAATTATCTATTTTTTCCCAAATCCGGTGAATGTGAGTGATAAAGAGTTTGCTGCACATGACTAAGCTATCTTATCATCATTGAGCTCTTAGTGCTCAGGTTAAGATGAAATCCTGACCTCTGTAAAGCGCTGTGTATCTCCGATAGCTATAGATAATTGCCCCACAACTGAGGTGAAAGCCCCCACCAGGATGCAAAGAGAACTGAATCTACAGCAACTGGGTACTAGGCTGGAGGGCCAACCAGTTATTCTAAGTTATTGGACAATTTCATTTCCTGGATGCGTTTCCTACACCAGCTTCTGAATTGTTGCTTTGTTTAATGTACCCCAGAATTTCTTGGGACGGACAATTGAAAGAAACCATTTTTTAATCATGTGGTCTTCTTGGAATTGAAGGGACTTCTTGAATGTTTGACAAACCACAAAATTAGCATGTCATTAAATACAGTATATATACAGTCACAGAAGCAGATAGAACATCATCCACCCAGCTTCTCCTTCACTCTTGGCCTCCACTAAAGGTAAGAATTTCAGACATAATTTTGACATATTATTTTGATAATTTATTTAAAACTAGATTAGGTCATAGAAATAATACAATTACCTAAATACAGTTTTATGAATTAAATATTTAAGAAGTGATACGATTATTTTAAAAGCTAGGCTTAAAAATGCAGAAATTGCCTAGAAAGATTTGATACAAATACATTGACTATTAGCTTCGCAAAAATGAGAAAATGTAATAATAAATACAAGGACAATGAGTAAAGAGGAGACTGAGAATTTATTTCTTATAAGCTATCTTATTTGATTTGATGTATTTTAGTAATAAAATGCACTCAAATTATATCATAGATAGATGATATTTATTAATAAGGCAACAATTAGAAGCTGCAAATTACATGTTTGTGAACAAAAAGATAGTAAGCATAAAACTTGTCCAGGCTCTTGGAATTCTTGATCTAGCTCATAATATTTCAAAAAATATTAAGACACGTGGAAAATAGAAACAAAGTCTTCTATTTGTAAAAGAATTCTAGAAATCAGAAATGACTTAGAAGCAGTGATCATGGAAATACGATGAATTGAAAGAACAGTGGCCTATACCATACCAGATAACAATAACGTTCTTGTTTAAAAATAGGTATATAAAATGGTAAGGATAAAATATAAGAACTGCCGTGTGATTCTCCCTACATGCATAATCTATAAGGGTACAACTTTCTTTTAAACTAATACAATTGAATTATATGGAAACCCACAGAGGAGGCTTTAGAGAAATACAGGTTAATAATGAATTATGCAACATCCGTCAGAAAAACCAAAAACTAATAGAATAATTTTCACTAGTAGGATAATTTTCCACCTTCAAGTATTGGAAAGAATGCTTTGTCAAAATATTAAAAATTTTCATTTTTCATACTGAGATCACTCACAAGCAATGCAGCAATTTATAAACATTGTCTATCAATTCATTCTAGAAGTGAGGCTCCCTAGTGCTGAGATCTTGATATTCTCTTCACTGTCTGGCCTCCAGTAAGTGCTAAATAGTTTTAAATAAATGGATCATCAAAGGTTTCCATAGTTATGACTTCTTCATAGCTTCTGTAAGTCATCTATATTCCTGTTAACAAAAGAGAACTAGCAAAAAAGAATGGATAAAAGCTGTGAGCTGAAAATCCTGCTGGTGGCTGCTGAAGTCTGAATTTGATGTTTAGTAATAGGAGTATTTAGGAGCCAGAGCAGGGATTGACTTTAATAGACTGACTAATCTCTTATGACTTCTTCATCTTTTCATTCAAAGGACTTGACAGCCATGAAGGTCTTTATCCTTGCCTGCCTTGTGGCACTTGCTCTCGCAAAGGAGGTATGTAAAGAAGCTTCCTAAGTAATTAAGATGTAGAGAATTCGGTCTGCTCACTTATAGACAGTAACAGCAGTGACAGCTCAATGTATGATTAATGGAGAGTTTCAAATCTATTTAATCACTGCTTCTTTGAGAGTCACGTAGTGTCACAAAGTTTCTGTAGTGTCTCGAAGCTGGGACAAATGTTTACTGCATTATTGTACCACCGATTCCCTAACAAAAAGTAAAACAGACAAATAAGAAACAAAACAAGGCACTAGAAATAGAAATACATGAAAAAAATATGACTCCTCAGAAGTAGACTCATACATGCAACTTGAGTATCTCATTCTGGTGACAGAGTGTATGCATCTCTTTAGATGACCAGGTCAAGTCTTACTGTGTCTGTCCAAAGATATTCAGAGGAAGGAAAACAATTGAGAATTGTGGTAGTCTCATAGGCATAATAAAAAAGATTTTAGTAGAAATTAAAGTAACTTCTTTTTTGTCACTCATCAAAAATTATGCACAAATTCACCTAATGTAAGAATGTACCAATAAAATTTTGCTAAATTATCAGAGAGAGAGAGTAAATATAAGCTTTCAAGATTCTAAAAGGCATATAACAATTTTTTTTTGCTTTTTAAGTTTCTGAAACAGGTAGATGACATAAAAGTCAAATAGGAAGCATGTTTAGTAACAAGGTAGATATAGTCACTAATAATGTTTTTGTTTGTTTGTTTATTTCTTTTTACAAAAGGAATCACTCAGCATATCCTCTGAGGTAAGAGGTTTAATTAAGCACATTTTCTAACCCTATAATAACTACATTATCTGGAAGTCCTAATTGGATCCAAAAATGAAAATATATGTATTATTAATTTGTTTTACATTCTGAGTGCATTTCCAACAGTGAGGTAAGACAATTGTCACTCAGAGGTAGCTTCTAGACTTAGAACAGTGAAGTGTTGTCTTTCTGTTAAGTTACATTGTGTTAGTCACACTATACCATATCCCACTTAGGTAAATGTGCTTTGCATTATATTTGAGGCATAAAATATCTAGATAGCCTCATATTCTGGAATTTACCAAGTTGGTTTATTATTTGAAGTGTTTTCACTGCCTCTTATACCCCTTTTATTTGAGAAGCTCACAGTTGTGTTCTCTGCTAAGAGCTCTCCCTAATTTGACCTGTGTTTTTAATATTTACTATGTGCCTTTTGTGGGTCACTCATTGGCTAGGAGCTACAACCTGAAGTAAAGACAGATGCCAGGAGAAATAACATACTTGTTCTGTAGTACGTAAACCTGCTTGTAGAAGGGATGCATTTGGTTATTAAAGTTGTCATGTAGGTAAATAAAAATAAGTGAGATGCACTGCAGTCCGAAATATACCTGAGAGTATCACATAGACGTCTTTACCTTGAACTACTTTTTTGTATGTGTTACCATTTGTTTACTGGAGAATACAAATACATACTTTTCTCTTCAGAGGAAGTATTTATTTCTTATCGTTTATTTGGAAGCTAACATATTAGCAAGTGAACTAAGAGTGACTTCCAGAATGTATTGTCATTAGACTGTATTTTCAGCTACGTTTGTGCGTTTGGTTTTAAGAATCAAATGGAATTTAAAGATCATTTGTAGCCAGAGAAAGAACTATGGTTGTAGGGGCAACTAGCATTGTTCAGATGTCTCTTTAAATAATGTGCCCACTAATTCACTTTTCTCTCTTGACTGCACTCATCTTTTTTTTTTTTTTTTGTACACAATAGGCTTATACAAAATGTTTTAAGTGGTTTATAAGTTTCACCAACTTTCCCACTAGGAATCTATCAAAGCAGCTACCAAATACTTTAATTTTTAATATACATTTAAACTATTATTTACTCAGTAAAACTCAATGTTTCTTTTTTTTTTTTTTCTGACGCAGTCTACCGAACACACCGATGAGGTAAACCCATTATATTTAATATCCATGGTTTGGTATTGAAGTTGACAATTTGGAGGTTTTTAATGTTCACTTTATTTCTGTCAGAAGTTTCAAATGGTGGAGGAGATGCAACAACTGCAAGCAAAGGTAAATTGCTCGTGAAGAATGTGCGTCTCCTTCTTGTGATGCGTAATGCCCTGTGCATGTTCAGAGTAAAGAGTGGTCATACACCACCAGGGCTACGCATTCACACTCGGGTGTCAGCACACTTTCTACATCATGATTGCAGTTACTAGTGGTATTGTGTATTCTTAATACTCAGCATATGCATTTCTCCAGTAGAAGCCATGTTCCTTTTATTTTCTACATGAATCTGATGATAAAAGCAAATATCAACAACGTGGCAGAAATCCTAAACTGACCACCTACCGGCTGAATAATCTTGCTTATTAGTCTCTTTGTAGTTCCCTTTCTTTACCTGTAAGCTGAAAACATTCTTAAAATTTTCCCATGGATGTAGTTAATTGGCTTTCAGTTGAGTCAAGGGTTTTAATTCAACTTTTGGCTTATGGTAACATTTGTACTTTATGTTTACCTAGTTTTGATGGTATTTCTAGTCCAAAGATAGGATGAGTGAGATATAGAACAACCAGATGAACCACTGCTTATGCTGTGACAGAAAGTATAAGAGCTTGCCTTCAAATCGATGGTTTTCCACTATTAAATCACATGTATGGCCATATATTCAATGCAGTATAATAGTTTAACTTTGAGAATTTTTTTTCTGTAGTAAATTGCTTGCTGCTCACATTATATTTTCTAAATCAAACTAAAAATTTAAAAAATTGATACCTCTTTAAAAGGTTAAGAAAACTATTTAAGGTTAAGAAAACCCAGAGAAGCCATTCTAGAAGTTGACCAATGCTAAGTAGCTCACAGAATTTAGTCACAAATTAAGGCTGATTTTTTTCTTTAAAATCAAATAAAATAAATTTTAGTATTGTCCCACTACACCTTTTAAAATTAATTTGCCTTAAATTATACAAAGAATTTGTTCTATTATCAATTTACAAAGGTTGAAAAAATCAGTGCTGTCTCGTACATAAGAATATATACTACAGATAGATGTAGAAATGGCTTTGAAAAAAGTGAAAAGATAATAAAAAAATCCTGAACATCAACTTAATTTTGCACCATAATTAGTCTATGAGTAGAATATGTTAGGGTGAAATCCTTTGAGAATACTTTAACTATTTTCTTAAAGGCTTATTTTGTGTATCTTAAAAAAAAAAAAGAAGTTGAGATCGCTTCTTACTCTGTACCCTAGGCTTGTCTAGAATGCACCATTTAGCTCAGATTGGTCTCAAAGTTGTAGCAATCCTCCTGCCTCAAGCTCCCAACTGATAGATTTAGAGGCATTAGACACCATACCCAGCTAGGCCAAGATAGTTTTTTAAGCAAATGAAACATGATAGTTTCTTGAGCAAATTCACTCCTTTGCTCAATTGTCATTGGCTAAACGATTATTAATTAATTAAGAAAGATGCTGCTGCTGAATTGTGGACTGAAAGGGTGAATCTCTTCTTTCTAGGATGTGCTCCAGAATAAAATTCCCCCCTTCATCCAGTCCCAGCCTCAGGCCTTTCCTTATGATCAGCCCATCTCTTGCACTCCCATTGCACAAAACGCCCAGCCTATTGCTCAACCCCCTGTGGTGCCTTCTCTCGGGCCTGTCATTTCTCCTGACCTGGAAAACTTCCTTAAAGCTAAAGCCACCATCCTTCCCAAAACCAAAGCCATACCCTACGTCAACGCTGAAACTGTGCTCCGTCTAGCTAGCCAAGTCTTCAGCACTGCTAACCTTGCCAATCAGCACATTCCTCAGGCTCAGGCCCAGCTCCTGGCACAAGTCCTGCAGGCTTTCCCTCAGACTCCTGTGGTTTCTGCTCAGGCCCCCCTGTCTGTTCCTCATTCCAAAGTTCTGTACTTTCTCCAGCAAGTAGCACCTTTTCTTCAAAGTGATATGGCTGTCCAAGCCCTTCTGCAGTACCTAGACCTTCTGCTTAACTCCACCCTCCTGCTCCCTTCCAATCAATCACTTCACCAAGTCACTGTAAGTATAAATTTACTTCCCTTTCTAAGCCTCTCAAAATGTGCATATGATGACATTAATAGAAGAAACAGGAGCTCTAGAATGGAAGAGTATATATAATTCATTAATAAATCGAGGATCCTCAGTGTGAGCTATGAAATGGAATCACCTAGAGATCTTCACTTCAACCTGATTCCCAGTGCCTAGTGACTTACAGATTCTGGTGGAACTGTTATGATTGCCAAGACAAAAGTAATGGCCTGTTGGAAATAGGCAATTATGAGAATGCTGATTTAACTAGTTCACTGGAATTCTGATCTTGAGAGTACTAAGGTTGACTAAACCACAGTTAAACTTGGCAATTCAATAGATTTGAATAACAGTTTCTTTTGTAGAGTTCTAAAATTTCCTTGTGCATATGTATTATCCACATACTGCAGTTTATTTGTTCTTTTTGAGTATATATACTTGGAGTCAAAAGATAGAGATGTTTTGCTAACTTGGACATACTTTAGGCAGGTGTTACACTAAGAGGGGAAAATGTATACTTATTTATTTGTATTTGTTTGCTTTTAAGGTCTAAGAGGATTTCCAGGTTAATATCTCCTCCTCATTTTTGGTAAGTTTCTGGAAATTGAAGATAGAATGATTATTTTTGTAGACATCTTTTTACATTTCATTCTCCTATAGAAACACAGCGGAGTAGCAAATTTCATCAAAGTATTAACTTACTTATCACTGTGTTTTCACTGGTTGACAGCTTCTTAACAACATGACACTAGGCATAGCTTAAATTTCAAGGAAATTTTAATTTTATTTGTTTGCCATTGATATAGATCTGTTTCATTCCAAAAGCTTTTATCTTAGCATATTGTATCATTAAGTTATATGAAACTCAAAAATAAAATTTCCTCATATTTTATGTGAACACACTGTAGCTTTTGTTACAGGTCAATTTTAATTTCAATGCATACCTTATGTTTCAGAAACTTTATGTTTACTAAATTTAAAATTGTTTTTTAATTCATTATTCAAAAGAAAATTACTCAGTCCAGGTATTTAAAAGATACAATAGGGCAGATAATGTAGCTTTGAGATTCTAAACTACAAAACCATTTAGGACTGAAGAAAGACTAGATATTTTGCAATAATTTCTTGTGAGCTGATATGCCATTGAATAGAAATTATATGCCTCTAAGGAAAAGAACATAGAGTACCTGTAGTAAAACAATTGGTTTTTTTGGACTATAAATGGTGAGAGGTGAATGAATGTAAAACTAGGATTCTCAACCTGTGGGTCAAGACCCCAATATGAGTTCAAGGGCCCTTTCACAAGAGTCACATATCACATATCCTGCATATCAAATACTTACATTACAATTTATAACAGTAGCAAAATTACGGTTATTAAGTAGCAACGAAATCATTTTATGGTTGGGGTCACCACAACATGAGGAACACTATTAAAGGGTTGCAGCATTAGGAAGGTTGAGAACCACTGATTTAACAACACAAAACTGATTCTACATCCTTTCTTTCACAGAATTGACTGAGACGGGAAATGCATCAACTTTTTCATCTTTGGATCATGCTACCAAAAATGATATATTTCTGAATGAATCTACATAGAAAAAAAGAAATTTTATTCTTTCATTTATTCTATGTATTATATGGTATTCATTTCATTTGAATTTGAGTCATGAACTCTTTATACTTTCCAATTGTGTTTCATATAATGTAAAAGATTAATATTGAGTTGAAAACGCATGTCAATAATGTATACAAAATAGTTTGTGCAATTGGATTTGCTATTATTTCTTTGAGAACCTATTTCCTTTCCAGTCATTTCAATAAATAATCCTTTAGGCATATTTAAATTGTCTTGTCTTTATTGTAATTTTTCAAACTTTCTAAAGATTATTCAGTGTTAATGTAAAATTATTATGGACATTTAAAATTATCATACCACTAACTGCTGTGGGGATGCACACCAATATTGCTTGAACTTGAAGGTGAGGCTTGATAGTCAAGCATCTGAGGCCAGGCTGACCTGCATAATGAGTTGTAGGTGGTTTGGGCTACCTGATGACACCTTGTTTAAAAGCAAACAAAATAAGGCAAAAAATAAATTTAAAAAATCTAAACAATGAAAATAAAATAGATATACTAATGATAAATGTGGAAGAGCATTTCGAAATCAAATGCAATGTTTTAAAATGATGATTAAACAAAAAACAAGGCACAGAAGAAAATTTAGATTTATGTATATTCCTTTTGTTTTTGGAAATCTTGGTTCATTCTTATTTTCCTGTGCACTTACAGCATCTGTAACTTTCACTCAAATAGATGCTATACTGGGTGGTACATTTTCTAGTCATCTAGAAAGATAATTACAAATGTGAAATCTGTGACACACTTCTGTCACATGGTAGCTAAGTGATGCTCTGGGAGATGTTTATTCTCTCATTATTTCAATTTCACACCCATAATGTGTTGCAAAGATTCTCACTAAGGTTTTTTTATAGTGCATTAGCAACAACCTTAATGAACTAGAGAGAACACGGCAGCATCTCACTGTGTCTGTGTACTTCCAATGCCTTTACACTAACATATCAGTACTCTACCACAACCAAAACTATTAGCTACAATTGTCCAGTGAAGAAAGTTGTAGGTGATGCTCTGATCATAATTTCCTCTGGCTTTGTAGTGACTGTTACATTGTGATGAACTCTCTCTCTCTCTTTATAGCAACTTTTTTTCATTTATACAGTATTTATTTCATTTTTACATTTTTATTATACATTCCATTTCCTGAATTTATGCACTAACTAATATTTAACAATTAATACTTTTTATATCAAGTGTTTCCCTTTCCTTATTATACCATAATTGTAATGAAAGCCTTATATGTGCTGAAATGTCCATCTTAAAAGGGAAATCTCTTCCATGTAGTACTTCTAAATTGTTCCAACTTCTTTGGTTCACTTTAGATAGTCCTTTAAATTTGAAACCCACTCCAGGCACATTTTTGCTCATCACAAAAAAACAAGCTATATTTTTTGAAGAATTTCAACAGTTGTCATCTCACTCACCTGCTTTCATTTAGCCAGTGTCTCTGTGATAATTGCTAAAGTTGACTATCCTTGTTATTTAAATATACTTCTCCTCATCTGAAATCTCCAACCATATCAACCTTTGATTTACCATAACTCGCCTGCTGCTCTCATTTGTTCTTGTGGAAGTTTTGCTGCCACACAGTACTCTATGCATGGGTCTAAGCCTGAGTAACCACTGCCAGTTTGGCAGGCCCTATTCTAAGCCGAGTTTCAGCTAACATCTCAAACTTACTCGGGTAGACACAAAATCTACACCCTTGGTTGCCTTTTTGACTTGACACTTCAGTGTCTAATGGGTATCTCACACTGCCATGGACAAATAGAGCTTAGATTCATCTGGAATCTCTCCCAGTTTGCTTGTTTCTCAATCTTCCCACAAAATTAAAAGACCCACAGTCTATTCTGTCATACAATTGGAAACATAGCAGTCATTATTAATTCACCCCCTTTATTCACTGTTAATACTGGATAGCACGGTTTTCTAAATTCCATGTCCTTCTGGAATCTAAGATTTTCACTTTATTTGGACATCAGATTACTGAAGGTACAGTTCAGGTGACATCATGTGGATGTAGGTTTGGCCTTTAATTCAATATGACAGTTACCCTTATGAGATGAGAAAAAGAAAGTCAGAATCAGAAACAGAAGGAGAACATCTACTACAATGGAGATGGGATGTAGGATATTGATGTCATAGGTAAGAGAAGGCAAATGCCGTTGACATCACAAGCTAAGAGAGATTTCAGATACCTACCCTTAGATCTGTTCAAGAGATCAAAGATCTATTGGCATCTTATTTTGTAGATCAGCTTCTCAGTTTAATAATTTTTTTCTCAAAGTGGCATGTAAAGGAGTAGAGGGTAAGGACACAGGCTATGTAAATATGTTTGCTAGGTTTAAATGGGGGCACCACATGTGTACTTAAACATAGCCATTCTGATTTACTTTATCTTTCTGTCCCAGTTGCCTAATCTTTAAAATGTAATTAACATTTTATTTTTAAGGTTGTAGTATTCTTCAAAACTCAGTCATGAAAACTAATAAAATGCTGACTGAGGGACGTGTGATGTACAGTTGTCAATTATTAGCCACAAAATATTGAAACTCTGATGAAAATGCTTGTTACATTATTCATATAAAACTACAGTCATTGTAATGAAGTTGCTTTTGTAATTAAAATATTCCCAAAGACATTTCATCTCAAAGTTCATATAATACAGTAGGATAACTAGGCTCTTAAGGTGGTACATTTTTCTGATTTTTTTATTACTTCTTTTAGAATTTAGTACAAAATGTTTTGTTCATTTTCACCCCTGTCCTCCTCCTCCCTACACTCTTCCCAGATCTATCTCTATTTCACAACCCATTCAGCTGTATTTTATTATTTTTTTTCTACCTATCAAGTCCAATTCGTGCTGTCCTCATACTCTTTCATCTGTGGACCATCATCAGAGGGTCGTCAACCCACCAGAGTATGCACATTTAATATAAGTGATTCTCCTCTCAGAAGTCATCAGTTGCCAAGATCTGCTTAGCTGAAGATGGGGCTTTGCTCCTGTTACTGGGATTTTGTCTGGTTTGAGATTGCATAGGTGTTGCTCATGCTGTCTCAAACATTGAGAATTAAGAGATTCAACTGCCCTGAACTCAATGACATCTTTGGAAGTTTCTTGTCTCATAATGTTGTGTCAGGGCTCTTCTTTGATTTTTTAAAAAAATTTATCTGAATATATATATATATATATATATATATATATGTGTGTGTGTGTGTGTGTGTGTGTGTGTGTGTGTGTGTGTGTGTGTGTGTGTGTGTGTATAGTCTTACCCTACAGGTTCTTTCTGTTTATATTATAGCTTCCAGTTAAGAGTTTTAATGGGATTTCTGATGTGTGAGTGAGAAGGTTTCTCTTTCTTGTGCCTTATCTTGGGCCCTTTTCCTTCCATTTGTTTATTTTGTTCAATTCCTAAGTGTTAGTTTTTGTTTTGTATTCTTTTCTTTTTTATTACAGAAGACTGATTATTTTGTATTGAGAGACAGAAAGGAGATAGGAGGTGAGGAGGTAAGAAACTATGAGCAGAATTGTAATTGGGATGTAATATGTGAGGAAAAAAAACCTATTTTCAATAAAACTATGTGTACACAGAAAGCTTCATATGTCATACTAAATGGTGGAATAAATAAGATTGTAGGCTAAAGATTAAGGTAGGAGTGGCAGTTCTCATCATATTTCTAGTACTAGAGTACTAATCTAATTATGGAGAAAATCAAGAAATAAAAATTTAAGGAATACATCTATTCCACATCCCATACATAAAGGAGGTGCCTTCTTTATTGTAGGTATCTGTTCATGTGGTTCATCCTCTTGAAGCTTGGACATTCATGACTCTCTCTGCCAGGATACAGTGCTACAAGTAGTTGTAGTCCAGATCCAGATTGGTGTTAAAATCTCAAAAGATCTGTAGTACTAGGCAAAGTTTAATGCAGTAGTTAGATGACATACAGGACTGTGTTTTTCATAACTGGGAATTAACCATGGCTATTATAGGTGAAAAACAAGAGAAGCTGGAATACAATGGGAAAAAACTCAACCAACACTTGAAAGTGAGAGTTTATCCTAGCAAGGCGAAAGCCATCACTTACGGACTCATGTGGGTCCAAGGGTGGGATCTGACACAGAGAATTGGAATGGAGTCAAAGAAGAGAAGAACATTCGATATGCAAGAAAAATTTCAGGAAAACCCAAGAATAAAGCAAGGCTCTCACCTTAAGGGAAGGAGTCTACAGACATGTCTAAGACAAGAGGATGGAGGCTTGGAGCAGCTAATAATAACTATATATTATATAGTTATTATTAATATATAATAATAGGAAAAAAACAATAATTTTGTTTAAATGAAAATATTTCCTTTTCTTAAAAAAAAGAAATGTAAGGTACATAGATTGTGTATTGCAGACCACGTGACTATTAAAGTAGAGTAACTCAGTGAATCTAATCAATGCTCTTGAACTAAGAAGTGAGTTTAGTAAGTTTTCTAGAAAAAACACAACAATGAATATGACAGCAAAACTCTAATGAATATATAAAACAAATAACAAATGTAAAAAGCAGATGCAAGATAAGATACATGCAATAAATGAAAAATGTTAATGGATTAAAAAGATCTTTAAATAACTAGGCAGATATATTGTGTTCATGCTTTGAAAGACCTAATGTAATGAAAGCACTATTTATTACCACACTGAACTCTAGGCTTCATGTAATAATCATTTTTATTTTGTTGATATGGACAAGCTAAATCTTAATCAACATTTAAAAGTAAAGGGCCTATGATTATAAGAACTTTTACATTGCAAGAACTGGGAACCAGATAAGTTGACTCACAGGGCAGGGAATATAAAAATTAGACATAATGACTGCCAAGGACATGTGAACACAAAAACTGCCAAGGATTTTATTAAGTCACTGAAGAAATTTACTTTAGGAATAAATTTCACCATACTCATAAAAAGTCAACTTCAAATTATAATTATTCTTTTTACTTTTTAATTATATTTTATTAAAGTATTTTTAAAATTTTTATTGAAAATAGATTCTTCTCTCATACAAAACATCCTGACTGCAGTTTCCCCTTCCTCCATTCCTCCCAGTTCCCCCACCTCCCATCTTCCCCAGATTAATTCCTTCTCTGTTTCTTCTTCAGAGAAGAGCAGGTCTCCAAAAGATGACAACCAAACATGACTAAACAAGATACAGTAAGACAAGGCAAAAGCCCTCATACTGAGACTAGACAAAGACAACCTAACAGGAGGAAAAGAGTCCTAAGAGTAGGCAAAAGCATCAGAGGTACACCCACACCCACATTTAGGAGTCCCTCAAATCACCAAGCTAACTACCATACATATGGAGAGGACCTGGTGCAGACCCCAGCAGGCTTCATGGTTGAATGGCTTACATATGAAATGTATAAAGAACCAAATTCAGATTAGTAAGACAACCATTATTACAGTGTATAACCTATGCAACAGAAAGGATCACTTTTGTATAAATAGCCTAGCTACATGATGTGGTAGTTGGAAGGAAAATGGTCCCTAAAGGAAGTAATACTATTACTTCCTTGCTGTAGCCTTGCTGGAGGAAGTGTGTCACTGTGAGGGTAGGCTTTGAGGTCTCTTTTGCTCAAGCTTCTCTCAGTGTGACTGTCCGTTAATTTCCTGCTGCTTGGAAGATGTAGGACTTTTAACACCAGCACCATGTCTGCCTGCATGCCACCATGCTCCCCACTACGATGATACTGAATCTCTGAAACTGTAAACGAGCCCTCTCAATTAAATGTTTTCCTTATAAGAGTTGACATAGTCATGGTGTCTTTTTACAGCAATAGAAACCCTAACTAAGACACATGACCATTCTTAAAGTTTGCTAAAATAATTTGTTCTATTCTAGCCTCAGATACTTGACTAGCTAGAACAAGAAAGAAATTTTGATGATTAATAAAATCAGGAAGGTGTTCACATCTCTAGTTCTCAGTGAAAATACAAATTCAAGACAGTATATAATAGCCAAAGGGGCTGAAATGAAAAGAATTAAAGTCCAGAAATGCAGTATAAAATCAGAACAAAATGAAGCAACAACAACAAAAAGAACAGCGATAAAAGAATGCTTTGCAATGCTAACTTAAATAAAAGTTGGCAAAGAACATGCAAAATATCTGTTAGTATTTGTTAAAAATTGGTGACAGTATATTTTGTCTACTGGTCAAAGACTAGTCTCATTGTAAGGCATGTTGTGTTAAAAAGATATTTAATAATTATTAAAACATGATAAGGAAGAGTTTGTTCAGAATCTCTCACACACACATACACAATGACAACAGCAATAGGATTTTGCAAAGACAGCAGCTCGGCTTTGGTAAATGTAGGTCTGTCAACAACAACAACAACAACAACCACAACAACAAAAAACCAGGAAGGGAGACAGTGCATGCTTACTTACTAAGAGAAAGTATCATGAGTTAGAAAGATTCTAGTAAAAACCAAACTCACATAACACTGAGAACAAGCCAGAGTGACCAGATATTATTTAAGGGAATGAGACAAGGAACCAGATCAGATAGTGAGAAAAACCAAATACTGAGGGGGGGGGTGCTATTAGATCGATTTAGAGGTGTTCTTTGCTAAAACTTGATTTTCCAAGTGAGTATATGGATGGGCTTATGTGTTTTAGATGCCTGTATAATATATGATAAAGTGAAGAATAATTGCCAATTGCCAAGATAAATATGTTCAACTAAAACATGTACCAATGGAAATAGCAATATATGTATTGATCCTTCAAACTAAAATCCACAAAATTGTGATTCAATAATATTTTGGATAAATTGAGTACAATGGAATGGAATATTTTACTATAATTGAAATGAATGAATTCCGACTACCTAAAATAAAATGAATGGATATTGTGTAAATAACATTCTATGGCTGTAGCTCAAATGCAGGATAGAAGAGACCACACAAACCATAGTAGAATATACTAGTATCTTAATAAAATATAGAAATAAATCTTTATTTATTCTTCAGTGCTTTGCCTACCTGTGTCTTTTGCCCTGTGTGTGAGTCACGTGTTTATTGCTTTTAGAACTGATTGAAAATCCACACTGATGCATAAAATCTTTTAAGATTAGTGCTTCGCCGGGCGGTGGTGGCGCACGCCTTTAATCCCAGCACTCGGGAGGCAGAGGCAGGCAGATCTCTGTGAGTTCGAGGCCAGCCTGGGCTACCAAGTGAGTTCCAGGAAAGGCACAAATCTACACAGAGAAACCCTGTCTCGAAAAAACCAAAAAAAAAAAAAAAAGATTAGTGCTTCATTCAGGTCACAGATACTAGATGAAATAGCACTTGAATTTACAAATTTTGGTTCTCTGGTATATCGTTCTATATTCTGTGAATGTGTGTTGCTCTGATTGGTTGATAAATAAAACACTGATTGGCCAGTAGCCAGGCAGGAAGTATAGGCATGATAAGCAGACAAAGAGAATTCTGGGAAGAGGAAGGTTGAGTCAGGAGTCACCATCCAGACACAGAAAGCAAGATGTAAAGGCAGAACTGAAAAAAGGTACCAAGCCACATGGCTGAACATAAATAAGAATCATGGGTTAATTTAACTGTAAGAGCTAGTCAGTAATAAGTCTGAGACAATGGCACAGCAGTTGCAATTAATATAAGCCTCGGTGTGTTTATTTGGGTCTGAGTGACTGAGGGACCATGGAGCCCCAGGAACTGGGTGGGACCAGGAAAACTTCAACTTCACTTTGCAGGTCTTAGGTGACATTTAGGAAAGTGGAACATCAATGATAAAATCTACTGTATCAGAAAATACATTATTAAATAGAAAACTACTTAAAATACTCATAAAATTCTATTATGTTTATCTTTATCATGATAAGCATTGCATAAAAGATGGTTAGACAAGAAGTTATGACATATAAGTCTTATTATTTCTCCATGAAGCATTTAATAGCAACAATAACAGAAGATATATATATATTATTGGAATATCCGTGAATGATGAGCATATTCTAGCTATCATTAGAAACACTCACAGGGCTCCCCATTCTCAGATTCCAAACAAGAATCAGTTATATGTTTATATCCCTTGAATGCAGAGAAATTAAGTTCTATAGGAAGGATCCTGCAATTAGATCATATTTCTCAGCATAATGCTTGCTCTCTACCTATGAGTTTTACATCCTTTACCTAGTGAAAGAAATATAATCTTACAAAGTCTGATATCCATGCTTTTGCTCATTACTACTTAGTGTGGAGAATGCTTTGAAGAGCTGTGGTTAGTGTCTCGATTTCTTTAAAGTCAAATAATAGATGGTGTTGCATGAGATCTTGCCTTCACTAATTCTAGGAAGAATATAAACCATTCCTGGTTAATTCTCACACTGCTCATTTTGCAGTGTATAGTTTGAATGGCTACAAAAGACTAATTCTCCCGATGTATAGAGTAAAGAGGTAGAAAAAGGTGCACTAGAAATTGTGTTTCCTATAGTTAAGTTGTAAATAACAGTGTACTGTATTTCTAGGTAAAAAAATACTGTTGACTAAAAGGGGGAATGTTAATGAGTCATACAGTAATGTGATTCTACTTCCTGATATTTTTTTGGAGGATAATGAAGGATCATGAAAAGTTCACAAGGCAATGATAGGTACTTGTAGTAGAATAATTTAAGGTGTGTTACTTTTGTTTATGTTGCATTTGTTTCACTCTGTGAAGTTGTGTTACTGTGCCTGTCTAAAACATCTAATGGTCTAATAAAGAACTGGCCAATAGCAAGGCAGGAGAAAGGATAGGCAGGGCTGGCAGAGAGAGAGAGTATGTATAGAAGGAGAAAACTGGGAGGAGAGATCTAAGATCTAGCAGTCAGAGGAGGAGGACAATGCCAGGAGTCAGCCACCCAGCTACACAGCAAGCTACAGAGTAAGATTTACTGAAGTTAGAGAAAAGGAAAAGACCAGAGGCAAAAGATAGATGGAATAAGTTAAGAAAAGTTGGCAAGGAACTAAGCTAAACTAAGGCCAGACATTCATAATTAAGAATAAGCCTCTGTGTGTGATTTATTTGGGAGCTGGGTGACAGGCCCCCCCTCACAAAAGCAAAAACGATACAACAGGTACTTATTGCAGGTGACACATATTTTAAGCGTGAAAATTTTAAAGTTCCTGGTATTTGTCTTACACACAGCAATCTTGTAAGTCTATCTTCTTCAAAATGATTTTAAAAGTAAGGAAAGAGAAGCAATTTATTTTATTCTACAAATAAAATGTCTCACTTCACTCAACAGTCTCACAGAGAGATTTAACCTACGTTGGCACTACAGTTTAGACTGCAGAAAATACAGCTGTCTGTTCTGTTAATAATGTTGGATTCAATTGATATGTTTGCTCTTGTAGGGTTATTTTTAACATATGATTGTGATGCTGCCTCAAATGTATTCAGAGGGTAGAAGTAAAGCATAACCAGGTTCAAACTCCTAGTGTCCCACCACTCACATAATGATGCATAAGTCTGTATACTCAGGTGGTAGATAGTTTATGATAAAATCAACTTTAAAGATGCTGTATATAGCTTACAAGTATCCTTTGTGACTTTCTGTACCAGCTAGAAGTAAAGATATCTAAAAAAATTTGTTAAAATGCCATAAACTTAGCTCACACACAATTTCACACACACACAAACACTCCGCAACGTTATGTAAATATCCAGTAATGACAAAAACATGATTTGTGCCTTAAAACGTAATTTATTGAAAGGAGGAGAAAGAAAATCTCAGTTACTGCACACGATTACTCCAGATGATAGCATTTACAGAAGAATCGATTAAATGACTTTTAAAACAAAATTTCCATTATAGAAACTTAGTTAAAGACTTTGATTCTCTCTGCTCGGGTGTTTTCCCTACTGGCATGATGCAACCGGAATTTAAACAGAATCTGTCTAGGAAAGGTTAGCTTAAGGAAGGGTGCTGTGCTATCTAATAAGCAGTAGACAACTCAGGGTGAATGAGTGCCTTCTCTACGGCATTTTCCTATTCTAGAGTAGCAGTTAAGCCTTTGGGTAAGATGGTCGTTCCATATGATGCATGGAGAGGGGAAGTGAAGAGGACAGAGGTTCCAGTCACATCTGTAAGTAGAGGTGGAAAGGCATGGTTAGCTATATTATTTAAATTTGAGGGGAGAATTGTTATGATTTTATATACTTTGCTAGTCATTTCCTTTTTAACTCACAGGGTCATTTTTATTTGTCTACTACTGATAAACATTACTCCTGTTTTTTATGTAAAGATAATTTTTTTTTACTAAGCTGTAACTTTTTGTGTTATCATTACAGATGCCACCAGGCAAACACAAGAAAATGCTGTCACGTAAGTCAGAAGATTATCGTTTTCGTTAATGTGATATTTTAGGGGGAAAAATAAGGAACATCTCATACCACAAACAAACACAAACACTCACACACACTTAGTGTAGCTGAGATGATTAAAACACACGTTTAGTTTTACTGTGTGATTTGCTATCAATTCTACTTTAGTATCATAAAGCATAGAACCTTACTGTTTTGCTTTACATGTGTCAGAGGCACTATTCCATGAAGAAGGGGTAACATTCATACAGACTTGCATAGGCTTTTCCATTATTATAACTTTTACTAGTGAAACATTATTTGCTATTAAATACATTTTAATATTTATGCTATTTAAATATATAATTATGAAAACTCAAATTTCAAATGAAAGTAGGGCTGAACACTAGACATACAGCCTATAAACTCACCAAGTGCTGTAATTGTGGAGTTCCTGAGAGTTGACTTAAATTCTCTGAAAGAACAAAAATCACTCGCATCAGTGGATGAATTTACTCAGTAGCAAAATTTTAATGAGGCGATGATGACAGTCACTTATTAAAGTGCCTGTTTTCATAATACTACACTTGACAAAGATTACTGAATTCAATTACCTTAAGGATAACAAGAAAAAAAGCGTTACCATAGTGTTTCAAATGAGGAAAAGGCCAGGAGTTGAATTCAGGGTGAATGCGTGTTTAGATAGGTGCTCTTAATACATACATAGCATTTCCATATTGATCATATGTATACACAGATGGAAAGTGTTTAGAGATTAGTGAAAATTGAAGAAGGGTAATGTTTACTGTGTGTTGGCAGTTTTCTGCTTCCATCGTTACAATGGATTGCACTTACTAATGGAGAATTCTGCTCTGCATGTTTCAGAGGAGTGATTTTAAGTCTTAGATACCAGAAAGTACCTGACTGGTCATTTTTATTTTAAATATTTTCTTGCAGATGCTCTTTAAGCTTCTTTACTTCCTTTGGTAGAGCATGAGCATTCAGTAATTTTCATAAACTTACCACCACACTTTGGTTTCCTCAGCACTCTTGGGGACAATGGCATTGAGGGTGTTAAGTATAGCTTCGGAAGTAAGGTGCTGCATGTCTTGTGGAAAATAAGCCCAAAAGGGATAGACATCATACTGGTGGAATTGTGGGAAGGCCTATAGAGAAAGACAAACAACAACAACAACAAAATGTGTGAGCGATTGCTGTTTGAGTTCATGGAGAGCTGGATAGCATTCTCACTTCTTAAAGTCACTGTTCAAAACTGAATCCCAAGGACCAACGTTGTCCATACAGAATCCAGTTACCAGAGCCCCAAAGAAAATAAGAACATGAATCTGTTTGTGGGGCCCCTGGCAGTGGGACCAGGACTTATCCAGGGTGTATGAACTGGCTTTCTGGAACCCATTCCCTATGGTGGGATTCCTTGCTCAGCCTTGAGGCAGTGGGGAGGGGCTTGGTCCTGCCTCAGCCTGGCATGCCAGACTTTGTTGATTCCCCAAGGGAGGCCTTACACCCTCTGAGGAGTGGAAGGGGGTTGAGATGGGAGTGATATGGGGAGAAGAGGAAGAAGGGGAGGGAGAGGGAAACTGTGGTTGGTATGTAAAATAAAAAAATAAAGAAAAAGCCCATGAATCTCATTAATGCTTTTTTCAGAACTCCTTGATACTTTAACTACAAAAAAAAATTGCTTTGCTAATTTAAACCTATTTAACTTTCTTAAGGACTCTGATGTCCAAAGAAGGGTCATTTATCCAGGGTCAATATAGCTGATCCATGAATGTCTGATATGTAGAAAATAATTTTCTAAATGTTAGCTCAGTGTCTCTCAAGAAACTTGTTTGGGGTACAAAAAAGTGTGTTCCTTTCTGAAATATTGGAACAGCTGCCTCTATTGATCTATTATAAAATTTTAGTTAGAAATTTAGGAATTTTTATGCTAATGCACACAAAACTCTCTATATAAGTGGATTTTATATTTTATGGGATCAGAAATAAAATTAAAAACATGTCAGATTTTCCTGTGAACATTTACATAAATAATAAAACAAATACTATATATGAAAGTCTCTATTTTCTTATTAATATATATGAAATAAAATTAAATAATAAAACCAACTGACCTGGACAAAGAGCTGGGCCAGTTCCTTGGTGGAGAGAGAGAGAAAAAAAATCTTTCTAAGTTACATATAGCTGGGGACCAATACAAACCAAATTATTGTACCAAACTTGTAAAGAAGAAAATCTATATGTACAATTTTCACACTGTCTTTTAAAAGAATTATATGGAAGGTTGAAACCAAGATGTTCATTGCACTATAAATAAAAACAAATCATTGTCCTTAATTTGCTTTTGCTTTGAGCAGTGAAAGTGATTGGAGTATTCAAGAACGCAATGAAGATAACTTGAGGCACACTGACAAATCATTAAGCAACTGATTGTTTCAATATTTAAAATCATGGGAAACAATTTAATCATAATCATATTCATAGAAAGAAAATTTCATCACTTTTCTACACATTCTTTTAAATATTGGAATATTCTATGTAAGATGGAACCATCAGTGGCCTACAGTCTCCAACTTGAATGTGACCTCTTTTAAAACATAAAGACACACATATATAGACACTAGAAACACGAATATGTAGGAATTGGGGAAGATCAAAAATGGACAGACATAGTAATTTCCCCAAAGTGAGATATAATATATATTCAGATTGAGAACCTAAATTGATTCCATTGCAGAACTGTATTTGGACAACAGGGTATCAAGTCGGGATTTTTCAGATTTAAAGGTTGGACTGGAACAATTTTCATTCAATGATGTTTAAAGAATTCGTCTCTCATTTTTATTTGACAACTTAGATCTGAAATTCTACAGCAAGGTCAGAACTATCCCTGGAGAGCCCATGAGGAGCCAGCAGCTAAGAAAGACTGGAACAGTGCTACTTATTGATGGAAATAGCATATATAAGAGTATTTATGAGAACATTATACATGCCACACAAATGCCACACAAACACACATGAGTGTGTGAATATGTGCACACATACACACAGATGTGAGCACAGATGAAGCTTTACCTGATCCATTGCACTCATAGGCTGTCTCTGGAAAGAAAAAAGGAAATAGGAATTACATTTTAGGATCTATTAACACTGTTAGGATAGAAGAAACAACCTGTTTGAAACTTTCCTTGTTAGTGATTTGGGAACTGACACTAATTAATGCTGTTTAATTACCCAGTGACATCTTTTCCTCTAAGACACAGAGGCACCCCCAACAATCATTAATTCACTAAATTGTGAGTTCCTGTTAGAAATCTCCATGCCTGGTATGCAATGGGTCTAGTGATCTGCCTGAGTCAGAATTGCTAGGCAACAGTTCTTCCATAGTAACTGATTTTTATCTTAAATCCCAGAGACACTGTGGGACCAGTGGTATACAGAATAGAGCAGACAGTGTCCACTGTTTAGGACTGATAAATTCTCCTCATAGGTGACAAGAGAGAAAGTTGAAGGATTTTGATCCAGTCCCCCTGGAATCTGGAGTCTAGAATCTAGATGGTCTCTTTCAAGAACAGCAAGTCAGTCAGTTAATCAATTTTCAACATGCACCCATTAAGCGAACATGACTAAAACTGATCTGGACATCCCCAAGCCACATTGATTGAGTTTGACAATCCTAAATAAACCAGGTACAGTTACATGACAATAAAAGAGGCGCTGACATGAATAAATGTAACCGTAGAAAGTGACCCTTCGTAATGCTTGTAATTATAGCTGTGCTGCCCACAGGAACTGAGATATGCACAAGGAGGCACAGGAGCAGGTCCCACCCAAAGGATGGAGACTGGCCATTCTTTTTCTTGTAGTTAACCAACACAAGTTAGTTTAGAAATGGGAAACAGAGAAAGAGGAAGAGAGAGAGGATTCTATTCAAGAGTGAGAAGTTTTAAAGCAAAAATTTAATAATATATTATTATTTTATAATACAAAAAGAAATATTACCATTTGAACTTGGTTGTGTGCATTCATTCTGTAAGCCTGCTCCTGTACAGAAGGAAATGTGTTCTAGATTACTCAGACATCTGACTTCACACTACTGTGTTCACTACAATGAGTAGAGATTATATCAATATCCATGAAACTTACAGTATACAATACAGATTTTACTCAAGGATTATTGAAAAAAATCTAAAGTTTCATATTTTGAGTGTATAAAAAGCTTAGCTGAGGCTAAATTCTCTGGAGTTTAAAAACATAAATAGTAAATAAATTTTATTCCCTGGAATACATAAGAGCCTATAAATTATTTAAGACTATATTTTATTTTCATACCTACTTATAATCATTATTAACATCTTTTCTTTGCTAAATTCCAAGTAAAATATTACCATATTTGGGTAGTAGAACTGGCTCTGTCTTGGAAGGTGTTTCTGTGTTTAGGAAAAAGTACAAGTTATAAAATTGTAACACAGAATATAAATATTAAAATATTTAAAATTGAATAAATTGTCTCACCTGGGCAAAGACAGATTGCTAAAGAAGAAATACATTTTGTTTCTTTTAGTATACTGGTTTTTATTCATTAATGAATAGTCAACATTACTATGCACTTCTCTTGTTGAGAGACTGTAATTAATGCTATGAAATATAATGGAAACCTTGGGCAAAACTAGGATGCCGCTAACGTATGTAAAGTTTATTATATAAGCAGACATACAGAGCTAAGACAGTTGGCTAGTTTCTGAGAGGAGTAATGACATTTGTGCTGATTAAATACAATATTTAAATTTTTGTAGATTTGTTCTAGACAGAATCAACTTGAAAACTAGAACAATAATATGGATCTCCTTATCACATAAAACATAATGGAAATATTAAAATAATTTAAATTTTAGTAAATAATCTTACCTGGGCCAGGGAAGCTTGCTAAGGAAGGAAAGTAATTCTCCTTTTAGTATATTGACATAGAACTTGTATTGGCAGAGCATTTGAGAAATAGTAAGATAATTTAGAATTAGCAAAAAAATCTTAAAAAAAAATCTTACCTGGGCCAGGGAAGCTTGCTAAAGAAGAAAGATAATTCTCCTTTTAGTATATTGATTGACATAGAATTTGTATTGTCATAATATTTAAGAAATAGCATGATAATTTAAATTTGGTAAAAAATCTTACCTGGGCCAGAGAAGCTTGCTATAGGAGAAAAATAATTCTCCTTTTAGCATATTGATTGACACAGAATTTGTATGGGCATAGTATTTAAGAAATATTAAAATAATTTAGATTTAGTAAAAAAAAATCTTACCTGAGCCAGAGAAGCTTGCTATAGGAGAAAAATAATTCTCCTTTTAGTATATTGATTGACATAGAATTTGTATAAGCATAGTATATAAGAAATATTAAAATAATTTGGATTTAGTGAAAAATCTTACCTGGGCCAGGGAAGCTTGCTAAGGAAGAAAAGTAATTCTCCTTTAGTATATTGACATATAATTTGTATGGACATAGTATTTGAGAAATATTAAAATAATTTAGATTTAGTAAAAAAATCTTACCTGGGCCAGGGAAGCTTGCTATGGAAGAAAAAATAATATTCCTTTTAGCATATTGAGATAGAATTTGCATGGGCATAGTATTTGAGAAGCATTAAAATAATTTAGATTTAATTAAAAATCTTACCTGGGCTAGAGAAGCTTGCTAAAGACAAAAAATAAGTCTTTTAGTATATTGATTGACACGAAATTTGTATTGTCATAGCATTTAAGAAATATTAAAATAATTTAGATTTAGTAAAAAAAAAATCTCACCTGGGCCTGGATAACTTGCTAGGAAAGAAAAACAATTCCCCTTTAGTATATTGATGGAAATAGAATTTGTATTGGAGTAATATTTGACATTGAGTCCACTAACACAAATTGTTCCCTAGTTAGCAATTAAGTATGTGATGTCTCCTTTAGCTCAACCTTAAGTAGCCCACATCCACTCTATAGTATGTAACAATATTCCCTCTTTCTCTCCCCTGTCTCCTAATGTCATGTTTACGTCAAAGAGTTGATAAACCTGATCTCTGCTCCAGAAAAGTAGAAGGGGTAAACACTGCATCTTGATATTCAGATCAATAATTGGTTAATTATTATTCATTTCGAAGTTAGAATAAATAGTTTACTTAGGAAGAATGATAGATGTGAGTAGAACTCATTTATATGATCTTCATAATTGAATAGGAATATTATAATGGATAAAACATTACCTGGCACAGTTGGTTGCATTTCATCTGTCTCTTAAGCTGTTCCTGTTTAAACTGAAAACATATTCTCAATTTCAAGCACACAATTCAGTAGTTTTAGATAGTAAAACTGCAATGTCTTTTCTCTGGACTAAAGGATGAGGAATTATTAATCTTAATTTAGTACCCTTTCTAGCCCCAAATGAATTTATCTTTTTATAATCATTAAGAAATTATCTGTAAAAATTGCTTTCATTTAAATCATAATGCAGTTATCTCTAAGTGTGAGTATTAGGCAGCCACACTGATAGCATTCCTCAGGCTGGATAACCAGAAGATGGAAATACTGTTTCCTATCTAACTGTAAAAATTAGATTTTACCAAGTAATTCGAGCTCATCATGAACCAAGTTAAAAGTGTTTCTAATAATAGTTAAAGTTTATTGAGAGACTACCATGTGTTACCTTTAACACTATAATTTAATATTCACATTATCACAAGATACAGTGAATGCATCAGATTGACTGAAAGCACAGCTCCAATTGGAGCTTAAGTTTGACGAGTTAATGTGTCATCATTTAGTGTGTAATTCAGATTCAAAAATGACAAACCATGAAAACATCAAATAAAATATTTAGCTGAAATGAAAGAATCATAAACATAGGATAGGATAAATGTTGTTCATTTAAGTTTAGAGGTTGGCAAGTGGCCATTTAGATTTTGTGAGACTACATATTGTAAGTCAAGCCGCTATCCAAAAGGAGATACAGCATCATTATAAGGTTCTCACTGATCCCTGACTTTCTGCTTTTGAAAGATTCACTGAAGTCTTACCAGGGTGCACTGGTTGAGTATGTCTTCTCTTGAAATGTGTTTAGCCTAAAAATAAAAGAAGAAGAAGAAGAAAGAAAAGATAAGCAAGAAATAAAGAAACTACAGATGTGAAGATTGTCTAGGTATACTTTGTTTACCTAAGTTAACAATAGCATATGGTTAACTTAGGTTAAATTTAACAAAAATATCTTACCTCACTGATATTGGGAATAGCATTCTCAGTTTCCTAACAAAATGAATAAAACACAGGTGTGTAGTTATGACATATTATCATTTGAGGTATTCTAATCAGTAACATGCTGTATTACTAAATTACAGCACTGAACTCTTCTTAAGGCACAAACTCCTGGATAATAAGATGGAACCAATAATTTGGATGGCACATTATATTTACACTGTCTTTCTTCTTACTATTTTTACTAAGACATTATTCAGAATATTGTAGTAGGTGGAAATAAACTACTCTAAAAAATTAACATGACTACCCTCCTTGTCCTACATTTTATTTTAATAACTGGAAATTTCAGTTTTAAATCAAAGCCTTGGCCTCAGCATCTGATCCACTGTCCTTTCTTTAGATTTGCAAGAGGTCAAGAATAAATACTACTTATATTATCCCAGAGTCGGGATGATCCAGATCTGAGTGACTTCTACACAGAATATAAAGTACACACATCGTTCACTTGGAAGGGATAATTTAATAAGTTCAAGTTCTGTAAAATATCTGAGGACGATGAAAAAGGAAACTAAATGTAAAGATAAGTAAAATGACACCACACATGGTTGGATAGGATTGTTTGCTCAGAAATAACTCTTTAAATTCATGTTTGACAAGTAGTTACTTTCTTCTTTTTGGGGGGTGATAATTACATACAAAAGCTGACAGAATGTCAGACACTTAGAATCTAAGGCAAGGAGATCTTATGTTGTAGTTACATATCACATGACAGATTTTCACAAATGACTCCTCATTAGCTGGAGCTAGGCGTGGAAATGAAAACCCTTTACCTCGCTTGATGAACTGCTGCTGGAGTCTTCCTGCTAAAAGGAAGAAAAGGAATGTTGTGACTTCCTGCACATTTAGAATTGGAAGAGAACAATCCCAAGGCATTGAAGGGGTCATTTTAGTGTTGAAACAAACGATGTAAAAAGATTTGTGGCCACCATAGTATATTTTCTTAAGAATTTTACTTAAAAATCATATGCGGGAAACCCAAATAATTTAGCAAGGAAGTGAAAGAAAACCTTAAATAGTATTTTTTTTTATCTATTAAAACAAAGACACTATCATTAACGCAAAATTTATGAAAACTCGATAAAATGAAAAGTTAAAGGAATAGCTATGTAGCATGGTTATCAAAGAACCTAGGGTCAGTGTTTATTCTCACATGCCTTGGGCCTAGTTGATGTGAATAAACAGAGAACATTAAAATAATAGTCTCACTATGGGAATAAATATCAAATCATATACCCTTTGAAATATTTACTCTTTCTTCTAATTCATGCATATATATATATATATATATATATATATATATATATATATATATATATATATATAGTTTCATCTCCAGGATTACATTTTAAAAGATTGGTTTTACTATTCCACTGATTATTTGCTTCTGGAGATAGTTGATTGACTATATATGCAATAGGCCCATGGCACTTCTCTCCATGTTTTGGAGTTGGCAGCACAACATATCCATCCAAGGTTGCTGGTACTGTACTCAGGAGCAGAAAAGGAAGTTCTTGGTCCCAAATGTCAAGCAAAGTGTTTTGCTGCAGTATCTGATTTTGATGCACACTTTGCTTTTTAATTTTTGTTCTAATAAACAAGCAATCTTTTTTATTCTACTGATTATTATTTAAATGGCTTAAATTTCTACTTCCAATTCTAACTGGAGCACAAGGTGTTCTTTATTTATAAAATTGTACACAATTCTCTGAGAAGTCCAAGAAAGAAAATCCTTCTAAATTCATTTTCCCAGTGTGCTCAGAATAAAGTAGTTTTCTTAAAAGGGAGGAGACTGTACACAATATATGTGATGCGTAGTTGCCTAGTTCCTTAGAATAACAGAGCCTCACCTGAGCACTTGCCATTGCTTGTTCCTAGGGAAAAGAAATAAGAAGAATATTTATATTATTTTTCATGACAAACACTCAAGTATAAAATTAATAACTACCAATTCAAATAGATGCTAGAAAAAAACTAGAAACGGGACAATATCTAAGAATCGAGGAAAACAATAAAACTTACAAAACTTAAGTATCCACTTTCCTACTCTGCATTTCCAAGATTAATTCAAAACTTTTGAGTTCTTCCACATCGGTAGCGACTGACAACATGTTAATGTATTTGAGATAGTGCAACTTTTTGTTTTCTTTTAACTTGGCTTCTGGACATTGAACAGAAGCACTGTACTAAGGCGTGCAGTAGATAAAATTGTATCAGGGTAGAGTGGTTCAAGAGTGCATTGATATTTAAGAAACGTATTTTTTTCTACTTAATATCTTGTGTGCAGGTTTTAACATCACAGTAGTGGAAAGATATCACCCCCAGGTCTGAATTTCAAAATACCAGTGTTGGTGTGTCATCTATTTAATTTCAGCAAACACATCAGAGTATCTTTTCTTTCTAGGAATTAGACATATTTGTCATAGAATGATTGGAATTATTCTCTGATGTAGGTAAGATCACGCAAGGGAATGCTTGTTATGTGTTGTTCCTTCCCCATACATGGTGGAATATTTTTAAAGCAAAGGGCTTTACCTCGGATGATTCATCCATAGTTAGCTGTAAGAAAAGATTTCAGTCATCAAATAGATTTTTAAAAGAAACACATCATTGGTCTTACAAATTTTGAGAACTCTTCCAATATTTAATTTATGTAAAAAGTATTAATCAAGTTCAAAAGTTGTGATTGGTGAAAGAATACCGGTTTGATGTAAAATGTTCCTGGGTAATGCTTTTTAATCATCCCTACCAATGCATTCCTTCAGCCTTCACAGTACATGTGAATTATGGACCAGACTGAAAATGCATTTATTTGTTTAGTCATTGAGTTACATGTATATCTTACTTCATCATAGCTGTTCACGTAAGTCCATAAAATTAGAAGCCCTCCAAATTATCAATAGAATCTACTAGTCATTTTGAATGTGTGATTGAGAGGTTCAAGTAAAGGATAAATGACATAGACAGTCCAAAAAAATTATTTTTTTGTGCTAGGTAGATGCTATATTTGTCACATTACTTTGTGGAAAACTTTCGTACCTTGATTTCATCACTCTGCTTTCCTGTCAGAATCTCTCTCTGCTGAAAAATTAAAATGTAACTTGTGTAACACATACTTAAATCACAGACTTGAATAATAGTTTAAGTTTTATAGATGTTTCTTACTCTGTTCAAGCCATTGATGAATTTCTTATGGTTACAAAAGAAAGAAAAACAATATTAGTGAAAAGGACATAATTAGTGAAAATCTGCAATCAAATTGACATTATCACTTCCTGTTGCAAATTTTAAAAATAAATCTATTTTCCGTTGATGCCCCAGTGTTTCTTGTCATATCAATTCTAAACTTAAGTGTTTCTTTGCTGTGCTGTCTTTGTATACACTGTCAGTAAATGTACTCTTAAAATATTTTCACATTTGTTTTATGATTTTTTTTGTCTTTGGTTAGTGATCAGTTCTGAGGTCTATTGATTTCAACACTTATATTTTTGGTTGTGAGCCTAGCCTTTAACGGCTGAGCCATCTCTCCAGCCTGATTTCAACACTTGAGTACCTACTTAACTCAATGTCATATCCCATGGAGTCATTCTGACCTGCCCTAAGTGTGATGCTAATTAGTCTTAAGACAGTTATGTCGTCCTTGCTCAGCTCATGTTTAGGCAGTCATGTTAGTGGGACTTTATGGGTATGGCCTCTGACAATAAACATGCTAAAGTGGATAAGGGAAAGTCCAGGAGGCTTCAACCCTACACAAAGAACTACAAGTAACTAAAGAATACTGAGAGTATGAGAAATAGTCTTATCCAGGGAAGAGAGCACACCAATCCACTGACAAATAGTCAGCCCTGAAAACATACATAATATATATATATATATATATATATATATATATATATATATATATATATATATACTGAGTATGTTGTATTTATGTATTTAGAAATATATAGCTATAAGCATGTGTGTGTGTGTGTGTGTGTGTGTGTGTGTGTGTGTATGTGCACTAATTAAGGAAGAAAGAAGAAGAGCTGGGACAGCTATTTTGGAAGGTTTAAAGAGAGGAAAGAGAAGGGAAAATGAAATAATTATATTAAAATATCAAAAAATAGGGGAAAGAATTAAAAGAAACTTATGTTAAAACTCATTCAGACAACGTTGGCTTAGCCATCAAGTCTTCTAAATAAATCATGGTCTTCCATTAGACTTTGATATTCTTACATTCAACAAACAACATTTTAGAGAACTGTAGCACATCTGAGGCATCATTCATGCTCACAGAATACTCTACATTGCGAGCATGGAAACTTGAGCTGCTAAATAGGTCATGGGGGAAAAAAAGACAAGTGTTTTGATCAGAGGCAAAATTTTAGATACAAATTAAAATTAAAATCTACCTTTTTAATGAATGAAAAAGGGTATCGACTCAAGTAAAAATGCTTTTACAAGCAAACTATACTTTGTTTTATCCATTTACTGAGAACAAAGTATAGTGACACATGCATGGAAATTCTTTAATAAAATCTACTACTTATATGTTAAAGAATGAGTTTTCTTCTAAGAGTGCATTTGTGTATTAAGAACTCATAACACTTACCTCATTAAACCTGAGATATTGTGGTTGTTTAACAAGTTCCTGTTGTTCCTGTTGGAATTACGTTTTGCATTACAAAATGATGAGCTGACCACTAAATATACACAAGTGTTGAAACATATTACTTATTTATATATGAAGATAAATGTAAAAACACAAATATGAACTCTTTCCCCACAGGAACTCAAGAGTTTGATTAATTAATTCAGTAAATTAGTAGATTTTTGGGCAGATGAAAAATCTATACTTTTAGTTTTATATTCTAAATCAAAAATCTGAAAGAGGCACCTTAACTGGTTCCCTTTTTTGCCAAGCCTAATAATCTGTTAAGCATGTTTTCCAAAATGTCCAACAAACACTTTACATATAGAATGAATCAAATCAGAATTGAGAGGGCAATCCAGGTATCTGAAAACTTAGATACTTTTGAAGATATATAAAAAACGGCTCCCATACAGGCAGCTTACCTCACTGCTGTCCTGGAGTTGATTCTGCAGAGAATAAATGATAGCATGGCATTAGTTTGTATACTGGAAGGAGTAGGGGATTAATGCCTCTTGTACTGAGTGCTGTAGAAGTAATAAATTCATGATTCAGAATACAGAATTAGAGCAAATTAAGTCACAAAAATTAAATGGAAAAGAAAAAACCGAGAATATGTTAAAATATTAACATATTAAGTTTTGTTAACTATTTCTTGTGAATAAGTACATGAAATAATTTTCTCTTTCTCTCTCTCTCTCTCTCTCTCTCTCTCTCTCTCTCTCTCTCTCTCTCTGGTGTGTGTGTGTGTGTGTGTGTGTGTGTGTGTGTGTGTGTGTGTGTGTGTGTGTGTGTGTGTAAGCAGAAGGTGCATATACGGAGGCCAGAGGATGACAACCTTACAGGTCAAAAGTTGGTTTTTCCCTTCCTATTTGAGTTCTAGGGATTGACTTAAGACATCAGGCTTACACAGCAGTCACATTGACTTGCTGAGCCATTTCACTGGCCCCATGTGCTCTTTTATAAAAAGTTTGGTTAGAATAACTAATCTTGTATCTGGTAGTACTTTTGTGGAAGAGATATCACTCATAGGTAGGTAAAGGGGTTATTCCACAGGGAAAGAAAGATAGAGTTTGGGTCTTTTTGCTGTCTATGCATCATCAATGAAGCCCCATGGTGAGGGACAGTTCTCGAAGGGCAGAGTACAGAACTTACTTGGAAACGTGCCACACTTTTACGATGAATTCTCTGAAAAATGACAGAGGAATTAAATAACATAAATAAGACTAAAATCAATTCAAAGCACAATAATATTGCACACATAATACCATTTACTTGAAACTGCTGTTTAAGAAAAATCTTTAACAATAATGTTAAAAAATTATCAGAAACTGTTGCTCTGAGAATAGAAAGAAATAATTATTTTATTGACAGTTACTAAAGAAAAATAGTTTAGCTGTTTTCTTTAGATTATGGCAGAGACTTGAGAAAACAGTGTAAAATGCCTGAAAAGTAAAGCCTTCAGCTAGTTTTAATTGGTTCAAAATGATAATTTAGTTCTGTGGACAATTTATATTTCATGAGAATTTTAAAAATAATTTTAAAACATTATATTAACTAGGGGGCAAAGTGTGCAGTGTCCTAGATAAATTTTTGTCATGATTGCATTTTATTATCAATTGCATTATATAGTTACTTAAATCCACATTTTGACTGTGAAGATTACAATTACATTTAGTTAAATTGTAATGTACACAAACAGACACCACACTGTTTTCTGTGGCATATGAGTTTTCAGTTTCTTGGGAAGTCATGCTGATATAAGAACCCTAAATGAGGACTTAACTATGTAGAATATTTTGGAATATAGAGCTTTTTGTCACACTTGATAAAGAAATATCACATGCCTTTGGGCATACTTAGAAGGACATTAATCTATGGTGTACTGGGGAAATAAGCCCTTTTGCAACCTGTTATGCTATTTATAGTGTTATGCAATATTTTACTTTTTTCTCACTTTTATTGATGATTTTCATTGTGGGTTTATTTAATTTCTAATAGAACATGTGACTTTGAGTTATGGATTTGGATGGATTACATAATGTGATCAAAATATGAAGTCATAACCCCTCTCTAATTCTGACTACAGTTATTAATTAGAGATCATCAAAGGCTTAGGGTTATTACTGAAGGAATCCCAGGTGTGAAAATCTGGAGGGTCATTTCTAACAAGACGGTAGAACCTATTATCCACTATACTCACAGGCATGGCAAGAGCAGCAGCCACAAGGCAGGTGAGGATGAGGAGTTTCATGGTTGCTCAGGCCTATTTAAGAAAAGGGGTGAAAAAAATGTTAGGTCTTATCTTCATAAAATTTTTCCTTGACCTTTTGACAAAGGAGTAATTATTATGAGAAAAATAAATTGGTTTGAGAAGCAGTAGTTTTAAAAGCATAAGATGTTTTATAATGCAAGTAAAAAGTGTTTACCATTGTGTTATCTTAATTCTTCTAATTTTAAAGTTTCATTTCTTTATTCTCTCTCCCCAGTACTTTCTCTCTGAGTCCATGTATTGCCACTGCAGGTATGTGTACAGGTCAGGGAACAACTTGTGAGGTCAAAAGTCAAAGTCCATTCTTTTTTTTCTACTGTGTGGAACCCGGGGATGGAACTCAAATGCCTGGCCCTGTGGCAAATGCCTATACATGTCGAGCCATCTTTCCTGCCTTTTCTTAGTTCTTATATTATACCAATTTCCCATCGTTTTTATTTACTGTCTAAAAATGATTTGACAATTAATATGATATCCTTTGTAAGAGGGAAAAACCATCAGTCTTCAAAAAATCATTACAAAGAACAATTCCCCTTGAACCGCCACATTTGCAAATTGGGCAAAATAAAGAACTAAAACCTAATGGAAATTTTCATGCCTTTTTTTTCATATGAAATTCCTCGAAAAAGTATCTTTCATGTAAATTAATTTGAAAAAAATTCTATCTTTAATTCTTTGTGAAAGTTCTCCTGTTTAATATTTCTAACTAAACTCTAGCAATTAATTTTAAAAGTATTGGTTCTCACATCATGACTTTCTTCATCAAGCTATCCCATCACTGCATGACAATGACTCAATTAGATGCATATAAGTTTCCTATGTCTTTATATGGTTAATTTCTAGAGTTCAAGAAGATTGCACTAAATTAGAGATAGTGGCATTTACTTAAATTGAGAAAATCAATTAAAACAAAACAAAACAATGTTAGGGTGAAAAATAATAGCCAGGCAGTGCTGGTGCATGCCTTTAATCCCAGCACGTGGAAGGCAGAGGCAAGTGGATCTCTGAGTTTGAGGCCAGCCTGGTCTACAGAAAGAATTTCAGGACAGCCAGGGCTGCCTAGAGAAACCCTGTTTTGCAAAAAGCAAAACAAAATAAAACAAAATCACATTGTACATGTAATTCTTTTACATCTTAGTCAGCAAACTAGCACTGATATATCAAGAATCTAAAAATGCTCTAGGAAAAAAGACACCTTTATATGCTATCTATTTTAGTAAGAATCTATTTATGATTTTCCAAGTTTCTAAGTTTAAAAATATGCACAAAATAAGTTGCTTATAAATCCATATCATTAGTATATCCATAAGTTTATTAGCCAAATGGCACAGCTAAAAGATGATCCTGAGAGATCCTGTTACATTGTTCTTTGCTATCATATTTATAGATATCAGAAAATACTTCACATGGCAACTTTCACAGAACTGGACAAAAAAATTGAATTTTCTTTCCAAAGAGAATATTAAAATTATGTATCATTTTTAGTATGCAGTATTTTAGTTACAAAAATTATCAAAGATAAATTGGTTTATACAAAACTATAGTAATCTCTCTCTCCTTAATTTCTGAGAAGATATCAAAATTTGCAAATGCAGTTTTAAGCACTTGGCATATTGTAACAAAGTATAGACGTTTCATAAAGATATAGAAAATGTTGCAAATACATTTTAAGTGATTAAAAGAGGTTAGCTTTATGGAATCATAGCAGCTTTTTTGGTATTAAACACAATACCTTGAACCCAAGAGTGGGAAGAAGCCAGCTGGGTGATGATCGAGACGATGGCTGATGACTTTGCTTCACAGCTATTTAAACTCAGGGATAAGTGAAATGCTAATTTTGCGGTTTTGTTTCAGACAAAAGATTTATATAAATTCTAAGAATTTTTTCAAATAGGAAATCCATTTCTGCCAAAATTCTTTTCTGGGAAATTCTGAGGCAAGTCTCCCACAAAGGACTGATTCATGTGGTGATGGCAAATTATACAGGAAATCAGATGTTATTATTCAACATTAAAACACAGTTTGTGAAGATTCACAGTTATTGCTAGAACATGGCTTTGTGTTGATTGTACAGTTGAGAAGACTTGTCTATCTACAGAACTTTATTAAAGCTTTAGAAAAATCCATTCTCAATGAAATAATTGTCCTTGAAAAAAATCCATGTCTCAATGAAACATCCTCAAAATGTTTTAAACTTTAGAATGCATTCTACCTTTTAAAATGTCATTTGTCCTCAGTTCTTTTTTGGGTAAATTAATTTGTGGCATAGTTTATATTGTATGTGCTAGATGAACTTTTTTTTAGGATAAAACAACTGTCCTATAAATTTTGGTGATTGTTGAGCTTATTAGTTTTTTCTGTGCTTCCTTTTTAACCATTTAGACATTTGTCATTTCTTTTTAAACTAAGATTAGACATAAGAATTATAATTTAATTGTGTTTAAGTAAAAATAAATATAAGAAGAGGCAAAATAAAGTCCTCTTCCTCCAATCTCCAATTCTGTGTCTAAAGTTAACTTTAAGCATTAAGCAATTTTTAAATTTTTTATATCCTGAAAAAAATATTATCACATAGAGACTATTTAAAATAATTATTGTGATGGTTCCTTTTTATTTTATCTTATTTTATTTTGTTGTTTTACACAGAGTCATGGTACATGTTTTAAGCAAGTTTAAAACTAAGACAATAGTCACAGTTTATTTGTAGATACATGACAGGGGCATTATTCCTGAGTTAAAAGACATTCTAGGGTCTCCACATTTAAGAACCAGAGGAGATTGTGGATTTGCATATTAAAGCTGTGTGATTAAGATGGCATCTTTCTCTGTCTTCCTGTGAGACTGCTCCACATCTATTTGAACAAATCACTAATGTCTCCTCTTCATTTTGATTTTTTCAGGGGCTTCAGGGCTGCCACCACCTGCTGTTCTTTAACGTCTTCCTTTTTCTCTCCCAGATGTGTACCTGGGGTGGTCGATTTATTTTATTCTTAACTTAGAATCTCACTATATGAAATCCTTCTGAGTTCTCATTTGTTTCATTACTATATTTTTTTTCATGAATTTATTCATAGAAGTGAAAAAGAAGTGGACAAGTTACAACTGTGAATAAAAGCTGTAGCAGGTGGGGAACATAGAAGTAATCTTTATAGATCATAAGTAGTCCAGAAGTAGGACGTAGCCCAGGTTTTCTGAGTTCCATCGGCACCTGAGAATTGGTGAGACTTCTAGAGAAGAGTCTTCAAATGAACTCAATTGTAATGGGTCATCAAAGACTTTTAAGTTAGTTGCCCTCCCTGTTAAGGCAGTGAATCTCAACCGCTTTGGTAAACCTCTAGCTCCCAAAGTATTTACATTACAATCCATAATAGTAGCAAAATTACAGTTACGAAGTAGCAAGGAAAATTATTTTATGATTTGGGGTCACCACAACATGAGGAACTATATTAGAGTCACGGCATTAAGAAGGTTGAGAACCGCTGAATTAAGGCTATCCACTGCTTAGCAAATTTCTTTATCTTCTCTTATGAGGGTTCATGAACTCCAATTCCATTTTTTCTATTTATAACTCCCAGAAACAAGAGTTAATTCTACTTTATGTTTGGTATTGCAGAAGTTTAATTAGAGCTGGCTTTTAATATAAAGCCACTGTTCGCAATAATATGCCAAAATTGTTTGGTTGTTCCTTGTTAAATTTGTGTAAGTTTGCAAGATTTTGACTGAAATTTGTCTTGATTGTTTTCTGTTTTCTTTTTATTTATTAAATTGTTCAGATCTATCCATCAACAAAGTTCAAATTTGAAGCACATATTTAAGCCATTTGTGATCTGATTCACTTTTATATTTTTTTCGGAATTTTGTTATTGCATACAATGTATTTAATCAAGTCCATCCTGATAGTTTTTCCCCTCCAACTCCTCCCTCATCCCCTCCAACTACTATTCTTGCTCAATTACAAGTATCTTAAAACAAAACAAAACAAAACAACAACAAAAAACAACAGTGAGTCAACACAAGAAGGTGCTGTCTATGTGTGCATGTACTATTCAGAAGAATCACACTTTTGAGTGTGATTCAGAGAAAATGCATGATGGTTAGTGGAAAACATCCAAAAATGTAAAATGAACTTATATTAGCAATAAAAAAGGAGCAAATCAAACCAAAAAATTAAATTATTACTGTGTTGCTAAATACAAATGTTTGAATCCTTTTGCAGAGTCCATAGATTTTTAGATATGCAATGACCTAAGCCCTATATTATATGGCCATGATCTTCACTCTATTTTCCTTTCAATTACCATAACATTATCAACAACTAAAATGTTCTTTTGATTAACTAAACTTGATTAGTTTCTGATATGAAAGTACTAAAGATTCTAAAAGTAAATATTTGAGCAGAGAAGGAGTTGTAGAAAAAATCAGTAAGACTAAGAAAGGTGCTAAGTAGCAGAAGACGTAACTTTTAAGGCTTCTGTCACTTTCAGTAAGATTGATAAAGTATGTAGACAGCTGGTGCAGCAGAGCAGAAGGATAATTACTTCCCACAGTGGAAGTGACAGTGGAAACAGGTCACTTGCCTCCATATGAGTGGGGTTATAATGTGGAAAGAACTTAATCGGAAGAGAATAGTGCAAAAGTGTTTAAAGGTCAATCTTTCTTAGACATAAAAGTGATGAATGAAAGTTCTCAGAATTCTCAAATATTCTTATGAGTACAGTAAAGGGAGCTTCAAACAGACTGTGGAAGTGGAATGTTCAGAACAGGAAAAACACCCCAGTAGTAAAACAGGGAAGAAAACAGCAGGGCAGGCTATTTTTAACATCAGTTATGATTAAAAGTTACAGAATGGAAGATCTAGTATAGTCAAAAGATTTTACAGAGTCATATGCAAAGTCAAAGAAAAGATATTAAGTAGAGGTCACTTTAGCATTTAATCTCCTAGTAGATATGAACAGCATACGATGGAATGAGAAGGCCTGGGATTTGAAATGACCTCTCTTTTAGAAAAGCACAGAAGCACTGAATATATGATAGAGGCTTAGAAGTGAAGGAAACACTACAGATAAGTGTGGGAAGGCACAAAGACAAAGCTCCAAAAATATTTAGATTAATGAAATAAGTCCACAGATTGATAAATATATAATATTGTAAAAAGCAGATCAATCGTTGCAGAATATGAGAATTTACAGGGGAGCAGAAAAGGAAGAGCCACTTCTCAATATGAAAAGATTGTGAAAGATGTCATGAAAAATGAGTAGAAGGATGTGAGCTAAGAAAAGAGAGAAAAGGGGCAGTTTTGCCATGAAGTCGGGAAGTTGGGTTTGTAGCAAAGGTTCGAAACAACTGCTCCGTGGTGCCAAGAAAGAGAACAATGAGTTGTGAAGTTGGAAAGGAAGGCAGAAGAACAGAACAGGGAAGAAGGTCGGGTGTGTGGAAATTCTCCTTCTTTAGGAGGAAGCCTGAAAGGTTTGCACTCTTCTGTGGGCCTCCGGATGGGCTTTACCTTTCCTGACCTCAGACCTCAGCTCCTGTTTGAAACCTTTATGATCACTTTTTTTTTTCGCCTAAGTACCCTGGGGCCTTTCTCTTCCTGTGCCTAGATCTCTAAGAAGGATACTGACGGAGGACCTTTCCTTGTTTCACTGATTCGCTTGTCATGATTTTGGCCTCATTTTGCCTGTTTCCAAGCATTCGGCAGAGCAGACAAAGGGAACTGGCGGCAAGGTCCCATCTACTGCTTTCTCCATGTCTAATGCATCTCGTCAGGAGTTTTAAGCACTGATGTTTATTGAGTTTTTCTAACAAGTAAGTCAAGCACTGAGGCATGATGCTATCACATTAAGACTTTTTTCATTACAATGGTTTATCATAACAACAAAAAGAACGAAATATTATATATATATATTTTCAGAAATAAAAGTAATAAAATTTACAGTAGTTGTGGGACCAAGCTCCTTTATTGCAGCACTTCTCTTAAGTACTGTGAGTTATTTCCTAATTATATCCCCAAGTCTTTCTGTGCCCTTGGACAAAGATTTGTACTAGAAGAAGAGTTTGCTTCATAATATTTTTGTGTGTTATATTTTAATGTTTAATAATCAAAGAGATAAAGTGCTCATAAGTTTTGGAAATCTCTGTCATTTAAAATATAAATTGAGGTATACGGTTTGTGTTACATGCTTTTACTTATTGTGGAACAATTATAAACTTGAGGTAAGTTATTAATTAAATATATAAAATGTTTTAGAATACATGAGTAAAAATAAAAACAGACATTACTCTACCATCTATAGACAAATAATTATTGATAAATTATGTAGTATATTTTTTAGTTTTAAGGCTTATACATGAGTTTGTATAGTGTATATAACATGATTCAGAAAATCATTTATTTACACTTACTTTGCTTTCTTACTTTTTCAGTTTTTAATATATTGTTTTATGATTGTAAATTAGTTATTTTTCAACAAATAATTTGCAATGAATCTTGTTCTTCTAAGCTCAAAACGGAATGACAAATGTAGACATTTAGAGTGAGCAGTAGCAGGGACCACAGTCTTATGTTCCTCCTTAGTGATTCTTAGTGCTTCCTCTCACCACTACTTGAGTATTGGCCATCATTCAAAGAGTGCTTATATGATTTTCATAATTGTTTGAGGGCTTATTTTCCACTGTTACACATGCTACAGTGCCATGTATACATACATACAGCTTTACTGTATACTCTTTGAATATGCTTCAGGAAGAAGAATTGTGAAGTGTTCCATTAGAGAATGCAAACCCTTGACATTTGATTAGCATCTTCAAACACCCTCCAGCAATGGATTTTTTATTTTCAACTTACAAAAAAAAATTAACAGTTAAAAGTACCTGCTTGGTTAATAGTTTTATATTATTTATCTTGTCTGATTTACATTTTGTTCATTTTTGCTTCATATTTCATAATTTGATAGAAAATTAATTTTTTAGTAGTAGTAGAGTAAATTGGTCTATTGGTATATCATATTTCCAACATGTTAAAATTTCATAAATCTTCCCAAATGTTTGTTTCTGCTGTTCTTTAGAGACATATAAGGCAAACAGTCTTTTTGTAGTTCCAATTACATTACAAATTAAATCTGTCTTTTGAGTTGGATTGTGGCTCTCTCTTTCTCTAAACCAAAACATGCTTGTTAAAGAAAAATCTAAGATCTCTGTCTCATGGCAGAAGAGCCACCTGGTATGGGACAGAAGAAGACCAAAATTTAGGGACTATTCTATTGTCTCTAATCTCTATTCTTTGGTTTTATTTTGATTCTTTAAAACCTTTCTTAAGATATAAATATTATCTCAAAATTTGTTATATATTTTTATATTTATTTAAACTTTCTGTCATATATTAGTGGTCATATAGAGTACTAACTATGGTTGAGCCTTACTTACTGCTCCAGCCAGGACCCAGATTAGCCTTGCACTTTCCTATCTCACAGACTGGACAACAGCTAGCTCTACCAGGACTTGATCATTATCTCAATTTTCTCAGGGTCTCCTAAAGATGCTGCCACTCCCAGACAGTAGGAAGTAATTTTAAGAACATTTTCAAGAAGTTGAGTGGGTCATTTCTGGTTCTTTGGTGGATGTTTGTCATTGATTATGGGGGTTAGTTGCAAGTTGTTAATGTTCATAGTCAGGGAGGAAACTAAGAAAAGGATACTAGATTCAAGAATCTCATTCTAAAAAGAAAAAGGAAGAATATAGGAATGATAGGATAAAAGGGTAGACTATTAAATGTACCTTAAAGTAAAAAAGCAACTACTGGCCTTAAATGTTTTACATTCTTATGGATTTTTGTACATTCACACAAATTTAAGGTTATTTTGTTATACGATATATGTTTCTATTCTTGTTTAAGGTATTGTACCTATACAGCTCATTTAACAATGTTGTACAAATTTCTAGTCCTTGAAATTTATTATTACAAACTATTTAGGTTAATTAATAAACACGGGTTAGTACTTAGTCATCTAACAATCAAATTGTGGCAATGTTAGCTATGTTATCAAGTCAGACAGATATGTTTTAGATGGACAATGATCTCCAAACACTTCAGAGACCTACAGAATATGGCATTTAAGATGTTCTGATAATAGAAGGCGTCACATGGCAGTGAGACTCATCTGCTCCTGGCAGCACCAATTTACTTCAAAAGGGGATAGTAGGAATTGAAGAACTTCCATATGGAGTTTGCTTTTATTGTGGCAAAAGTTAACCACTGGGCAAGAAAGTGCCCTGGCCTTGACTTCTGACTATATGTTGTCCAAATTGGACAAACAGGACACAAAAGAAGGTGACTGATGAACTTTGCCAAGACAAGCTAGGGCAGTCCTCAAAAATTCCTGCTTCACAAAAAAGTCTGTTAGATATTTTAGGCCTATAGGCCAAAGATAGATGTCCCAACATTGCAGAGGAACCTTAGGTGACTGTCCAGGCAGCCAGATGTCTCTGTCATTTCTTAGTTTTAGAAGTTGTTTGGTCTGTACTTTCTGTTTCCTTGGATAATATTATATCCTTCTCAGGTCTCTGATATGGTTGAAGACTAGATAGTTATAGTTACAGCTTTCCTTGTTACCAAATTCAGAAAATCTCACAAAAGAGGTGTAAATTGTATAAGGTTGAGAGACATAAAAGCTTAAATGGTTTATCTAAGAAAATATTTTGAGGTCTAAAAAGATAGTTTTGGGTTGGTAATACAAGTTAGGCTAGAAAGTGAATTCAGTACAAAACTTTGGACTCACCAAGATAGGATAGACAATAGAGTATTTTCTCTAAATATGTCAAATGAAAATGGACTGGGCAGTGTGAATATAATTCTTACTTGATGACTGTTCTTATTGTACATTGTTTTACTTTCTTAAGTTTCAAACCTTCCCTTTTTATTTAGACAAGACCTGATAATTGTCCTTATTGTATAATAGCTTTACTACATTAGCATTAAAACCTTTCCCTTTTATTTACACAAAAAGGGGGAAATGTTGGGGGATATTTGTTCACACTGACACTCCCAAACTTCCAATAAATATAAACCTTGATTCAGAGGGCACAGTCAGCCGTTGGCTGACCAGAATTAGCCATAGATAAGTTGGAAGACTGAGAGAGTTGGATAGAGAGGGGCAGGAAGAGATAAAGAGGGGCTCGGAGAGGTTTCTTGGGCTTTTTGACCTGGAAATGTGGAAAGTCGGGTCATCTGATTGTTCCTCCACTGTTCTTTGGATTTAGCAGGTTTTTAATCTCAATTTCTGACTCCCAAGTTTTTATTAATACTAGAACAATTAAAGTAAATTCACTAGATTCCAGAAAGTTTTCACTGCACTGGGTTTTCACATCACCCCCTAATGCTCCCTAATTCCAGCTGTCTCTCCTTGAACTTTCTCACTATACTCTCCCCTCCCTGCCTGAGTGCCCACCCTTGCTCCCATCTCCACCTTCCCCCAGTCTGCCCATAATATCTATTTTATTTCCTCCTCCCATAGAGATCCCTGGGTACCCTCTGAACCTCTCCTCTTTACCTAACCTCTCTGGATCTATGGGTTGTAGCTTTTCATTTGCTTGCTGGCTAATATCCACTTATAAGTAAATCTATGCCATAGTTATCTTTCTGGGTCTAGGTTACCTCACTCAGGATGATTTTTTTTCTAGTTCCATCCATTTGCCTGCAATTTTCATGATGTAATTTTTTAATAGCTGAGTAATATTCCATTGTGTAAATATATCACATTTTCTTTATCCATTCTTCTGTTAGGGGCGTCTAGGTTGTTTTTACTTTCTGACTATTATGAATAAAGCCACAATAAACATGTTTGGCCAAGTATCCTGGTGGTAAGATGGTGTGTTCTTTGGGCATATACCCAAGAGAGGTATAGCTGAGTCTTGAGGTAGATCAGTTCCCAATTTTCTGAGTAATGAGGTAGATCAGTTCCCAGTTTTCTGAGTAACCACTGCATTGATTTCCATAATGGCCATACAAGTTTGCACTCCAACCAACAATAGTTGAATGGTTTCCTTGTTCCACATCTTGACAAGGATGAGCTGTCACTTGTGTTTCTGATCTTAGCAATTCTGACAGGAGTAAGATGGACTCTCAAAGTAGTTTTGATATACATTTCCCTGATGGCTAAGGATGCTGAATGTTTCTTTAAGTTTATCTCAACCATTGAGATTCCCTTATTGAGAATTCTCTGTTTAGATCTGTTCCCCATTTTTTTAATTTGATTATTGGGGTTTTTGATATCTAGTTTCTTGTGTTCTTTATGTATTTTGTATATTAGTCCTCCAATCAGAAGTAGAGTTGGTAAAAATCTTTTCCAATTTTACAGGCTTGTACTTTGTCCAATTGATGGTGTCCTTTGCCTTACAGAAGCTTTTCAGTTTCATGAGTTCTCATTTATTAATTGTAAGTCTTCATGCCTACACTGTCAGTGTTCTCTTCAGGAAACCATCTCCAGAATCAAAGTTATCAAGACTATTCTCTGCTTTCTTTTCAGGGTCAGTGTGTCTGGTTTTATGTTGAGGTCTTTGACCCTCTGGAACTTGAGCTTTGTGCAGGGTGATAGACATGGATCTATTTGTATTTTTCTACATGCAGACATCAGTTTGACCAGCACCATTTGTTAAAAATGCCTTCTTTTTTCTAGTGTGTATTTCTGGCTTCTTTATCAAACATCAAATGTTGATTTATGTCTATCTTCAATTCAATTTCATTAATCAACATATTTGTTTATATGCCATGCAGTTTTTTGTTTTGTTTTGTTTTTGTTTTTTTGGAGACAGGGTTTCTCTATGTAGCTTTGGAGACTATCCTGGAACTCGCTCTGTAGACCAGCTGACCTCGAACTCAGAGATCTACCTGCCTCTGCCTCCTGAATAAGGGATTAATGGTGTGCATCACTACTACCTGGCCCATGTGACTTTTGTTTTTAACCATAGCTCTATAGTACAACTTGAAATCAGGAATGGTGCAACATTGAGCAGTTCTTTTACTGTTCAGGATTGCTTTAGCTATCCTGAGTTTTTTGTCTGTTTGTTTTTACATATAAAGTTGAGAATTGTCCTTTCAAGGTTTGTAAAGAATTCTGTTGGAATTTTGATGGGGATTGCATTGAATCTATACATTGCTTTTGGTAAGATGGCCAGTTATATTAATCCTACCAACCTATGAGCATGAGAGATCGTTCCATCTTCTGATATCTTTTTCAATTTCTTTCTTCAAAGGCTTGAAGTTTTTAATTATGCAAGTCTTCCACTTGCTTGGTTATGCTCACCCCAAGATATTCAATATTATTTGGGGGCTATTGTGAAAATTGTTATTTCTTCGATTTCTTTCTCAGTCCATTTCTCATTTGTATATAGGAAGGCTACTAATTTTTTTTTAGTTAATCTTGAATTTAGCTACATTGCTGGAAGTCATTATCAGCTGGAGGAGTTCCCTAGTGGAATGTTTAGGGTCACTTACGTATACTATCATATCATCTGCAAATGATGATACTTGGACTTCTTGCTTTGCAATCTATATCCCCTTGATCTTCTCTTGTCATATTGCTCTAGTGAAGACTTCAAGTACTATATTGAATAGGTATAAAGAGAGTGAACAAGTTTGTGTTGTTCCTGATTTTAGTGGAATTGCTTTGAGTTTTTCTCCATTCAATTTGATGTGAGCTGTAGGCTTGATGCAAATTGCCTTTATCATGTTTAAGTATGTCCTTTGTATCCATTATCTCTCCAGGACTTCTATCATGAATAGGTGTTGGATTTTTTCAAAGGCCTTATCTGCATCAAATGTGATGATCATGTGGTTTTTATCTTTCAGTTTGTTTATATGGTACATCACATTTACTGATTTTCATATATTGAACTATCATTGCATCTCTGTGATAAAGCCTATTTAATCATGGTGGATGATCTTTTTGATGTGTTCTTGGATTCAGTGTGCAAGTATTTTATTGAGTGTTTTTGCATCTGTGTTCAAAGGGAAAACTGGCCTGTAATTCGCTTTCTTTGTTGAGTTTTTGTGTTGTTTGGGTATCAGGATAACTGTGGCCCCATAAAATGAACTGGACAATAGTCCTTCTGTTCTCTTTTGTGGAATAATTTAAGGATTATTGGCATTAACTCTTCTTTAAAAGTCTGGTAAAACTCTGTGCTAAAACCATGGGTCTCCTGCCTTTTTTTGTTTGGGAGACTTTTAATGACTATTTCTATTTCATTAGGGGTTATAGGTTTATTTACATTGTTCATTTGCTCTTGATTTAACTTTAGTAAGTAATAGATATGGAGAAAATTATACATTTCTTTTAGATTTTTCTAATTTGGTGGAATACAGATTTTTAAAGACTGTCCTTATGAGTCCATGAATTTTCTTAGGGACTGTTATTCCGTCCTCTTTTTCACTTATGGCTTTGCTAATTTATGTATTCTTTCTCTGTATTTTACTTAGTTTAAATAAGGATTTGTCTATCCTATTGATTTCTCAAAGAACCAATTCTTTGTTTCATTGACTCTTTGTATTTTATTGATTTCCACCCTTAGTTTGATTATTTCTTGCAGTCTGCTCCTCTTGGATGTGATTATTCTTTTTGTTCTAGAATAGTCAGGTGCGGTGTTAATTGCTAGTATGAGAGCTCTCCAATTTTTTTATGCAGGCACTTAGGGCTGTGAACTTTCCTCTTAGCACCATTTTCATTGTATCCCATAAGTTTGGGTATGCTGTGTATTCATTTTCATTGAATCATAGAACGTCTTTATTTCTGTCTTGACCTATTTCTTATTCAGGAGAGAGTGGCTCAATTTCCATGAGTTTGTATGCTTTCTGTTGTTTATGTTGTTGGTGATATCCAGCTTTAGTCTATGGTGGTCTGACAGGATGCAGGGAGTTATTTCAATTTTCTTGTATCTGTTGAGACTTGCTATGTGTCTGAGCATGTGGTCCATTTTCCAGACAGTTCCATGAGATGTGTTTGGGTGAAATTCTTTTGTGTTTGGGTTAAATGTTCTGTAAATATCTGTTATGTCCATTTGGTATAACATCTGCTAGCTCCAGTATTTTTCTGTTTAGTTTTTGTCTAGATGACCTGTCTGTTGGTAAAAATCAGGTACTAAAATTCTCTACTATCATGTGTGAGGGTCAATATGTGATTTAGGTTGTAGTGTTTCTTTTACGAAGTTGGGCACCCTTGTGTTTGGAGCATATATCTTAAGAATTGAAACATGATCTTGGTGGATTATTCCTTTGATGACTATGTAGTGTCCTTCCCCATCTCTTTTGATAAGTTTTGGTTTGAAGTCTATTTTGTTAGATATTAAAATGGATACACCAGCATACTTCTAGGTCCATTTGCTTTGAACATCTTTTTGCAATCTTTGATTGTAATGTCTATCCTTCATGTTGAGTTGTGTTTCTTGGATGTAGCAGAAGGATGGATACTGTTTTTATAACCATTCTTTTAGTTTGTTTCTTTTTATTGGGGAATTGAGTCCATTGATATTGATGACCAATTATTGTTAATTCCTGTCATTCTGTTGTTGGTAGTGGTGGTGGTGTGTGTATGTGAGTGTCTCAGTGTGTGTGTGTGTGTGTGTGTGTGTGTGTGTGTGTATGTATGTTTGTGTGCTTCCCTTCTTTTGATTTTGCTGGTATGAGATTATTTATTTCCTTTGTTTTAATGGGTATAATTAACCTCGTTAGGTTGGAATTTTCCATCTAGCACCATCTGTAGGGCTGGATTTGTGGATAGATATTGTTTAAATTAGACTTTATTATAGATTATCCCATTTTCTCCATCTATAGTGATTGAAAACTTTGCTGGCATAGTGATCTGGGCTGGCATCTATGGTCTCTTTGAATCTGCAGCCCATCTGTCCAGGCCTTTCTTGGTCTTGGAGTCTCCATTGCGAAGTCAGGTGTAGTTTTAATAGGTCTGTCTTTATCTATTGACTTTGTCTTTTCCCTTGCAGCTTTTAATATTCTTTCTTTGTTTTGTGTATTTAGTGTTTTGATTATTATGTGCCAATTGTCTTTATTTTCTGGTCCAAACTGTTTGGTTTTCTGTATGCTTCTACCTGTATAGGCATCTCCTTCCTTAGATTAGGAAATTTTTCTTCTATGATTTTGTTGAAAATATATTCTAGACCCTTGAGCTGGGATTCTTCTCCTTCTTCTATTCCTATCATTATTTGGTTGGTTTTTTTTTTTCAAAGTTTTCTAGATTTCCTGGAAGTTTGCATCAAGAGTTCTTTTAGATTTAACATTTTCTTTGACAGAAGTATCCATTTCTTCTATTGTATCTTCAATGCCCAAGATTCTCTCTTATATTCTGTTGGTGAACCATGCCTCTGTAGATACTGTTTGAATTCCTGAATTTTTCATTTCCAAATGTCTCTCAGTTTGTGTTTTCTTTGTTGTTTCTATTTCTGTTTTTAGGTCTTGAATGGTTTTATTTGTTTCCTTCAATTTTTTGTTTGTATTATCTTGGCTTTCTCTATGTGATTTATTAATTTCCTCTAATTGTTTGTGTTTTCCTGAATTTCTTTAAGGTATTTATTCATTTCCTCTTTAAGGACCTCATTTATGTTCATATAGTTGATTTTAGGGTCTTTTCTTGTCCTTCATCTATGTTAGAATATTCAGGGCCTGCTGTAGTAGAATAGCTAGGCTTTGGTGAAGACATATTACACTGGCTGTTATTAAATGTGTTCTTAAGATGACTTCTTAGTATCTGGGTCTGGGATTATTAAAAGTTTAGGTGCTGATTTCTGGATCTTTCTTTGTTGGGTGCATGTTCTTTTCCTTGGTTTCTGTTTCCAATCTGAATTTTTGGTGAATGTTATAACTGTGTGTTTTCTGTTTTTCTGACAAATTCAGCGGGTATATTCACAGAGAATGTCTGCTGGTGTTGGGGGCTGAGTAACTGGGATGAGTTGGGGGAAGGAAAGCTGGAGAAGGTCTTTGTGATTAGGGGTTGGATAAGAGAGGAAAGGAAGTCCACAGAGGGTCCTGCTGCAGAGTTTGAGCTAAGACTAAGGGGAACAATAGGAGAGGTGTGGGTCTGGCTTCAGCTTACTTGTTGCCCTTGGAAGAACTTCCCTTGGGTTAGCAGGGGATGCCTGCTGGAGTTGGGGTCTAGCAACAAGTAGAGGGAGGAAGGTTATGGAAGGATGGTTTGTGGGATCCACAAAGGATGTGGGTGGGCGTAAGAGAAGGCTGAAGCTGCTGTTCTGTTGCAGCTCTAGGAATGAGGCTGGGGGTTGAGTCTCAGGAACAAAGAGAGAAGAGAAGGTCTGTGGGCAGCCCATAGTATTCTGGCAGGTATGGCCTGTGGTTTAGCGGGGGATGCCTGCTAGAGTTGGGGGCTGTGATACAGTGATGGGTTCAGGGAGAAAGATTAGGAGGAGATAATCTGTTTGATCCACAGAAGATGTGGAAAGGGGTGAGGGAAGGCTGCAGTTGGTATTCTGTTGCAGCTACAGGGACAAGACTTGGGAATTGTGCCTTGGGGACCAGAGCTTTTTATTGTATTATATAACTACACTGCTCACCATGATTTACTTAGGAAATTTACAACTTTAATTACACAGAGTAACATGTGTTGTTCTGCCTTATTGGCTTTGGGGCTCTGAAGAAACATAGCTCTGGAAGAATTCTGCTTTATAATTTGATAGGAATGTTGTGGATCTTCACATGTGTAACATCTGTTATAAACTATAGATTTTAATATCTCATACTTGAGAGAATTCATAATTTTTTATGTAATAAAGATAAACACACAATGCTCATCACAGCAGATCTCACTTAAGCATCTCACTACAGCAACCATACTTAGTTTCTCTTTTTTATTTTTTTCAGTATTTTTTCTTCTTCTGTTTTCTTTTGTCTTCTCCCTTATTCTTTAATGAATCCCCTTTTCCTTCCCTCTGATCCTATGAGTATAAAGAGTTCACTGAAATGAAGAGGTTCTAATATACCAAGAATAACACCAACTAAATATGTACTAAGTGCTTGAATATTAAAATGTTAAACTGCTTGCCTTTTGCTGACACATAATAGATATCTGTAAGGTTCAAACAAACCATTATTTACATAAAAATATTGGGATATGGTAGTTACTACAAATGTAGGACTACTTTATCTTATAATTCACAACTTGGTGGATGTTTCACTGTAAAATTACATGGGTTTTCATAAGGTTGAGATTAAGCATAGGTAAGAAGATGATGGCTAATTTATGTTTTGGGCATATTATTACCCATGATTTTAAGACAATAAAGTATTAAATGGCACTCTAGGAAATTAAGATATTACAGATAAAGCATTCAAAATAAACACAGTGTACTTCCTGGAAATGTTCTGAATCAATTGCAATTATTTTCAAGTGTACCTATACTAAGAACTTCTTTACAAGGTACATTTCCATGATACAAGGTGTCCAGTGTTAGTATCTTATTTCAGCTGAGAGTAACTAAGCAAATGTGAAAAGATAAACTGCTCTACAGCTCATAGACTAACTCTAATTTAATCTGTAAATAGACTGCAATTACTTTACATGTGCTGTTTGAAATGAAGATTGCAAATTTTGGAAGGAAAGGACTAGAATATTATCCAATAAAATCATACACTATACTACATTGTAATCTGCACCATTGATGGACCAGAGTCTCATAGATAAAATCACAACATCATGATCCAGCATACCATGTCAAAATAGTGACTTTGCTCTGTTCATATTCTCTCTCTTTTTTTTTTTTTTTTTTGTTTTGTTTTTCGAGACAGGGTTTCTCTGTGTAGCTTTGCGCCTTTCCTGGGACTCACTTGGTAGTCCAGGCTGGCCTCGAACTCACAGAGATCCGCCTGCCTCTGCCTCCCGAGTGCTGGGATTAAAGGCGTGCGCCACCACCGCCCGGCCCCATATACTCTTTTTTTCTGTGATTTCAACCTTCCTGTCTCTTATGGACCCATTCAACAATTCTTTGAAATGTCTCCATATGGAAACAAAATAACAAAGTCATCTATAAACCTGCTTTCTAGTACTATAGCTAGTAGTTTATCTTCCTTAATGGTTTCTGCCTTGAACTAGTACCCAACACTGGTTCTCTCTACATTCTTATCTCTTACAATCTGACTAATATATAACTTGCTTTATACCTTCATATCCCCTAGAATTTACCTCTGCTGGGGCCACTAATATCCTCCTGGCTGAACTCAATGTATTGCCCCCAATCTGTACTTATGCACTACCTATGTAGTATTTCAATTAACAATATTGTTATTTTTCAAGGAACACTCTCTTCTTACTCCAACCTGAATAGATACACTTTCCTACTTTTCTTCTTGTGTCTTTGACATCACTACATAGTTTTCTAATCATTCCTTACATGTTGAATTTTCAAGGATTAGTTTGAACTATTTTAGAAAATGTTCACCTTCTGTGTCATACAACAAATTAAAACAGTATGCTAGTGTTCTGGCTATGTGTCAAAATGTAATTCTTCATCTTTTCAAAGAGGAAACCTAAAACTTTGACCCACTGAGCCTCATTTGCTGTTATAGTAAGGTAGGCAACCTGGACTCTAGCAATCAGATCCACTCTCAGGTATTCTAATTAAAGCTGAGCATACAAGAAGAGGCCGGACTGCCAGGAACTAGCTTCTTTGTGATCTGGACAACTGAGAACTCCAGTTCTGCTGTTTCAAGTGGCAGAGTTTTGGTTTCTGTTCTGCAGGGTCAACAGTGTGAATTCCAAGTACTGAGAGGGCTGGCAGAACCTACATGAGCTTTAGCATTTCACTATACATATTCCGTTGTAAGCTTAGTTTACCTTCTTCTGCTTCCAGATCTTGATAACCCAACCCAATTCTCAAAAAATAAAATGTCCCTCCCACAATTTCTTAGATTCAGTTTAGCATCAAATGCATCTTATGACAATAGTTAAGCAACTGAAAACAATCGCAGTCTCGTCCTTCTTCCCTGTCTTCCTTGACACTCTCCCATCTTCCTTTCTGCCTTCTTTCTTCTGATTAAGTGACTATTTCTTTTGTATTGCCCAAGTAATCTGGTTTGCAGTCATCACTGTAAATATTTCCTTTAAAAAGCAACTGAGTCTTACCTGTATTTAGTATGCATTGCACCTCTATCCCTACAATTATTCACCCAACAAGCATGACACGTGTTCACAACACAGCAACATTTGAAGTGTTAGAAACTCACTCGATCAAATCCAACCACATCTTTAGAAAATCTGAAGCTTAGCAGAGCAAAAGAACTCTCTCGAAGATTCCTCTTGCAGTGGATAGGAATTGACACAGAGACCCACCCTGGACAATGTGCAGAAAGTGAGAGCCTTTAGAACACTCAGTCCTAAATGGGATGTTTTCATCAAAGACCATCAGGCATCAAGGAGCCATAACAAAAGAGGAAGCCAGAAGATTTTAAGGGCCAGAGAGGATAGATGACACCAACAATGTCTCCCATCCACAACAGGACTGATGCTCAAATGAGCTCACAGAGACTGAGGAAGCATACACACAACCTCCAGTTTCAAGCTAGATAGGGTCTCAGTGCTGAGACAGGAGAATGGATGTGAGTTTCCACCGCCAATCAAGAGGTCATTTCTAATTGACAACTGCTCACAAAAGAATTAGGGTTCCACAATGCAGTCTCACTGGGTATGTTTACCACACTTAAGTGAGTCCCTATGCCCAGCAGTAGATGGCCAATGCAAAACAAACTCAGTGGTATTTTTGTAGGTTTTTTTTCCATGTTTCTTTGTTTGGGCATTTTTTTGTCTTATTGATCTTTTGCTTGTATATTATGATTTTAAATTTTGTGTTTTTAGGGGTTTGTGTGTTAGCATGTGTGTGTATGTTTTCTGTGTTTTGTCTTTTTCTTTCTCCCTTTTTCTTTCGTTTTTAAATTCTCATTTATTTGGGATTTTGTTTTCCTGTTTGCTTCCTAAATAGAGAGAGAAAGAGCATTGAGTTGGGTGAGTGGACAGGTAGGGAGGGCTTGGGAGGACTTGGGAGAGGAGAAACATATAGATATTTTTAAAAGAGCCTGTCAAAACCAAATCAACACACAAACCCGCACCTTAAGTAAATGCAGGAAGGTAGAGGCACATGTTGCTATGTACCTGTGAAGGAGCTGTCTGATCTATCCCAGACAGTAAAGGCCTCTTCCATAGGTAATTGACACTTCATTTGAGGATTTCAGCAGGAAAATTATCTGAACCTTGTGGGACATAAAATAAGCGCACTCTATTCAGTCTTATTGGAGGAAGGTCAAGGTGCAGTGAAGAAACAGAACTCAGCGATGTGACAGTAGAAGAGAATGGGGAACGGGACACTAGACCACCAAGTGCAAAGACTACAGATGATTTGGGGGTTTGGCCTTCGTGGCAAGATGGGAACAGCAGTTGAAAGTGTCTGGAATATGGTAGAAGGTCATTATATTTATGTAGTGAAGAGAGCGCATTGGCTTCTGTGCGAACAGTTTGCAGTCAGGGAAATGTGAGGGAGGCAGACCAATTGCTCTTTTATTTTTATTTTTATTTTTTATTTTTTTTTGGTTTTTCGAGACAGGGTTTCTCTGTGTAGCTTTGCGCCTTTCCTGGAACTCACTTGGTAGCCCAGGCTGGCCTCGAACTCACAGAGATCCGCCTGGCTCTGCCTCCCGAGTGCTGGGATTAAAGGCGTGCGCCACCACCGCCCGGCTTCAATTGCTCTTTTAAGTTAGCCAACTACATAGTCAGTTTTAAGTCTACCTAGAAATGCCTCCTTCCCGTTTAAATTGCCCCATCTACTGTAACCTTCCAGCTCCTTCAAGGCTTCGTTGCTTTTGATATGGTCCTAAACATGTGAACCATATACTCCAAGCCAGTTGCACAGACCTATGGAACTGACTGTTGCCTGTTTTTTTTTTTTTTTCAAACAGAAATCATAATATATATATTTTTTCCTTTTTATTTTTTATCTTTTTTTGTTTTTTTAAATATTTTTTAATTTTTATTTTGCAATACAATTCAGTTCTACATATCAACCACGGATTCCCTTGTTCTCCCCCCCTCCTGCCCCCCTCACCTTCCCCCCAGCCCACCCCCCATTCCCATCTCCTCCAGGGCAAAGCCTTCCCCGCAGACTGAGATCAACCTGGTAGACTCAGTCCAGGTAGGTCCAGTCCCCTCCTCCCAGGCTGAGCCAAGCGATCCTGCATAGGCCCCAGGTTTCAAACAGCCAACTCATGCAATGAGCACAGGACCCGGTCCCACTGCTTGGGTGCCTCCCAAACAGATCAAGCCAATCAACTGTCTCACCCATTCAGAGGGCCTGATCCAGTTGGTGACCCCTCAGCCATTGGTTCATAGTTCATGTGTTTCCATTCGTTTGGCTATTTGTCCCTGTGCATTATCCAACCTTGGTCTCAACAATTCTCGCTCATATAAACCCTCCTCATTCTCACTAATTGGACTCCCAGAGATCCACCCGGGGCCTAGCCATGGATCTCTGCATCCAGATCCCTCATTAGTTGGATGAGGTTTCTAGCACAACAATTAGGGTGTTTGGCCATCCCATCACCAGACTAGGTCAGTTCGGGCTGTCTCTCGACCATTGCCAGCAGTCTGTTGTGGGGCTATCTTTGTGGATTTCTGTGGGCCTCTCTAGCACTTTGCTTCTTCCTATTCTCATGTGGTCTTCATTTACCATGGTCTCCTATTTCTTGTTCTCCCTCTCTGTTGTTGATCCAGCTGGGATCTCCCGCTCCCCCAAGCTCTCTTTCCCTCGACCCTCGCCCTTCACTATCCCCACTCATGTCCAGGCTGTTCATGTAGATCTCATTCCATTTCTCTGTCATTGGGTGATCCCCGTGTCTTTCTTGGGGTCCTGTTTTCCAGGTAGCCTCCCTGGTGATGTGAGTAGCAGTCCAGTCATCCTTGTTCCACATCTAGTATCCTGCTATGAGTGAGTACATACCATGTTTGTCTTTCTGGTTTGGTTACCTCACTCAGGATGATTTTTTCTAGATCCATCCATTTGTCTGCAAACCTCATGATGTCATTGTTTTTCTCTGCTGAGTAGTATTCCATTGTGTATATGTACCACATTTTGTTTATCCATTCTTCAGTTGAAGGGCATGTAGGTTTTTTTCCAGGTTCTGGCTATTACAAACAATGCTGATATGAGCATAGTGGTCTAAGGTGCCAGACTCAAGGCAGCAGCCTGTTGTTTTATATTTTTCCCACTCACTCCTCATTGCTTATAGGGTAATTAACATCTAGCGTAACCTTCACCCTGTGTGAAACAGGCTATGTGCACAATTTAAGCCTCACCTTGTTCTTCCGTGTGCGTTCACCGTGTTTTAGTTTCAAGAATGCAGGAAGTTTCTTCAGCTTTATGTCCGTGGTTCCTCCTCCTAGAGACCCCTATTTTCCTTTCCTCTGCCCCATCTTCTCTCCTGCCTGACACTTTCCTTCTCTCTCTCCACTTCCCCAGCAGTGTCTGTAAAGCAGCGCTTTTCTGAGGAGACCTGTTAGAAAGTGCTTGGTTTTTGTGTGCCTCGGGATCAGACCTTTTCTCTCTAGTCCATCTTACTTTGCTTTTCACTGTAATGATTCTTGGAGGGCAAGGGGACATATCAGTGTATTTGTATCTTCCACAGCTTGGAGCACTTGAAATGTGTCTGGCAACACAGGGGATAGCTTTTAATTTAGTAGAAACTAAATTTGACACTAACTCCTTAGGCTAGGCATTCACTCCATGGCCTTGACAGAAATTCAAAGGACAAAGGCCAAGGATGTCACTAGCAGGTTTTGTTTTATTTTGCTGTTCATTTTACTGACTAACACCTGAGGAATTTAAATGTCAGTGTTGTGGCACATTCCTCATAAAATAATCTCGATAATGAAATTAGTAGTTTTTATTTTCACAAGATGATATAATCAACATTTAAAAGTCATTATTTAATTATATATTTTAAATGAAATAGCTGTTAAACTTTCTAATACTTGATAGATTATCTATTGGAAAATTTGTGGAAAATGTTTAATGTCATTTCTATCCAGATAACCAGAGTTTCTGCTATTTGTAACTTTTGTATTCATAATTTAATAAGACGATTTTTTTAAAGACTGAGTTTTGGGTTCTTTTTAGATTGATAACAACAATTTTATTCATTTCAAAAATGAAAATCATATAGTCACCAAAAAGGTCAGAAAAAAAACTAAGCATCTTTACCACATGACAAACCACTGTAGCACATACAGTTTTAAAACGACCTTACAATTTTAAGAACCCAGGTAACTTATTTTGGATCCCAAGGAAAATTCAAATTCAAATTCTGTTACTGTAATCCAGAGTAGAAATGTTTCTGATATCACTTCCAGGTATCTTCGGGGAAATACATTTTCAAGATGCTTGTTTCGTTGTCGTTAGTGACCGTAAATGCTGGATGTTGGTTCTAAGTTGTATCCACCAGTCTTATGGAACTTCAGTTACAGGTTCTCCCCTGAGCAGAAGGCATCATCCCCTGTGTCACCGAGAAGTGTTCTGTCAATCAATCAAATATAGAAGCAAACAAGAAAGTGTTTTTTTTCTAAAAGAAATTTCACTGAGACCTAAGATCCTAAAAAATTATACCGTATAGCCTTTGGCATATAGCCAATATGTTTCCGCCTTTGGCAGGTGTCCAATATGTTTCCATTCCGTGTATAACTCCAGTGGCTCTAACCCTTGTCAAGGACAATGCCATTTGTGCATTCTGAGTTGTGTAATTGTTTTTATTTATTTATTTTTTTAAAAAATTCTTTCCTTTTACATACCAACCCCTGTCTCCTCTCCCTCCCCTTCTCCTGCTCCCCCCACCTCTCCCCATCCCGCCCCCATCCCCTCTTCATAGAGGGTAAGGCCTCCCTTGGGTAGTCAACAGGTTGGGATACCAAGTTGGGCCATACCTAGCCCCTCCCCCCTGCATCAAGGCTGAGTAAGGCATCTCACCATAGAGAATGGACTCTAAAAAATCGCACCATAGGGAATGGGCTCTAAAAATCCAGTTCGTGTACCCGGGATGAGTCCTGGTCCGATTGCCAGGGGACCCACAAACACATCAAGCCAAACAACTTTCACCCACATTCAGAGTGCCTAGTTCAGTCCCATGCGGGCTCCCCAGCTGGCAGTCCAGAGTCCATGAGCTCCCATTAGCTTGGGTCAGTTATCTCTGTGGTTTTTTTCCCATCATGATTCTGACCTCTCTTGCTCTTATAACCCTTCCTCCCTCTCCTCAAGTAACTCCAGGAGCTTGGCCAAGTGCTAGACTGTGGGTAAAGACTGAGTTTTATGTCGTGTTGCTTTGCATTTAGTCACCTGAGCATGTACTGTTGCTGTTTGGCGCCACCTAGTAGTCAAAGCTTATACAACTGTCAACTAAGAATCTCCTGCCTACGTAGAGTGCAGTTTACACTGGGCTCCCAAGCACGGCCCCAGGCCAATCTGACTTAGGCAAATCTTCAGTTGAGGTTCCTTCTTCTCAGATGATTCTGAGGTTGTGACAAACTGACAATAAAAACTAACCAGGGCATAATATATCACACACACACAAAAAAAAATTAAATAGCTCCATTGCCAGCAAACCCCACTAGCATCTGGAGAATGAAGACAGGATGAAGTCTTCCAAGAGTTCTCAGGATCCATGTGCTTGTGGATATATATGAGGGGGAGGGTGGTGTGAGGGCAGTGAAGAAAAGGCAGCCTACACTTGGCTTCCCTCAACTCTGTCAGTGTCATTTACTTTCAATTCCTCTTCAAGTGCAGAACACAAGCATTTCCGTTTGGAATGATCAGAAAGTACCTGCTCTTCAAACCTACATGCTGCATTTTTCATATAAAGATTTGCGGAATGCTCCTCAAATAAAATTTGGATGTAAATTCTGAAGGTTGAGTTGAAATGTTTGGGAACGCGATGTACCCACGGGGTGAAGGGGGAGCAGCGGAGCGGCTTTCATTTACACGCCTTGAGTTTTGTGCCCCCTACTGGAACCTAAAAGAATACCACTTTCAGCAGAGTCCGAAACTTTAGAATTAGATGATTTTCTTTTTAATATTTATTTTATCATGTTTATATATGGAGACTAGATAACCTCCTGGGGGCTCATTCTTGGAGAAGGTTGATTGTCTGTATCTTATCAGCCATTAATTGACGGGGGGGGAGGGCTGCTTATGAGATGTCTTCTATCCACGGTGGACTGTCAATGGTGTTCTCACTGTGTAGCTCTTGTTTAGGCACTCACAAGACTGGCCTGGGGCACGGGATGTTTGATCAGGGATATGTCTGGACGCTGGGAGACATACCGCCTAGATAGGATTGGGTACTCACCAGACTAGGCTAGTGCATAGGATGTGTGCTCAGGATTGGGTCTGGGCGGCTTTGGGGAGGGTGCCAGCTAGACAGTGTTCAGGGTACTCACCCGGTAGGACTGGAGCACAGGGTGTGAAACCTGGAGTTTGGATGTCTAATAGTTTTATCAACACTCAATAGATATTTCCTTTACAAACCTGATAGGATGTTATTTTGTGAGTAAATTGTTCATAACATTTCTTTCCAGGCCACAGTACTGCTACTTAATTTGTTAACAACTGTAATAATAGTATTCAATGATCAATAAAGAAATGTAAGGAAAAAAAAAACAACAGGACTCTTCAGCCCGGCGGCGGTGGTGGCACACACCTTTGTCTTTTTTTTTTTTTTTTCAGAGCTGAGGACCGAACCCAGGGCCTTGCGCTTGCTAGGCAAGCGCTCTACCACTGAGCTAAACACCTTTAATCCGAGCACTCAGAAGGCAGAACCAGGAGGATCTCTGTGAGTTCGAGGCCAGCCTGGGCTACAGAGCGAGATCCAGCACAGGCACCAAAACTACACAGAGAAACCCTCTCTTGAAGAAAAAACAAACAAACAAAAAACCCAGGACTTTTCTTGTTCTAGGTTTATTTATTGTTACACTTATATTTTATCTCCATTCTATTCATTTAATCTATTTTAATTAATTGACAAATATTGTTAGTAGTTATACCATTCTTTTCAGTATATATACATACATATGTATGTATACATATATATCATTTATTCTCATTTATTTTTAAAGTTTTATTTTTATTTTATTTAGTGAGCATGTGTTGGAGTGCAGACACACACATGCCTACATGTGTGGACATCAGAGACTAACTTTGGTGTCCATTCTCTCCTGCTACCATGTGGTGCCCATAGTCCATCCCAGCACACCTGACTCACGCACACATTCTCAACCCACTGAGCCGCCTTGCTAGGAGGGCTGGTTTTCTTTATTTTGTGTAACTTATATCTGATCTATCTCTTCTTTTAACCTACTTTACTTGAATTTATTTTAATTTTTACCTAAAATGTATATTTTTCTACTCTAAGAGTCATTTAAATTGTTATATTCTCCTTTTCCTAGTATTTAGCTCTATGCACTTTAGTTTATCCTGAAATGTTATTTTTAAAAGCATTAAATGTATTTTAAAACAATTCAACAATGCACAGTAGGCACTCTCACCTCCCATCACCCTACTGTCCCTGTCTGTCCCCTTCTCCACGTGTCTCTGTCTCTTGTCCATGCTTATCCTTTTGGTTTTGTGACCTACTGAGATTAACCAGGGTCATCTGTGTGATCCTGGATTTGGAGCCTTCTGTTGGGCTCATCAGTGGATTAAAAAACTAAAGGCAGTGACTTGTTCATTTCCAGAGTCTGTGGATAGCCTGAAGGGCTCTAGCAGGTCTAAGCATGACAAACACAGGCTCCAGCATGGCAAACATTGTTTTGCCTTTTCCCCTTCCCTCTCCCTTGCTAAACCATTAGATTGTATTCCTAAAGCTAGCCACCAAAGTCTTCTCCCTTATTTGGCATACTTCTTTATGCCTGACTAAAACTCCAAGGTCCAACTATCAAATCATCAAGATCCAGCAATCAAAATTCTTTATTTGGCTACACTGGCTAACCTGTCCAATCAGGACTTACCAACTCACCTAGCACAGACTTGCCCTTTTCTCCTTAAAAACCTCTCCTGTAGAAACACATGTTCTGTCTTTGTCTGATCCAAAGGCAATTCCCCCCACCCTGCCCACCCTTTCCCTTTTGTGTCCTTCCAAGGTAATAAATTTCCTTTGTGCTGAGAATTTGGTGTCTGGGTGTTTTCTGAACCAACTCAGAAGCCCTTTATATATCAAGTAGGTCCAGAGATAAGGGTGGAGGCCTCCTCCTCCTCCTCCACCTCTGACTCCTGCCTTCCTTGACTTACTGTCCATAGGACTAGCCCTGTGTGGTTCAGTGTAAGTAACTGCAGTTGCAATGAGATGATGACTTTTGCAATGGTTATTCCTTCACCCTATCTTCTGGATCTTCATACTCCCATTCCCTCTTCTGTGATGTTCTTTGAAGCTTAAAGAGGGGGGTATAAATGTCTTGTTTAGGACTGGGCTGGCAACCAGTGGCTACTCTCACCATCTTGGACAGCAATGAGTCCTTGCATTTATTCCTGTTCCTTGTGTCCAAAAGCTTCTCTGATTAAGGCCAGGAGAAACTTTGACTACGTAGATAAGCATAGCTATTTAGAAGGCAGTTTGCAACTGTGTCAATTGAGTTAAACAACAGCAATAATTGCACTTCTCTATTACCCTTTAAAAATTCTGTGTATTAGGTGTGGTAACACATGTCCTTAATCTCAGCATCCAGGAGACAAGGACAGGTGTATCTCTGTGAGTTCAAGAGGAGCCTGGTCTACATCACCAGTTAGTAAGACCCTGTTTCAAAGAAACAACAGCAACACAATCTTTTTATTAGTACATGATTGCTTTGATGGTCAGCCTCAGGAGGAGCAAATGGCCAAGGAGCAAATGGGGGCTCACTTTAGGAATGCAATCTAATGGTTCTTAGCAAGACAGATGGAAGGGAAGAGAAGAGGAAGGGCTGCTGGAACATATCTGTCTTGCTGGGCTGGCTAGAGTCCCTTCAGTTTCCCTGTCAGCCTTTGCCTAGAGGAAAAGTCTGCACTTTTAGAGTCTTTTAAAGTTTGGACAGCCTCCTGGATCTATCTTCTACTGCCGCAGGGCATCACTGTACCCACAGGCATATAGTTCTGCCAACTTCTGCTATGTGTAAGACGGAGCTTCTTCTGGATTTTTGCTGTGATCACTCATCATATATGAAGATAGACTCAAGTCTAAGTGTGAAATCCACTGGTAATCTAGCAGCATCTATTCTGTGTATTGTCATCGTCTAGATTTTGGTAATTTTGTGGCTTTCAGATGGGCAGAAGGGGAGTGAGTGAAAATGCAAAGCATTTTTCTGAATTTCACTATTAACAGAGATGCAAGAATAAGTAAAGATATGTCCTTAGTCAGCCTTCTTCTTCTTCTTTTTTTTTTCTTCAAGACAGGGTTTCTCTGTGTAGCTTTTGAGCCTGTCCTGGAATTCAATCTGTAGCCCAGGCTGGCCTCGAACTCACAGAGATCTGCCTGACTCTGCCTCCCGAGTGCTGGGATTAAAGGCGTGTACCACCACCACCCAGTCCTTAGTCATCCTTAAACCAACATTTTCCTAAGATATTTAACATTTATAACTCTGGGTATTATATGTATAAAATTGAAAGAATTATTTTTTCCTTTTGCATAAATTTATAGCTAAAATATTATGTATGTTCCTTTACACATATCACTTGCAAACAGGAGCTAAGTAGAAGCAGAGCACAGTGATAATCACACAGTGTTATTAAAGGTGTTTCCTTTTAGATAATCTAGGGTGATACATTATTATGAATATACCTCTTACATTATTGTACAAACATTTCTTACATTCAAAGAGACTGGAATTTCTGCTGTACTTTACAGCAGAGTTATTAATAAATACATCTTAAGGTTACTCAAGTCTGACATTCTACTGGATACTTAGCCTGTTTGTTTAACTTGCCTTTAAGAGAACAAAGTAGCAACCAACCTTACTTGCCTTGGACTTTCCATGTTATCAACATCAACTTTTACTATATATGCTAAAACAGAGCCTTAATCTTAAGATAGATACTCTTCCATGCTCCCATTGCAGAAAGCAATGCATGTGTGTACATATACATGATATTCTAACCATGTGTTGAAAAATCAAAAACAAGTAAAACAAATATCCACTGTAAGTATTGAAATCTCTCTATATCTACCTACCTATCTATCTATCTATCTATCTATCTATCTATCTATCTATCTACCTACCTACCTACCTACCTACCTATCTATCTATCTATCTATCTATCTATCTATCTATCTATCTATCTTTCTATCTATCTATATCCATTGGTATGGATTTTGGTATATTGATACATATTTAAGGTTATTTTTGTTATACTGTATATATGTTTCTACTCTTATTTAAGGTATTTTTGAATATCAATACATGTTTAAGGTTATTTTTGTTAGAACATACTATACACATGTTTCTACTCTTGTTTAAAATATTGTATCTATGCAGCTCATTTAACAATATAATGTAAATTTCTAGGCCTTTAAAGTTAGTACAAACTATTTAAGAAAATAAAGAAATGTTGTTTAGTAGTTAATCACCTATAATATTCAAACTTATAGTCGTGTCATGTTTTCAAGTCCAAACAGAGATATATTTTAGATAAACAGGTGGTCTTCAAACACTTCAGGGATCGACAGAATATAGCATTTAAGATGTTTTAATAACATAAGCCTTTTCATGACGAGACATGTCTGCTCCTGGTAGCACCAATCTACTTCAAAGATGATGAGCATTGAAGAACCTCCATATGGAGTTTGTTTTCTTTGTGGCAAGTTAGCCACTGAGTAAGAGACTCCCATGGCTTCAACTACTGACAGTATGCTGTCCAAACTATACAAGTTGGACACAAAAGAAAATGACTGCTGAACTTTGCCAAGATAAGGTAGGATAGTCTTTCAAAATTCCTGCTTCACAGAAAAATTTGTCAGATATTCTAGGCCTGTAGGCTGAAGACAGATGCCCCAATGTTACAGAGGAAACTTGAGTGATGTCCAGGCAGCCAGACGTTTCTGTTATATCTTATAGTTTTGAAAGTTGTTTTTTCTGCACTTCTTCTTTACTCAAGTAATATTTCATCCTTCTAGGGTCTCTGGTTGGAATTGAAGACTAGGTAGGTACAGTTTTACACTTTTCCTTGTTACCAAATTCAGAAAAGAAACTTACATAATAGATGGTTAAGTTTATATCTGAGAAACATAAAAGCTTAATTTGTTTATCTAAAAAGATGTTTCAAAATCAATAAAGATACATTTAGAATGGTAATACAAATAATGACAAAAACATTTTAGGTGTAAGACTTTGGACTAACATAGAATAGATAATGTAGTGTTTTCTTTAATTTGCCAAATGCAAATGGAGTGAACATTATTTATGTACTTCTCACCTGAAAATTGTGCTTATTGTATATAGTTTTGATGTGTTAGAGTTAAAACCTTTCTTTTCTTATTTAGGAAAAAAAAGGGGAGAAATGTTGGAATATATCCCTTTACCCTGTGTGAGATGTGCCGCTGTGATGGGGTTAATAAAGAGTTGAATGGCATTAGCTAGACAGGAAGAGTTTAGGAGGGACTTCCGAGAATAGAGAACTCTGGGAAGAAGAAAAGAAGGTGTTGCCAGCCAGATGCAGAATAATCAGGATGGGCATAATGGAGATGACAAGCATGTGGAAGAAAGTAGATTAAAAAATAAGGGTTAATTTTAAAAAGTATGGGTTAATTTAAGTTATAAGAGCTAGTTAAAAACAAGCCTAAGCTAAGGCTGAGCTTTCATAATTAATAATATATCTTCGTGTCATTTTTTGTGAGCTGGCACCCCAAAAACAAAAGTTCATCTACACACACACACACACACACACACACACACACACACACACACACACAGAGAGAGAGAGAGAGAGAGAGAGAGATAGAGAGAGAGAGAGAGAGAGAGAGAGGGGCAGGCAGACAGAGACAGAGACAGAGAGACACAGAGACAGAGAGAGACAAAGAGAGAGAGGGGGGTAGAAAAGACAAGACTACGTTCTGGTATGAACAGATTCAGATTCATACAACAGACAGGTAGGAGCTAACAGAACATATGTGGGGAGATAGAGAATTCAAATCTCTGTTTGCTCTTGGCTGTTCCAAAGAGAAGTATTTCTATTACTTTTCTGAAAGTGACACATATCTTTTGCAACTCCGAGTTATTACTAATACATTAAAATGGATGCAATAATCCTTACCATACTTAATTGAAAACTGAGTTATTATTTGGTTTAATGTATGTACATTAAGGGAGTTATGCTTTGTGAATAGGTTGCCAGTAGTTTTCAGCATGTTTTAAAGATAATTTCACATATAATCATAAGTAAATGCATTTACCCTTTTCTCCCTTAATAGTATGACATATTTACTTTTTCTTTTTATTAAGTTTTGATATATAAGATTTTCCAATTTAAACATGACTCAAACGTTGTCCATCCTCTTGTTTCACATCATCTGTTCTAAGCAATCTTCTAAAGGCAGTCTATGTAGACGAGGGTAGAGGACATAGGTGAGGCAACTGGTCTACCTGGGCAGTTCACCACTTTGAAGCAATGTTTGTGAATCAAAGTACACTGTGGCATGGGATGTGAAAATGTTACTGTGAACACGGCTAATATTTAAATACACGGGAGATAAAGGTTTGAGTGGGGAATCCCCGAACTGTTGTTCCTGTAGACCATTGAACAACAGGTGGGCATGAGGGCAGAGGGTTCTGTATTGATGTCCTTCACCTTCCTTTCTCTGGAACATCCAGGTAAGCACCTGATCCCAACATGCTTACCAACATGTGAAAAATTATTCACATCAATTGATGAAAACATTTGATCTTGCTTTACAATTTATTTAGTTAATAATTTTCTTCACAGTGAGATTGTATTATCTAGAATCTAAAATAACCTCTTTTAAAATGCTCATTTAAATTTATATGAACACATTTCAAATTGTCTATTTTTCAACTCAGGAGTAAGACAACTAAAAGAGAAGGAATCTCCCAGAATAGTGAAAACTCATCTGCCACCCAAGCTTCTTCCAGCATCATTTTGGGAAAAGAACTGCATGGTCACCAGAATATGATTTTCTTAGACTTTATGGACTCAGATATTACCTAAAAGGCATCATACACACACACACACACACACACACACACACACACACACACACACACACACACACACAAAACACACACACACACACACATACACACACTGTGTGTATGTATATGTATACGCATTTATATAGTATTATATATATATATAGTATTACTCTTTTCATTTAACACACAGATTTTTCAAAAAATGTGAATTATTTTTAACATAACCCAAGTCTAAATTGTAATTATACCATTTTTTTATGTGCTTAAGATGATTCTGAAACTAATTAAACTCTAAGCCTTGGTTTATTTCTGTGTAAAAGAAGGGTAATAGTGTCATCTTCTTAATAGAGTTAAGTACAATCATCCTTGAAACCTAAAGCCTGGTGCCTAGACCAGTGTAAGTACCAGATGGATGCTAGAAAGCTGTATTTATACCCCAGGTGACTGAATGTCTTTTCTTCACAAAATAGTGTGTGACATTATGAAACATTCAAATGAGTCAGAATAGACTATCAAGACAAGTGTTCTGTAATAATCATTTACTCAGTGAATGAAAGGGACTGTTATCACCCATTTCACTTCCTAATAATACACCACACACTGGCTAAACTGTAAAGGAAAGAGATATTTTTGGTTAGTGATTCTGATCCAAGGTTAAGACGTACTTGGTGATGGTCTTGTTGACAAAGTTTCAAGGTAGCATACAAGTCATCAGATAGATACACATTTATGTCTCTAGTGTCTAACTCTTTTCTTTAAATCCACTAGCACTCAAAAGTTTGTTACTATGATGACATTTTCTAACCCTTGACACCTCCCAAGGACCCTACCTCTAAATACAAAAGTCAGATTGTATTCATTCTACAGGTACATAGACTTCATTGTGAACATTGAACTTGATTGTGAATTTTGGAGGGTACAAATCATATTCAAACCTACCATTTCTTGTAAGGTGTAGAGACACATGACACAGATAATCATTGATTCCATAGAAATAATCACTTAGAGAAAAAATAAGTAAACAGACTCTACAGGTAGTACTTAGATCATGTAAGAGAAGACTTCTAATTCAGATGCATGGTTTAAATGGCTAATGAGGACTGGGTGGTGGTGGTGCACACCTTTAATCTCAGCACTTGGGAGGCAGAGGCAGGTGGATCTCTGAGTTAGAGGCCAGCCTGGTCTACAGAGCCAGTTCCAGGACAGCCAGGGCTACACAGAGAAACCCTGTCTTGAAAAAAACAAAACTTAAAAGGGCTGAAGAGGAACTAGTCTATTCAAACAAAGAGACAATTTCAGGAGATATCTGTAACCAGTTCAACTTTTCTGGAAGGTTAAGTGTTCATGCTGGGTAAAAATTTGACATCAAATTACCTGGGACGTATCACAGGAACGTTGGATGCCAAGTTAAGAAACTTGGACTTTACTTCCATTATAGCAAGATATGAGTGTTATATACAGAAGGGGTTATACAATTCTAAAGTTCAGGCAAAATGGACCATGGAGTAAATTTCCTGCATCTTGCATGCTGGTGTTTCTTGATATATTTGCCACTTTGTAAAGATTTAGTTTCTCCAAACTTCAAGGTTCTAAAGCTTTCTTAGTCCCACCTGAAGTAACAGTAAGTACATATCCTCCTGGATAATTCCCTACAGAAAAGCTATCTCATAGTTGTTCAATTTCCTGAGGTGTCTCATCACCATTTTCTGTAAGAGTTTTGATCAAGCCACTTTTTTTCCCCTGTTAGAGTTGCAGGATTTTACAGCTGCATTGAAATTGGTAGTCATATTTTATTCCATACTTTCTTATACCTCAGAGGTCATCAAAGAGATAGAGATAATTGAATGGATTTGCCTTTTGATTGTTTCCAGATTGATTTGTTGATCCATCAGAGGAGCAGGAGTGGGGAATATTTTGTGAACGTATGTTTGCACTCGTGGATCAGAAGGAAATAAGTGATGAAGGAAAGGAAGTGATTTTTAAGGGAGCAGGATGGTGAATAAGAAAAGTATTGAAGGACAGTGGATTTGAAGCTGTGGTGTGGTTTGGAGGGAGGTGTATAGACTGTAGACCTGGAGGAGACTACATGCTTTGCTCCATTTCTTTAGTGGTGTGCCGGGAGCCATGGATGGATGGGTCCTGCAGAGGATATAAGGACTCGGCGGGAGAAGGAAGTGAGCCAGGCCATGGTTGTTGGGAGAATCTTGCAGCCTAACTGACTAGCAGCCAGAGTGTTTCTTTATTTATACAGAATTTAGTTAGCAGGGATACATTCATGATGTTCCAAAACATAGATCATATCACTTTTGTTTTTGGACATGTGTTTCACTTCCTTTTGCTCATCTTTTAGTCATCATTAACAAACTATGACAGAACAGAATTATCATTTTCAATCATTTTCCCTCATGTCTTGACATCATTAATAAACAGAGCTATCATTCTTACTCATTAACCCCATAACCCAGTTTTTGAGAATCTAGACGCATATGACAGCCTGTGCTAAGGCTGGTTGCTTTGGTTGCTTCAAGGACACTAGACCAAAACAAAAATCTTCAACTACCCTGGGCATTTTGCCATGTCTCAAGCAATGTATTATTAACTCTTAGTGGTCAGAGTACCCAGGAAAAATCCTCAGGCCAAAGATGCTGCAGTTATTATTTAAATTCTGGCATAATACAATCAATGTTCACATTTATATCCTTATAGAATTTGTTTATATGTCTAATCCTGGCATTCTGTTGTTCCTTGGTCATATGACATTATAGTGGCTCTACATGAGCTAACTTCTAAAAGAGGGATGTCCTAACATCTCATACTTTCATCATCTTCCCACTCCACACTTTGCTTATCAATATGTCTCTATGTAGGGCAGAGCTGTATGCCAAGTAATTGTATGAGTGTACACTGAATCTTGTTGATTTTTTTAAGTTTACTTTGTTTTGAATATCTTGTTCCAGTGTAAGTAGAGGGACAGATGTTTCAAGAATGTCTCATAGCCTCATGAAGAGACCTCTAGCTTCTTCTTTATGTGTCACAACCTCCAAGGCATAAGGAAGACCTTCAAGTAGATAAGGGTATCTCCCTCAAAGTGTGTGTGTGTGGGGGGGGGAGACAGTATATTCAGGACTTTCCTGGATAAGCAGCATTCCTGGGAGAAGGCATAAATGATTCATAAGGAATTTTCCATCAATCCAACATCCTCAAATTGTACAACTATTAAAAGTACCCCAAGTATGTAATAGGTGGAGATGAAAACCAAAGGTGGCATGGCAGCCATCATGTGGCTCAGATCTGCTGGGTCTTTGACAAGCAGCTGTGCTGGCTTTATGACTTCTGCCATTCCATTCAGATGTAGCTGTGCCAGTGGTGAAAATATTGGAGTACAAAGAGATGAGGCCTTTGCAGGATAAAGTTTTATAGTGTTAACTCTAGAAACAGCAGCTAACACCACAGCTTCCTGATTTGCCCATCCCCTGGTGTTTATCTACTATGTAAGAATGGAGAGCCAGTGAGTCAAGTTACAGATTGCACTTTCCTCTAATCACATTCCTCAGGGGCAGGAGTGGTCACTTTTATTATCAAACAATGAAAGGGATGACCTCAAGGTGGGCCCAGATGGAGAAAGTAGAGAACTTTGAGATATGGATTTAAATACAAATATGTAAACATAATTACATTTTTCTAAGTGCAAGTGATGAAGCTACAGGGCATTTTGTCTTAGTATCCAAATTGTAATATGGTCTAAAGAACAGAAAATTGTACTTTTGACTGAGTGATCTATCAACTTGTTTATTTGCATTGATTTATTTTCAATACTACTGTACTTGAATCAATTTAAGTTTCATTATTTTATTTATAAAGTTGGGGAAATAATCTGGTTGGCTCAATTTTTTGACAGTGATTATGTCATACAAATAAAAAGCAAGAGCAGACATTGAACAACACTGGAAATGGTGCTGTTGCCCCAGACTGTAGAATACATTTCCTAGCAGGATAAGACTAAAGGCAAGCCAGGACACAGAGCAGACACTGCCTCAACTTAAGATACTATGGTCTGTTTTTTTTTTTCTGTCTAATGTTCATATTTGAATCTTTTTTCCACAATGGATTTATATTATGTTAGTTGTTGGAAACATGAATCTTTAAAACTTGATGACAAGGTAGTTTTGATAATCGAGTCAGTGATTTAGCACCTTATTTTGTCCTCTAGATGATCTATATTTGCCGGAACGCCAAGGATGTGTTGGTTTCTTATTATTACTTTTTCCTAATGATAGTGAGCTATCCAAATCCTGAAACCTTTTCAGAATTTGTGGAGAAATTTATGCAAGGACAAGGTAAGAGCAACTTGTCTTCTTTGGATTACTTTCCCCAAAAGCAGGACAAAACAAATGCTGTTCCAAAAAACAAACAAACAAACAAACAAACAAAAAACAAGAAAAAATGCTATTCTGTGTGAAGGAAAATAAATGAATTAATATAAAAAGAAATAATATAAATATGTAAAAACAGAACTATAATATAGCATACATAGAGATCGAATATGATATAATATAAATAGAATATAAACATATATAAAGAGAAATGTAATATAAATAAATATATAAATATGTACAACAGATTAATGCAATACAAGTAAACAGAAATAGAATGTAATAAAAATAAAATATACTATGTTTATAAGATGATATAAATACATATAAGCAGGAATATGATATGTTTAAATAACACACACATACTCTGTGTGTGTGTATATATATATGTATATATACACACACACAGAGGTAGAATATAAGGTTTCGAAGGGATATAATATTACCCAAATTCTAAAACCACTGATGCTTAGAGTGATAGTAGATTTGTGTATGTGAGGAGGTTAGAAAATTAGAGACTCTAGTAATTTCATTATAATGCCAATAAGTAAATGCATTGATCCAGTTTTTTTGGGTTAGGGGTGGTAGTTTCCCCTCTATAAGTCTGTGAGTTAGCATGTTCCATCTCTAACATACATTTTTATATTTTCCAAATGTTTTAGAACATGTTATTGTAATATGATTGAACAAAAAGTATGTGAGGGGATAAAAGCATGATTCACTCCTTTCCAATTAAAATGCCAGGGGATTAAATGAAGCCTGATGTAGGTATTTACAAATATTCTAAATACCTATAAAACTCTTACTTATTCCACTAGGCATGTAGACTGAACATTTTCATTTTGGTTTCCCTAAACAGTGAAGAGCTATCTGAGCACATATTATGGAAACTTTATCATTCCACTGAAGTTCTGACTAAAGCAACTGAGTGTTTACATTTGAAGATGAAGGGGCAACAAAGAGTTTACACCTCATTAAATAAGCCATGTGAATTGTATAGGAATAGCTGAAAGAAAAACACTTTATATCCATATGAGATAATATTGTTCGTTGGATCTTTGTGGTTTGCAGAAAAAAAATGTATTCTAGAACACTATGAATAAAATATATGCCTCAAGATTGTCAAGCTTCTCTATGAAATAAAGAGAAAAATAATGTATATCTTTAAAAAGAGGATGAATTAGATTATTATTAACATCATTGTGGGCCTTCTCTTAAGAAACTTTGATTGTGGCATCAAAGCACAGGAAAGTACACCATGGGTCAATGCCACGTCTAGTGGCCACTCGTACATGTTTGTACCACTCTGTTAGCCTTGGATTTGATAAAGTTGTTCTGTGAGGGTAAGAGAAGAAAAGGGAAGAGACAGCATTTGTCATATCACATGGTATCTAAAATCTAATTTTATGGAAGAGAGACAGGAATTGTCTCTATGAGAACACATTCACAATCCAAATTATCACTGTTGTAATAATTACTACATTCTCCCCCCACCGTGTGTGTGTGTGTGTGTGTGTGTGTGTGTGTGTGTGTGTGTATCTCACACACAGATGTATACACACACACATCCACAAACAGACACACGTAACTACACACACACACACACACACACACACACACACACACACACACACGCACGCACACACACCAGTTTAACACATGCTCTCATTGCTCTAAATTGAGTTGGTTTCTTATCTTTTCTCCTTATCATAATACATATCATGATGCTAAAACTAAAAACACATTTCTGTACATGAAATTATTCAACAATTTTTGCATCATTACTGAACAGAACTCTTCTTAATAAGTGTAATTGCCTGTTAGCTCTCATTCCACGATCATTTTGTCTTAACAATTTGAATACTTCTATCAAGTTGCAAAATGATGACGTAATATCTGTACATTTGTTTCTTCTAATTTCAGTTTTGTATGGTTCGTAGTATGATCATGTAAAATCTTGGTGGAAAAAAAGTAAGAATTCACGTATATTATTTGTGTTTTATGAAGACATGATAGAGGTAAGAAATGGAAGACACATGAGCATTCTAGTAGTTTTTAATATACTCTTAGTGTCTGACAATACTCTGGATACAATATTATCACTGGAAACATAATAGCAACCACTTTCAGAAATATAAAAGGAAAAACATCATATTCTGCTTTGATTAAGTCAAACTTGAATCTAGTAAGTAAAAATGGTTAGTGAACAAATACATTTTAAACCAAGAGTCAAAAATTTTCTAAAGATAAAATTTTCAAAAAGAATTGATTGAATTGATGATTACTAAGATTGATCTTTCCCTAGACACTGTAGTCTTAGGATTTATATCTTTTATATATGAAATTCACTGTACATATACCATGTATGAGAATATAATATCTAGGCATTGTAGCTTATAGCTGTAATTCAAGCCATGTTTGAGCAGAATATCAAGGCTTGCCTCAAAAAGAATAAAAATAACTTAAAATTTCCCGGGGAGATGTCAGTGGATAAAGCCATTGCTATGTAAGCTTGAGGACTGGAGTTCAAATACCTGGCACTTAAATAAAACCAGATCTGTATGGAAGTCTGCACCTAATCCTAGTGCTATGGAAATAGAGGATACCAGAGTCAGACACACAGGGTGAACTTACAGAAACAGTGAGCTCTGTGTTGAGGGAGACATCCTGCCTCAGTAAATCAAAGTGGACAGCTATAGAAGAAGTTATATAACTACAATTTTCTGGTTTTCACACACTCAAATACAAGTGCATGCAGACTTATCTGCTTGTATGCTCACACACATGCAAACTTGCTTGCACAAAACACATACACGTACTATCTATGGAAGAATAAATAAGCAGAAAGAAAGAAATTAGAAAGAACTACAATCAACACTTTACAAGTCCTCTCATTTAGTCCTAACAATTTTTGAATTGTCTTACATCTATTTCCGGATGAGGAAGAATTGCTTAGAATAGTTTGTTTTCTTCATTATAAATTTAATTTCAATGTGACCAGATGCAAGGTAATATTCTCTTTCATTTTTAGCCTAATACCTATTCACCAATTTTGTCAACTTGATTTTTAAATCACTTCATTTCTCCATAGGATATCAGAAGAGAAGTGATAAAATTGATAGAATTCCTAGGGAAAAAGCCCTCAGAGGAGCTTGTAGATAAAATCGTTCAACACACTTTATTCCAGGAGATGAGGAACAATCCATCTACCAATTATACAACAATGCCAGAGGACATGATGACTCACAAAGTATCGCCTTTCATGAGAAAAGGTGAGAAAGTCACGTGGCTGTCTGTTAAAAGGTCTAAGTTGCCATGAGTTAAGTCTAGTCAATTTTATTTACCCTGAATAATTAACATATGTTTTCTTTACAACTCTTTTATCTTGAATATTATTATTGAATTGTAAATTGTGCAGAGGCATTAAACACTATTAATATATTCAAGACCATATTTACTAATAATGAATTTCTGTTACTTGTTTCTTTCGTTTGAGAAGTATATTAATTTGAGCATATGGCTGACACCTTAGTCTCAGCATCAGTAACGATATCATAGTGTACCAGCTGTCATTAACTAGGTCTGTGTCTCTTGGGTGTATACCATATGCCTTATACATATTATCTCCATAGGTTATGATTTCTAAATAGGAAAATGAATCTACTATCTCATTTTGAGATGAAAAACAAGCTCAGAAAAGTCAGTCATATTTTCCTTGTATAAGTGACAGAAAGTTTTGAAAAGTAAATAACTAAGGTAGGAATTCAAACACAATTCTATTTACCAATAATATCAAAACACAATGAAAGGAAATTTTATTTAAATAGAAGCACTACCTGGTGGGATATAGTCAACTTGTATACCTCAAATTAGGGATTTTTACATAGTATCCAGGGAGTAATGTCATGTAAGTAATAGGATAAAAATGCCTAAGTCTAGATTTGAGAGATTTATTAGGGTAAAGATGATATTCAATAATTTGATAGTCATTATACCATTAATCTCATTATAGAAAGCCCAATATAACAGCAAAATCAAAGAAGAAAGCTCATTTGAAGTAGTTCAGGGAGGAGAGAATGTGTCAATAGTAATTTTAAAGACAAATTGTCAAAACAATAAAGACAAATATATTTTTGTGAAATAAAACAGTATGATACTTATATCTTTTATTGGGAAAACTGAATATTAGGAGGAAATTTCACATTATTTATGAAAGATACACAGGATAGAAAAATCTGATGATTCTGACTCACAGAGTTGACACTCCTGACTTCCACCTGTTTCATTACAGGAATTGTAGGAGACTGGAAGAACCACTTCACAGTAGCACTGAGGGAGAAATTTGATGAGCACTATGAGCAACAAATGAAGGAATGCACCCTCAAGTTTAGAGAAGAACTCTGAGATGCTTCCTTTTTTTGTATCTGAAACTGGAACATTCTTCAATTTATCCTCCAGTTTCTGTTGGTTTGCCTTTCAGTAGAAGTAGAAGTCTTTTGAAGGCTGAGATTTAATTTCTTTCTCTCTTTTTTTTAACTTCCATATCAATTTAATTTCTGACAGCAAATTATTTTGACAGCAAAACCACATTTTTCTTATATATAACATAAGCATTTTCCTCTTCTAGTGTTCAAAGATCTCTAATAAAATAATTTGATGTCTCCATATTTAGACTTTCATATAACAATATAAATGTTTTCTTGGTGATACAAAGATCAACTAATATAAAGATGCTTTGAGCTTGGCAAGTAGGTAACCTTTTGATTGTGTTTGGAAGCCAAATATGTACAAAACTATATGAAGAAATTAAAGCAATTCCAAGAATTATGAGGTCACTTGAAGATAACACCTAAAGACTCACAAATAAAAAAAATTAGTTAAACTGAAATAAATGTGTTTTCTTATGTTTTGAGCCTTAAGTCCAAGCTGATGGAGTGCAGAATTATAGATTGCCATCACTGTTGTGTAGAATCATGCAAGGCTTATATCAGCTGGCAATTGGTGACTGAAGCTAATTATTCTTTGTCAATAAAATATCAGGAGTTAGATATCAGGGTAAGAACCTGAAAGATCAGAGAAGCAGGGGAACAGCCACCAGTTGCCTCCTACCACTTCCGTTCCTTCCTCCATAAGGGCCGAGATCCTCTCTCAGCCCTACCATAACACTTCCTGTCTCCTCTCTGTCTACAGTCTTCTAAACCTCTATGGTTAATTTTGATCAGCTAGTGGCTAGCTCTGCCCTCTGACTCTAAGCAAGCTTTATTTGTCAGGACACAATCAAAATATCACACATCATTTCCCCCTTTTTGTCTAAATAAAAAGCGAAGGTTTTAACTAACATAGTAAAACCATATACAATAAGTACAATAACTATATACAAATACATACAGGCAAGAATTACATTAACAATGTTCAGTCCATTTACATTTGACAAAAGCAGAAAAAATACTCCATTTTCTAGTCTATCTTGGTGAATTCAAAGTACCTAATTTACTTTCTATCCTAACTTGTATTACCAACCCAAAACTATCTTTTTTATGTCCCTCAACCTTATAAACTTTACATCTCTTTTGTGAGTTTCTTTTCTGAATTTGGTAACAATGAAATCTATATCTATAACTATCTAGTCTTCAACTACATCAGAGACCTGAGAATTCTCAGGTTTTATTTGAATTGAGTTGCCAAATGTTGGTTACCATATGTAACCAGAGGCTTTTCTACCCTGCCCTGTCCTGTAGCCACTATTAAAACAATCACTCAGAGGCTTATATTAATTATAAATATTTGGCTGATGGCTCAGGCTTATTACTAGCTAGCTCTTATACTTAAATTAACCCATTTCTATTAATCTATGTATTAATATATCTATTAATCACCAATGGCCCATGGCTTACTAGTTCTTTCACATCTTGCTTCTTGAGTGACTTGCAGCATGTGCTCTGACTCCCCATTTCTCCATCTCCATCTTCAGTTTGAGTGTATTACCTAACCTTATTCTGACTTGCCATTGGCCAAATAGCTTTGTTTATCAATCTATGATAGCAACACATATTCACAGCATACAGAAAGACATACCACAGCAGTATACTGTCAGCAGTTGAGGCAAGGGCACCTTCTTGGTCAGTGGCTAAGTTTTGCCACAAAGAAAGAAAACTCTATATGGAGTTTCTTCAGTGACTATCATCTCTCTGAAGTAGATTGGTACCACCAGGAGCAGACGTGTCTCAATGTCATAAAAAAATCTTATGTTATTAAAACATCTTAAATACCATATTTTGTAGATCTCTGAAGTGATTGGAGATCACCTGTCTATCTAAAATATATCTTTTTTGACCTTGAAAATGTACCTAACATGACTACAACTTTGATTGTAATAGATGACTATCAGCCTGCATTTCTTTATTATTCTAAATAGTTTGTAATAATAACTTTCAAGGACTAGAAATTACATTACATTCTTAAATGAGTTGTATAGGTACAATACCTTGAAAAACAGTAGAAACATATGTACAGTAGATTCTAACAAAAATAACATTAAATTTGTATTAATATACAAAAATACCTTAAACAAGAGTAGAAACATATGAACAGTATAACAAAAATAACTTGAAATTTGTATCATATACAAAAACCCATACCAATTAAAATATTTAAGACTAGCAATTACGTTTTTGGTTTAAAAGTAGATTCAGTAATCTACCCTTTTATCCTATCAATTCTTTATATCCCCTTTTTCTTTTCAGAATAAGATCCTTGAATCTAATCTTTGCTCAGCTTTTTTCCTGACCATTGCCAATAACAACTTGTAACCAACGCCCCTAAACAGTGACAAATGTCCTAACCCACTGAATGACCAAAAACCTACCACCATACCTCTTGGGAATGTGGGCCATCGTGTTGTTAAAATTACTTCCTGTTGTCTAGGGGCAATGGCATCTTTAGGGGGACCCTGGAGAAAATGTGACGATTGTCAAGTCCTAGGAGAGCTAGCTGTATCATTTGTTGTCCGGTGTCTGTGTAATGGGAAAGTGCAGGGCTTATCTCATGTCCTGGCTAGAGTAGTCTGTAAGACTGGACCATCTCAGCTAGCCACCTTGAAATTGTCCTGAGGAGTTTCTTGTCCAAAGCTGATCTTTCTGTGATGTTGCCTGCTTATCCAGGGCGGAAACTATTATTGTGGGGCCCCATCCTCCTTTTGGAGACTTCCAAGGTCACTGTTAGGCATGGTCATGGTTCATTGCAGAAAAACTTAAACATTTTAAATGTCTTATGCAGCATATCTCAAAGATGATAAAGGACCATAATATTTGTGATGTACATTAAGAGTACAAAATCTTAATTCCTAGTTATGTGGTTAGAGACTCAAACCCAAAATCCTATACAGGAAGACAGATGAAGTCTTTTTCTAGAATTAGTTAGTACTCTATAGGAACCATTAATATTGTGATAAAAGTTTAATATATATATATATATATATATTGATTTTATAAAATTTTAGATAATATTTATACCTTAAGAAAAGTTATAAAGAGTTAAAATAAAACCAAAGAATTATGAAATTAGTGGCAATAGAATAGTCCCTTAATTTTGTTTTTTCTTCTGGTCCATTATCAGGTGGCTCTTCTGACATGAGACAGAGATTTTGGATTTTCCTTTAACAATCATGCTTGGGTTTAGAAAAGGAGAGAGCCATGCTCCAACTCCAAACCCAGCTACAAAAAAAACTATTTGCATTTTATGTCTATAAGGAACAGCAGAAACAAACATTTGGGAAGATTGATGAAAATTTTCCTTTTGGAAATGTGATATATCAATAGGTTAAATTTACTCTTTTACTTGGGATATTTTCTCTGGATGATTCGTCATTTTTCTTCAGATGTCTCACTTGTCCAAAGGTCTTCAGATTCCTTAGCTGGATGTCTTCATTCTCCTGGAAAGACAAAAACAAAAACCCATGCCCAACCATAACTTTGGAGTTTCCCTTGTGGCAAGTTATATCCAATCAAATGAAAAGCATTTGTAAGTTAGTTTAGATTGAATGGTCATACTGTTTGATGAACTATTGCCTCTTTTAATAAAGAGGTCTCTCTTGTTTGAATCTAATCTTTATCTATTTTGATGATATACATAGTTTTTCTTCTCCCGTGGAAACAAAGGCAAAACCTCTTCCCCAATGTAGCACATATCCTGGTTTCCATTCTGAGGTCAACATATCTTTAATGTATACAGGCTGATTTAATTCAACAGTTTTTTTTCTACTATCCAATGTCTCTCTGCAGCTGTTGTTCCTTTCTCATTAGCATTTAGAAAATTTAAAGTTAATAAAGCATTGTGCAGTCTATCTCTGGAGGTCTTTATTACCCCTTCCTATTTATTAAGCATATCTTTTACAGTTCTTTTTGGTCTTTCTATATCTGCTTGGCCAATAGGAACATGTAGCATACATGTAGTATGCTTTATGTTGTATTATGTAAAAAACTGTTTCATTTTACTAGAGACATATGCTGGCACACTGTCAGTCTTAATTTGTACAGGTATTCCCATGATGGCCATAACTTCTAATAAATGTGTAATTGCAGAATCAGTCTTCTTATAACCAAAGCAGTTGCCCAATGAAATCTTGAATATGTATCTATGGTATGGTGTACATATTTTAATTTTCTGAACTCTGCAAAATGAAACACATCTATTTGCCAAATCTCATTTCTTTGAGTATGCCTTGGGTTACTTCCTGCAGGTAGTAGAGTTTGGTTATCCAAGGGACAAGTAGGACATTTCCTTAAAAGTTCCTTGACTTGTTGCCAAGTAATGGAAAAATCTTTTTTCAAATTGCTGCTATTAGCATGGTGTTTCTTATGATATTCTGAGGCTTCTAGCACATTTGCTAGCAATAGTTGATCAATTTCATCATTACCTTGTGCTAGAGGGCCTGGCAGACCCATATGGGATCTCATATGTGTTATATATAAGGGATGATATCTATTTCTGACTTTTTCTTGTAATTGAATAAATAACAAAGTCAATTCTGAATCATCTGGAATAAGTTCATCAGTTTCATTTCAATATGTAAAACAACTTTTTCTGCATATTGAGAGTCAGTAACTTTATTAACAGGTTCTGGAAAATCTAATAATACTATGAGAATAGCATATAATTCTGACTTTTGAGCAGAATCATAAGGGCTTTGAGCTGCTTTACTTAAATTTCCTGACTTATAACCTTTCTTTCCTGATTTGTTTGCATCAGTATAGAATATAGGGGCTCCAGAAATTGGTGTTCCCCATACAATGTCAGGAAGGATCCAATTAGTTCACTTTATAAACTGAATTCTCTTTCTTTTGGGATATTTGTTGCTAATCTTTCCCAAAAAATTATTACAAGCTCTTTGCCAATGTTCATTTTTTTTATCTATAATGAGAAAATTTCAGCATTAGTAAAAGGTCCTACAGTTTCTGCTGGCTCTATTCCTGCTAATTCATTAAATCTTAATTTTCCTTTCAGAATCAAATCAACAGAAAACTTTTCTACATAGGTCTTTAATTTTTTAACTCTGTTCTACCAAAGTCAATTCTCTTTCAGCCTCAGATGATAATTCTTGGACTATTTAAGTCCTTATCACCTTGTAAGGTTTGAAATAAATTACTTAGTTCTTGAGCTTTTAATTCGATTGTGGGCCATAGACACTTAAAGTCTCCCAGCAATTTTTGAAAATCATTAGGAATTCATAATTGATCTCTACTGATTTATATGTTCTGTGGTTGAATTTTTTGTAAACCTATTTTATATTCTAGGTAATTATTAGAATCTCCTCTTTATATTTTTTTTTCAGGAGCAATTTGTAATACTCAACAAGGAAAATTTTTCTTTACTTCTTCAAACATTTTCTCTAAGGTATCTATATTTAAACAAGCTAGTAACATATCATCCATATAAATTATATACAAATCAATCTTTCTTTTCTCTTCCTTCCTTCCTTCCTTCCTTCCTTCCTTCCTTCCTTCCTTCCTTCCTTCCTTCCTTCCTTCCTTCCTTTCTTTCTTTCTTTCTTTCTTTCTTTCTTTCTTTCTTTCTTTCTTTCTTTCTTTCATAGCCAAGTTTACCACTTAAAAGTTCCCAAGTGTCTTACCAGTTGTCATGATGATCCTCAGAAGGTTGGGTGGTGCAAAGGTATTCAGGTGTAGCGATGATGTTTGACCAGCAGGTGGAACAGGTGTGGCACCAAGGCAGCTGCCTCAGCACACCCAAGCCAACACCAGACTCCGGTCCAGCATTTGTCCCCACTGAGCCAAAGTGGTTTGAGAGGGCTGTTGCAGGCTGTACTAGGTTTTTCTCTAGTGCTCTCCTGCGCTGGGCTTGGGAGGATGGAGAGCAACACAGCGCAAACTCAGAAGGTGGTGGAACCAAAACCTGCCCCAGGGTCCATGCCTGCCAAGCAGAACTGATCTGGGAGGGCAGCAGCAGATCAATAGTCCATGCCTGAGAAGGCAGCAGCCTCCTCTGGACCACAGAGAAACTGTGCTGGCTGGATGCACTCTCGTGTGTTCTAGCAACGCCCTAATGCTGGTCGCCAGATGAAGCCTTACCTAACTTTTCTTTGTCAATAAAAAACCAGGAATGAGATATTGGAGTAAGAACCTGAAAGATCAGAGAAGCAGGGGAGCAGCCACCAGTCACCTCCTATCTCACCGTCCCTTCTTCCAAAAGGGCTGAGATCTTCTCAGCCTTGTCTTACTACTTCCTATTTCCGATCTGTCTATAGTTTTCCAAACCTCTATGGTTTAAGTTTGGTCAGCTCGATGCTATCTCTGACCTCTGACTCCAGTCAAGCTTTATTTGTCAGTACACAATCAAAATATCACAAACAGGTGATTTCCCAATAAAGCACTAGTTGAGTAATACAGTTATAAACATAAGCCATTTATGAATAAAGCAGGCCAGATGGCGGTGGATCACATCTTTTTTTTAGCTCATAGTAATTGTTTGAGAGTTTCTTTTTTTTTTTTTTTTTTTTTTTTTTTTTTTTTATTTTTTTTTTTTTTCCCAATAACAAATACTTTATTACTTTCAGAAATATCAATCAATGGCTATGGAAGTTTATCAACAAGATTTTATGGTGCTAACATCCATCACGGCATTCTAATATATATACATCTCAAAAACAAATAGGTAGATGGGTATATGTAGCATGAATTGTTAGAAGGTCTTATTAATAAAAACAAACCCAGGAGCCAGATATCGGGGTTAATGCTGAAAGATCAGAGAAACAGAACAAGCCACAGCTAACCTCACCTCGCCAATTCCTCAGCTGATCCTGTTTTCTCAAACTGGAAGCCTGTCTGTCCTCATCCGAATGGATCTCAGCTGAACAGCTGCTAAAAGCCAAAAGCTTAAAGAGACTCTAGTTCCTGGTCCTCATGCCTTATATACCTTTCTGCTTCCTGCCCTTACTTCTTGGAATTAAAGGTGTGTGTCACAATACCTGGCTGTTTCCAGTGTGGCTTTGAACTCAGAGAGATCCAAGGTGAATCTCTGCCTCCTGAATGCTAAGAGTTCTCCGCTGAATGGTACCTTCATCTCTCCCAGATCCTGTAACCAACCCCTTTTGGCTGTAAGTTACCCCCAAAATAAATCTCTCTTGATTACCAGAAAAAAAAAAAAAAAAATAACAGATTTTGGTGTTCATTTCAATTTGAAGCAGAGTCTTGCTATGTAGCCAATGCTGTATGACAAATCTCATGATCCATTTGTCTCAGGCTCTTGAGTTCTGGGATAAGATTAAGTTAGAACCCTGAGGCAGAAGTATTGTGTGCTATAATGTGTTATATGACATTATAATATATATGTGGATATGAATAAATATATAAAATATATCTGTGATTGATATATTGTGCACCCCAATAAACTTATCTGGGGGTCAGAGAACAGAACAGACACTATGTTTGAGAGTTTCTTACATGTTTAGATCATACTCAGCTGCCTCCACCAGTCCACCAATTCAACCCAGATCCTCTTCTCTTCCTTACCACCTCCAACTTTGCAACATTTTATTTCCTTTTGAGACTCTTCAAGACCAATTTGTGGTGCCTAGAATATTCTTTAATGTGTGCTCTTCCACTGGAGCATGGTCTGCTTGCTGGGGCTACACTCTTAGAGATAATTGCACCCCATTCTCCCAGCAGCTAACAATTGCCATGTCTCCAGGTCTCAGAATGGTGTCATGTGCCCAACTCCCTCTCCATGCTAGAATTTGGCCTGGCTCAGACTTGTGGGAGGTTTATGCATATTGTCATAATATCTATGAGTTCATATTTGCCACCCCCCTTCTTTGTGAAGAATTCAATGCTTCCTTGTACTCACCAACTACCTCTGGCCTTTTACATTCCATTCAGCTCCCAATGATCCCTGAACCTGGAAGGGAGGATGAGTGATATCTACTCCTTTTAGGGCTGATCATTCTGTAGTACCTTACTCACTATTGTGTGGCGATGTATTTGCAGGGACTAAGTACATCTCACTAGAAAATAGTAGCCATTTGCAAAGATTCAAACTGTGACAGCAAAATAAGTGTCAGTCAGATTGTAGCTTGATCAAGTGGTGAAGGATGTAATATTTATTTTCAGTTTGTCTTCACATCAAATAAAATTAAACTCCATGTTTGAATGCAACTGACTCTTACTCACTGACATAAGTCAAGCACATAGAATAATAGCCTTGCATACCAAGTTCTAAAATAATTGATGAATCAATAAAGGGGTGAGGCGAATCTCTGACTATCAAGTCATATACACTCACCTTTAATAATAGCCAGTTCTAGAAGCCTCTAAATATGCTTCAAATAACCTGATATTTCTATCATTTGTATTATCTTTTAAAATATCAAGCTTTTATTTTAACTGAAATATTCAATCATTTTGTCCTAAATCTCAAATGTAAGACTGAAGTTGTATTGAAGGAAGGGAATTTCTAATGTACATATTGATGAAAACTACTCATAGGTAAAATACTAAATTTAAAACAGTCTCCATTAGTGATTTTTGTTTGTTTGTTTGTTTGTTTGTTTGTTTTTGAGACAGAGTTTCTCTGTGTAGTTCTGACTGACCTGGAGCTCAATCTCTGGACCAGGCTGGACTGGAGCTCTGCCTGCTTCTGCCTCCCAAGTGCTGGGATTAAAGGCATGCTCCAGCATGCCAAGCTTAGTGATTGTTCTTAATGAAGACTTCAGAAAGATCTGCTAGTCATTTCTGCCGATGAATCTAAAGATCTCAGCTTTCTTACATCTACAAAAACACATAGTTATTCCATGTGCAGTTTACTTTGTGGAGTCACTTGATTCCTGACTTTTTGTGATAGAACTATTTGGTAATATTTATAGACTCAACTCCTATGTCTATTCCTACTGCTCTGCAGGCCTTTATAATCTGAGTCATTGGCTGTGTTGATGTCCTTCAAGAATAGGTAGGCTCTCAAAAGTTCTAGTGCTTCTGAATGTCGCTCTTAACCTTCTGCCATACCTAGAACACTGTCTTTTTTATTTCCTTTCATGTACTTCCTGTAGAGATGCTGAATTTATCACATGGATGCTTTCCATAAGGCCTCTAACATTATTAAGATTTAACTTATTCGAGATGCCTGTCCCTAGTAAAACCAAAATTCACACTTTAAAATTGCATATATATATATATATATATATATATAATGGATGATTAAAAGAAATGGGGTATATATACTTTCTTTTTAGGTCTAGTATTGCCAGAGCCTGAGTAATATTGATAAAATCCACTCAGATCACATCCTTCTCCAAACCCATAATTTTTGTGTCATGTATAATGAAAGTCATATTTTTTTCACTTTTGTCCATACACTGTCTATATAGTGGTATTTGTTTATGTGTTCCAAATGTATTTACAGCCACACACCATAGATATAGATTCCACCAATCCATAAATTTTTTCCCTAGGAATTATTTATTATATATTTATTTCTATAAAACATCTTAAACGATTTTCAGCAGTCAATTTGGCAATAGCTTAAAAATAACAATTGTAACTAGAATTAATGAAAGTAACACCTCTGAAAATCCTCTAAGGTACTGTGTTGGCTTTTTTCAGTATACTTACTTAAGACCTCTTTTCTCCATGTTGGTTCTTGGACTGGGAGGATAATGTTTATGGATTATACTGCCAGTGTCCTGGTACCTTCAGTTTCTACTTGGCAGCAGAGAGGAAGCAAAAAGGAATGTGAAATCAAGTTGATTGTTGTTGAATTCCCTGGTTCATTTTCAGGAGACCAAGCTTAGTGGTCTGAACTTCAGTGAAAAGAACAGGATATGATCTGTCTTCTAATTTCTCTGTTTATACATACATACATATGTACATGTATATGTATACACACATTTGTTTCAACTTTGTCCTATGATTGTAAGCAATAATTCCATAATACAATTTTACTAGAACAAAAATCTTCAGTCTCCTGTAGTAGGGAAACATGGGAGCATGTTTAAAGGCTACCAATCACTTGCAGGCTACAAGACATACAGAGGCAATCTAGGAATCTTTTTTCTTTGTTTATTGCACTGATCTTTTCAAATGTTTAACAGCCTCTGGGTGCTTTGCCATGCTGTGACTGTTTCCCATAGAAACATGCCATTTGGACTGTGCTGGACTTCGTCCCTGAAACAGACTGAAATAAAAATCTCCAGTCAAGATCTTTCATCTGAAACAAACAGCATGTGTGCTTGAGATATTCACATAGGAGAATAAAAAAAATAGTTATATCCTCCATATATTGCAAAATGGGAGGCTTCAATGTCAACTTATTCTGTCACATCAGCAATCAGATATGAAACTTAGGAACAGAAGCAGGAAGCACATCCTAGCACGCATTTTGGCAATGTGAGAAATTGAAAGACTCTCTGGCTACTTTTATTTGGATGTTGACATTGTTACCAATTGCAGGTGTGAAGTGGTGGTAGATATTTCGACTTGTCTTGGGCTGGTACAGCACCATTTAAGGAGTAGAATTTGCTTGGTGTTTTCTTGGTCACATTTCCTCTCTTCTTTCTCCCTTACAGGAAACATGCTCTTGCCTTTGCTGTTGTGGAGCTCAGCCACAGTTCCTGTGATTGACTCCTAGGGTTGTGGAGCCTTCCAGCAGCCTCTGTAGTTTACTTTTCTTTCCCAACCAGGAGCTTTGACAGCAAAAACAAAGGGCTTTCACTGTTGATCCCAACTATTTTAGAGCAGTAAGTTCAGAATAGATATATTCTTTTATTGTATTTTATTCTACCTACTATTTTAACCAACATCCAAAGCTCTCTTGAGCTTTTTACACATAAAACAGCAACTGGCTTTGTAAAGTGTAGTACACAGCTTTAAGTAATTCATTAGTATTCAGGCTTCACTATTCAAAACAACTCAGAGAAGGAGGTTTCTATTAAATAGTGTCTCTAAAAACACAGTCTCGACCTCCAGTTCTTCATAGCGAGTACCTGGTGAGTAATTTATAAAGTTCATCATTTGAATAACAGTACATTCTAGAACTGCGAAACAAGAAACTAAAACTCAAATCATTCTCGTATTTGTGTTTTTAACCACAAGATAGGAAAAGATTTTCAAATCTTTGATTCTGGATTTCTTACCAGTAAGAACAAAAGATTAATATTTAAAGATTTATTGACTTAGTCTACTAAGTTTTAGGTTTGTAAAGATGAAAGTAATATTAAAGGTATAAACTACAGTAACATTAAATATTACTTTTCTTCTCTTCAGTATTTCTGTTCATTACAGGGGAATATTCAGAGACTGTGTCCTATAATCTGTGATCGGGAACCATAAGTACAAGAGTGAGGCAAAGGTAATCAAAGTGAGCTTGTTTCTGTGAGATTCTCCCATCTCTCCACAATGAAGAACTGTGCCAATATTAGTCAAGCACATTTGCCACTGATAGCTAATTCATGTTGCTTTTCTAGAATATCTTGGCTATTTGATGTTTTATGTATAGTTTATTATGTTATACAATAAAAAGCCACTGTGGTAATTGTTCTTAAATTTCTGGAGATTTGTCATTTTCTAAAGAATATTCATATTTGATTTTAAGTGCCCCTCCCCGCTGCTGTCACTGGAAGAATTCTTAAGTTAGAATGTTCTTTTTACTACTTTCTTTCTCCTTGGCTTCAGTCTAATACCAAAGCACTATGGTAACAAGTTCACATAAAACAAAATCTTTCTGGTAGATGAAGAGACATGTAATGTAGTCATGGGAATGTTTATTGTTTGAATAAACGTAAGAGGTTAGATGCATTTTAAAACAAAAATACGAGAAAGTAAAGCAAGTATAGTAAATCAATGTATGTTTTGGAGTTAATAATAATAAACTTTGGGGCTGTGGGTAAATGTTTCACAACTGCCATTTTTCGAATGACGGTAAAATTGTTTTCCTCAGTCATATAAAAATTTATACATTTCAAAATTTGAAACCAGTTTTCTGATAATTGTCTGAAATTGCATTCTTATTTTTCATGGAATTTAAATATGTCCGCTACTGGCATTTATTAGCTACCATGAAATTTTAATCACTGCATCTCCAACTTAACATCAAATGATAGGATAATATTATTTTAAAGTCATTTAGTACTGTCTTGTAATATCTACATTTCCAGATACCAAAGATTTTTTTATGTAATTTTTAAAAGGCTCATATCTTTTTTCATCTTCATAAGCTTTCTATCATTTTATTATAGCCAACTGTATGTACACATATATGAATTATATATGTAATTTATTTATTTAATATATATAGTGATTTTTGTCTACATATATGTCTGTGTACCAAGCATGCACCTGATGGCCAGAAGATGGCATTGGATCCCCTGGAATAGCAGTACAGATACTTATGAGCTACCCCATGGGTGCTAGGCAGTGAACCTGAGTCCTGTGCAAGAGCAACAAGTATTTTTAACCACTGAACCTTCTCCCTGGTCCCATTCTCCCAGGGATTTTTAACAAATTTATCTTTGTTCTTTGAAAGTAAGAGCAACTTAGTCTTGTTTCTTAAAAACTGACACAGATAATTCAAAAAGAGCCTTTGCAACTAAATTCAAATGTTGCTTAGAAGTTGCTTTCAAAAGTCTTGAACAAAATGGCGAGGTCTTGTGCCTCATTAAAATCTATGTGTTTCAGACTGTTGCAAACACAAGTGTTTGCACAGGGCAGTTCTCTCTTTCTCTGAGAAATCAAAGACCAGTTTTATTACTTGCAGTCATGTATATCATTTTACTTAATTCTGGGCAAAGAATTAAATGCAGAATTATTAGACTGTCATAAATTTCAGGCAGAGGAGACTGGGCAGTTTGGAATTTCCAGATTTTTTCAATCTGGATAATTCTCAAGTAATTATAAACTAATTATCAACACATCAACTTTTCTGAATATATGTCATGGAAATGTCAATTATATTTACTTATAGTTCATTTAATTATTAAACATCCATGTGATGACTGTAAGCGTCTGTCTACCTACCGAAACTTACACTGTGTTTCCCTCCCTGATGCAGTTAAAAGGAAAACTGAAACAAAGAGATTGAAACCAATTCTGTTTGATTTTCAATTTTGGGTATATTTATAGCTCTAAATCATGGTAAATGTTTAACATGAACTTGTAAGTAGCCATGAACAACTGGCCTTCTTGAGATTCTCCTTAAAGAAAGTAGTGGACTTCACTCTGCCGGTGGTTTTGTCAACATGACCAAGTAGACTTACCTGTGAAGAACTTCAATTAAGAAAACAGTGGACCCGACTATGGGTCAATCTGTGGTGCATTTTGATTGATGGCTCATCTTGTAGGCTGTGCCACCCTTGGACTGGTGGTCCTGAGAACTCTTAGCAGCCTGTACAAGCCACAAGGAGCAAGCCAATAAGCAGACTTCTCTCTATTCTCTGCATTAGTTTCTGTCTCCAGGTTCCTGCCCTGAACACCCACCCTAACTCCCTTCGGTGGTAGACTACAGGCTACAAGATAAAATAAATCTTTTGCTCTTTAAGTCGCTTTTGGTCCTGGTGCTTTATCACAGCAACATCAACCCCAACTAAGAAAATCACTGAGACCCTTAGATTAGTGGTACCTGAATAAAAATATCTGTCAATGTGTCATAAGCCGGTAGTGAGGGCTACAGATATTCACACATAGGAATTGTCTCAAATGCTAGCATTTGACAGAAAAATAGTAAATGGAGATGAGATATATTCAAACTGTAGACTGTGTTGTATCATAAAAAAATAGTTCTGTTCTAGCTCTTGCCTTGATGTATCTTGGTGCTTTATTCCAATGAAATTTGATAACACGTTTCAATTCTTGTCTCATTATCAATGAAATATGTATTAATTATTCACAGAAATAAAATGACATGTGCTATTTTGATACCTGCATGGTTTGTGCCATGATCCAATTACGGAGATAACATTTTCTTTTTCCTTACTACTCTTTGGGTTTTTAGATTTTGCGAAATATGCAATAAGATATTGTGGCCCATTGGGATGTAGAACACCAGGACTTAATTCTCTCTGTGTTTCAATACCTATTATTCAAATGTCCTATATTACTTGTGTCTACCAGCCTTCCAGTCTCCTGTTACAACTATTCCATACTCATCAATTCTATTCTATTAATCCCCTACAACTGATAGTATTTTATTATTTTGTAAAGATTAGTGATATTCTTTTGTATACACACATGCCCATACACACAATTTTCCTTATCCTTTGTTGACTATCTAGGTTAAGTCCATATTTTAGCTACTGCCAAACATGTCAAGGCAAGTAGCTCTTTAACATGTTGCTTTTTGTCCTTGGGATATACATCCAGTAGACCACATGTAAACATTATCTTTTAGTTTTTAAAGGGAGCCTTTCATATTTTCCATAATGAATATATTAATTTATATTTCCTATAGAACCCTAAGTATATGAATGCATTTTTCCTATATATCCTCTCTGGCATTATTTTTTTGGTGTGTGAAAATAGCCAATATAATTAGAGTAAGATGTTATTTCACAGTATTTTGTAACTCCATTTCCCTGATGGAAATTTAGTGATCATAATTTTAATTAAGATATTTTTGTAAAATATAGTAGAAAGAAACATGGATTTGTTCTTACACATAAAAAACAATTGTCATAGCAGGATAATTGTGTCATTTTTACACAGTGATGAAATGGTAATGTTACATAAAAGTCAGGGTGATGACTGTTTTACTTTAAATTTATATAAACTAACTTTCGTAAATGTTATTGCTGAGTTTTTATAGCTTAGCTATCATCTTAATTAGTTGCACTCTGATGAAATTTTCTAAAAATGTAAGAGTATTCTGATTAAGTATTCATGGTTTTCTTGTTTCTGCTTCTATGATTTATAAAAGCATGTAATCTGTTATTCAGAGAACATTAGCTTAACTAAGTGTAAAGTTAGAAATAAAACAAATTGGAGTGACCTTTTTTTTAATATTTCCTGTTTTGACAAATAATATAGATCAGGAATATGAAAAAATGTATCTCAGGAAAATACTATTGGTTTATGGAAGAACCAGAAACAACTGCCTCCTCAAGTCTCATAACGTCATTCTCAGAGAGACTTAGCAATACTATCTCTATCATTATTTTAGGTTTTCCACTGTATAGAAACACTGACTGATAAATTCTTGTTCCATACAAAGGATTTGTTAACTATCAAGACATCACTTTCTAGGAGAATAATGTATTGATTGTCATGAGTTTGATATTCATTTTAATGTCTAAGGCACAAAGTATCTTCAGCTTTACTACTGATTATTTTAACTCAGCAGTAGGTTGGAAAGTCCACAGACCATAGTTAATAAGTGAATAGTAGTGACTTATCAATGTACAAAACATTGAGATGTTTCTAAAGTCTTTTAATTACCCCCTTGGGGAAGTTATATTCAAGGGACATTTTTAGGTAAGTAAACAGAGAAGTGGCCTTAGGGAAACCAACATCGTTCAACATTTCCTGAGCTTACAACAACTTAATTTCTTTCTCATATTAAGTTGTGTACTATCCAGGGGCATCATCCTTTTAACGATTTTTTGGCTCTGACTCTTCATCTGGGCCAATTCATTTAAACCCCTTAGGACTTAAAGGTAAGCCAAATTTGACTGTATTTCTTCCGAGACTATGTTGGCTGTGAGTTTTTAAGGAGTAGATATTGCAAATGTGTAATCTTAAATTTATACATAAAATTTCAAAGACCTAAGAATTATCAAACATACTTTTGGTATCTGAGCATCTTGTACGATCTCTGATTATCAGATATTGATCAAAGTACATACATTGTATAAGGTTAAAAGACCAGTATCTAAACCATCCTGTAATATTTCAATATTCACTCAGAAGCAACTCCAGTTGGAATCTTACTCTTTGTATAATCAAGTAGACTATGTGGATATTGAGAGAACACGGATATTATTTAAAGAAATCCTTAGTAGGCTTGTATTTTTCTAAGTTATTTCATATGCTCTTTAATACATTGTATTTAACACTTATGTATGTGAAGCTCATTATTGTGGAATACAGGGAGTAAGAACAACAGTGCTAACTAGCCTCTTTGAGCTGGCACAGTCTGCTCTAGATCCTCAATGGAAACTCACACCACTTTGTCACGATTATTCCTCTGCCAGCACCTTGGCGTAACTTGAAGTTTCTCTTACTGTACCTTGTATTATTGTTTATTGTTTCATGTCTTATAATACAACTTTAAAATAGAGTCAAACTATCTTGGTCTCAACCAAATTCTGACACTTGTTAATAGTAAATTCTGGAGTAGAATTAATTAAGTTTCTTATTGCTGTTTTCCTCTTAGATAAAATGTAAAATGGCACAGTTGTACTTGACACATAAGAATCTTGTGTAAAGTAAAAAATACACCATGTGCCCTAAAAGTTCTGATTGTGCATGTGTTAGTTTTAAATGATCATTAAGAATATAAAGTCTTTTATGAAAGTGACTGACCACACTCCTACCTGGTATTTTGTTGTTAATAATGTTTTCACTTTGTGTTTTTTTTATTATTGAGAATTTCATAGATGTAGATGATGAAATAAGATCATATCTACTCCATTTTTCACTTTCAGTCCCTCTTCCACTCCCTCAACAAATCCTCCTCACAGTCTCATATCTTTTCTCTTTATTTTTCTTAAACCACTAAGTCAGTTAGTGCTGCCCACAAGTGCTTGGATGTGGGAATCATTCACTGGGTCATGGTTATGCTACAAGTATCCACATCTTCAAAAATGAGTTATTCCTCCTCCCTCATCTTCTAATAGCTCCTGGTAAGGGAAAAGGCCAGATGATTATCTACCCAATTTGTACTGGAACTTTGATGGGCTTGCTATTGTTCAGATCTTGTGCAAGTAGCCCCAGGTGCTATGATGTATACATTGAGTATGATAGGTGGCCATGCAATGTCCAGAGGACATTTATCAGCACTCCTCTCAATCCTCTGGCTATTACATTTGTTCTGCCTTCTTTTCAGTGAAGTTCCCTAAGTCTAGAGGGGAGAGAGTTAATATAGATGTCCCATTTGAGGGCTGAGAACTCAGTCTATTAGTCTTAGCACTTCAATTAGTTATACTTCTCTCTCCACTGACTTCTGACCACAACTGAGTGCAACCTCAGTCTATGGGTATAAACAAATAATTAGAAAGAACTTTGAAAACATGGCCATTTACTCAAATAATAGTATCAGGTTCTACCCTGGGGCCTATGACCTCTTCTGCCATGGTCTTTTGAACCAGAGTTACAGTACTGTGTGTGAAATTCTTCCTCGTGGCACAGACCTCAACTCTAATCTGAAGCAATCAGTTCCCCCAATACAGTCATACCACCATTGCACCAATGATACAGCTTGCCTGGTAGGTCATTATTGCAGCATTCAAGGTACCATGCTAGGTAAGACCATAAATGTCTTTTCTCCCCCAAAAGCCTGTGTAGCCCCTTCTGGCCTCAAGAAAACTAACCAGTAAGGAGTAACTGTTCCCAGTCAGTTGAGACTGAATTCTCTATATCCTATAATAAACATGTGTGCTATCTTCAGCAATAAGGTCTTGCCATGCTTCCATGGTGAGTGACCAAAAACAAGGGTTAGTACTCATGTTGTCTGGAGATGTCTGAGACCTATGTGACCAATAAAACATAGGTAGGAATCCCAGGCCTTGCACTGCGATTTTTTATTTAATAATTTGTTTTCTGAGAGCAACATTGCCCACCATGCAGAGTAAATCTGTTCAAACTCCTTTTTATTTGTTTATTTTAGTTTTTTGGCTTCCTCATATGCTCCAAATTAAGCACTCAAAACAAAATATTTGAAGTTAGGATCCACTTATGAAAGAGAACATAGTTTTGCCTTTCTGGGCCTAAGTGGCATTACTCAGCATATTTTTTTCCCATTTGCATCCCCTTTCCTGCAAATTTCATTTTTCTATATTGCTGAGTAATATATCATTGTGTATATGCAATACATTTTCTCATTCATTCATCTGTTGATGAAAACCTAGATTGATTCAATTTCCTAGCTATTGTGACTACAGCAGCAACAAATACAGATGTGCAAATGTCTCTGTGGTAGGATACTGAATAAATGTCCTTTGTAGCATAGCTGGGTCATATGACAGTTCTGTTTCCAGTCCTTTGGGGAAACTTACAGACTGATTTCCAAAGTGACTATACTTGCTTTCCCAAGGACATTGCAGCTGTCTTAGTTTGGGTAAGTGCACACTAATATTTCTTTCACGGTGACAAAATCAACTAATGACTTACTCAAACTGTCCCCTATTTTAATTGGCATATGACTATATTTCTTGGGCATAGAGCAAGCTGTAAATAACTTGGAAATAGCAATGGAAAACAACTGGGACTCTGAAAGCAATCAGATTATGATTTTTCAAAACATTATAGTGCCGGGGTTCAGCCTTGGCTCAGGTTCAGGTTCTGAGATGGGAAAAGGACATCAGCGCAAGGAAAAATTCTGACCACCGAGTGGATTGTACTCGTGGCCCCAAATAGCTCAAGCCATCTTTATTTATACTTTAACAGTGTTTTTGTTTGTTTGTTTTTGCTAAGATTACATGAACAGCTTTATTATTGGCTCCTATTTTTGACTTTTAAGATACATCATATTTGAAGAAATACATCATAGTCATTATAAAAGCCCCCATTGTTCCATTTTGTGTTTCCCCAAATGTATTTTCCCATTCCCTACATAACCTTATTCTGGACATAAAGTTCAGCATTTTTACAGGTTTAACTAAATACTTAGCCAGATACATCCTGCTTTTACAGCACTTATGTCAGCCGGCAGCTACTTGTGGTTACAAAGTTAAAAAGTAATAGACATGGGTGCAATGCTTTAAGGTCAACAATATCAAACCTAAGCAATTCTTTCATGCTGGCAAGATATATTTTTTCTTTTTTTTTCTTTTGCAATACAATTCAGTTCTACATATCAGTCACGGATTCCCTTGTTCTCCCCGCTTCTGCTCCCCTCACCTTCCCCCCAGCCCACCCCCTATTCCCACCTCCTCCAACAGATCCTTTTTCTACAAGAGGGTCCATCTCTCAATCTCTCTGTAAAAGGCAGACTTTGATAAGGCACTGTTTCCCCATTTCACTATACCATACTTCTCTCAACAATATATGCTCCTGTGTATGGTAAAGATGGATCTATCCATTCAACATTTTCCCCAATGCATTTTCCACATTGGATCATACTAGATCCTATCATTGATTCTATATGCTTGGTGTCCAGGAAATTTACTCTAAACAGTTGGCACTATGTGTACTCCTGAGACTTTTTTCCTATTCTGTGTACTCATGCCTTACTTTCCTTTCCCGAACTGTGAGACATGGTTAATGTTCCAAGTGTTGTTTTTTCATATGTACTTACCTATCTTTATTGAGTCAGAAAAGTTCCCAGGATTAGGGGTTGTAGTTAGTAATTCCAGATAAGAAATTTGAGGAGCATTAGTCTTCTGCTGGTTCTAAGGGGAAAACATTTGAGAAAACACAGAATTTCCAGGGAAAATTATGGCTGTTGCCTCTGTGACTGACAAAGTAAAACTGAAAATTGCCCAAAGAATCAACAATATAATGAGAGAGAGAGAAGACCCTGCAAGCTGTACGGATTCAGCAAAGTCCTGCACTGCACTGCCCCATAGTTCACTGGTCCTTGCCAAGTTAGAGACCATCTTTCATAGTCTTGCCTCATGGAGACCCATTGGACATTTGTATGCTGATCCCAAGATGAGGCTGCACAGCTCCTGACACTAAAGCTATGCCTTGTTTTCCTGTGTGACTGCTATTGCAGCCAAAGCCTAATTTGTTGGTAGGGAGAGAAGATAGTGTTGATAGGAAACACAACCCAGGTGCCAACACATAAATTTATGCTTTATGTGTTATAAATTTGAGTTGTTTTGCATAACCTTGAATCTTTTTATGAAATCTCATATTGTAAAATGTTTAATTGGAAATAAACTGTTCAACACTTTGCACCATGTGCCTTAAAAAATGTATCCAGTTAATGTCAGTTAGGGATGGATTTGAGAGAATTTGAAGGCACAAAGAGGATAAAAAATTGTAATTCAAACACAATCTGGGTGTAAGTCTCTTAATATCCAAGACAAATTGGTTCCCAGATCCCAAGATTCAAAATATTCAGATGCAAAGGTTCTTTACATAATGACCCAATAGTTGCATACATCTTACTTGTATCCTGTCAAAAGTTTGAACCATGTCTATATTACTTATAATGCCTAATATATAAATGTTATGCACATAGTTGCTATATCATATTGTTTATGATATAATAGAAGGAAACTATCTGTAAACATTTACAATGCACAGGTGGTTGATTCTGCTCATGTAAAATTTGCAGATACAGAGAGCTGTTTTGTTTGTTTGTTTGTTTGTCTGCTTACTTTAATCAATGACATCTATCTGGCTTTGAATTGTGTTGGCAAGTAGGTGATACTTATTAGTGGGAATCTTGGTAACAGCTTCATACAAAGTCTCAGTTTTGTGAAAACTTTAAAGCTAAAATTTTAGAGGAAGTAAAAGAATCCTTCAGCTCATGCTAAGCACGGAGGCATGTGGATTCTGGAGTACAATTGATGGTATATTTCAAGTTCTTCCCTTACCCATAACAGGTAAGAGACAAACAGAAGTACCTTTATCTATAACCTTGCTGAAAGTATAAAATAACCTGGGGTCATCACGACAAGTGTTTCAAGGGTTTTTAGTGGAAGATATGTATGTATGTATACTCAAGAGTTGTCTAACTTCAACCTTATTTCCTTTTTTATCCTTTTGTTGTTGTTATTTTTGATATTTTATTTTAATTGCAACACTTTTTCCTTCTCCTACCTTTGAACCCTCACTAACCCCTCTCTACTGCCCTTCAAAACAATGGGCTCTCTTTTCATCAATTGTTATTGCATGCATATAATTATTTACATATACATATATTCTTAAATATAACTGGTTGAGTCATACAATACTTGCATGGTATGTTTTCAGGGGTGACCATTTGGCATTAGACAAACAGTGTGCTCTTCCCAAGGGAGGGCCACCTCTCACTCCCAGCTTGACTCACTTGCCTATAGATCTTTGTGCAGGGATGAGACCTCATGGGTTTTTTCTCATGCATTTTGGCATGCCCATTTGTGTCTTACTTATGCTAAATCTTGTCCACATCTCACACCTACATTTTCTCTTAATTTGTAGCCTGCCATATATAATTAAAAGAACTTACCAGTTTACCGTGAAATTTAAAGCTTTTAGGAGCCCATTCCCTATGGTGGGATGCCTTACTCAGCTTTGATGCAGTGTGGGAGGGGCTTGGTCCTGCCTCAACTTGATGTGCCAGGCTTAGCTGACTCCCCATGAGAGGCCTTACCCTTTCAGGGGGAGTGGATGGGGATGGTGTGGAGGGGAGCAGGAGGAGGGGATGGAAGGGAGGGGAAACTACGGTTGGTATGTAAAAAGAATTTTTAAAATGCGTAAAAAAAGAAATTTAAAGGAAGGGCATTATAATTTAGGCTGTTTGATTTTTGTTATAAGGAGGGCTTTGCCATTCCAGAACTTGCAATGAACTGATAGCCCCATGATAGACTTACAGTCTTCTCCTAATTTGAAGCATAGTAACTTTACCGTGCGTCTTGACATTGGCACATGGAATTGATACACAAATGAAGTGTGGCAATGTTATGTTGTGTATGAATAGCATAAAGGGAAATAATTGCACAAGACTCTATTTGTTCAATTTCTTTTCTTCTCTTGATTATAACACACATGAACTGAGTTCATGTCTCTGAAGTTTGAGAAATCATATTACTATTACAGTAGTAACATTTTTAATAACATAATTCTTTATTGATTCTTTAGAAATTTCACATCATACAACTCAATTCTGTTCACCTCCCGGTAGCTCCATATCCTCCCCTAATCCCTGCTACATCCCCCTCCCAAAAGATAACCCCCCCAAATCAATTCAAAACAAAACAAACAAAGAAATCCATCTCTCTCTTCCATCTTCTAACACCTCTTCATTCATCATAGTGGCATTGGGTGCTACAGTGTGTCACACAGTGTACCCTTTTGTCTGATCAGCCCCAGCCACAAAATAATTATTGCAATGAGTCATTGGTCTGGTTCAAGGCCTCTGGCCTTTGGCACACCATCACTGCTGGACCCTCACCAAAACTCGTCTCGGATATCCTGCTGTTGCTCTGAGTCACAAAGATCCTGCAGTTATCATTTAGCAGGACCAATTCCTTCATGTACTCCAGCAGGTCATTGATAGGGTAGATGTTAGGGTGGGCCAACCCGAGGCCTAAGATGTGGGTCTGGGTGGTAGCTGAGCCAGTTGGTCTGGACCACCCCCCCTCAGGTGAGGGGCAGAGCCAGATCTCCTAGGCCCATGCCATGATGGCCAACTTTTCCATGCTGATTGTAAGGGATGGGGCCCTCTCTCCTGAGTGTGTGTGGGCCAGCTCTTCCATGGGGGGCAGGGAAAGCTCTCGTGCTGTAGTGTCTAGTGAGGGGCAGGGCCAACCATTTCTGGTCCAGTGAGGGGCAGGGCTGGCTCAGCATTGCCTTTAAATGGCTCCTATGACCCCGGTGGCTACACGAGCCAAGGACATCATCACAGACCCCAGCCGGAGCGGGAACACAGACCAAGACATGGCCTTCGGCAGCAGCTCAGGCCTGGACATCACCATGGCCCGGTGGCAGCACAGGCCACCCAGATCAGTATGGCCCAGGCAGCAGCAAGGCCCTTGGACACTAACATGGTCTCAGGTAGCTGTCCAGACTCCCAACATCCATAAGCACAGCCCTTGGTGGTGACAGGAGCCACAGACATCAGCTCAGACCCTGGCTGCTGGTGGGAATTAGTAACATTTTAAAGCTGATTGATGCTAACCATTGTTAAAATCTAGTCTCTCCAAATGGATAAGAAGCTGGATATCTTCAGGAGGGAGTTAGTGGATGTTCAAGGTGTCCCTCTCTTCTGGAGCATTGCTGAGCAGTGGTCCCAAGTGGAGTCCTTTGAGGCCCGACCTGACGATCTTTTGATCTCCACCTATCCCAAATCTGGTAAGAACTTTTAATTTATTCACTCTAGGCAGTTAGATAATGATCCATACTGAGGAACTTTCTTGCCTGCAGATACTTGTCTAATTCAAATTGAGTTTTTCTAACATGTTAAAGGAGTATTGTGGTTAGCTGGGACAATATTGCCTCAGATTAGATAGATTCATGTCCATTTCTGAAATTCCAGTAAGTATCCTATGAATTTACTTGGATCCACAATCAATCCAACTTCCTACCTAATAAATACTCTAATATCAACTCTCCTTTATATTCCTTAATGGGAAAAACAAACAGACAAACAAACACACAAACAAACAAACTAGAATTTAAGATATTCTGATCTAACAAGACCACAAAAACCCCACATGATTCCAGGGTCTTTAGAAGTGAACAAATGTACCATAAAACATTGTAGGTATGGAAAACAAGGTGGTTTGGGCCAAATGTTTCTCATTCTCTCATTTACTTTTATTTTAATTAATTTCCCAAGTTATCAGACAAAATATTGGGTTTGATTGTGATATTGCCTTACAAGTGTATCATTTCTAGTGTCTGTAAATATTCATGTTTCACTCATTAAAATGTTATCTACACAGATTAATTAAATAATACATTTCAGTGTTTCAGTTACTATTATAAGAACAGCTAAAAAGGTATTTTTCTTCCTTGTTATATTCTTTCAATAGAAATTCCTCACTCACCTGATAATCAAAGGACATAGGCAATTGAGCAGACCATGTTCTCACATGACATAGGCGTTTTTCAAAGGACTGGTGAGACACTATATCATATTATTCAGAGTGAATCACTGTTCTGAGTTCAAATGGGTCCTATTGTTGTATATAGCATCTTGATTGTTACAGGCAAAGGTTCTTTGTATTTTTTTACACCTCCACTATATGTTGATCATCTTTATCTGATATTCTCTTCAATTCAAAGCTGTAATAGCAAAGTTGGCTATTTTCTCTGCCCATACTACTCAGGATCCAACTCAAATATATTTTAGAATATTTTGATTTAAATCAAACCATTTTAACCAAGGAGTATTGGGGAGGGGAAGGGACTGTGCTATCATTACTTGTTCACTGCTTTGTACACACCTTTGTTTATTTACTTTTTGAGGCTTTTAAAGTTAAATTTTATTCAATAAATATGTCTATATCCCTGATAAATGAGAGCATTTCCTGCCATGTGTAGGGTGCACGCCTTTGATCCCAGCACTTGGGAGGCAGAAGCAGGTGGATCTCTAACTTTGAGGCCAGCCTGATCTTCAGAGTGAGTTTTAGGACAGCCAGGGCTACACAGAGAAACCATGTCTTGAAAAAACAAAACCAAAAACAAAACAAAAACAAAAGAAAAAACCACAAAAAACCCAAACAAACAAACAAAAAAAGGAGAACATTTCCTGGGAAGGAGTAAGAGAAAAAATAGAAGTGGAAATAAAAACCACATATTGTTTGTTTGCTTGCTTATTTCAGATATTACAAAACACCTCTGCCTCTCTTGACTTTCTTATGTTATTGTCAACAAAGATGTTTAATTTCTTCCATTTTCCCCTTAGGGACAACCTGGATCAGCGAAATACTGGATTTGATCTATAACAACGGGGATGCAGAGAAGTGTAAACGGGATGCAATCTATAAACGAGTGCCTTTCATGGAGCTTATAATTCCTGGATTGTCAAATGGTATTTTTTTCTGACAATTCCTTTTCATTATAGGAATAAATCTACCTGTGTTCTTAGTATATGTGAAGGAGTCAAGGGCAACAATAAAACGCAAAGAACAAGCACTATGAAATCAGTGTCTAGAGGAGTTAGAATTTGTTGAGGCCCCATCTCCTCAAAGATAACATCCACATATGTGGAGATCTTGATCTAACTTAAATCTCTTACTATATGGAAGTCTTTATTATTTAACTAGTGTATCATATTATATCAAGGAAATCCAATATTTAATCCAACAAAATTATGTGACTAGTTAGTTTAAATATATATGTATATTATTAATATAATAATTATAAACTTAATAAAAATATGGGAATACATTGCTTTGTATTATTTTAAATCTTGAAAAAACAGAAATGAATATTATAACATAATTCTGTCATAGAATTTGAATATGAGAGAGATTGACAAGGACTTTGAAATATTTTCATACTGTAAGCAAGAAAAAAGAGTGAAGAGAAAACCTAGAGACTGTTTAATAACCACTCTTTCTGCTCCATCACGATATTTCAAATGAGGAACTGTTTTTATAGACAAATGTGAAGATAATTATACTATTGTACTTACAGAGGATAAAATAGGTCAGTTAGCCATGACTTTTTATGGTTTGTATTCTTTGAGATTTTAGGAACATAGGAATCTGTTGAGCCTTATAGCATACAAAACAGAAAAAAGAAAAAAAAAAAAACTTACCGAGCCATTAAATGATTAGAAAGTCTTAGGATGAACTACAAAGAAGCCATGTGATTCCACACTTACAACGCAGTTTGTTAATGGGTATGCTTGTAGGTATTGAACTGTTGGAAAGCATGCCATCTCCTCGGCTGGTGAAAACTCATCTACCTGTTCAACTTCTTCCTTCCTCATTTTGGAAAAATGACTGCAAGGTAGCAAGTGAAAAATAATCCCCCTGGCTTTTCATTTCTTTTCATTTTTGTTATTTTTTTTGAGGTTAGAATATAATCACATCATTTCCACCTTCCATTTTCTCCCTCTTGCCACACCCATATACTCTTCCCTTTTGCTGTCATTAAAATTCATGGCTTTTTTCCTTTAATTGTTGACATATGTATGTGTGTGCATGACATATATGTGTGTATAAATACATATAAAAATACACATATATATTCCTCAACATATACAACCTGCTCAGTGTGTATAATGTTATTGGTGTGTCTGTGTGTTTTTAACTATAAGTTAATGTGAATGTTGGATGAGTCATTACAAAACAATAGAATGGCAGTTATAGCCAAGGGTCAATATGACAAGACTGGACACCAATTATGAAAAAGGGATTGACACTACTCTTGAATCACTGTCAGATTTTTCTTTCATTCTTAATCATTTCACCTGCCATTTAATTATTTTTAAATAATACTAAGTAAGTCAAATTAATTTTGCAAAAAGGCTACAGATGTTATTGCTGGATGCTTTGGGCTAATTGACATAGTCAACTGATAGTGAGGTAAGAAATAACTAGTAATGTTTACAGGGTTTAAGGTTTTCCTCAATAAATTTAGAAGTAAATTACACTACATCTCTTGAAAAACCTCTTTCAGTCTACTCCCTATCCTCATCCGTTTCCTAGCTTATCAAGGCCACTGTCTTTGATTTAGGGATATGAAAGTTCCTATTTTGTTCATCATTTGAGTGAGATGCAAAATCTAATCCTAGCTACATGAATGTCTCTTTCTCTATTCATTCTTCCTGCACTCATTTTCCTAGGACACATGTTCACTCCATGCATGGCTAAGCTTCAAATGTATTAAATTTTGCTTTCTATGAGGGGGAGGCCCAATGTAGGTCAGTAGATACTCTCCACAAAACAAATTCCCCAGGACTCATGGAACATTTCTCATATTCCTTCTCTCTCCCTCCCTCCCTCCCTCCCTCCCTCCCTCCCTCCCTCCCTCCCTCTTTCCCTCTCCCTCTCTCCCTCCCTACCCCCAAGGAGGTCAAAAGACAACTTGTGGGACTCAATTACCTCCTTCATCATGTGAAGTCTAGGGATTAAAATTGAGTTATCAGTCTTGACTGTGTCTTTACCCTTTGAGCTATCTTGTCATCCCCAAAGTAATTTTAGTTGGGCAATAATTCTTCATTCATCCAGACTTTAAAATTTGATACATTAAAAAATTAATCCCACACATATTGTTATATAGCTTTGGTTTGTGGCATAAGGAATTTTAATCTTTTCTGGCTCTAAATTTACCTAGTAATGATTTTTCTTCAGTGAAAATTTAGATATTTTGCAGCTTAAAATTTTTTATTTCATTTTATTAATTTTGGTACTTGACAATTCCATGCTTGTATATATGCATTCTGACTACTGTTATCCCTACCCTCTCTTGGCTCTCTCCTATCCCTTTGTGTAGTTTTAATTTATTTAAATTATCAATTTAAATAGATGTTCTAAATTTAAGAATATATAAGCTATTTGCCTAATTTGATATTTAGTCTAGTTTTCCCCAAACTTTCTTTTATTTCCTTTTTTTATTTAAAAGTAGATTCATCTCTTATACAATCCATATCCATCACAAATTCCCCTTGCTCCATTCCTCCTAGGCCCCCTTCACCTCCCCTTTCCCCAAGATCCATTCTCCCTCCATTTCATATCCAGAAAAGAGCAGACCTCCAAGAGACAACAGCGAAAACAGGACAAAACAAGATACAAAAACACAAGGCAAAAGCCCTCATATTGAGGCTGAACAAGGCAACCCAATAGGAGAAAAGGAGTACCAAGAGCAGGCAAAAATGTCAGAGACTCATTGGCTTCCACAGTTAGGAGTCTCACAAAACACCAAGCTAACAGCCATAGCACATAATCAGAGAACCTGATGTAGACCCATGCAAGCCCTGTGCATGCCACTTCAGTCTCTGTGAGCCCATATGAGCTCTGTGTAGTTGATTCAGTGGGCCATGTTCTCCTGGTGTCGTCTATCCACTCTGACTCCTACAGTCAATCTTTCCCTCCACTCTTCCACGGGGTTCCTGATCTCTGAGGGGAGGAACCAATGAAGACCTCTAATTTAGACTCTCTCTCCGTATAATGTATGGCTGTGGGTCTACGCACTCGCTCCCAATCTGCCACTGGCAAAAGCCTCTCTGATGACAACTAGACAAGGAACCAATATATGAGTAATAGCAGAACATCATTAGGAATCATTTCATTTATTTTATTTTATTTTATTTACTTTTGTCCAGTTGTGTTTGGTTCTACCCTACATCTCTGGTCTACTCAATCTAGGGTTCTTGAAAATCCAGGAAGTTTAGGGCATGGGCTCCCTCTCATGGCATGAGCTTCAACATTGGTTGGCACAAGTTCTGCATCGCCATTGCCCCAGTACATCCTGCAGGCAGGACAGACTGTAGGTAGAGGGTTTTGTTACTGGGTTGCTGTCCAGGTTTCTTTTTCTGTAGCCTGCAGAGTACCTTCTCACGCCAAAGAGAGTGCAACGTAGGGGTAGGAATGAATGCTCTAGTTTTTATTGTAGTTATTTTTCATGTTCCAAAAGACAATCTTTTAAAAGGGTAAAGAAAATGCAGATGTGTCAGAAATGGGAGATGAGCTTTTGAGTATTAACACAATATACAGTTGGAATGTACTATGTCGGGCATAGTTCCACAAATATCATGATTGGAGAACTATAAAGGATAAAAAAACAACCTGATGATGTAAGCAATAGTTAAAAACTATTAAATTACAAAAATAAATTCCAACCTTCTGTTTGTGCCCCGACAGATGGTCTATGTGGCACGGAATGCCAAAGATGTGGCTGTTTCTTACTATTATTTCTACCAAATGGCAAAAATGCACCCAGAGCCTGGCACCTGGGAGGAGTTCCTTGATAAATTCATGGCTGGGGAAGGTGAGTCCAACTGTTCTTTTAATTATGATTTCAAAACTAATAGGGATTTTTTTCAAGGCAACATAAAGTTTAAAATCTAAATCCTATGTTTATTATAAAATTAATGTTTATAAAACCATTAGTTACAAAACTAATACATTAGGGGGACTAAAAAGAAAGAATACAAGGCCATTTTTTTCTTTGAGGGGGCTTTTGGATAATTTCTGGTATATATGTTTCTGGTCTTTGATTTCATCATTTCATTAGTGGTAAATGACTGCTGGCAATTTGTTTAAGTACTTTCAAATATCAGTGTCTCTATGCTGGATTATTTTAATTGTGTGTCCATTCTTTGGAATCTATTCTTTGCCATTCAAAACTCCTGAGCAGCTGTCCCTTTAGAATCTGTTACAAACACAATCTCTTTCTTTCATACTCATGATAGTAACTGTAGGAAAAAATTCTCAATAAACATGTTCCCATATAAATCCCCTCCTGGAAGCAAATATGTGTAGGTGACATCTGGCATTGACTTAACACACTTCATTGCTTGCACTGTTATTTGCTCATGGTGTCAATGTCATTATCCCTGCCAAACCTAAAGGCTTTTCAGAATGAAACGCATTCTGTCTTCCACAGGGCTTTTGTGACTCCCCCTTTATGTAATCTTATTTCTTCACTATTCCCTCTCCTGTGAACGTCCACATCACTTCACTGTTTGAAACGTTCTGAGTCTACACCCTTATTTTTGTGGTCTTAGTTATATTTATCAAATGATAAATTAGCTTATAAAAGGTCCCATAAAATATCATATTGAATGGCTTAGATGACAGAAATGTATTTTTTTTTTTACATTTTTAGAATCTACAAATCCAAGGAGAAAACACTGTCAGTGTTTCTTCTACAGTCTTTTCCCTTAAACTGTGCAGGCCTGTATCTTCACCCTATTCCCTCCATGGCATTCCATCTTGGTGGGTCTGTCTTAATCCCTTTATCCGTAAGGGCATTGGTCAAGAACTAATTTTCTTACTTCTGTAGGGACCTTTTCTCTAAGTACACTTTCATTATTAAATATGAAGAATGGGCATTTCAGCATATGGATTTTATCTTATTCTTACTTTTTCTTGAACTACAGAAATCACTGTATCTGGACAGACAATCACAACTTAAAGCAATAATTACCTATGTCCTATTTCCATGTAAATAGTTTTTAATTTTACATTTTATCTTTAACTTTAGTGGGTTTTGGTTCCTGGTATGATCATGTGAAGGGCTGGTGGGAGAAAAGAAAAGATTACCGTATCCTCTATCTGTTTTATGAAGATATGAAAGAAGTAAGGAGAAATTTCAGTTTATTTTTAAGAAACCCAAAATTTAAATTCTTTGTCTCTTACTCTCTTTTCTTCTTAGTCTATAAACATGGCTAGTTTATTTTGAACTCTAGTTCTGGCTTACAGTACTAATTAATACAACTCACCCATCCTGCTACTGTTATCTATTCAAGGACAATAATACTTTTGAAATAAAAATCTGTGTATTTCCACTCATGTTTTCAAATAGTTTAGTTGCTTCTTAAAAATAAAAATTATAAATATAATTGCTTGAGTCTTGTCTTATGCATTAAAAGTTACATAAAACCCCCCAAATATCTCTCCCACTAGTTAAGCTTAAACAGAACCTTATTAAGTGCATTCCTTTCTTTGTGACCAAATCTAACTGAAATTATTTTTCCCCCTTTAACATTTCAGGATCCAATGTGTGAGATTAAAAAATTATTAAAGTTTCTAGAGAAAGACCTACCAGAAGAAATTGTAAATAAAATCCTCTATCATAGCTCTTTTGATGTAATGAAGGAGAATCCTAGTGCAAATTACAGCACTATGAAGAAAGAAGAGATGGACCATTCTGTGTCTCCATTCATGAGAAAAGGTGGGAACAGTACAAACCCATTTCTGCATAGTTTCTGGTCACATTGTGGAAGATATAAATAGTCACATTAATGTGAGATGGCAGGAATTTAGAAGCAATTAAGTATATGCTTAAGAGAGAGAACCTGAAAAGTAGAAGAAACAAGAGCCTTAGAAGAAATACTGTGTAATCGTTTATATCATTTATGTGAGATATAATGAGAGATTTATGATGAGAAATGTTTGCTCAACATCCTGTGCACCAATAAGTACACTTATCATAGTGTCCTCAGTATTGAACTCAATATTTAGCATCTTCTATAAAGTAGATATACATTATATATATATATATATATATATAAAATTTTGTGCATATATTCACATGTGTCTGTGTGCATGAGTAGAAAATAGCAATAGATAGAGGAGAGAGAGAGAGAGAGAGAGAGAGAGAGAGAGAGAGGATAGATAATATTGCATATGTACCAACCAACTTTTTAATCACAAGATTTCTTTTTTTTTTTTTTTTTTTTTTTTAATTTATTTTAATTTATTTTGCAATACAATTCAGTTCTACATATCGGTCACGGATTCCCTTGTTCTCCCCCCCTCCCGTCCCCCTCACCTTCCCCCCAACGCCCCCCCCCCCATTCCCATCTCCTCCAGGGCAAAGCCTTCCCCACAGACTGAGGTCAACCTGGTAGACTCAGTCCAGGTAGGTCTAGTCCCCTCCTCCCAGGCCGAGCCAAACAATCCTGCATAGGCCCCAGGTTTCAAACAGCCAACTCATGCAATGAGCACAAGATCTGGTCCCACTGCCTGGATGCCTCCCAAACAGATCAAGCCAATCAACTGTCTCACCCATTCGGAGGGCCTGATCCAGTGTGGACCCCTCAGCCATTGGTTCATAGTTCATGTGTTTCCATTCATTTGGCTATTTGTCCCTGTGCTTTATCCAACCTTGGTCTCAACAATTCTCGCTCATATAAACCCTCCTCATTCTCGTTAATTGGACTCCCAGAGATCCACCCAGGGCCTAGTCATGGATCTCTGCATCCAGATCCCTCAGTAGTTGGATGAGGTTTCTAGCACAACAATTAGGGTGTTTGGCCATCCCATCACCAGAGTAGGTCAGTTCGGGCTGTCTCTCGACCATTGACGGCAGTCTGTTGTGTGGGTATCTTTGTGGATTTCTGTGGGCCTCTCTAGCACTTTGCTTCTTCCTGTTCTCATGTGGTCTTCATTTACCATGGTCTCCTATTCCTTGTTCTCCCTCTCTGTTGTTGATCCAGCTGGGATCTCCCGCTCCCCCAAGCTCTCTTTCCCTCGACCCTCGCCTTTCATTACCCCCACTCATGTCCAGGCTGTTCATGTAGATCTCATTCCATTTCTCTGTCATTGGGCGATCCCTGTGTCTTTCTTGGGGTCCTGTTTTCCGGGTAGCCTCCCTGGTGATGTGAGTAGCAGACAATTCATCCTTGTTTCATGTCTAGTATCCTGCTATGAGTGAGTACATACCATGTTTGTCTTTCTGAGTCTGGGTTACCTCACTCAGGATGATTTTTTCTAGATCCATCCATTTGTCTGCAAACCTCATGATGCCATTGTTTTTTTCTGCTGAGTAGTATTCCATTGTGTATATGTACCACATTTTGTTTATCCATTCTTCAGTTGAAGGGCATCTGGGTTGTTTCCATGTTCTGGCTATTACAAACAATGCTGATATGAACATAGCTGAACAAGTGCTCTTATGGTGTGGTTGAGCATTTCTTGGGTATATGCCCAAGAGTGGTATAGCTGGATCTTGGGGGAGATTGATTCCCAATTTTCTAAGAAAGCGCCATATTGATTTCCAAAGTGGTTGTACAAGCTTGCATTCCCACCAGCAGTGGAGGAGAGTTCCCCTAGCTCCACATCCTCTCCAGCATAAGGTGTCTTCAGTGTTTTTGATCTTAGCCATTCTGACAGGCGTAAGGTGGTATCTCAGAGTTGTTTTGATTTGCATTTCCCTGATGATTAGGGATGATGAGCAATTCCTTAAATGTCTTTCGGCCATTTGAGTTTCCTCTGTTGAGAATTCTCTGTTTAGTTCTATAGCCCATTTCTTAATTGGACTGTTGGGCATTTTGATGTCTAATTTCTTGAGTTCCTTATATATTCTGGATATCAGTCCTCTGTCAGATGTGGTGTTGGTGAAGATCTTTTCCCATTCTGTAGGCTGTCGCTTTGCCTTGTTGACCGTATCCTTTGCTCTACAAAAGCTTCTCAGTTTCAAAAGGTCCCATTGATTGATTGTTTCTCTCAGAGTCTGTGCTACTGGTGTTCTATTTAGGAAGTAGTCTCCAATGCCAATGCGTTCAAGACTACTTCCTACTTTCTCTTCTAGCAGGTTCAGAGTAGCTGGATTTATGTTGAGGTCCTTGATCCACTTGGACTTAAGTTTTGTGCACGGTGATAGATATGGATCTATTTGCAGCCTTCTACATGTTGATATCCAGTTTTGCCAGCACCATTTGTTGAAGATGCTTTCTTTTTTCCATTGTGCACTTTTGGCTTCTTTGTCAAAAATTATATGTTCATAGGTGTGCGGATTAATGTCAGGGTCTTCTATTCGATTCCATTGGTCCACATGTCGGTTTCTATGCCAGTACCAAGCTGTTTTTATTACTGTAGCTCTATAGTAGAGCTTGAAGTCAGGGATCGTGATGCCTCCAGAAGTTGTGTTATTGTACAGGATTCCTTTGGCTATCCTGGGTTTTTTGTTTTTCCATATGAATTTGAGTATTATTCTTTCCAGGTCTGTGAAGAATTGTGTTGGTATTTTGATGGGGATTGCATTGAATCTGTAGATTGCTTTTGGTAAGATTGCCATTTTTACTATGTTAGTCCTGCCTATCCATGAGCATGGGAGATCTTTCCATTTTCTGACATCTTCTTCAATTTCTTTTTTCAGGGACTTAAAGTTCTTGTCATATAGGTCCTTCACTTGCTTGGTTAGTGTTACCCCAAGGTATTTTATGTCATTTGTGGCTATAGTAAAGGGTGATGTATCTCTGATTTCCTTCTCCACTTCTTTGTCCATTGTATATAGGAGGGCTACTGATTTTTTTGAGTTGATCTTGTATCCTGCTATGTTGCTGAAGGTGTTTATAAGCTGTATCAGTTCCTTGGTGGAATCTTTGGGGTCGCTCAAGTATACTATCATGTCATCTGCAAATAGGGAAAGCTTGACTTCTTCCTTTCCAATTTGTATCCCCTTAATCTCCTTATGTTGTCTTATTGCTCTGGCTAGAACTTCAAGTACTATATTGAATAAGTATGGGGAGAGTGGACAGCCTTGCCTCGTTCCTGATTTTAGTGGAATTGCTTTGAGTTTCTCTCCATTTAATTTGATGTTGGCTGTTGGCTTGCTGTAAATTGCCTTTATTATGTTTAGGTATGTTCCCTGTATTCCTGATCGCTCTAATACCTTTATCATGAAGGGGTGTTGGATTTTGTCAAATGCCTTTTCTGCATCCAGTGAGATGATCATATGGTTTTTTTCTTTGAGTTTGTTTATATGGTGTATTATATTGACGGACTTTCGTATGTTGAACCACCCTTGCATCCCTGGAATGAATCCTACTTGATCATGGTGGATAATTGTTTTGATGTGTTCTTGGAGTCTGTTTGCCAGTATTTTATTGAGTATTTTTGCATCAATGTTCATGAGGGAGATCGGTCTGTAGTTCTCTTTCTTTGTTGTATCCTTGTTTGGTTTAGGAATTAGGGTAATTGTAGCCTCGTAGAAGGAGTTTGGTAATGTTCCTTCTGTTTCTATTGTGTGGAACAATTTAGAGAGTATTGGTATTAACTCTTCTTTGAAGATCTGGTAGAATTCTGCGCTGAAACCATCTGGTCCTGGGCTTTTTTTGGTTGGGAGACTTTTAATGACTGTTTCTATTTCGTTAGGGGTTATTGGACTATTTAAATAGTTTATCTGGTCTTGATTTAACTTAGGTATGTGGTACCTATCCAGAAAGTTATCCATTTCTTTTAGGTTTTCCAGTTTTGTGGAATAGAGGTTTTTGAAGTATGACCTGATGATTCTCTGGATTTCCTCAATGTCTGTTGTTATGTCCCCCTTTTCATTTCTGATTTTGTTGATTTGGATGCTCTCTCTCTGTCTTTTGGTTAGTTTGGATAAGGGCTTGTCTATCTTGTTGATTTTCTCAAAGAACCAACTCTTTGTTTCATTAATTTTTTGTATTGTTCTCTTTGTTTCTATTTTATTGATTTCAGCTCTCACTTTGATAATTTCCTGGCGTCTATTTTTCCTGGGAGACTGTGCTTCTTCTTGTTCTAGAGCTTTCAGGTATACTGTTAAGTCTCTAGTGTGAGATTTCTCCAACTTATTTATGTGGGCATTTAGTGCTATGAATTTCCCTCTTAGTACTGCTTTCATAGTGTCCCATAAATTTGGATATGTGGTGTCTTCATTTTCATTGATCTCTAGGAAGTCTTTAATTTCTTTCTTTATTTCTTCCTTAACCCATTGGTGATTCAGTTGGGTATTATTCAGTTTCCATGAGATTGCAGGTTTTCTGTAGTTTTTGTTGTTGTTGAAATCCAACTTTAGACCATGGTGGTCTGATAGAACACAGGAGGTTATTCCAATTCTTTTGTATCTGTTTAGATTTGTTTTGTGGCCAAGTATGTGGTCAATTTTAGAGAAGGTTCCATGGGGTGCTGAGAAGAAGGTATATTCTTTTTTGTTAGGATGGAATGTTCTGTAGATATCGATTAAGTCCATTTGAGTCATGACATCAGTTAAGTCCTTTATTTCTCTGTTAAGTTTCAATTTGGGAGATCTGTCCAGTGGTGAAAGTGGGGTGTTGAGGTCTCCCACTATTAATGTGTGGGGTTTTATATGTGATTTAAGCTTTAGTAATGTTTCTTTTACATATGTGGGTGCCCTTGTGTTTGGGGCATAAATATTCAGAATTGAGACTTCATCTTGGTGGATCTTTCCTGTGATGAGTATGTAATGCCCTTCTTGATCTCTTTTGATTGATTTTAGTTTGAAGTCTATTTTGCTGGATATCAGGATGGCTACACCCGCTTGTTTCTTAAGACCGTTTGATTGGAAAGTCTTTTCCCAGCCTTTTATTTTTAGGTAGTGTCTATCTTCGAATTTGAGATGTGTTTCTTGTATGCAGCAGAAAGATGGGTCCTGCTTTCGTATCCATTCTGTAAGCCTATGTCTTTTTATAGGTGAATTAAGTCCATTGATATTGAGGGAAATTAATGACCAGTGATTGTTCATTCCTGTTATTTTTTGGTGGTGATGTGTGGGTACTTCTATACGTTGGGGTTTACTGCTGTGGCTTTATCTGTTGCCTGTGTTTTCGAGGGTGTATCTGACTTCCTTAGGTTGGAATTTTCCTTCTAGTGCTTTCTGTAGGGCTGGGTTTGTGGATAAGTATTGTTTAAATCTGGCTTTGTCATGGAATGTCTTGTTCACTCCATCTATGGTGATTGAAAGTTTTGCTGGGTATATTAGTCTAGGCTGACATCCATGGTCTCTTAGTGTCTGCATTACATCTGTCCAGGTTCTTCTGGCTTTCAAAGTCTCCATTGAGAAATCGGGTGTTATTCTGATGGGTTTGCCTTTATATGTCACTTGGCCTTTTTCCTTTGCTGCTCTTAATATTCTTTCTTTATTCTGTACGTTTAGTTGTTTAACTATTATGTGGCGAGGGGACTTTTTTTGGGGGTCTAGTCTGTTTGGTGTTCTATAAGCTTCTTGTATCTTCATAGGCATTTCCTTCTTTAAGTTGGGAAAGTTTTCTTCTATGATCTTGTTGAATATATTTTCTGTGCCCTTGAGTTGGTATTCTTCTCCTTCTTCGACCCCTATTATTCTTAGGTTTGGTCTTTTCATGGTGTCCCAAATTTCTTGGACATTTTGGTTCATGACTTTGTTGGCTTTAGTGTTTTCTTTGACTGATGAATGTATTTCTTCTGCTGTATCTTCAACGCTAGAGATCCTCTCTTCCATCTCTTGCATTCTGTTGATTATACTTGCATCTGAAGTTCCCAATCGTTTTCTCAGATTTTCTATTTCCAGCATTCCCTCTGTTTGTGTCTTCTTCATTTTTTCTATTTCCCTTTTCAGGTCTTGGACTGTTTCCTTCATTTGTTTCATTGATTTTTCTTGATTTTCTCTCAGTATTTTATTGTTTTCTTCCAGGACTTTATTGATTTCTTCTAATTTGTTTGCCCTTTCCTCTAGTTGTTTACAGCGTTCTTCACATTTTTTTGTCTTTTCCTCTACACAAGCCTCTAGCTTCTTCATGATGTCATTCATAAGGCTGTTTTCTTCTGCTTCTTCCAATTTCTGATGTTCAGGTCTAGGTGTGGGAGGAGGGCTAGGGCCTGGTGATGCTGTATTGCTATTCATTTTGTTGTATATGTTTCTGCCTTGACGTCTGCCCATCTCCTTGTGCTTCGTTACTGGCCTTATCCGCACACTTGGTTCAGCCAGACCAGTGTTCCACAAGGGAAGTCCGGAGCAAGATGGGAGCTGGGGGCCGGCCTCTAAGTCTCAGGAAGAGGCTTGGGGCTCAGGGGGATGGGAGTGGGGGCAGGGCGTGGAGACTGCAGGGTCTGCCAGGGGTCTTGGAGAAGGGGATCCTTCCCGGTGGGGCTAGCAGGGAACCTGCCCGGTGGCCAGAACCTGGGGCCAAGTTGGGCAGGTCTTCCCTGGAGTGGCTGGTGCCCAGGGATGGGGTCCGGGGCAAGGAAGGGCACTCACCAGTTTTCCAAAAGGGAAGTCCGGAGCAAGATGGGAGCTGGGGGCCAGCCTCTAAGTCTCAGGAAGAGGCTTGGGGCTCAGGGGGATGGGAGTGGGGGCAGGGCGTGGAGACTGCAGGGTCTGCCAGGGGTCTTGGAGAAGGGGATCCTTCCCGGTGGGGCTAGCAGGGAACCTGCCCGGTGGCCAGAACCTGGGGCCAAGTTGGGCAGGTCTTCCCTGGAGTGGCTGGTGCCCAGGGATGGGGTCCGGGGCAAGGAAGGGTACTCACCAGTTTTCCAAAAGGGAAGTCCGGAGCAAGATGGGAGCTGGGGGCCGGCCTCTAAGTCTCAGGAAGAGGCTTGGGGCTCAGGCGGATGGGCGTGGGGGCAGGGCGTGGAGACTGCAGGGCCTGCCAGGGGTCTTGGAGAAGGGGATCCTTCCCGGTGGGGCTAGCAGGGAACCTGCCTGGTGGCCAGAACCTGGGGCCAAGTTGGGCAGGTCTTCCCTGGAGTGGCTGGTGCCCAGGGATGGGGTCCGGGGCAAGGAAGGGCACTCACCAGTTTTCCAAAAGGGAAGTCCGGAGCAAGATGGGAGCTGGGGGCCAGCCTCTAAGTCTCAGGAAGAGGACACAAGATTTCTTTTTATTTAAGCAATTTGTTGATAGGTGATTGTCATTGTGACTCCTGTAGTTTTGTTTGATTTTCCTGACCTCAGCTACTTTTGTATTTTTCTTTAGAAAGCCAAAGGCAAAAGCCGGCCCCACACAAGTGACATGCATGAGATCATGTTAGAGATGATGGGAACTGGGCTTGTATTTTAAACTTTCTTTTCAGATACTGTGTACACCAAACATGTTACACTTCCACTGTTCAAAACATAAAAATCTAAGTCTGAAGTTGCTGAGTGAGACAATCACACAACATCAGATGAGTAGAAGTGGAAAACATTCTTGTTGTAGAGAAGATTTATCAGCAGTAGTAAAGTTTAGAAAAGTTCTTGAGATAAAGAAATTTTGGTGAATGTGTACATAGAAACAATCAAGACTCATTATAATTAGAATTTTTATAGATTATAAATGATTTTTGTCAGGTAAGGAATTATGCTATCAGTCGGTTTTACTCTAATATCTCAAAGTATGATTTTTTTGTTTCTCAGGGAACAAACATGTGATGACATTTTTATTGCTAAAATTAGGAAACAGCTATTGGTGTCTAAATGACTTACAAGGTAGATGAAAGCTTCCCCTTTAAAACCAAGGAATTTTTGGGATATGAAAAACTAGATTTCTAATTGTATCTTCTATGTTACTGGGGAATATTCTGTGAAAACCATAATTTAACCAAATATTCTTTCTGTATGGTATGTCTTGTATCCTTTCATAAAGATTTTTGATATTTTAGAGGCTCAGAACACACACACACACACACACACACACACACACACACACACATATACATATACATATATATATAAATATACATATACATACATATATATATATATATATGAAGGCTCACCAAGTATATAATAAGGAAATGTGCTTAATTATATTTACCCCAGTAATTTTCAATCTTGCTTGATAATAAAACTTTTCACATAAGTTGTCATTTTACCCTGTGAGTTAAAGCTTAAAAATGACTGAGAAGTAAGTGCCTTTTGTCCTTTGTTATCAGGGTACATAAAGTCCAAGAATTAATATTGAGATTGTCAGGTGCCATTTCCTCATGGCATTTCTTTAAGATACTTTGAAATTATTATTATTATTTACATAAGATACTTATAAAACCTACAGAAGTTGAAAGGCTAAGAAGGTTTAGGCCTAGCAGTTAGATATGTTTGGAGTGGAAGAGTATAGTTATGATGCATATCAAAAGTTAAAGACTAAATATTCACATGCAAATTGATAATTCAAATTACTATTAGACCGAAATTTAATAGTAATTCCCAACTTTTTCTGTTATATTTTTTACAGGCATTTCAGGTGACTGGAAGAATCAGTTCACTGTAGCCCAGTATGAGAAATTTGAAGAAGATTATGTCAAGAAAATGGCAGAGTCAACACTCAAGTTTAGATCAGAGATCTAGGGAGTATTTGCTTCTTAATCTCCTTTGGCTGGCACTAAAATTAGAAAGAAAAAAAGCACATTCATGAATTATTGAAATAAAACGTAATATATGATTTTTCTATATTTACAAAGATTCATGGTCTATAGACCAAACTTACTAATATCAAGGAATAATCTCCTAGTTCTCTTCCTTACAGATAGGTTCCTGACTCTCTGTACATGGTCTTCTTTCTCTTGTGACATAGGTTTCTAAATGATGTTGTTTGTCTCCATGGTTAGGTACCCCCTAGACAAAGGCTACATTTCATAAACTTTAATTATTCAATTTAATCTGTTGTTACTTTAGATATTGAGACATCATGTCTTTAACATTGCCAAGTTATTCAAATTTATAATGTGAGAATATCCTATTTCCACTTATGGTTAGTTTAGAAATATTACATTTAAATGAACAAATCAATAGCACATATTTTATAGGAGTAAAAGCAAGGAAAATTAGAGAGCTATTTATTTTTATTCTTTATGTCATATACTGAAGCTATTGTGAAATTTATTGCAGGCAATATTGAGGTGTGTTTAAAAACTTCAAATGGCTTTTCTATCATCTACAGTTTGTCTGATTAGCATCACTTCTGAGATGAAAACTCTGTACAGTTAATTACTTTCAGTAATCTTCCTTCTTCTCGACTGGCTTTTGCATCACATTAGGGTCACTTTGCTATCGCCCCTTCTGAAATTAATCATTCCTAAGTGAGATAAATATTCATTTTTGAACTATTAAGAGACATGAATTTAAGATACTTTAGATTTGTCTCCAGGAACTAATGTTTAGTGAAAAGGGGAAACTGAAATATAGATGAATAAATTACTGTATGATTCCATTCAATACATAATACTCTTGACATAAGAAAATTGATGAGATGTCCCTTGCTGGGCTGGGTGTGGCAGGAGGACGTGAGCAAGTATGCAGAGGAGAGATGGGAGAGAAAGAAGCAGGCAAATATGTCGTGAGAGATGGGAGAGAAAAAGAAGTTCAGTGCACCGTGAAGAGAGGTGGAACTAGAGGTGCTACAGAGGTGAGAACCACCCTGATATGAGAGCCCTGCATAGGCACATGAAACTATGGTGATGACTGGGCCTCTACCGTGGCCCAGGGCTGTGTCTGGGTCTGTGGTCCTGATGCATCCGGGTCTGTGTTGATGTTGGTGGCCTCTACTGCCACTGAAGACTATGAGGTTGTCTGGGGTCTGTATTGCAGCCACCCTGAGTTGGCTCTATTCTCCAACAGCCACCACCTCGTGGTACCACTGTTGACATTGCCTTGGTAGAATTGGCTCCGACAGCATGGGTGCAGGAGAGTCGGACCTACCCTTTGCAGGGGCAACATGGGAGAGCTGGCCCCACCCAGTGCAACTGATGTACTCAGGAGTGGGTCCGACTCCTTTCCCCGACAGAGCAAGAGAATTGGCCCTAGTGGCATGAGAGCTGGAGAGCAGGACCTGATGGTGTGGTCAAGGGAGAGCTGGCCTCACCTCTAGCCTGCTCCTGCCACGAGGGAGAGCTGGTCCTTCTCCTTGCTGGCTGATGCAGATGGGAGAGCTGGCCCCATCCCTTGCCCAGGGGGTGAGGGAAAGCTGGCCCCAGAGGCATGGACTTGGGAGAGTGGGAGATCTTGTCGTGCCCCTCATCTAGCCAGAGGTGGAGCCAGCTATGGTGGTGTGGACATGGGAAAGCTGGCAGACTGACCAACTCAACTATCATCCAGACCCTGATCCAAAACTTTGAGTTGGCCCACGCCAACATCTTCTCCATATAGGAGCTGCTGGAAGGCATGAAGGGGCTGGCCCTGCATATCCATAGCTGCAGGATCCCCCATGACTCAGAGCAACAGCAGGCTATCTGAGAGTCTCTATGAGGGTACATATTGACATTGCAGCAGAAGTCAGAGTCCTTTAACTAACCTAATGACTCATTGTAATAAATATTTGCAAGTAAAGCTGTTTGGGCTGATTAGGCAAAAGGGCGTACTGAATGACACACCACAACCTCCAGTGCCACTATGATGCACAGATAGGTGAAGGATATGTGGGAAAGATAGAGGAGTGGAATGGTACATGCACAGAACCCTGGGGTTAATAGAGTATCAGTCGTTGCCCAAAGGGGTTGACGAGATCTTTTGTTATTGTTATTTGTTTGTTTGTTTTTGTTTTTGTTTTTAACGTGTTGGGGGGCAACACGTTTGGAGAGTGGATATGGAAGGACTGGGAAATGAGTGGGATTGGGGTGCATAATGTGAAATACCCAAAGATACAATAAAAATTATGCTTAAAGAAAGATGGAAAAAAAATCAATCAATTCATCTTTAACTTACAAAAATAAATAAATAAATAAGCACAAATAAAGTAACAAAGCTATACCTAAAGAAAGAAAGAAGTTTAATGAAGAACCTGAAGGGAACATGGGAGGAGCCATAAAACAGCAACCTGGACAATATTGAAGTTGGACAAGCTAGTCTGTAATGTATTAATATCCTGGTACTAATAGTATGGTATAGATTTACCAGATGTCACCATTGCAGAAAATGTATTAAAGTTATGATTTCTTACCATTCCACATTGATTATCTTAAATTTTACTGTTATGTTAAATGAATATCTTATTAATTTTAGGTATTCTAAACTTAAAATAAAGTAAACAACAGTAATGACTGCCCAAAATAAAACTTAAAAAATCAATTATGGATTAACTTTAAAAGTTTCTAAGGCTTTTTATGGGTAAATGATGAAGAGAAAACACAAAGCTAAAGCCATCAGTTAATTACTGGGTACTTGACTGTGTACAAGGCTTGATGGAGCACATGGATGGAATGGTGAGTACACACTACTGCTCCTTATCACTGTCATAATACCCCAGAAAGAAATAATCATTATTGAGGAACTCATTGAGGAACAACTGGAGTTATAGAGGGTTGTTAGTCACCCAGTGTGGGAGCTGGGGACCGAACACAGGTCTTCTTAGTGAGCAGCAATTGCCCTTAGTGACTGTTCATCAGCTCCAAACATACTTTTTCAGCAGTGAGTTTTTTTAGTGAGATTTTTTAGATTCCTCTCTCCTCTCTCCTCAACATCCCTAATCATCATGGAAATGCAAATCAAAACAACTCTGAGATACCACCTTATGCCTGTCAGAATGGCTAAGATCAAAGACACTGAAGACACCTTATGCTGGAGAGGATGTGGAGCTAGGGGAACTCACCTCCACTGCTGGTGGGAAGGCAAGCTTGTACAATCACTTTGGAAATCAATATGGTGCTTTCTTAGAAAATTGGGAATCCATCTCCCCCAAGATCCAGCTATACCACTCTTGGGCATATACCCAAGGAATGCTCAACCACACCACAAGAGCACTTGTTCATCTATGTTCATATCAGCATTGTTTGTAATAGCCAGAACCTGGAAACAACCTAGATGCCCTTCAACTGAAGAATGGATAAACAAAATGTGGTACATATACACAATGGAATACTACTCAGCAGAGAAAAACAATGACATCATGAGGTTTGCAGACAAATGGATGGATCTAGAAAAAATCATCCTGAATGAGGTAACCCAGACTCAGAAAGACAAACATGGTATGTACTCACTCATAGGAGGATACTAGATGTGGAACAAGGATGACTGGACTGCTACTCACATCACCAGGGAGGCTGCCTGGAAAACAGGACCCCAAGAAAGACATGGGGATCGCTCAATGATGGAGAAATGGGAGAGATCTACATAAACAGCCTGGACATGAGTGGGGGTAATGAAGGGCGAGGGTCGAGGGAAAGAGAGCTTGGGGGAGCGGGAGATCCCAGCTGGATCAACAACAGAGAGGGAGAACAAGGAATAAGAGACCATGGTAAATGAAGACCACATGAGAATAGGAAGAAGCAAAGTGCTAGAGAGGCCCACAGAAATCCACAAAGATACCCACACAACAGACTGCTGGCAATGGTCGAGATACAGCGTGAACTGACCTAGTCTGGTGATGGGATGGCCAAACACCCTAATTGTCATGCTAGAAACCCCATCCAACTACTGAGGGATCTGGATGCAGAGATCCATGGCTAGGCCCCGGGTGGATCTCTGGGAGTCCAATTAGTGAGAATGAGGAGGGTTTATATGAGCGAGAATTGTTGAGACCAAGGTTGGATAAAGCACAGGGACAATAGCCAAATGAATGGAAACACATGAACTATGAACCAATGGCTGAGGGGTCCCCAACTGGATCAGGCCCTCTGAATGGGTGAGATAGTTGATTGGCTTGATCTGTTTGGGAGGCATCCAGGCAGTGGGACCGGGTCCTGTGCTCATTGCATGAGTTGGCTGTTTGAAACCTGGGGCCTATGCAGGGTCGCTTGGCTCGGCCTGGGAGGAAGGTACTGGACCTACCTGGACTGAGTCTACCAGGTTGATCTCAGTCCATGGGGGAGGCTTTGCCCTGGAGGAGGTGGGAATGGGGGGTGGGCTGGGGGGAAGGTGAGGGGGGCCGGAGGGGGGGAGAACAAGGGAATCCGTGGCTGATATGTAGAACTGAATTGTATTGCAAAATAAAAATTAAAAAATTAAAAAAAAATCTTTTATGTAGAGTGTCTAATTTAAGTGTAGAGTTGGTGCTGTGTTCCTTAGTGCCAACACAGGTTCCCAGCATTCTCTAAAGCTGGATTTCATCCTCCTCACTGTGCTACAGAATTCCTAGAGGGTTTTTCAAAGGTGTTTCAATATAAGTAAATAATGAAGTGTCTAATGCAGCTGAAACTTGTATTTCCTGCATTAAGTGCCTACGTACTGATATTTTTTTTAAAAAAAGTTGGTTAGTTTTGCTGTGAGTTTCCATACAGAAGAGTGAGAAATACATTAATAAACATGTTTGTATTATAAAGTGGACCTTATGTTGTGGTGATATTTTGTTTGTGATCTAACAAATAAAGCTTGTCTGAATATCAGAGTGCGGAGGTAAGCCACTAGTCAGCCGTAGAGGCCAGGCAGTGGTGGCACACACCTTTAATCCCAGCACTTGGGTGGCAGAGGCAGAAGGATCTCTGTGAGTTCAAGGCCATCCTGGGCTACACAAGATTGATCCAGTCTAAAAGAGAAACAAAGCCAGGCAGTTGTGGCACACACCTTTGGTTCCAGCACTTGGGAGGTAGAGACAGGAAGTGATATGGCAGGCAAAGAGAGGAATGTAAGAGGGGAGACGACAGGAGCTCACTTGCTTTCAGTCTGAGGATTCGGTAGATGGAAGAAGTCTTTCTAGTGGCTGGCCTCCTTTACTGATCTTCCAGCATTTACCCCAATATCTGGCTCTGGGTTTTTACTACTAAGATCAATTAGGATTCATGCTGCATTATGTCAAATAGTGCTAAGAATTACCCAGTCATGAAGTCAGGCTTTCTGATACTTCCTTGGGGTGTCTGTATTGCACTCTTTTCCATGTCTATTATTCTGCTTAAGAAAACCATCAAAGTTTTAAGTGGTCATTTAAAGAATAGAGAATAGGGGGTTGTATGTGAAAATCTGTTCTTCAATTCTATTCACTGTTCCTGCAAGCACTTCTTGCACTGTGAATATAAGCCTACAATAGAAAACACCAATGTTCTGGGTTGCTCAGCTATCCGTAGACAGTGACCATATGCTGTAGGCATCTATAAACACAAACAGAAGATTGCCATGATCTTTTGTCTACTGGATGCAGTGATTCAGTAGCACCCTCATTAGAATAAGGCTCTGAGGTGCTTATGGGTCACTACAGTGAAGGCTACCACACCATGTGGTATTTAAAAAATGCCAGTTCTACTTTAAGAACTCATTTTCCATATAATATCATCAAGATTGAAGAGTAGCCTCAGAGAGAACCAAGTTCTCTACTTCACACATGAGGTGACAATTGAGAGTGGTTAACTCTTGGGTCAGATGCTTTTTCCATTGAAGTCTGAATCCTGAATATTTTAGGCTGTGGGACTATGCCATTTCTCCTATGACTAGTCAATTCTATTGTAATACAACAATCTTACACATTATGTAAAGATTGTGTGGCTATGTTCTAATAAAAATGTATTTATACTCTGAATTTTAGAAAAACAAAGCAAAAAATTGCTCATTGCCCAGTATAACAGAAAAACATGTTAACATTTTACATTTTCCAGTCTTCCTGCCTACAACACTGGCTCTATGAGTTCCTCAAGATGTCTGTCATCCTTATTAATTTCGCTAACACTAAGAAAATTATTATAATCTTTGCATCCCAGTATCAGAAACAGATTTCTTTCTATCAATGTTGAACATAGAGTCTCCACATTCAGGTACCATGTTTGGGTGAAAATATACTTACTCACCAACTTCACTAGGGGGCAAACTTTCACCATACCAGGACTGGTTGAGTGGAAGATTTGTTTTCAACGTTTAGGTTGTGATGCATGCCGGTCTAGAATATGCTGAAGTTTTTTGGTCTTTGGCTGGAAAGAGGCAGATAGGAACATTTGTTCTGTTTCTCAACATCTACAAGGTCCACATGTCTTATGACTTCAACTTTAACTTTTCCAAGATCCATGCCAGCAAGCTATATCATGAAGCAATACTATGTCAGTCTCAAAATTCTCTCTCTCTCTCTCTCTCTCTCTCTCTCTCTCTCTCTCTCTCTCTCTCTCTCTCTCTCCCTCTCCTCTTACTTCTCCTCCTTGTTCCTCCTCTCCCTCTCCTCTCTCTTTTGTCACTGGTGTCCACTGCACGCAATATATACATACAATATATATCACATTATGTCTGTTTAGCAAAATGCCATCAGTAGCTTCTCCTCTAGTGCTCATGTTGACCTGCTTTATAATACCAGACATAAATCCACTGTTGTATGATATTTTGTTTATGTTCTGACAAATAAAGCTTGCCTGCAGATCAGAGTGTGGAGCTACCCTACCTGCTAGTTAACCATAGAGGCCAGACAGTGTTGGCACACACCTTTAATCCCAGCACTTGGGAGGAGGAAGTAGGAAGATGAGTAGTTCAAGGCTACCCTGGGCTACACATGCTTATAGGCTCTTCCACAACAGGACACAGAAGACTTAGAAGGAGCAAGAAATTACATGTTATTACAGACCACATCAGGTTTTCAGCATTTTCCCATTGCTGGGTCATAGATGTCTCTCCCTCAGCTCAGGGAGAAGAGCATGGCTGAGTGTTTAAATTTAGTCATCCTGTGGAATAAAACAAAATATTCCTTTCAAAATTAAAAGAATAATAAAATAAAATATAATTTTGATGATGTCACTAGTAAAGTCTGAGCCCACATCACCTTTCACAGGATTGCAGTTACAGAATTTGTCCCATGATTACTCTGGACTTCAGTATATGTTTTTTGTGGTGATTGAATCCATCCATACCTGGACATTTCCTTTTGTGTGCTTATATCAGAAGGAAGGGTTGGGTCAAATATTTTTCTCAGTAGTCTAAACCTGCAGTTACTGTTGGTGCAATAGCAAATAAGGGAAAATAATACCTGTTGGCATTCTGGAGGAGTCACAATGGGGCCCAAACATTATTCATTGTGGCTTAGCTATTATATAAGGAAGGAGATTTAACATAAGCAGATTAAAGTGATTGAGTTCCAAGGGAACACACAAAACAACTATGTACAACCTCTACTAGTGGGCATAGCAAAATGCCCATGTTGGGGGATTGAGACTTAGTCCTTTAAACCAAAGGAGGTAAATCTCTTCCTTCTTCCATGGGACAAGGGTTGTTTATTTATTCTCAATTACCTACACTTCTTTTTATCCTTAGTCAACTATTTCTCAGAAAAACTACCCAAGACATTCTCCAGTGTGGAACAGATGCCATACCTATTAAAACACTGTGATTTTGCATCAAATTCGCATGTTTTAGAATGCTATATTTGAAGTAGAATTCTGAATGATGCGTTAGACTTTCTGCTGGTAGCTTAGGCTGTTACATAGATGTCAGTGTGAGTTACAAATCTGTCTACTGTGCTTTTCATTATCTTAGATTTATATATGCACTACTGAAATAAAAATCAGAAGTCAAAATTGTATCACATAAGAAAGATACTTTTGTGACTTAGATAAAAAATAAAATTCTGTAGTCAATAAACAAATTAAAATGAATAACTAAAAATGACTTATTGTAAAAATTATGAGTTTACTTCATAATACTCATTTAAAACTGAAAATGCCTGCATTTTTTTTGTATGAAAAAATCGAGCCATTTAAACCCCATCTTTCTTTAAGATAGAGGGTGGAAGTATTATCACTCCAATTATAGACTTACTTACAAGAAAGTGAAGTTTATATAATATATTTATTTTTAAATAACAAGAACAAAATTACTAAGTTTTAAAATCTTCAAGTAAAATTTATGACTAATTTTTCCATTCTTATTTGAGTATGTTAACTGCACACAGTTAAGGACTAATGATAAAGGAATTTGCATTATATGCTGTGGACTGAATTTCTAAACTTCCTTTATCTATATTTAGTTTCCCCTTTGATTTACTGGAGAGTTTCTTTTGATCTTTTTTAAAAAAACATTCTGAGCATTTTAATGATATAGATCATATATCATGAATAATTTAAGTGATTTTTCTCTATCATACATTTATAAAATAATGAAAATTTGTTCTATAATATGAACAACTGGGATCTGCTTCTTTAATACAAAACATTGAATTACAACATTTGTCATCCCAAAATATTTAACCCCAATCCTGTACAATCTATACATCTTTTATTCAGTATAAAAGGTATTTAATTGTGTTTTTGAATGCATAAATACATTAATTTAGCTAAAAATGTAAAACTAAGTTTTGTTGTTATTTTTAATACAATAACAGTTGACATGAAACACTTTCAACATTGTACAGAAAATTCTATCATCCTGGGGATGTAGACAAACCATGAATCTCATTCAAATATTAGTGCTATAGTGTTAATGCAGTTTTCCCAACCAGAAAAAAAAGCTATGAACACTATTAACTACACATTCTGGATTTTCCCTCAGCAAACACAATATTTTCACCATATATAGGTATATAAATTTTCAGACCACAATAATTTATATCACAAGAGGGAAAAGACTGACCTACTATCAAAATGTTATGTGGAAAAATATCAGAAAAGACTAGTTTCATCTCTGTATTCCCTGACTCTTCTCTGTATTTGTAAATCCTTAAGAAGGGTACCTACATAAGATTTTGACATTCCAAAAAGAGATTTGCAGGACTTAAATATTGTAAGAGTGAAATGCCGAATCATAGATCAGAAAGTGACCAAATGCCTGCAAACTATAAAAGCAAACTATATATATATATATGTATATACACACATACATATATATACATACATATATATACATATACATACATACATATATATAAAATAAAAAGCATTATAAGTTGATAGAATCTAGTTGTTTTTGACTCCAGGACAATTCAGCAAAACAGCAGTTACAACTCCCAGGTTACTGCCTACTTGCCACTCTTTGTTACTTGGTTTCTGAAATGCTTAGAGCATACTATTACTAATGTTGAGTTATTCTCTTGAGGACATTATTGTTAAAATGCTGTGAAAAACTTAGCCTGAAAGTATCATAGACTGTGATAATTAAAGTCATGCTCAGCTAAAATTAAGAAACTCGTGCCGGGCGGTGGTGGCGCACGCCTTTAATCCCAGCACTCGGGAGGCAGAGCCAGGTGTATCTCTGTGAGTTCGAGGCCAGCCTGGTCTCCAAAGCGAGTTCCAGGAAAGGCGCAAAGCTACACAGAGAAACCCTGTCTCGAAAAAAAAAAAAAAAAAAAAAAAAGAAACTCGTTTCCTCACTAATACAGAACAAGCAATCAACTATGCACTTAGAATTTCTTCAAATGTTCCTTTGAAATGCAACTTTGTAAAAGTATAAAATAGCTTCTCTCTAGCAAGAATTCATTTTCTTGTATAAACTTGTATAAGCTCTAAACATATATACAAACTAAGTGCTAAAGATTTATTCAAATATATTATGCTACTATGTAATAGCTAATTTATATGGCACCTACTGTGGCAAAATAAGTAAATGAAGACTTGTAAGATTTGTTCTATTTAGAGAATAAAAGTGATTAAAAAACTTCTCTAACATGTAAACACATACAAAATCTGTTAATATAACAGCATCAATATTTCAATAAAATAAAAAGAATAGACTACTAACAGTTTATTGGGTAAACCCATAACTTACAATAATGTAAGATGTTCAAGCTTTGATGAATCTAAATAACTGTCATCTAAGATAATATGATGAGAATGATTTTTAATATTATGTGATACCACGAAGATTTACTGTCATCAAATGTTATACACCAAGATGAAAAAAAGGAGTGTTCATATTTTGTCAGATAGAATTTTAGATTTCTATAAATTTTACAATGTTTAATAATATAGTTTAACAATTGTTTGTAAAAACAATCTTCCCAAGTAGACAAAAACACATTTTCTCAATAGTAAATTTTACTTTAAAACTAATAAGTATAATACAATCTCTTCATTTTTGTTGACCAAAATGTAAAAAAACAAAAGTATGGAAATTATATGTTAAGCCAGATACATTTGGAAATCTGTTAGAAATATCCTTTAGAGGAAAAACAGTTTTAAAAATTCCCTAAGAAATAATATACAAAGTTGATGGTCTAAACAAAAGTTTTAGTTTCTTTCTACATTTTATGATTTTTTTTTCTCCCAGACCAGGTCATGCATAAGTATAACCACCAAGGGCCAGAACCTGTTGGGTGTTCTTGTATCTAAATTGGACACCAATGTTCTTAACCAAAACTTTCCTTTTGGCAACTGGATCAAAGGGAATTTACAGAGTGATTGAGGGATTGGAGAGGGAGGAGGAGTGCTGTGGAATGTTCTGTATGGCAAATGTGTTGCTCTGATTGGTTGGTAAATAAAACACTGATTGGCCATTGGCTAGGCAGGAAGTGTAGGCAGGACAAGGAGGAGAATAAAGCTGGGAAGTGGAAGGCTGAGTCAGAGAGACACTGCCAGCCACCACGATGACAAACAGCATGTGAAGATGCCGGTAAGCCACGAGCCATGTGGCAAGGTATAGATTAATGGAAATGGATTAATTTAAGCTGTAAGAACAGTTAGCAAGAAGCCTGCCACAGCCATACAGTTTGTAACCAATATAAGTCTCTGTGTTTACTTGGTTGGGTCTGAGCGGCTGTGGGACTGGCAGGTGACAAAGATTTATCCTGACTGTGGGCCAGGCAGGAAAACTCTAGCTACAGAGGAGCATTTTTTTGTGTGGGAGGCTTTATGCTTAGGTTTGTGTGTGTGTGTGTGTGTGTGTGTGTGTGTGTGTGTGTGTGTGTGTGTGTGTGTGTGTATGTGTGTGTATGTGATGGGACTCATTAGAAAATCATGGAGAGGATTACAGTAGCAGAGTCAGTATACGGTGGTTGTCAGTGTTGCCTTGTGTATTTCTCTCTTCAACTACATATTGCACTGGAGTTCATGTTGATAATTGGAAACTCATACTTCTTCAAGATAAAAAGAAACATGTATAACGCAACCACGTTTCATCATGGTCAAACTTATTCTTCTTCTCCAACGAGGGGCAGCAGGAAGTTGTAGTTATGTCCTGTCATGCTCTTTGCTTCTTCGTTTCTGTCAGACCTTGTGACATTTGTGGAAAAGTTCACACACAGGCAATCTATGACTATCTGGTTTCTAGTCATTACCCTGATCCATTTCTTCCTCATAGCTCCCTATCTCTGACATCTGCTGAAATAGCAGGCCATTGCACGTGTGTGTTTGCATGGACTTCAAACCCTTCAGATTTTTACTGCCTGGAAAGTCACAGACTGTTATGTTTAGATCCTTAATTGAACATTTTTTTTTCCTTGTGGAGAGGGCATGAGGTGTCCCCACCCTTCCCATACTGCCACCAACTCTGAGGATTCTTCTCAGCAGTAGCGTCTCTGACTGAAGGCTAAAAACTGAGCAATGAGTAAAATTTATTTTGAAATTGCTTTTCTTGATGCTTTTGTCCTAGATCTGCAGAACACTGTGGACCTAACAAGAATCTGTTTGAGCACTTTTGCAATTTGAGTGTCTTTTGCGTAATTTCTAATTCTCAAAGAAAACAATGCCTGACTAACGCTGTGGAGACCATCCAACTCCCAGTTTCATTTTTATCTCTCTGGATTCAATAGAATGCTTTTGAAGAATGCTGGGTATTTATTTATTTATTTATTTATTTATTTATTTATTTATTTATGTATGTATGTGGTGGGTTGAGGGGGTCTTGTGAACTTTAAGCCCACTCAGGAACAAAGAAATTCTTCTGGAATCTTCATTTATCTGCCCCATCTTTCATCCACTGTTACTCGTGTGAGTACCGTGAAGAGCAAATTTTAGAACACAGAACGTGGTCTTTATAAAATATGTTTCAAGATCTGGGGTTCATGTGCAGCAAACAGATTTAAAGTATGTTACTAGTTTAGTGTAGATAGAGTTGGCTGAAAAAGAAATAGTCAATCGCAGAAACAGACTGTAGTGAAGTGTCCAGGCACAGGTGTGTGGGTTCATGCTGATCTGTGGAAAGAAAACCCAGAGGCACCTTAAGAATGAATTTAGCCTTTTGTAACTGCAGGAGAATCCAGTCTTTAAGGACTGAAACATTTTCCTTTCACCCAGGGCATTTTTGTTTTTCTCCATATTTACAGTTGATTTCCATATGTTCAAAACAACCTGAAAGAAGCTCCCCAAAATACAATGCCAAGTGTAAATTCAGCAGTTCATCAGGTGCCACAGTTTTCAAGGTTTTCTGAACCAAGTTTTGCATAGGGCTTTATATCTTTGGGAGAATCTGAGACAAGATTCACATAGGGCCACAAGAGAAACAAAAGGTGTCTGCTAAACAAAAGATAGATTAGGGCTAGGTGCTACTCTCTGGAGCCCAGGTCAGGTGTAGCCCAATGGGAGTGTAGCCACAGATCCCTCTTTCTTTTATACAAAAATCAATTATCTTGAAGGTTACGTAGCCTCACAGTAAATATAGCCTTCTTTTCATCTATATGTCTTACAATCTTATGTAAGTATACCAAAACACATTTTAAAGCCAATAAAGTTACTATTGCTAGAACAAGAGCAACACATGCTAGGATAAGAAATCTATTAAAGTGATTTGTAGGATTGAACTTATTCAAGGTAAGGCTTTGGTATCTGCAAGACTTTCCATAATGTCCATTCCTGTCAGATCAGGTAACTTTTTTGCAAAAGTTTCTTTAATTTCTTTCTGTAAATCACAAACCATTTGAGAAGAATTAGGGTGACCCAACAAATGCATCTTAACCTTATCCCAATCATACTTACTTTCACTAAATCTTAAGAGTGTGATAAAATAGGAAGAAACATTCCAATCACATTTTAATTTTATCTGCTCCTTCAAAATTTCTAACTGATCCCCTAACAATACAACAGCTTGTCTTAACTCTGCTAATTCATTTACTATCTCATTATCAATCTTATTTTGCTTAGTCCAAAGTTTTTCTCAATGTTTATGCCAATCTAATAAATTTAGCAGTTTGGATTTCTTTATGAAGCCCCACTCCAGCTGTTATTGCTGTAGCTGTCAATGCAATGATTCCCATAATAACTGCAACAACCAGTTCACCCATTTGATGTGTTCTTTTTAATATTATTTCAGCGAGCTCCTGTACCAGGATCATCACATGAGTGTCTTTCCATGGCCTTGAAAACCTCACTGGTATCCAGATTGCTGGCCTTGCTCTAAGAATATATAAACTTTCATAGGTCAAATTTAAAAACCTGATAGAATTAGCATAGGTATGAAGGGCACAGCATTCACAAGTAATGCTGTAATTATTAGGGTGCCATTGTTCAGGCCCTTTTAGTAGCAAGTAAGGTAATGGTACGCATGCCATAAAAGGATGGAGTTGATTTAGTCTAAAAGACAGAGTGTACTTATCATCCTTAATGTTTAATTTTCCTTCTCAGGCTTTAAGAGGGTGGAAGGCACTTGCCAATTTCCTCAAATTTGTCTGAATTGAATTGCCAAATTGTAGGAAAGGGCTTACCATTCCAACTCCATGCCACCAAATAGCTTCATTAACTGAAGCACTGATTTCCACAGTTCCATTCAAATTAAACCATTTCCATCTTAACTCTGAGTGAGAATATTTTCCTTGAGGGGAGCCATAAGGGCTCCAGCCAATGACATCTCCTTTGGAGATATTAATTAGCACTCGAGGCCTCTTATTCTTACACTATTGTCAATGTACCCACTGAGATTCCTTGTTGGTCACCCTCATCACAGAATGGTAGATTTATGGAACTAGAAGCATTAATCTCCTGTTCTTTAAAACCAGATGCATGAAGTATACAAAATGTATTATGATAATCTTGCGTAGTATTGACTATGGATAGACATACCTGAGATGTTATATTTAGGTGTTGAATTCCATTTCCCATGCAAATAGGAATTCCCTGTACTCCAACTGTGTAATTGTCAGTCTCTTTACCCTCCTCCATTGGCTGAGCAGGACCTCAGTTGTCATAAGGATGAGGTAGCCAAGAAGATTCATTCACCACTACAGGAATATTCATATCTCCCCAACTTACTGCTATGTTAATTGGAGGACTGGGGATAAAAGCCCAATGATTATGATCCATCCCTTTACCTGCACCATTACCACAGAAAGCATGGCAAGAAATAAGTTTGTAGCATTTAGAGGCTTGTGAGTCATGTGAAGGATCATCTCTCCTTTGTCACACAAACTCATAAGCTGTCCCCAGGTGAGAGAATTAGTTGTTTGTTGCAAAGGTCTCCTGTGTGTTAAATTTGGCAGAGGCATCCCTGCATCTGCAGTATCTTGGAGATGTCTCTTGCTCATGGTGGATGTTTTCTTCAATTTGACAGGATCCACAATTTATGTTCTCCTATGGAAACATAAGCATAACCTTGGTCTTAACACTTTCTCTGGATTATTTTGATGTTAAAAGATTATAATACATGGGCTGACTCGATTCAGCAGTTCTTTCCATAACTCAATGTTGTTCCTGTTTCATTAGCATTTTAAAAAAATATTAAAGTTAGTAAGGCATTATGCAGTCTATCAATGGAGGTCCTCTTATCCCCTTCTGTTTATCAAGCATCTCTTTTAGAGTGTGATTGGATCTTTTTTAACAATTGCTTGTCCTGTAGGATTGTATGGTATCCTGGTAATAAGTTTTATGTTGTAACACGCAAAAAATTGTTTCATTTTACTGGAAATGTAAGCTGGGGCATTATCAGTCTTAATTTGTGCTGGTATGCCCATTACTGCCATTGTTTCTAATAAATGTGCAATTATAGAATCTACTTTTTCAGAACTTAAGGCAGATGCCCATTGGAACCCAGAATAAGTGTCAATGGTATAATGAACATATTTTAGTTTTCCAAAATCTACTAAATGAAATATATCCATTTGCCAAAATTCATTCCTTTGTGTACCTTTAGGATTAGTTCCTGCAGGTAAAGGAACTTGATTATAAAAAGAAAAGGCAGGATAGTTTTTTATAATTTCCTTAGCTTGTTGCCAAGTAACAGAATATTTTTTCTTTAAGTCTTTACTGTTAACGTGGTGTTTCTTATGAAATTCCGAGGCTTCTAATACAGATCCTATCAATAATTGATCAATTTCTGCATTTCCTTCTGCTAATGGCCCAGGCAGACAAATATGAGATTGAATGTGGGTAATTCAATTGAAAGTGGACAATCTATTTCAAGAATAAATTTCAGTAGTCTCTATATGCAATACAACCCTTTCAGCATATTGAGAATCAGTAATTATGATGAGAGGTTCCTTAAAGTCTAATAAAACCATCAGAATGGCATACAGCTCTGATTTTTGAACTGAGTCATATGGGCTTTGAACAATCTACCTGATAATTCCCTGCCTTATAACCAGACATTTCTAATTTATTTGCATCAGTATAGAATGTAAGAGCCCCAGAAATAGGTACTCTTTTTATTATGTGGGGAAGAATTAATTGAATTCTTTTTATAGACCGAGTTCACTTAGTTTTTGGATATTTGTTGTTAATTTCTCCTAGGAAATTACTACAAGCTCTTTGCCAATCATAATTAACCTCCCACAATTGCCTAATTTCAGCATTGGTATAGGGCACCATAGTCTCAGCTGGATCCATACCTGACAATTAGTGAAGTCTTAATCTTCCCTTTATGATTAGTCCAGAAACTTTTTCTATATAGGTTTTTCTTTTTTTTACTCTGCAAGCTAAGAAAATCCATTCCAAAATATAATCCTTTCTCTGCATAATGAGTCCAGTAGTGGAATGATTTGAAGGTAAAATTACAAAAACACACTACTTTGTGAGGTCTAATATATCCACATAGGCATTTAATAATTATCATTCTACCTGGGCTAATTCCCTTTCAACCCCAGCTGTTAACTGTCTCAGACTATTTAAATCTGAGTCACCTTGCAAAATTTGAAACAAATTGGTTAATTCTTGAGTAGACAATCCAATTGTAGGTCACAACCAGTTAATATCACCCAGTAATTTTTGAAAATCATTAGGAGTATGCAGTCGATCTCCCCTAATCTGTAACTTTTGAAGCTTAATTTTCAGGTTACTTGATTTATAGCCTAAATAGCTAAGAGAATCTCCTGCATGGTGGTCTCTACGTTAAATCTGGATAGCTAATTCCTGTCCTATCTTGCTTTTGTACAGCCTGTATAATCTACGACTTTTCCCTGTATAACTTATTTCAAATTTTTCAGTACTTCTCCCAGGAACATACCTCACTTTTAACATCATTTTATGAGCTGTTTCTGAAATTGTAGGAATATTAATTTGAGATCCCCATTGTTGTAACAAATCTCTCCCCCATAAATTCATGGCTGTATCAGCCACACAAGGCCTTGATATCCCTTCCTGTCCTTCTGGCCCTGTACATTTAATTCATTCTACATTCTTGTTTTACTTGAGATAAGGTTCAAATGCCTACAAATTGAGTGGAGACTTCTTGTAAAGGCCAGTTGGGATCCCAGAATTCTTGTGAAATTATAGATACATCAGTATCAGAATCCAATAATCCTTCAATCTTAATTCTATTTAATTTTACCTTTAATTCGGGCCTCTCATCATTAATGACTATTTGCCAAAATAGCTTTTTTCCAGTACTTCCAAAACCTCCTGCCCTATCCACTGGAGCTGCTTTGCCTTTTGAGTAATAACAATTGAGCAATTCTATCATCAGCATCTATTTCTATATTCCTTTTTACTTAAGCCATAATTTTAATTTCTTGCTGATAATCTTTATCTATAATTCCTGTATGAATAATAAATCCTTGAGACATTAGACTGTTTTTTCCAAAAAGCATTCCTGCTGTTCCTTGGGGAAAAGGACCATACACCCCAGTGGGTATCTTATAACAAGGAATTTGTGGGGACAAATTTAGATGTCTGCCCACTGCCAATTCTAGAGCAATGCTTCCTGAAGTAGCATGCATTAAATCTTGAATGCTGAGCCTATGTTCCCCTAAAGGCTGTTGACATCCATTCCATTGCTGACAGGAAATTGTTGTTGTTTGTTACTAGGCCCTGAACTAGGCCCTTCACCCAGTTTCCAGAGGACAAAGGATTACTACGCATATCTCTCTTTGATCTACACTCCTTAGTTCAATGTTTAACTTTACCACATCTCTTACAAATTCCTGGATGTTGAGGCTTTCTATTTTAATTATCCTGTAAAGAGGTATCTTTTTTAGTAACAGAATGATACCAATCTTTCCTCAAATGTCCAATTTCCTGCAGTTAAAACATCTCTATTCTGAGATTTAAGGCCTCTAGTTATAGCTTGTCCAATTATATTAACATTATATTCTGTGGATCCAATATTAGTGGTAGCTTTAATCCATTCCTCTAATAGAGCTCTCTGAGCCTTCAAGGGCCTTATGGCCTTCTGACATTCTGTAGTAGCATTCTCAAAAGCTAAAGACTCAGTTAGAACCCTTCTAACATGTGGATCAGCTATTGCTCTATGTACTGCTGAAGTTAATCTTTGCAAAAAATCAGTGTAGCCTTCTCCTGTACTTTGTGTGATTTTTGTGAAGGAGATAGATCTTCTCCCTGGTGCCTCGACCTTATCCCAGGCCCTTAAAGCCACTAGACAACACTGTACTATAGTAAGATCATCTGCATTTGTCTTTGTAAATCAGCATACTGACCCTCTCCTAATAATTGGTCCTTTACTACATTCACTCCTCTAGTCTGATTATGCTGTTCCATGGCTGTAGCTTCCTCTCTCCACCAAGCAAGTCATTGTAATTGAGAACTAGCTCCTAGTAGAGCTGCCATGAGGTCCTTCCAATCTTGTGGAATAACTCTATTCTGAGTAGCCCAGTTGTTTAAAATCTGTCTTACACGGGACAAATGCATCCCATATGCTACTACTGTTTCTTTTAATCCTTTCAAATCTTTTGTTTCGTAGGTCTCCAAACAATCTGAACATAACCTTGAGGCCATTGATCATTTATAGGCATTCTCTGCATAATAATTTAGAACACCTGTGGAGGTGTCCTTATGACCCTAGACAAGAAATCCTCAAATCCATTATAAGGTGGTGCCGTAGGTCCATAATTGAACATTTGCCTTTCTTCTATTGGGAAATTTTCTTTTTAATTCTTCTTCCTTTTTTTCTACTGGGAAGATTTCCTTTTTTATCTTTTTACTTTTCCTTTTTTTTACTGGGAAGTTTCCTTTTCCTTTTTTTTTTTTTTTTACTTTTTGTCTCGGGAGGTCTTGTATTTTTAAATGTGCAGTTAACCTTTCAGCCTTTCTAATTTCTAAATCTGTTTCATCTGATGAAGAAGGAAGAGAGTCATCTCCAGTGTCCTGGCTTTTCTCACTTTCCCTGTCCTCTGAAACAGCACTCCCATTGATCTGTGATAGAACATTCTCTGCTGACTAACAATTTCTAGCCTGAGTGTCTTTTATTTTCCTGTTCTACTTCAGATACAGCTTCAATACGACTCCTCACTCTGTAACAGCTCCAGAGCATTTGATATTAAATTACATAAAGACCAAATTTTTAATGGTATAGGCTCTCCTTTCTGATGAGCTCTCCTCAAAACTCTCATAACTTGCTTCCATAACTTTAGTTTCAATTGAACATGAGGAGTTGCCTGAAACCAAAGGCAACATCATTTAATTAACACCAAAAGTTCTATAAGCTGTTTTTCCTTCACTTTCACTCCGTTTCCTTCTAACAGGCATTTTAACAACTGCATATACCATTGTTCCTGATATGGGAAGTTTCCAATGACTTTGACAATCCTGGAATCCCCTTACCCTGAGAGCGCTTCCTCCCAGTTCTTAAGATGGCTGACTCCTCTGTCCTTCTCCAGCAGACCCTTCGTCCTTCAAGTCACAAATGTCACATTGGGCGCCAAATGTGCAGCTACATCAGACTCCTTTTTTTCTTTCCCTTTCTTCTTCTTTTTTTTTTCTTCTAGTACTGTGCCTAACAAATAGTTGGGATCATAGAAACAGGGCTTTTCATTAGAAGAATCAGTCAATCTTACTGTCAGATGACTCAATCTCCTAAGATACACTTTTAAAATTGTATTTTAATCCTCTAGTTGTTCCTAGAATGAATTTTAGACATCTTAACTTTAGGTTATGTATCAGTTTGGAGGAATATTTTGTGTATTGTGTATCTTATAACTGGACAAATTCCCCTTTTCTTTCCCTGTATAACTTAAAGGGGTTTTGTTAGGTATCTTTTATATTTTACAGGGAACACCATAGTTCAGCATATCTGGCTCAACAATATTAACCATCTGGTAACTTATCTGTCCTCTGTGCTCTATCCCTCTTATAATTCTGAACTAAGAAGCAATCATTCACTATGTTCACTCAAGCCTTGTAACTAATTGGCTCTAGAGGTGGTCACACCTGCATTCCCCAACATAATGAGTATATTCAGAACTAGATGCATTGTTTCCATGCTACTCATTCCATTCCCTCCGGCAACATTTTGAGGTTTAGGTAGAAAGGAGTTAGTTCCTTGACTGAAAAGAAATTCCCTTACAAATTGTGAAGACTCTTATTTGGATGAGATAAGCCACAGGCCTTCTAAAACTTAGGGCTGGGCCCATATTAAAAGCACAATATGAGCCAATGAGCAGACCAAAGTCTATTCCTAGTGGCCACTCCTTCTCTGTAAGCCTCGGAGCAGACAGACTACAGCTGTTTCCTTATTCCATATACAAAATGAAAGATGCATCTTAAGACTGGGTGAGAAAGGGTAGTAATGGGTATTAAAAATAGTCAATGCAATATGTTTCTTGAAGACATTGAATTCATTTCAACAAATTACATATTTACAACCTACATTGTTAGATATTAATTTAAGTGACTTAAAGTCACCCTCAAATTTGAAGGCAGGGAACTGGAGGGTCTTGGTAAAATGTAGATTCTAAGTCTACATGGGGACCTGGCTGTCCAGCGTTTATAACAAGATCTCAGAAGAGGTCAATGGCACAGGTCACATGGTCCAGAACTTGTGTCAGCTATGTCTGCTTACATTATGAATGTAAAACAGTACTAGCAACTAAATTGAAAAACAAGAATCGGTGGGTAGCTTTATCAAATTTAATAGAAACTAAATAGCCACAATTCCAAGAGGCTCAATAAAGCTAAAGTCTATATTTGCATGTGTGGGCATACTCACACATACAAATAACCACAGTAGGGTACATCCTGAATCATTTCCTTAAGACTAGTGACAGAGAAACAACTCATAGAAGAGGACAAACCGTACATAGTCATATATGTCAAAATATGTGACACTAAAAGTCAGAATGAAAGTAGAGTAACCCTAGAGAAAAATGAGACACAACTAAAACGCTGATATTTTACTGTTAATGGAGAATTTTTAGCATATTCCTGTGAAAAATGACTTCATTCATAGAAGCATAGTTCCCCTTCCCTTCAGTGTTTCTGCTAAAGACCTTTATTCTTGTTGTGAGGGAGCCAATCTCCACCCTTGTCAGTCTGTAGCATAACTCACAAGATACCTTTGTGCTTCTGTGCACAGTGTGATAAAGCCAAAGTGCACTTTGTACTATACTGTCGTGTCTTAAGTTTAACATTGGTTACACAGATTCTGACTTTTATTCCTTCTTTTTCTCCGCAGTTTAACTGTTAAAAGGCAGCCTATTCAGCAACCTACTACAAAAATGGGTACTCCAGAAGATGTTTGGAGAAAAGATCTGAAGATGATCCATGGCTGTCCCATGGTCTATGCTTTTGCATTTGACTGGGAAAGGATTGAAGAGTTCCAGAGCAGACAAGATGACCTTGTGATAACCACATACCCTAAATCAGGTGAGTCCTGTGTCCTAAATAATGCAGGTCTAGCATCACCTTTTGTTTATAAGATTGTTTTAATTTTATTTTATTAACTTTTTTTCATTTATTTTACATATGGACTACAATTTCCCCTCCCTTCTCCCCTTCTGTTTCCTCTCCCCAACTTCCATCTACCCCCCTTCTCATCCACTCTTCCTGTTTAATTCAGAAAGGGGCAGGCCTCCCATGGGCTTAATAAAGCATGGCACATTAAGTTGAGGTAGGACTGAGCTCCTTCCCCTGTATAAATGCTAGGCTAGGTAATCCAGCATTAATAATGTGTATGTGTATATTTGTTTGTATTTGAGGAACATGTGTGTGTGAGTGCCCACAAAAGTGATAGCTGGTATGGGCTAGATTAAACACATTAGGGTTTAGAGGGAGGAAAGGGGCGAATGATATTATAATATTGTAATCTCAAAGAAATTTATTTATTAAAAAAATCACAAAACTTTTATGTTTATGTATATGAGCTTCTCAAAGGATAAATCAATCAATAAAACAAAAAAACATTAAAACAAAGAAACTGACCACTGATTTTAAAAATGCTGACTTTTGTTACAGGTACTACTTGGATTAGTGAAATTGTAGACATGGTTCTAAATGATGGAAATGTTGAAAAATGTAAGCGAGATGTCATTACTTCTAAAGTTCCAATGTTGGAACTGACTATTCCTGGACTAAAAATATCAGGTAAATGTCAATCTTCTGAGGATTGTAATTTTGCAAGAGTATTCTCATCTAGCATCTGTTTGTAATTCCAACTCAGAAAAAAAAAAAGAAGAAAGAAGGAACAAAGCAACAGAGCACAAATGTTCGCACAATTATGAAGAAGTATTCACAGTGTTGTGGGTTAGCTATGAATCATTAGTAAAACATACATCCTCTCATCAAGGAATGTACAGAAGTGTTGTGACGTTAGAAAGTAAGTCAGTTTATAACATAGCAATTCTACTAGTTTTCCATAGTCAAAGAACAAGACTGCATGAGATATGATCATAAGAAGGACAGCCTTAGATTGTATTCACGCCTAGCTGCATTTAATTAAGGCCCAAAGTTTTACATGCATTTTGGGAAAACATATTCTAGGAATGTGAAGCAACTAAGTGTAAAGGGATTGAAGAGGACAAATCTTCAGGGTCAGGGCAATGCATGAACTAAAACAGCAGTGAAGGAAGGGCTGGGAGTAGGATGCAAAGCAATTAGAATCATATAGCGATGGATTAAATAAGGTGTGGAATGCTTAAAGGTTTCTTTAATTTTATTCTAAACATGGTAGGGAAGATATTGAACGGCTTTAGTCAAGTAAGAGTCATTGAGTTGTATTTTTGCTGTTTAAAATAGAAAGTCTACCCTAGGTGCTATTGTGGGGTTGAATTTAGGATGCTAGAAGTATATTTTGGTTTGACTGACAGACAGATTACCTAAGTAATGTGAGGAAAATGAAGAAAGAAAGGTGAGTTCAGAAGTTTTACTTAGGTCAACCAAACATGAAGCCAGGTGTTATTTGGAAAGTTGGGAAAGTTATTAATATTTTTTTATAAAACATTAGATATCAGGTATTGAGTACTTTTAAATGATCAGTTGAAAGATTCATTCAGCAAGCTTTCAGTGTAATTGGCACTTGGAAGCAAGACTGTTGACCCACAAAAGTGTAATATAGTATCAGAAGATAAAGGTTATCCATGAAAACTACCATCATGAAGAGGCTTTGACAGAGGAGCTAATAAAAAAAAATCATCAAGCTGAAAGGGAATGGAAAAGTGTGGGTCATACAGGCAAGTGTGAAAGGTCACTTTCAGTGAAGTTGCTGGGAACCTAGGTAACACAGAACACAGAAGGACGAGGGTAGCCCTTCCCAGATGACAGACAGGTTTAAACAGCAGAGTACAAGCCCTCCACTGCAGCAGAGATGGCTCAGGACAAGAAGGTTTACTTCCAGAGGAAGGGGTCTATTGATCCTTAGTTGGTTGTCTCAAGTGGAAGGGAAAATACAAGCTTGGAAATGAAGAATGACTTTAATACCACAAAAAATATAAAACAAAAAATTAACTAAACCAAATAGCATAGGTGTCTGGGGTTCCTGCTGGGGGCGGGGTTAAGGGTGAAATCCACTGCCTCAGAGGAATTAGTTGATGTTTAGCCAAGAGATGAAGGTAGCACTTAGATTTATTCTGTAGCCTAATTGTGGATACCTGTGAAATCTTCATGTATTCCTATTGATGGTTATAAAGGGCACATTTCAACCATTTCACTTGGAAAAATTACTATGAGACAGAAGAATATGAGAAATCTTTTATGGTTGTTGAGGCAGGGATAAAGAACTGGCATGGGAAAGACAGCCTGAGCTAAACAGAGGGAAGCTTCTGCCTATAGAGGATTCCAGTTTTCATTTCTCTGTGCTGGGTAACCTACCAGTATGGAGACATGATGAGGTCCATGGTGGAATTTTGTAGTTTTCTAATTAATATCTCCAGATAAAATCCAGGAATCTAACCTCCAATTGCATTTAACATTCAGACCATAAAACATCTAATTTAGTATAAATTTATCCCGAAGATTTTATAAGAGACACAAACAAGAACATCTGTTATGTATCTAAAACTCAAATTTAACTGGCCATCTGAGATTTTTCACAACCTTATTTCTATTGTTATAAAGGGGTTGTGCTTAATATTTATTGTGGGACATAGACTTCAATCAAGAAGATGTTCATTGGTAAATAACATGTTATATTCCTCTTCTGAAGGAATTCCATTCTATTGGATGTACATTATAGATCCAGCATAAACAATAAGCATGGGAACACTCTGTGAATCGTTCCCTATAAAAAACAGGCTACCATGGACTTCTGGGAAGTCCAAGCAAGCCTTGAACTTAAGATCTTCATGCCTCAGCCTGTTGAGGATTGGATTAAAGCTTTGAGCCACCATAACAAAATACATGCAGTATTACATGCAGAGAAGTGTTATGTAGAACACTGGGCCTGGATGTTATATTGTAAATTATAAACAGTTGAAACAGGCGATTGTTTGGAGTTGATTAATCAAGTTTTTTGAAGAATGTATATCTATGGTGAAAACGGCAAGTGTATGTGGTATTAGCAGATAGTTTAGAGATTAGAGGAGATCTAAATGATACTGAAAATAAAATATGCCTAGGACTTTAAGGTTTGTATGGAAGACCTGAAGAAGTAGATGTGATAAAACTCCAAGCTACCAAAGTAGTATTTTCTTCCTCCTTTTGGGATAAAGAAAATTAAACAAGACTCTTAATTTTAAAAATCTCTCACTGAGTGAAACTATAGTAGAAGTTTTAATACAGTGAGGTAAACATCAAAGTGTACACTGTTGCCTGTCTCCTGATGCCACCTCCCAGAATTCTGAAAAATGCCTAGAGTTATTTCAGAAGTCACCTCCATTTAATATTGCTCCAAAATGTCTGGGGAAAAAAGGGATGGAAGATAGTGAGCTCGCTCAGGGGGAAATATTACTTGCTGTACAGGTACAAGGACCTGGAACCCACATTGCAAGAAGCGGATGGACTCTTGAAAGTTGCCCTCTAACTTCCAAGAGAGTGCCGTGACCCATGAACACATCTATGACACGCACATGGACACACACGCACATGCACACACGCTCACACCAAAAGATAACATTTACAAATGTTGGTGGGAGAGATGAAGAAATCTGAGCTTCTTTGGTACTCTGATCTTTCTAATTTCCTAAAATGAAATTTCCAGGTGTTGAACACTTAAAAACAACTCCATCGCCTCGGATTATAAAGACACATCTACCAACTGATCTACTCCCGAAATCTTTCTGGGAGAACAAGTGCAAGGTACAGTGTGGACTGAAGGCTAAGCTGCTCCCAGTTGAATCCTGTCCATTTATCTACTCTTATTGTGAGAAATAGTGGCGTGATTTGTGTCTCTGAAAACTAAACTACACAAGGAAGAGCTTGATGTTTTCCCCTTCTCTCTTCTGGGTCCCCCCTCCCCTCCCCCACTCTCTTTTTTCCTTTCATCTCTCTTCTGGCTCCTTTTCTTGTATCCTCTTCCCTCCTCTCTTTCTGGTTTTGTTTTGTTTATTTGAGACAAGATATCACTATACATGCTAGGCTGGCCTTGAAATTGATATTAGCCTCCTGATCTTTCTTCCCCAGCCACCCAAGTTCTACAGTAATAGGAGTTTGCCACTATGAATGGTTAAGTGTTTTTAATTAATTTCAATTTCTGTATATGAACTTCCTAAGCTTACAAGTAGCAGAACTCTCACATCAGCACAATATTGCTACTTTATCCCCTTTCTGTGCCAAGATAATGTGGCCTTCAACAAAAATGTAAGGAAAAAATATTTGCTCCTACCTGAAGGTTTGTTGACATTATTTAGTGAAATATTTGTGATTGAATGTTTGGTTAGCAAGAAATTTCAAGTTCTTCAATAGGTAATAATTTCTTAAATAGTAACTCTACTATTAAAAATTTCTAGTTCTTCTTACTTGACTTTATGTAAAGAATTTGGGTGTGGTAGGTAAAAATAAAGTGTAATAATTCTTATATATGAAAGTACTTTCTTTGTATGCTAACCAAACCTTAATAAGTTCATGAGAACAGATTCTACATTATAAGTGCTGGTAGGCAAGTGTTATGATCCACAACTTCTAGGAGAAGACCTACTCTGCTATTTTATTTATTTATAAATATATTTTTTTATTAATAATGCAGCATCCCTTGCTTTTCTTCTTCTCTCTCATGTAGATGATTTATCTGGCTCGAAATGCCAAGGATGTGGCTGTCTCGTATTATCATTTTGATTTAATGAATAGTGTACAACCTCTTCCTGGCACCTGGGAAGAATATCTGGAGAAATTCCTAGCTGGAAATGGTAGGTAGGCTTAAGCCTTACCTTTAAGATGTCAAATAGTTTTTAGTTCAAATATTACTAATTTTAAATAACCTATTTTCCTTTCATTTTTTAAAAGTCAGAACATTCAAGTTCAATACTAATATATTAAATTCCATTGTAGGAAAGTAACTACATTTAAATGTTTACCATAAAATTTAATTTGCAATTGTGATGATAATCAATGGCATATGAAGACATTCTGTAATCCCTTCACAGTGTTAAACATTCATCCTATGTTTCTGCTTATTATTAGAGAGGTCTGTTTTACATGCTGTATCTGTGATATTTAGACTCACACTTGATGCTGTGTTATGTAAATCTTCCATGGGCATCAGCATAACTCAATGGCAGCTAATCTATCCTTCCCTGAAATGCTCTCTTTGTAATTTATATTTTAAAAGTTGATTATTTATCTATAAATGGCTAATTTTAACTTTTTGAAAATTGGTCCTAAATTCTCAGCTTCTTTGATTACCAAATTTCACAAAATTTCTTTACAAAATTTCTTTCACAAAATTTCTTGACTTACTAAAAAATTTTTATTCTGATAAACATTTATGGAGATATTATTTTTTCCTATTTTAGTGGCTTATGGTTCATGGTTCAGTCATGTTAAGAATTGGTGGAAAAAGAAAAAAGAGCATCCACTACTTTTCTTATACTATGAAGACTTGAAACAGGTAACATGTTAGATGTTTGTTCTGAATAATGTGTACACTGTCATGGGAAAATCACTAATTTTTGTTTTTCAAGCTGACATTGGAATCCAAATTGAAATATCTGTTTTCCTATTGCCCATACCTCCGACCTGCATGTCTATCAATCAGATCAGTAAGCACTTTTGTGAAATCATTTATCTATGTTTGTTCCATTCTTCTTTTAGTTAGTATGTGATTTTTTTCAACCATCCTTTTCCCTCAAATTCTCCCCTGGACTTACTGGAATTCACACTCATGATTTTGCACTTGGTATCTGTGTATCGACACAGTCATTTTCCTTTTCAATTGCTCCCTATAATTTGACCTTCACTCTTTTGTTCAGCATTTCCATGAATTTATTTGTGTATAATCCCCAGATCTTTACCTTTTTCTAAACTGAATTTCAAACTGATGTTGGAATTAACTTAACATGTTCAAAAGCAAAATTTTGTTTAGTTCTCCAACAATCATTCTTTTCTGTAGCTAGAGTTTTCCTGCCTGGCCCACAGTCAGGACAAATCTCTCTCACCTGCCAGTCCCACAGCCACTCAGACCCAACCAAGTAAACACACAGAGACTTATAGTGTTTACAAACTGTATGGCCATGGCAGGCTTCTTGTTATCTAGTTCTTATATCTTAAATTAACCCATTTCTATTAGTTTATAAATTGCCATGAGGCTCGTGGCTTACCTTACGTCTCACTTGTCATGGAGGCAGCTGACAGTGTCTCTCTCCTCAGCCCTCCACTTCCCAGAATTCTCCTCTCTCCTTGTCCTGCCTATACTTCATGCCTGGCTACTGGCCAATCAGTGTTTTATTTATTAACCAATCAGAGCAACACATTTAACATACAGAACATCCCACAGCACTTTACAACTTGTATTTTCCTTTTTCAATATCAACTTTATTTTTCTTTTCAGTTTTCCCACCTCTAAGTTAGGTTGTATGTTTAGTATAATTACAGTCTACCCTTTGTACATTTTAGACTTTGGCTTGTGTTATAAGTTTGTCTGTATTCTCTTTCAAATGTTTCTCTTTCTTTACTTTCTCACTGTCTCGATTTCAGTGCATAAAGTTATAATTCACATAGTCTCTATGAAGTAGGTTTATTCAGTATGACTACAATGTGCTTTGTCACTATTCTGGGCTATTCTACAAAAATTGGACAATCCTACCTACCCTCACACACCATTGCAAAATCTACAGAAATATTTTTTTAGTTTGTGAAATTTCAGATATACAATTTAGAACACCTTTCAATTCTCAAATCCATGATAGAAACTAAAAAATTATCCATTTTGAAAATATGTGGATAGTACCTAATACAGTGCTTACCTTAAATATTGTGGCTCAGGAGTTACATATAGATGGAACTTTCATAATGTGCTGACCTTATGACTGACTGAATGTAATAACCAAAATATTAGTACCAGTATGGCCCTGTGTATGTGACATTCTCTGAATGTACTTCTGGGAAACTCCAGGGCATTTTTATATCTTACCTCCAATAATCTGAAAATTTCCACTATATCCAGGTTGTAGTTAGTTGGCAGCCTAAAAGAGAATCTGAATTACCCCAATTTGGAGACAGGCCCTTGGCTATCCTTAGAAGAGCTTCTGTCTCATTCAGGTGATGTGATTTATTCAAATGACAAATTCGGGTTGATTCACAGGCTAGCCTAAGGAGTGCCTGAGGAATATCCAAACATTTTTTAATCACCCTGAAATCTATTACACATGTTACTCTTAGCAGACAGCATTTTGTCTCCTGTCATATAGTTACTGATAGACAATGTTTTATAAAAAGATTACTATAACAAGAATAGTAAATGGCAGTACAGTATATATTAAGATAAAAAGTCAGAAAAAAATCTAAATTTCTACATGTTATGTATATGGGTTTCAGTTGTCTTTACTGAGAATGTGTTGTGGAGGAAGATTGGATAAGCTCTTCTTTCATGATGATGTGGCAGGGACTGTATTTTTCTCTATATCCTAGAAATATTACCAAAGCTTCCCTTACAGCAAATCCTTTGTCAGTACATATGTATGTGTGTGTATGCACATAAATATCTAATAATATGTTTTTAAATGTTATTGTTTCTCTATTTGGTATAAATATAGTCCAACCTCTTCATCAAATAATTTATTAATTTTTCCCCATTCATTTTTATTTTCCTATTTTTTATATCTTCTCTCATTTCCATGAACTAACCACTCTTAAAAAAACCTTTCTTGAAACATTTCAAAACCTATACTAAACTAAGCGTTGTAGTTCAAAGGTAGTGGGAAGAAAAGTAACACCATACAACAGAACTCATAGAGAGGTTTATTGTAGGGAGGGAGAGGGATGCAGAAGAGGCCTCTGAGGGGGGGAGAGAGAGAGAGAGAGAGAGAGAGAGAGAGAGAGAGAGAGAGAGAGAGAGGCTGATGATGTATCCTGTCAGGACCCAGAGCAGACCAGTTTAAATGCCTGAATGTGAACATTCCTCCCGTTTGTTTATTATAAAAAGGTGAGAAAATAGGAAGGGGATCACAGGTGAGGCGAGAATGAGGGTGCTATGTTCTTGAGACTGCTTCCTGCTGACCTTGGGACATTGGCATCTTTGGAGGATCTGAAGAAGCTGGGATGCTGACCAAGTCCTGGGATAGCTGGCTGTTCCACTTTGCTGTCCAGGCTCTGTGGTACCATAGTGCCACTTATACCTGGCAAGATGATGGCAGAGCAGAAGATAGAGTTAAGTTTAGGGGAATTTTTTTTTTTCTTAGGTCCTGGTAATTGAGGGAGTGGAGTCCCAAGACCAGGAAACGGTGGGGAAACTTAGGCTGTTGATCGACAGTACTTACCTGGAAAGCATCTGATCTGTTCTAGGTGGATCCAAGTTGACCCCCTGGAGCTTACAAGAATTTTTTTGAGTTTGCCAAAACATAAGTTTTAGACACATTAGCATTCCCACTGTTTATAATCTGTACTGAAATTTACGTTGTAGAATGGCAGTATACTCATGCCTTTGAGTCATTAGAAAACAAACGTTCTTTGATCCTTACATCTTAAAGCTTTCATATCCTCACAAACTTTACACCTTAAAACATCTTCTTTTTACCTAATTCACCAGGAGACACAGGTGGTTGATTACTGAGAGCAGACATTGTAAAGTAAGTTCCTTTAAATAAAGGGATAGTAAAAAGTTACATTGGAATCTGTTCTGTGAGTTTATCTCTTTTTTGAGTCTGGTAACAAGGTAAACTGTGTCTAGAATTAGTATTAGCTCTAGGAGAGTGAGTCCTATGGCCTGAATTTTACACACAGAGAGAACTGAGAAGGTAGATGAAGCCTTGGTTGCTGCTGTTAAAATGACAAAGTTATTAGCCTAGTCGTCAAACACCATCAGGGTTCTGAGAAGGAAACTTTACCTGAGTGAGCAGAAGTGCAGATCAAGTAGCTTCCGGATCTATTAAAAATGACAGAGACTCGTTGGCTACCTAGACAGATACCCCAGGGTCCTCTATGGTCACTGGAGGCAGAGGTCTCAGGGCAGCAACAGTATTTGACTGCCAGGTCCAGGAGATCTGACAGACTTTGCTGTGGAATAGGGACTGTGAGAAGACCAGCCTACCTTGCCTAGGCAAAGTGTGGCAATCGATTTCCCAGTGTCCTGTTTTCCACAGTCTGGAGAAGGTCTTGGCGGCAATGGAGATAAAAGGCAGTATTTTGCTCAGTGGCTGGCATAGCCCCATTTAAAGCAAGGTCCAAGTAGAGGTTCTTCTGTGCCCATCCATCTTCTTTGGAGGATGCCACCAGGAGCTGGTATGTCTCTCTATCATGAAAAGCTTTTTTATTAAACATTTAAGATGCCATGTTCTCAGATCTCTGAGCATTTGAGGACTGTCTGTCTATTAGGTACATATGAATACACAAACTTTGTTTCTAGTTACTTGTTTTAAGCTTAACTTTGGAAACATGTACAGGGAACTAAGTAAGGCTTATTGCTGTAATTAATTATATTAGCACTTAGCATGACTACAGTTAAAGAATTTGATCATTTATAAGATGACTGACTATGAACTCATGTTTCTTAACAGTCTACAATAAGTTAGCAGCTCTCATAAAGCTAGGACTTTACATTACATTCAGGGTTAGCCTTAAAAATAATGAATTTGTATTGAAGCTCTTGTAATATCAAAATAAAACTTTTTAATCATATATAATGGGCTCAGTAAAGAAACCAAAATAGCCATTCTTTGCGAAAAACAGAACAAGTTTGTTCCAAACTGCTAAGACTGTCTCCTGAGAAGGCAAGGAATAGTGACAGGGGAAAGATCCCCAGGACTAAATGGGAACAGGAGAAAAGGGGCTTGTGAGTTAGGGTGTGGCCCATGAGCAGGGACTGAGGAAGCCTGGAGACCATCACTGCCCTTGACAATCCATGGGGGTCGGGGCTCTGCCCAAGTGCCCAATCCTAGAAAAGGACCCTCTCAAGGGACCAGAAATTCCATTTAGAATATATATCTTATTTATCAAATACCTTATTTATCAAATACATGTTGCCACTTACCTAAATTCTCTAGAAGCTTGGTGCTGAACATTTGGCAAAAACGTAAGTACTTAGGTGTAAATCGCTAAATTAGCTTTTGTTATTCTGAATAGATCTTTATGACTTTAAATTTTTACAACATATAGAGTATATTCTAAATCAGAGTTGAATCACATATAACTTTACATTTCTATCGTCATACAAAAGTCCATACCAATCTGAACTATTTGAGACTTGTTGCTTTCTTAGTCTAAAAGGATATACAATGAACAAAGAGCTCATTTGGACTAAGAAAAGTACTCTTTAACCTTAGTAAAAGATGGTTGTCAGCCACATGGCTGCCTACATCATGATGAGGTCACCAGCCAAGATGGAGGAGAGCCACATAGTTGCTGTTTAAAACATGTTTTCCTGAACAATATATATGCACACATATATATACAGAGTTGAATCTAGCTTACATTCATACACATAGAGTTAAATCCAAGTCACATACACACACACACACACATATGTGTGTGTGCATAATATATATATGGATATATACACATATATGTATACACACATGTGATATATATATATATATATATGTATATATATCAGGAGTTGAATAAATAAAAAGAGGGAAAAGCGGTGTGTGCTGAGCAAGATGAAGCTGGATTCTCCATCTCTGACTCCCATATTGCTGCAAAGATAAATAGGACATTTAGAGAGGGAGAGCAGACAGATATAAGCAGGTCTTGGAGCAAAGAAAAAGAAAGTGGAGAATTCTTTCTTGTTTCCCCTGCTGCCTGGTCCAAGGAATACTGAGGTCAGATTTGATTTGAAAGGCATGGTCAGTGGGTCTCCAAAAGGCATCCCAATGGGGAACTTGGAGGTATATGACACAGTTCCCAAGGATGAGGCATAGGAAGAAGATTCAAAGGCCTGAAATTCCTAGCATCCCAGGAATCAAGGGAGATCAGATCGAGCAGGCAAAAGCTGCTTAGTATGTCATCAGGAAAGCAAAGAACAAGGGCCAAGGACTGAGTAGGCACAAGCTGTTCAGTATTTCATCATGCAAGAACAGGGACTGAGGGCTCTGAGCCTGAAAGAGACACAGTCGCCTGACACTAGAACTTCAAGAAAAGCCAGAAGGCGGGGAGAGTACTGTGCTCAAGAAATGAAGTCTCACATTCAGGGGAATTGTCAGAGGTGGGTAGCCCCACTAGAGACCTAATTGCTGATATAGAGTAGAAGACAAAATCATTGGTGAATGAGGATGCAGATTCATTGCAGGTGGAAGAGAGTGGGTATGTTGCGGGTGGAGCAGGGGGATAGAGTCCAAGCATGAAGTGGGTATCTTTCAGCGGGCCCTGCCAAGGTATGCCACTAAGCAAACACACCACTTGCAACAGACTTAGTGCAAGAGGTTTATTGGGGGAGGAGGGAGAGCAAAAGGCTGTGTCAGAGTGGAGACTTGAGAGAGGCAGGCAGACAAAGAGGAAGAAGAGGCCAGAGAAGTAAGAGAAGAGGCAAAGACAGCGAGCTCCACCTGGTGGGCACTTTTAAAGGGTGTCCCATAGCTGATGGTGGAAAGGGATATGGCAACAGGTGATGATGTAACTGCTTTGGCTGCAGAGGCAGGCTGCTGCTGAGGCTGCAGAAACCAACATTGTAATTCTTTAAGGAAAGAAGTAGAGTTAGATAGAGAAGACCCCAGTTTTGTTTTGTTTTGTTTTCTGAGAGAGTTCACTTAATGAAAAGGGGACATGCACCTTAACAGGCTTCATAGTTAGCATGAGCTGAGTAGAGGAACAGGAAGAAAGAACAGAGTGGGGGCTTGGAGTGAAGATAAGAGAAAGTTTGGACATAGGGTATCTGTTCTGTCTGTCCAACAACTGACAGAAGTTGCAAAGGTCCTGTAAAATATCAGGATATAGAGTCCTGGTAAGTGGCCATCTGGATTGATTATCTAAGGGGGATTGGGACCAGATTGCAAAGGTAGATAAGTTAAGTCCTGAAGTCCAGTGTTAAGTGTAGAGGTCTGAGGTTTTCCAAAAGGCATCCCAAGAGGGAGCTTTGATGTATGGTGGAAGGTGCAGTTCCCATGAGTGAGGTAGAAAAATAAGATCCCAAAGCCTGAAATTCCCAGTGTCCCATGAATCCAGGGAGGATCAGATTGAGAAGGCACAAGCTGTTCAGTATGTTGTCATGCAAGAATAGGGGTGGAGGGCTCTGAGCCCAAGAGAGATGTGGTCTCCAGGTGCCAGGGCTTGAGGGTGGGGCCAAAAGGCAAGAAAACACGCTCTAGAGAGTAAACTTCACTTGTGGGAAATGGTCAGGGGTGAGTGTCGGTGAAGAGGGTCAACTGTATTTCGTCCTCCAACTCCAAGAACACCAGAGGGGTGCCAGATGCTCAATAGTCACTGAAGAGTTTACACTGACCAGGAGAAGGGGATCTTATCAATCGTACCACTGTTGGGTGGAGAGCCCAGTGGTCAGTTAGGTGGAAAGTGAGTCTGTTACAGGTAGACTGGGAACAGGATCCTAGTGTGCCTCAGGCCGCTGGTGGGCTGGGCAGGAGGGACCACCAGCACCAATGTTGTAGTTTAAAGGATGCTGAAGAGAGGGAGGGAGGGAGGGAGAGAGGGAGAGGGAAAGAGGGGGAGAGGGGGAGAGGGAGAAAAGGAGAGGGAGAGAGGGGGAGAGGGGGAGAGGGGGAGAGGGGGAGAGGGAGTCAGGGAGAGGGAGAGAGAGAGGGGGGAGGAGAGATGGGAGGGGTTTGCTTTTTATAAGGGAATGTAGTGCATGTACACAGGGAGTGGCTGTAGCTGATGATTATCCTGTCAGGACCCAGAGCAGGCCAGCGTAAATACCTGAGTGCTAATACTAAGAATTTAAGCTGTTTCTTCTATTGTGAATTGATACTAATATCTTAATATCACAGTAGATGGTACATTTTGTTAAATTCTAAATCATATCTTTCTATTATAGCTTCAATAAAATCTTTTGAAATATCAATGAAGATTTAATTGCCTAATTGAGAGTTGTAAATATTAAGCTCATGCTGTGCTATAAACTGAAATGAGATGATGACTGTTGGTTAAGTTTTATAATGATGTTTGTGTCTGTCTGTCTGTGTACGTGAGTGCACATGCTCTTAGAGGCCAGTGGAGCCTGGTCCTGGAAGCTGGAGTTAGAGGCTGTGGTGTACACTACGTGGGGACTGGGAACCAACGTGTCCTCTGAAAGAGCAGTGTGTGCTCTTAACCACTAAGCTGTCTCCCCAGCTCATTCATTTGTTTGTTGAATTAGTGTCTTTCTGTGTAGTGCAGCAAACCTTGAAGTTTTAATCTTTCTTCCCCAAACTCCTGAATACGGAGGCTTACATATACAGACTCAATCATAAGAATGTAATTATAAAAGTTGCATCTTTTTGTAAATTGTGTGAGTGGTTTACATGTTTGTTATTTTCTTGCATTCATCATCTCACTCACTGACAGAACCCAAAGGAAGAAATAAAAAAGATTGCCAGCTTTCTAGGCAAGACCTTGGACAATGAGACCTTGGACAAGATCATCCATCACACCTCCTTTGAAATGATGAAGGACAACCCCCTGGTCAATTATACCCATTTGCCCCCATCAGTGATGGATCACAGCAAATCCCCTTTCATGCGAAAAGGTAAAACTTTGCTGAATGTAGTTCCCGACTTTAATTTCTTGTGAAGAACCAGTTCTGTGATTTCTACTGTTTCATTAACTTCTTTAAGTTTCAGTTCTTCATAGGAAATCAATGAAAATTAAAAGCATGTAGGGTCAAAAGTCGCTTTATTAGGTTCAATCTTACAAAGAAAAATAATGTACATAGTTACTAGGGGTTTGATAAATAATTTTCTTCTTATTTACTATTCTAAATATAATTGACTTTCACAACTATCATGCAATTTCATGTTTGTCCTTCTACTCCATTCTATAAACAGGCATAGACCCTTTTCTTTCCCCAATGGTAGTTTATCTAGTAAAATTCAACTTCTTTAAAGTCCCATATAATTTAGAAAATAATTTCCATTTTTTTTTATGAAGACAATTCACCAAAAAGAAGTTTTTTTTCCTTATGGGATTTTTTTCCCTCTTTACAGATCCTATTTGAATTACAGGAAGTAGAGTCCAAATTTAACTTAGCAGAGTATGGAATTCACTGTTGAAATTCTTTGAATACTATGAAGCAAATCATATGTATTATAGTTTCTCATAAATAGTCCATTTCAATAATACTAAATCAAAACACTTCATAAATTAACTTAAATTATATGTTTCATTCTTACTAATGCCAACTGCTATCTTGATTATTGTTTATTATTTATAGATACAGAGGAATATGACTCTCTTTTGTGCTGGTATATAAGAATAACTCCAGGAATGTGTGTGGACATAGACATACAATCAAAACAATTTTGAAAAGCATTATAGTATGACATTTTAATGAACATTTTAATCTTACTAAAGTATCAGGTTGTTTTAATGTTAAATTTATTTGGAAAACCCTAAATTTGGCTCCAAAGATAATTTCTAATAGAACAAAGAAAAGCATTATTATTATTATTATTCTATCTGGTACAAAATGACTTATATATATGCATATTCATTTATATTCCTGTAAAGTTTGTCTGACAGAGCTTTAAAAACAATCTCTTTTTTTAAAGCAGTCAAATTCAGTTATGTCATTGAATGTGATTTCCCGCAGAGTTTAACTCCAGTCATATAAAGATGGATGCGATCTTTCATATTAGCTCGAATACTGATGAGTAGAGCAAAGGAGCTTCATGTCTGGAACTGATGTTTTGTGCAACTTCATCATGGAAGAATACAGGCTAACCTAACAATTGTAAAGTCTTTACATCTCCTATAGAGGAAGAAAATAACATGTCCTGTGGTTAGACTGATCCAAGCTTTATCCAGGCTGTAATGCTGTCTAAATCAATGACATCAAACACATCAACTAGCCAGCCAAAGTTCTGCTCGCATCATTGACAAAATATGTAAAACAAACATATGGTATAAAATTTGGGAAAAAACTACGTGAAATGATATGTAACAATTTAGAATACTTCCTAAGCAGAAATTATACACACATATGTATAATATTGGTGGCAGTTGTCTAGATTCATTTGTTCATTCATTCATTCATTCAGTTGAAGAAGTGCATGTTTATTCAATAACTCACATATATACAGGCTCCTCATGAATACCTGAATGAGTTATTCAAACATTCAAAGTCATATGTTTGTCTCAAGATAGCCCAGGAGATTTATATGTTTGTCTTTAATGTTATTCTCACCTAAAATAAAAATGAAGTATAAATTTTGTGAATTAGGGAACAAGTATCTTCCAATTATCACAGAATTCTCATTTGTAAATTCCAGGAAGTTAAATTCATGTTTCTCATTTGAGAGCTCTTTTGGATGATGAACAGTTCTTTGTAGAGACTTTATGTCTATCTGAGAGAATGAAATGTGCTCTTACTACTGAAGATTGAGCTATAACTCCATGACACAGGACAGTCAACAAAATATAAGATCTCCTTTATGAAACAGTATACTTCCTAAGAATTTATATAGGAAAATTATCTCTCTCAAAATAACTCTTGAAATACGAACTCTGTGCTTAGGTATAAGCCTGTTTTATCAACAATAATATTTAAGTTTTAATGGATGCCTTAAAATAGTCATATTTATTCAATAGGAGATTATTTTTAAAGCTCCATCACACAAAATTTATATCAGGGTAAATGTATATGCATATACACCAGTCATTTTTGTTTCAAATTAGAATAAAACTAATAACACTTTTCATTGTTTTTTTATATTAGAAATTATCTTTGAAGCCAAATGCCGTGTTTTCAAATTCATTCCTTAAGTAGCCAGCCTTTCCCTTTGGTGAATATTAGCTTTTCTTTATAATTCATATTTTATTCTTTCATGTGTTCTTGTTATTTAGGTGTTGTTGGTGACTGGAAAAATTACTTCACAGTGACCCAAAATGAGAAATTTGATGCCATCTATAAGAAGGAAATGTCTGGAACAACACTTAAGTTTCACACAGGGATTCAAAGCGCTTAAGCTGCAACGTGAAATAGTATCTTGACTGAGAAGTCAAATAAATTTGTGAAGGAGAAATAAATATGCTTTGAAAACACTGATTAAATATGTCCTACACATGCCTCAGCAAGTAATTTTTCAAATTATCTAGAGTCAAGCTCTTTTGTTATCTTATTTTTCAAAGGGTACTTCTGCAAATTCTTGGGTGACTACCGAATTGAAGAAATAGTATTTTTGAAGAAAATCGCTGGTCTTGGTTTTTCATAACATGGATATGGGTATGAAACTTGCATTCATGTTCCTAAGAACCTTGCAGAGGAGAGTGCACTTTTCTACTCAGTCTCCCACATAGTAGTATTAAGAATTATGTTCCCCTTGCTGTAGAAACAGTCTGCCTGGTTGCACATGGGCTGCATTTTACAACACTTGCCCTGTTTTTTCTTTCCTGAATACCTGCTCCAGGACACTGTGCTTCCTGGCTATCTATAGGTTTTCATGCTGTTATGTGAGTCATTACTCATCCTTTTCCATGGTTCTATTTGGATAACACAGTTCATGTCCCAGATCTAATAACTGAGGTTTTGGAAATAGTTTTCTATATTTATCTTATTTCTAAGTCTCCAATGAGTGAAAGACTTTCATTATTCTGTTTAGAACTCTTCTCTTGGGACTTGAGCTTATCTCTGAGGGTTTGCTCAGGGGCTATAATCAATTTCCCCCTCTCTGGAGGGTCCCCTCAACCAACCCTTTTGCATTTCCCAGAACCATCTGTTTCTGTGTTGATTAGATTACCTGAGCCTGAGTATATTTGGATCCAACAATACTGCTTTCATTTCATAAGATCAAATTATCACTGCAGCTGAAATCTTCCCAATCTAGTGCCCAAGGTAGAGTTTCTAGACTGAGGATCATCTGTCTTGTCCATAGACAGAGGTGGGGGATACATAGAACAACCACTGGATAGATGCCTCCTTGGACAATTTGTTTCTCAACTCCAAATTTGACTTGGACAAGATTATGCATAACTCCTTCTTTGAACAGGTTTTCTGCCTTTAGGTTATATCAACCTATGTCAAATTGCATCCAAACTGTCTCCAGTCTAAAGTTGGTTGAGGTGCTCTGGATTTCTCCCTTACCTGTTTAAGGGATGGAGGGTTTGTTTGCATTGTAGACACACCCTCAACCATAGTTGCGATGGGAAGTGGTTGAAGTATTGTTATTTTACAAGTGAGCTTTAGCTATAACAGGTCTCTGCTTCAACCCCAGCAAAGAAGTATTCCAGTGCCAAGTGCAAACCCCTAGAAGAGACACATCTCTAGTTATGGAGATAGTTGCTTCATAGCATGCTTTATAAATGTTTTTCAGGTTATGAAATATGTGTTCTAATGCTTAGAAATATTTTTTAGAAGTTAAATGGAATATCTGGTGGTATTGAAAATTAATTTCACTTTCTAGAATGGTAGTTCTCAACCTGTGGGTTTTCACCTTTTGGCAGTCGAATGACCCTTTCATAGGGGTCTCCTAAGATCATATGCATTTTTACATTTACATTATGATTCATAACAGTAACAAAATTACAGTTATGAAGTAGCAGTGAAAATAATTTTATGGTTGCGGTCACAACACGTGGGTCACAGCATTAGGAAGGCTAAGAACCAGTGTTCTAGAATACTTAAGAAAAAAAATAAGCTGAACCAGCACATACTTGTTTGCCTTATTATCATTACTAAGTTAGTGTGACATAGATTCTGATACAGCAGCCAGTTACTGGAAAAAAAGTAAGCAGATTTCTTTACCTTTCAGTGACCTTTGTGTCTTTTTATGTTATCCAAAACATTACCAGTAAGTTAACTTATGATGCTTTACTTTGTTTTCTTATTCACCAATTTCCAAGCAGAAACAAGAATTACATTCTGTTTTTAAACTGAATCCCTATAATGTAACAGTGATAGCAGATATCAATGGAAAGTCTCATTAAACACTTCATGACCTTTTATTTTTAATAGTTCAAAGCACTATTTATAGTGTCTCTTCACATTTCTTCATCACAACTAGACAAGCCCTGGCAGAGCAGACTTTCAAAGTATGTGGTCGCTGGTCCCTTTCTAACCCTGTTTTGATCGGATCTGTTTCTGACTTGTTTCTGTCCATGTCACTGACCTCCTTCTGCCTGATAAAGTTTTTTCCTTTGACGGTTTTGAAGGCTGACTACTATGTCATATAATTATCAACATGATATTTAGGCTAACCTAGATCTGTGTTCTAGGCCTACAGTCATCCATGTTTGTCTGCAATATAAACTATCTCTTGTTCCTTTTAAGGTAAGGGATATGTTTTTCATTTTCAAACAATCATATCTACTGGAAATAGAAATATCTCTTCTTGTATAATATTGGAGGGACCAGCCTTAATATTATACATCCCAGGGGCTCAGGAGAGAGAGCTATGAACAGTGAGGACTATTTTCGGGAAATAGAATCTCAGCACACAGGGCTCTTAGTCCAGTCATTTATTTTTCCAAATCTTCTTTGTCCTCTCTTACCCTGGGAATCCCAGTATACATACACTTACACGCAGTAATCACTTGGCAGTGCAAAGCCAGGCTTCCAGGGTCAAACGGAGGGGTGATAAGAATCACATACAGGGGCAGTAATTGTTAATTATCATTTGCAACCCAAAAGGGAAGTGATTAATGGGGAAATGAATTAACTAAAGGCTAAATTTGGGTAATATCTAAGAAGAGAGATCTTATGTACTCAACTATAATCTTAAACGTGATTGGTAGAAAATGTTAAGAATCTATAAGTTGTTAGGTCAATGGGAGAAAATAAAATTGCCTTCTTTTTTTCCTGTGGCTCCTATCTGTTCAAGCTATCTGCTGTTTTTCTGTGGGGGGAGGGGGAAGTGTGCTCAGTCGCTAGGCAACCTGTGTATAGCTCCATGCCTCTGGTGATAGTTAAAGGGAGATCTGGAACTAGAGGTAAGATTTGGGAAAGGAGGAATTTAAGCTTAATTGGCACATCTGCCAGGCCTTCTCATATGGGTAGTATGGATGCTTAAGTCTGTTCTAGAGAGTACAGAGGTATCTCTGATAAGGTACTTTCCTCTGTCTGGGGATGGACCTGGTCGGATGCTGCCAATGACGATAATTACAGGTAGGCTTGAACTTGGGTTCTGACTGTGCACAGCTGTCAGCGCAGAAGGTTATCTAAATATTCCTTTAGTAGAGGGGAAATGGTGCCCAATAAATGACGGAAAAGCTACAATAGCACACAAGAAACTCATAGCAGGAAACGGCTGTTAATCAAAAGCCAAATATCACCAAGGCTCCTTGAGCCTCAATTTGACCTCTGGAAGGCCCTTGGCTTCTTCTAGGTAATAGCTTCGTTATAATCAGCTGAAATCCTACTTCGTACATTTTTGTGGCATGTAGCAATCTCTTGTTAAATACAACCTTTCCTCATTGGTTTACAAAATGAAATAATTTCCATAATTACTACAGAGTGGGATAATAAAATAGAGTATCTTCTAATTCAAAATTAAGCAATATATTATGTGGAATTACAGCTATTTCTTCTTTTATGATTTATTTTATGTCTGTATATTTCTGTGTGCATGCCACCTGTGTGCAGGTACCCACAGAGAACAGAAGGCAGTGGTAAATGCCCTGGAGCTGGAATCACAGGCAGTTGTGAGTCACCCTACATGAGTGGTGGAATCAGTAGTCATAATCTCTGGAAAAACAGCTAACTCTCTTAATTGCTGAGCCGTGCTCCAGCCCCAGAATGATATGTAATTTTCATATCTTATTGCTATTTTGTTCATATCATATATCATCCCAGCCTATCATATAGAAAAAAATATCACATTCATTTTACAGTGAATAAAGTGTAACTTAAAGATTCAAATCTAAATCTGTCTTCAGAAAACCACTCTTAACTGTTTCATTATGGTACATAAAATTATATATAAATACGATAACTAAAATCATAATAAAAAATAAAGTAGTGGCACCCCAAATGACAATGTAAATGTTCCAAGCTATAGTCAGCATGAAATCTCTGTAGCTTCAGGGAAATTGCCTGAGAACCTACAATCACATTTATGAATGTCATTTCTTTATCAACAGTTGATGCTTATAATAACAGTGACAATAGCATTGTTCAGACTTGCATAGGCTACTTCAAGTTTCTAGTTTGATCTAAAAGCTTACATATTATACATGAATGTCTCTGATGAGATTCACACTATCCCAGCAAAAGATTAACAAGGTAATTTTGCAACAAAGCATATTTATTAGTCACTGACTGTCCTCTGCCCTGTTCTCCTCTACTCATGCAGAAAAGAACAAGTTATCATGAATTTTATGGAGAATATTCTCTTACAAGTTTGAATAAAGCAAACAAAAAATGAGTAAAGAGATGAAATATTTTATTACACTTTACATTCCCATGTCCATTCCTTCAGATCAAAACTTCTGTGCATTTTAGAAGTTCTGTAAAGCAAGTAAAATTCATATGATTCTCTCAAGAGGTTCTGATTAAGAAACTCTAGAATGAGACCACACACTATGTGCTTTATATAACCACTTCGAGTGGCTCCACAACAGTGTTACCTAATGCTGTTTTCAAGGGACAAATGCAAACTACTTCTGTTTCCCTATGACTGCTAGAGAGATGAAACTTCTACCGAGACACCATGCTTTGTTGATTCTATTCATATTTGTAAACACAGAAAGTAAAACGAGAAAAGCAGGCAAAATGTGAAACCAATTATTTAGTATAATTTAAAAGATACGGAACTTATCAAAGTTCAACACTGGGTCTTTTGCCAAATGTGCAATGAGTTTCAAACTCAGACAAATGGGCAAGTTTCCCAGTACAGCCTGATCACTGACCCATTCATTAACTTAGATAATTACTATAGATTGAGTTTCTTTGAAGATTTATTTTATTATTTTCCTAAAGAGTAATCCTTTCACTGTACAAAAGCTGAGTTTCTGAGGAGATTAGTGTACATGGAATCTGTACCTTCAAGATGTTTGATTTGAATTGATTTTTATAATCCTATTTTAGGCTGTAAGCTTGAAGGGCTGTGAGTTTCTGCCATAAAAATATAGAAGAAATGCAAACAGGAAAGCCTAAGTAGCTAAATTAGCAGATAGATAAAGCATATTCAAAGCATTCTGATACCTAGTTCATATAATTTGAGAGGCACTAAAGTTCTTTGCCAGTGTCTCCATTTGTGTGCCAGAAAATGTACAACAAACACCCCAAAACTCTTTTGATATTTACCAGTGATATTCTGGTAAATCTCCCCAAATAAATACTGTTGGGTAGTCACATTCAAGTCTTCAGAGAATACATGGTACACTACCAGGATTGCAGTTCGCCTTCCTAATCTTTCAGTCAATAGTCCTGGGAATAGAAACCACAGTTCTGCTTTCTACCAGCATAGGTTAGTTTATCTTGAAAAATTCACTGAAGAGGTTGGAGAGGAGGTTCAGCAGTTAAGAGCACTGGAAGCTCTTCCAGAAGACCAGGGTTCAATTCTCAGAACTCACGAGGCAGCTCACAAACATCCGTCACTCTGGTCCCAGAGAATCCAATATTTTCTTCAGGCCTCTGTGGACACTGAATGCACATGGCACACAAACAAACATATAGCCAAAGTACCCACATACGTTAAATAAAGTTATAAAAATGAAATAAAAGAAATAATATAAATAGAATATTTTGGCTTTCTGGGCTTTAAAAACTTCTAAAATTACATTGTGTATGTAAATATATTCTGGTTATCAGTCATTTGTTTACTATAGGGATTTCAAATATACTCCTGGTTCCATGATTTGAGTTTTTGGTCACATGATAGTTTTTTAAAAAAATCCTTCATCTTAATTGTTGTCTAATTTATCATATTTCCTTATTGTATACACTTGAATCCTATGGAAGGCAATACTTGATTGCTACTTAAGGTCATTAAGGCGTATATTTTTTCTTCATAAGTTTGTAGTTTTCGTTTCACTTGAAATCTGTAATGTATATTTACACGAAAGGACTAAAGCTATGCTTCTTCACCCCAGGGTTATGCAATGACCCAGCACAACTTACTGATGACATTGTCTCTCTTACACTGTATCACAGATCAATTTTCCTTACACATGTGATCCAGTGGTTTGAGTGAGACATGCCCCCCATGGTCACTCCCATGTGAACACCTGGTCTCCGGTTGATTGCATGGTCACCCCCATGTGAACAACACCTGGTCTCCGGTTGATTGCTTTGTTTGCAAAGGTGTAAGTGGTTCAGCCTGGAGGGAAGAAGCACATCACTGGGGATGAGCTCTGAGATTAAAATTTAGAGGAACTTCCAGTTCACTCTTTCTGCCTCTTGCTTGTGATTACAGATGAGTTCTCAACTTTCTGCTCCTGCCTCCCCACCATAACGGACACATCCCTCTGGAACCACAAATCAGAATAAACTCTTAGTTCTATAAGTTACTGTGTTCATCACGCTTTTCACAGCAATAGAAAGCACAGTTGGACAGAATTTGATACCTCAGAATGGGCTGTTACTGTGAAGAACCTGCTCAGGTTGTTTATTGGAGGAAATAAAGAATGAGTGGTAGAGAAAGGCCATTATTGGTAACATCTAAGGCCACGTGACCCAGTTCAGAAATGAGGACTTTAATTGACATGAGCATTTCTGACCTATTTTGTTAAGAGCTTGTTTGTGTACTTATATGAAGGCTGTATTTGCATTTTTTCCTTAGTTTCTTTATCATGTAATACAATACCAATTGAGATAATATTGGTGTCTAACTACTGTATGTTTGTATTATCATATTGAACTTATGAAACACTAAAAGACTAATAATTCCTCAATGACTTTGACACCTATTCTGAAATATAAAATGTGTTTGAGCGTGTAGTTACATCATGTTACAATTATGACCTGCATATTGTTTTCACTTGAAAATTCAGCATGGCAATGAGGAAATGTGATTGGTGTGTCAACTGACAAAGGATGAACTTGGAATGGTTAATCTTGGTGGTTGCCAACTTGACTGCATCTGGTATCAACTAAATTCTAACTGCTGAGCGCTCCTGTGATGGATTTGCTTCAGAGTGTTTGAAGCATGAAGACCCACTCTGAATCTGGACTGCACCTTCTGGTGGCAGCCCAAATAAAATGACAGAGAAGAAGGAAACCCTGACCTTTGCCTGCTTGCCTTCACTCTTGCTGGCAAGGCCAACTAGCCTGATTTTGTGGCATTCCTTCACCAATATTCAAACTGACTTCTTCATGATTTCAACATAGACTGAAAATTGTCTATGGACTAAAAAACTCCAAGATTTTCAGCCTCTCCTATGTGAGATAGCCACTGTTGGATTATCTGGACCACGACTAATAAGTCAACCTAATAAATCCAAAACACACACACACACACACACACACACACACACACACACACACACAGAGTATAAATATATATATATTTTATCAGTTCCTTTAGAGAACCCTGAAAAGTACGTGTGTGTCTGTTTTTAAACTTTATTTTTCTATAATTCCATGTCTATTCTTGTATTAGCACCAAAGTTTTGTATGTAGTACAGTTTAGTAACATAATTACATGTTTTTTAGTAGACCTTGATCAATTTTACATTTATTCAAAATTGCATTATTGATTATTGGCCCCATTCATTTTCACATACTTTTCAAAAGCAGCACATCAATTTCTATAGTTCTTGAGGTAAGCATTATCAACCCAAGAGACATAAAGACATATAAACACTTAGATGCGTGTATTAAATATAATTTCAGATAAGTAAAAATGTTTCTTAGTGATTTTTAAAACATGTTTAGTATTATTTATCCCTTCTTCCCTCTTTCATCTACTTCTGTACTGACCTCCCTCTCCTTATCTGCATCTGATAAATTTTGGAAGACTGTCCTTTAGCATTCCTCAATAAAAATTATATTTTATTCAATTTAGTCTCTAAATTTTCTCCCTTTGAAGGGGAGAGGATATACGTTCTTGAATATTTCATTACATTATAGGAAGTGACAGAAAAAAGCCAGTCGAACCCTACAGAACTGAATGTAGAGACGGTGCTTTTAACATCAGCGCCATCTTGTGTTGGAGTGTGGTGTGCTCTTTCTGTCACGTTGGGTTGAATCCACGGGAGGACACGTGAGCACACAAAATATATACGTTATCAAATCATTGGCCGCACACTTAAAATAAATTCAATTTTTACTCAGTTATAGAAAGAATCAGAGACCATGTCTCTAGCCCTCAGTTCCTAGGTGTCTCATTCAGTCCTCAGGCCTCTGATCAGCCATCTACCATTGCTTTATCACTGTGATTTTTTTCTACAGCCATCGCCTCCATCTTAGTTAGTCCATTTTTACTTCCTTTTATCTTTAGAAAATTGACCCACTGGTCAAGTATGAAAACTGAAACAAAGAAATCCAGTTCTCATTATACATACCACTTTATAACTACACAGGCACATAGCTCCAGGAAATAAACTGTAATTTCCTTCAGGGGCCCCTAGCTGTTTTTATATAATTATTAGGGAAACCTTAGCCAAATTAGTAACAATTTTTCAGGACACCAAGTTAACTTTAAACCTGCCTCCTAATTTGCTAGTTATTAATTTGATCCTTGAAGAAGCAAAACACCTCCATATTAAGCAAACCCCTAACCCCAGCTTGAAACAGGCCTGAGTTTTAAATTCTCCAAACTGTTGACATAAATTCCAGGAACCAGAAAGTACAAAGTCAGGATGTCAGGAACAACCATCTGGCCATCTATTGACAACTGATTAACCACAGAATGCCCCAACCCGGAGACAGGTAAAGAAAAATGACTTAACAAATGACAAGGGTTAAACTGGACATGAGATAAGAGGAGAATTCTGGGAAGTTCCCAGGCACCAGCCAATCAGGATTGTATCCATACCGAAACCCCCTTGATATGGTAATCTTGTGGTTTTTGCCTTTAAAAACTGTACATCCTCAGGGAGGGTCACCTCCTCTAGCCTCCCCATGTCGCTGTGTCGTTGTACTCGATGAGGTCCCTCCTGTGGCTTGAACTGCTCCAATAAACCTTGCTTTTGCATTTCAGTGAGTTTGTGTCTCTGGTGGTCTCTTTGGGGTCTCATGACTTGGGCACAACAATTCTGCTATCTTCCTCCGACACATATTCCTTGTATGGCTCTGGGTTATTGAAATTCTTTCAATCTCTGCTAAGAAGCCAATGTTCTTCTGCTGACAACAGCCAAGGATACTCCTGCTGATAACAGGGATCCTTGCAGTGTCCTGGCAGGTCACTAGAGCCTTCGGGGAGTCTTACTCCTCTAGCATAGCTCTGAGTCAAAGGCTAATTGACCTTACATTCAGGGCTGAGAGCCAGGGTTACAGCAGAATCATCAGTGGGGAAAATGACATGTGACATGTGTCATGGAGGAAATGACATGTGGCATGTGGCATGGAGGAAAATGACATGTGGCATGTGGCATGGAAAATGACACAAGCTTTCATATCACACACACCAGGGTTTAGATCTATCTCCCCTATTTACCAGTTATCTGATTTTATAAATCACTGTCTGTAATCCATAGTATCCTTAATTGCATGAAAACAGAGAGAAACGACACCTGTATTGTGGAAAGATCATAGAACAGTATTGAACAAGCCATAAAGAAAAAGCCAGTAAGCAGCACTCTTCCTTGGCCTCTGCATCACTTCCTATCTCCAAGTCCCTGGAGCCAAGGTTATATAAATGGTTGTGAGAAACCCTTCATGAGTTCTGGTCACTGAGCTCAGATCTTCGGTAAGAGCAGTAGGAACACTTAACTACTGAGTTAAGTGTCCAAACACTCCTCCAATGCCTTTTTAAAGTATATCGATTCATGACTTTCTTTGTTTTGTTAGTATAAAACTTCATCATTTGGTGAAAAGTATTAGATGCCGAGTGTGAAAATAGAGGAAACAAGAGGACACATCTCTGCAGTCCAGAGAGAAAAACTTAACATTCAACATGTTAATTTCACAAGCGTGAAGGGTCCTCACTGCTAAGCTGCTGACCTGCTTCAATCTCCATCACACTAGGTATAGGGATGCTACATGTCTTTACTTTTTATGCTTGCTCTCCAGAATTTATATCCTGTGGGTCAGCCTTTTTTATGGTAAGGATTGTATCCTTGGCCACCACCTGCTGTGAGCCATAGCTGCAGGAGGTAAACTCTGGCATATCTCTTGATGTTCATCTCACAGTGGCACAGGATGGAAAGCCAGCCACCTCATGACTATCCAAACAATTTTCAGACACCTCAAAACCTAGAGTCAAAAAAGTTTTCTTCTCATCCTTCCAAGACCAGGCCTTATACACAGGGATATGCACTCCTGCCCTTAAAAGATCGGTAATTAATAGCAAGTGATTTGTCCAAGTACTTTTTTAAGTAGGACTTTTTGAGTGCTTGATGGGGATGGGCCAGACTCTGAGTTAAAGTTTCCATTTGCTCTTTTGTTCTGATCCTACAAATATTAGAAGTGGGTCAAATGTAGGCCATTTATTTTGTAAAAATATTTAAAAAAAAATCATGTTATAAAGCATTTCTTATTCTTCATTTTCCCTGCTGAATTGTAAATTTTGCTTCCTGACAGATGAAATGTTAGGGATGGGAAGGTTAATTTATTTTAGCCTCTGTGTGTTAACATAAGCCTGAATAAATGGTACATGGTGTACAGTCACCAAGAGGAGCACTTAATATCCTTGGCACACAGATTGGAACTCTGAGCTCACATTCCAAAGAAATATTGTTCTTACGGCATATAGGAGAGCTCAAGTACAGCATTTTATGGATTTCGCTAGTTCTAGGAAATGTTTTTGCTTAGAAATAAGTGAGAATTATGAGGCAGGCAGAATTAGGAAATAAATTCTACAGATGATATTCAAATAAATCTCTTGGCTTCAATTTTAAAGCTATCAATTATACTGAGTTAGAGAGAAAATAAAATTTATCTCTTAAATAATTGTTATTAAATAGTATTATTTAATTTGAATTCACTTATATGAAGAAACTTACCAGAAGACTGGAGTATAAAAGTAGGAAAGAAACGGTGGCATTGGCCTTAAGATTATTGGTTGCCTCTGAGCTCTAGAAACCCTCTGCTACAGACAGAATTATCAGAAATAATGCTCGGAAATTAACTGTCATAGTTGATTATGACTTGTTTTGAGAAATTATTGAGTATATTAAATTTGGTTCTTTGTAAATCATTTATTTTCTGCAAAATGCTAAAGCTAAACTTGACAAACCATAAACTAAAGGTTTACTGATAAACTCAAGTTTTATTGATAAAATAAAATAACCCTTTGATATAAGATGATAAAACAAGGTTACTCTCGTGTACTTTGGAAGTGTACAGAACTTTGGAGTTAGTTGTTTTCAACATAGTGTTTATCTAAAAGAGAATACTTCCTCCTTTTATTTTGTAGATGCTTTGGTCCTATGACTTTGCACACTAAAACCAAAGTTCTCTCTAGTACTTTGGAGTTGGTTAAGGAAAAGTTACTCGATGTCTAACTGAGAATAAAAAGTTGTTTTATGCTTTATAACCACATCTAGTAACAGAACAATAAGCCTCCGAAATAAAGTATATGTCTAATACACTACAAAGTACTATTTGTTCCATAATAAATACAACTTTCTGAAAATGCTGACAAATAGTTCCAATACATGTAGTCATTGTAAATTACAATAAAGTCTTCACAAAGTGATCGTGGTCAGAGAGACTCATGAGCCCCTGCCCTCTTTAAGGGTCTCAGGGAACTTAGTTGTTGCTGACAAAGGGAGAGCCATAGTCCTCAGCAACGGTACAACCATTGCTAAGTAGCCTTGCTCAAATAAATAACCTGCCCCCAATCCCCACCATTTCAGAAGTGAATTTTCATAAATTCCTGCTGATAAACCCACATGCCTTTGGTCAGACAGCTCAGTATAGCCAGCCACCTTTATTTGTGGAGGAACTGCCCTTGCACCAATAGCATGCCAACTCTCCAGAACTGTGGTAAATGCTGCATACATTTAATCTTTGTAAACTTTAACCTTTCTGCTTTTCCTCCTCCTTCTCCTCCTTCTCCCTCTTTTTCTCCTCCTCTTCCTTCTTTTTGTAGCATTATTCCTACATTCCTTCTGCAGTAAAAGTGCAAAATAAAAATCTATGATGTGCCCCCCCTCAAGTCCACCTCCATGCCCTCCTCTCTTTGAATCGAATTTGTGCTAATAATATTCGCTTCCGTGAACACTTCTCAATGAGACATTGAGACATGTTATAGTTGGTTTTAATGGCAACCTGCCAGAAATTAGAAGCACCTGAGTAGGGATCGGGCACTAAAGAATTGTCCTGATTGCTTTGATGGACAGGGAAGGCCCACCCCAATTGTTTGAGGTACATTCAGGTTGTAGTTCAGGTTTTATTTTTTTAAGATTTATTTATTTATTATATTTGTATGCCTGCAGGCCAGAAAAGGGCACCAGATCTCATTACAGATGGTTGTGAGCCACCATGTGGTTGCTGGGAATTGAACTCAGGATCTCTGGAAGAACAACCAGTGCTCTTAACCTCTGAGCCATCTCTCCAGCCCGTAGTGCAGGTTTTTTTTTTTTTTTTTTTTTTTTTTTTTTTTTTTTTTTTTTTTTTTTGGTTTTTCGAGACAGGGTTTCTCTGTGTAGCTTTGCGCCTTTCCTGGATCTCGCGCTGTAGACCAGGCTGGCCTCGAACTCACAGAGATCCGCCTGCCTCTGCCTCCCAAGTGCTGGGATTAAAGGCGTGCGCCGGTTTTTTTTTTTAAGAAGAGTATTTCAGAAAGGAAATTTCTCTCCTTCTGCCTGCTTGGCCTACCTTCTTGCAGCGGAGTTGGTTCACCTGGTTGTTGCTGTTGCTGCTGCTTCCTTCACAGGTAGCAGAATCAGTGTATGGAAGCTTTCATCATGGAACAGTAATGACAAGTGGCTCTCCGAACTTTCTGGGCCTCAAGAGTCAGGTTGGGCGCACGCAGGCAGGCCCTGGTCTGTGGACTAACTTCTGGTCATGTCTCCTCAGTGAGAACCAGCTCTTCCGAGACTCTTCTGACTGTTGAGGCACTCATCCTCAATGGCCCTGTAGCAAGTTCTCAGCCTCTCAAGTGTGATTTGGCTGTCATCATTATTTAAAGACTCTTTAGACACACATGCATGCGCGCGCGCGCGCGCACACACACACACACACACACACACACACACACACACACACACACCTGATTAAAAGAAGTTGTTTTTTTTTTTTTAACCACCTTTTCAAATGGTTCTGGGAAATTTCTCTGAAATTCATTTTATCGTAAATTTCACAGCAAGTCTTAATTGTTTCAGGAACTCTTTCTCATCCTTGAGGAAAAATGTTGATTGTTTAAGGAAAGAGAAGTAAAACAAAACCACAATGAAATGAGAACCATTTCGAGTAACTTCTGAACTTTGAAGCATTGTCTTTTATGTATAAAATGTCCATCTATTCGCACGAACTTACTAATAGACTAAAGTCTACCAAATGCTCTAATTCCTGCAGAAATTGTTGGTTGTGATTTTTTCTTTGCTCTCTATTAGCTGCTCTCAGTCTAGTAGCCAGAAATGCATGTCTCAGTGCTAACCCCTGCCTGAAACTCTCCTTCACACAGAGTCAACACTGGTAATTTTTCAGTGGCTGCAGGAGAAACTACATCATTTGTGTGGTCAGAAGACAGGCTGTGGGAGTTGGTTCTCTCGTTCCAGCGTGTGAATCCTGGAGTTCCAGTTCACACTGTCGGCCTCGGCAGCAAAACGCCTTTACCTGCAGAGCCTTGCACGAGCATTTGAGCAGTGGTTATTAATTCTCATTTCCTTCTGTGTAGGCGAAGTTCTTTATGCACAGGTCATGTCTCTCAGCAATGACAATTAAGTAGAAAAAAATTAATGGTGTCCGCTCATGCTTTTGTCAGTAAAATTTGCAGTCAAAAAGTAGTGAAATAAAAAGTGTATGATTGGTTGATTTCGGTACTATTGAAGCTTTCATTTCCCTGGAAAATCTCTACTTGTGTGGTCTTTCCTTTTTCATTCCAGAACTTTTGTGAGACCTCAAGAAGAAAGGACAAGAACATTCAAACCCGACAATATAACTGTGTCTCCTCTCAGATCGGACACCAAATGTCCTTGTCTAGCAGGCTTTGGGATGTGCTGCCCCCAGGTGGATGCTGTCTAATAGTGCTTACTAGATAGGAACCCTAGGGTGTTAACTAAACAGACCTGCTGGGAGAGGGAAAACCAATTTTCTCCAAGGGAGTAACACTGAGTTGATCAACCTAACCAGGGCAGGCATCATGTGCAGCACTTGATCAATGTATAATGGACTACATGGGTTTTGTTGTTGTTGTGTTTTATTTTGTTACAGTTAATGTTTTTTTTTTCCCTGTTTGGATGTTGTTTTACTGATTTTGAGGTGTTTGATTGTTGTGTTGTGGTTTTGTTTGTTTTTTGAGAAAAAAACTTACATCTGGGAGGGTAGGAAGGGGGAGAGGACCTGAAAGGACCTGGGGGGGGGGAGAATATGATCAAAACATATTTAGATTTAAAAATTGCTTTAAACAATATCAAAATATAATGAAAAAAAAAAAAAAGAAACAAGAAAGGGGTATAGGGGAGGCTTTAGAGCAATGGTTCTCAACCTTCCTGATGCTGTGACCCTTTAATATAGCTCCTCAGGTTGTGGTGACTCTCAACCATAAAACTATTTTCCTTGCTACTTCATAACTGTTGTTTTGCTACTGTTATGAATTGTAGTGAAATATCTGTTTCTGACGGTTTTTGTGCAACTCTCCAAAGGTTCCTTTGAGTCTGTGGGCTCCGGAGTCCCGACCCACATATGAGAAGCACTGCTTTAGTGGGCAGAAAAGGAAGGAGAAATGATGCACTTATGTTATAACCTCAAAAGGTAAATGCTGAACATTGGTGGTACATGCCTTTAATCCAAGCACTCAGGAGGCAGAGGCAGGCGGATCTTTGTGAGTTTGAGGCCAACCTGGGAGTTACAGGAGGGCCAGGGAGAAACACTATCTTGAAGTATCTCTTCCTCAAAAAAACTTGTAAAAGGAATAATTTTTAAATAGTTCATCTAGAAAAAAACAGTAGAAGAAATAAGTTTTTGAAAACTTCATCTAGAAAGCTGAATTCTTTACTTAATAAATAGATTATATTTTATAAAACACACACACACACACACACACACACACACACATATATATATATATATATATATATATATATATATATATATATATATAGCATATAACATAGTGTTTCATGAGGCCAATTGGGCCAATTTAAGATACAAGAGGTAGCTAGCAAGAAGCCTGCCATGGCCATAGTTTAAAAATAATATAAGCCTATGTGTGTTTATTTGGGACCAAGAAGCTGTGGGATGCGAGTGGAAGAGATTCCGCAGGACCGGAGAAAACTTCTGGTTAAAGAACATTACTAAATGAAAATTATACAAAAATTAAAAGTTCATGTTAAAATTATATAAGCGCACTAAAAGTCATAGTTCATTAGTAATATATATGATCTAGTAATAATATAGTGATGAAATCAATTTTAAACATTGATAACCTCTACTCTACTTTTAAGTTTATGGTGCCCTATTAAATTTTATTGCTTATCAAGTTAAATTACAATATTAACCTTGTTCTTCCTGGCTAAAACTGCAATTACAGATTTTTTGGAAATTTTACTATGATCCTATTTAAACAAATGGGTTTATGGAAGACAGCTGCCCGCCTTTCAACTATCATTCAGTGTTAGTACACAAGATTTGATTATCAGAATTTTTACACCAAGAAGAAGCAAAAAGATGATTATTAGAAAATACTTGTATCATTCTTTAAATATATTAGGAACCAATAAGGCCCTCATTCTGTTAAAGGACCATTTGGATGAAGGGTCTTCACATGACAGTATCAATATAGTAGGAGAAAAGGAACTGCAGCTTCCCTGAGTTCGGTGAGAGCACTTGAGATAATCTCAGTGGAGCTGATTAGTCAGGGTTCTAACACAGAGGGGCCAACATGACTCTAAACCATGAGAATTATATATGAGAGATGAGCAGAACTGCCCAACCAAGCACAGCACCCTCACCCACAAAACTGACAGTAGGTGAAATGATTTCTTTTGCTTCAAAATATTTAATGATGGAATAATTGTAGTGGAAATTTGTTCCACCAATTAGCTTTGAGTTATAAGCCTTAGCGTACTCTCATAATAGATAATTTTCATGACAACTAACAATCAATAAAGAAACCAATCATGTAAAAATGATATTCAAATTTTCTATATGAATTCATTAGTAAATTAAACACCAATTAATTATACTACAATATGTGAAATAAAAAGTACTGTTGAATTGAAAATCAATATAGAGACACCCAATCTATTTTTAATAGATTAAAAATTATTTTATGAATATGGGTATTTTCCCTGCATTTATTTATGTGCAACACAGCACATATGTGCCTGGTACTTGTTAAAGTCAGAGAGGGCATCTGGATTTCATGAACTAGAATTATAGAAGGTTGTGTTTTGCCAAGTGGTGCTGGGAACCAGCCCCACATCATCTGCAAGAGTAGCAAGTGTTCTTAACTGCTAAGCCATTCTCCAGATCAGCAAAGTTAAAAAAAATAACATTTAAAATCAAAGTTATTAATTTTCTTGAATTAGTAGAATGTATATGCACTGAATGATCTTATTATGTATGCATGCTATAAGAGAATGATTGCAGGAAATAATGTAAATCAAATGCACACATCTTTGGCAGAAATGGGGTGTTGTGTTATATTTGGTGACAGGGAATATAAAAAGAAAGCACAGTGTGCTTTAATAGCTCCTCTATGAAAAAGGAGATATTAAAGAAATTAAATCTTGTTCATGCCATTTTCTGTTAGCAGATGTGTAAGGTGAGGGAGTTTTTATCTTACATCTCATGGAAATGACTTCTTGGATTTACTCTACTTGGTTGAAAAGCAGTGTTTACTAGCAGCTCAACAATGAGGAAGTTTTCTGTAGAACATTCACTGTTTTTAGCTTGAATTCTCTCAGTGACTTGGCAATACGTTGAATTAGGTGTGTGCAACCCATGTGTACTTGAATTTGAAGGAACTGTGTTGCTTCTTTTACTCTCTCTTTCCAATATCATCACAGAATAATGTCTCTCAGGGAGTAAGTTGTCCCCCACTAAATCTGTATGAAATTTATTGCCACCTTTGCATATCAACTAAAACAGTGAAGAATGAAATTCTCAAATAAACTTGTTATTAACAAGTAGAACACATTTAGAAAACCATGTCTAAAACACATTAAATATACTATTTTGACTAAATCAAAGTATTTTCAGAATGAAATGTAATGGGAATTGCATTCTCTAAGTGTTGTATACTAAAAACATGCAACCTTAAGTGTACAGTTCATAATTTAAATATCAATTTTTTATAGACAGGAGAGACTAGTAAGGTCTCTCATCGTCATCATAAAGTTTAAGAAAATTAATTAGTTGACAGACTCACGATATTTCAATGGAAATACTCATAAATAATCATAAAAACTGTGATTTATGTTACATGAATTAGAGGATGTTAATATTCTATTATTCTAAATAATAATTCCAAGTTGCTGATCATTGTCATTATTCAAGATATATTTATAGTAGACAGCAAAGGCAGCATTCAATGTAAATAATTATAAAAGAACCAATGGAAAGATATACCTCAAACAATAGGTGTACTGGGTGGTGTGGTTAAGTGTAACCAAATATATTTAATCTCTCTACCTTCAAGATCATATTCCTCATCATATCACCGTGTCTAGCTAGACTTTATTTAAGTTCAACATTTTCTTATTTTCAAATGAATGCTGCTGACACTGCTGTGAAGACCAGGTAAGAGATTTATAAACATAAAGATAATCAATATATAATGGCCTATTAGAGAAAGGGAGTTTTAAAACTTTGTCTTGTGGGGAGGAGTTTTGTAACCTGAAATTGTTAGTCTTCCTTTTGAAGCTATATTAAATCATTCTATTATACTGTGGAATGTATTTTTGGACTGACTTCATAGTTTTTAAAGAGTAACCAATGACAAGGTTTGGAGCTGAAACTGAGGTGTACGTTTTTTAGCTGCGTCTTCTTGGAAATATAACTATCAGAAATAAGCTGAGCTTTTTGGTTTTTGTTCTCTGTTTTATGCTTATTTGTTTGTTTTTTTCTGTCGAGTCTGTGTCTTTCCTATTGATTTATAGCTTTAAAGGAGATGTGTAAGAGGGAAGTTAATTTAGTTTGGTCTGCAGGTAAATTCCTTGGCTTGTTTGAGGAATTATCTCAAATCCCTATCTCTTCACAGTGGAGAGCTAACTTGCTTCTTTGTTAGGGAAGCGTAATGTCCTAAGTGAGATTCACACTCAATTATGGCCAAAGGAAGGATGAGTCACACAGAGACCCACTTCAGTCCTCAGGAGACACCTGCACAAACCGAGGCAGTGTGTCGCCATGATGTGGCACTTTTTTTTTTATAAATTATGTAGTTAATTTTAATTTTTGGGTTTTTCAAATATTAATGGATTATTGTTTCTTGCAAAAATAACTGAAAGTGAGAAAGTCAATGCAATTTCTAAATAGAAATCTTGGGTGTGAAAGGGGTCACCTACTCCAATAAATGCTATGCTTAATCCCTTTGTGAACAAATCAGCAAATGCTTTACTTACTTTCACTGCTTATGATAAAAATGTGAAAATTGTAGCTTCTTTTCAATTATGCTAACTTCCTTCTTGCACCTGCCAGATGATGAAAGCATGACAACCATTCTTCTAGATTTGCTCCTGGTTTTTATTTTTATTTTTTTATTTCAGACAGTGTCAAGGCTGACCTTGATCTAGACTCCTTCCACCCCAATCTCCTCAGTGCTAGAGTTGTGGGTATACACTACCATGTCCAATCAAACCTTCGGCTGCATCCCCTTTCAAAATCTTCTCTGAACGAGAAACTTAGGTTTACAAGGACTTTAGGTCAGAATAAATAAAATAACAAGATTTCTCCTTGTTTGTGGCAATATTTACTTTTAGTCTCTTTACATATCTATCCGTACTTCTGGTTTAGCCTCCAGTTTAATTCAGGGACAGAAGTTAGTCTAATATTTAACATCCATAGTTTGAGAAATTTTTTTATATTTGCATATTTCTGGTATGTGTATATGAAGATCAAGACACCTGTTATGGCATGATACTAGTCTCATTTGTATACCCTGCTAATTTCACACATCAAGTGTTCCAGACCACAAAACAAAGTCTGAAAATCAGGTCCCTCATAAAGCCATCCTTATTGTCTGCTCCACTGACAGTTCCACCTAGAAAACAATATCCTGTGAGCCTTCTCTATCCCAAAAGATTACCTGTCAGTCTAACTCAGAACACTTCTTATTTGCTCTAGGTGAGAAAAGGAGGAGGGGTTATAGGAAGAACATATTACATCCTAAACTTATTATTTATTCTGACAGTCTTTGTTGATTAATAAATATGATTTCATTTTATATGCATTCATTCATGATATACATATGATTTCATAAGTGTTAATTCCATATTAAATAATTATTATTTTATGTAGTAACACATTTTATGTACTTTATTTTAAAATTTTATGTACTATATAATAGATGTGGAAAACCTACTTTGCATTAATTTTCCAACTAATAAAAGATTTTACCCAATAAATAAAAAGTTAACAGTAAGATACTATATAAAACTGGAACTGACTTCTTGCTAAAAAAATGAATATAGTGACTCATGAACAAATGTCCAATCCAGTGAACTATTATATCTATTTTAAAGATTGCATGTATGTAACTGCAGATGAGGCTAACATTAGCAGACAAAAATAAGTGCAATAAAATCAAATCTTTTGAAAATACAAAAAGAAAAGAATGAGATTAATATATGTGACACACTCCCAATTGTCTTTCTTATTAGCAAGTGTAGCAAGTATTAAAGGTTAAGCGTGATGTATGACACCTGTTACTGCCTCCTTTTAGCTTACTTTCAACATAACTTTGTCAGATTGTTTTTGAATATGCAAATCTCTTCAAATAGAAACTGTTTTCCGGAGCATCATTCACTATCCATTACATATTTTTAGTACATATTTTGTTCACCTACTTATGAAATTTCTCTCAGTAATTGACAGAGTTTTCTAAATATGTTGCAAAAGTATTTATAGATGTACCACATGTATTTGATTTTCATATTATTATGCTTTTGTCATAAACATATAGTTATACAATTAAAACAAAAGCTTTAGCATCAGTAATGTAATTATTTGAATGTACTACAGTAAATAATTAAAACTTACTGTTCCTACATATCTGAGTAGATTCTGGCCCTTTCAAATGATGTTATCTAGACTTGAATGTAGAGTTGAGGAGTTGATCTGTTTAAGTAGAAAATTATCAAAAAGATAGGGTCTATAAACAAGGGTCAAAAGATCAAATTTGGAAGGGTCAAAAGGTAGGAATCACATGGAAAGGAAGGACAACTTATTTTAAGCCAGAGTCCATAACATATGTATCTATGGCTGCTAATGACACTTAGAAGAGAGAGGATTGTTAAGACATCAATTATTTAAATAAAAATGGAGCCATATTTTTGTATTTCTCTTTTGCTAGAAAAGTGGAGAAATTTATTTATTCAGCATCTTCAGAAATCTACAACAAGGCACATCATGTTGAGCAACGCTTTGCTGTGGTCTCTTCAGATAAGTCTCCTGGGGATCAGTCTTGGTGGGAACGTTCTCATCTGGCCAATGGAAGGCAGTCACTGGCTAAATATTAAGATAATAATAGACGAACTCATAAGAAAAGAGCACAATGTTACTGTCCTTGTGGCTTCCGGTGCACTTTTCATCACACCGTCGATGAGCCCATCTCTGACATTCGAAATATATCCAGTGCCCTTTGGCAAGGAAAGAGTAGAAAATCTGATCAAGGATTTTGTTTTGACATGGCTGGAAAACAGGCCATCTCCTTCAACTATCTGGAAGTTCTACAACGAGATGGCCAAAGTCATTCAGGAGTTCCACACCGTGTCCAGAGGGCTCTGTGATGGCGTTCTTAAAAATGAAAAGCTGATGGCAAAGCTGGAGAAAGGAAAGTTTGAAGTTCTGTTATCAGACCCAGTATTTCCTTGTGGTGATATTGTAGCTTTAAAACTGGGAATTCCATTCATCTATTCCTTGCGCTTCTCTCCCGCTTCTACAGTGGAAAAGCACTGTGGAAAGGTCCCATTCCCTCCTTCCTATGTTCCTGCAATTCTGTCAGAGCTCACAGACCAGATGTCTTTCACTGACCGAGTAAGAAACTTCATCTCCTACCGAATGCAGGACTACATGTTTGAAACTCTGTGGAAATCATGGGATTCCTATTACAGTAAAGCTTTAGGTATGTGGCCATTTTTGTTTTACCATTTGAATATAAACAAGGCTTCATTCAGTAAATTCTTCTTTAATTGTGTAAATATATAATTTTAAGTCTATATCATAGTGCACTAGTATTGTCACACGCAATAAAGAAGGAGTATTTTAAACAAACATAGGTTGTAAAACTATGGGGACCGATTTACTACTAATTTTATGGACTTAACATTTTGACCATTATATGAATAAAGTTTTTGACAAATAATTTGATTGCTAAATAAGACTAAAGCTTATTTAGAACTTACATGAGAATAAATTTTGACTTGAAATTTCAGTTTTGTGTAGATACACCTGGAAGAAATTACATTTTTCATAAGACTTGTGTTGTATAGATCATCATCTATAAACATTTTCTTACATACATATAGTCTCCTACAAGTGTTTAATGAAGACTTAATAAAGGTCAAAAGACATTTTCATTCTTTATTTGTTGTATTTGTACATAGCTAACTTAAGTGAAAACACAAAATGAAATACCTAATTATTTTACTTGAATTCCTTAAACGCAATATAATTTTTTGTGAATATTTACAACATATGATGTTATAAAGCATGTGTATTGATAGCGTCATTGTGTCTATAGTTAGTCTAAAAGTCAAATAGCCTTTGCCCCGTTCTCATTTTTTTCTGAGATTTGTTATTTATTCTTCACTAACCATGGATTTCCTAATATTCACCAGGCACCGGCTTAGATAAGAAATTGCCATATGAATGATATAAAGCTGTAGGCATTATGTTTATGAAGAAAATATCTATTAATTATGCAGGAAAATTACAGAGATAGGATAGAGGAGATAGGCTTTGCTTGAATGATCAGAAGTGAGTGATATTATGAGAAATCTTTAGATTTCATGAGGAAACCAACAGACAGCAAATAATAGTCTCCCTGAAAAACAATCATTGGACTGGAAATTGTGCCTAATTTGGGAACCAAAACTAGTTTAACATATTCTGGGTATCATGTGTGATGTACTATCAGTGTAGTTCAATATGAGAGGTGAGAGATATGAGAAAAGACGGTAGTGATGTCAGGGTTGTTAATTCAATGTGTACGCGTGTGTATGTCCGTGTGTGTGTGTGCGCACGCACACACGCGTGTGGTGGCATATGTACACATGTGTGACAGTGGGTACTTGTTCATGCCAGATGTTAAGAGGAAGATGTTGGGTTTGCTTCTCTGTCACTCTCTGTTTTATTCCTTTCAGATGGCATCTGTCACTGAATGAATACTGTCTCTAAACAGCAAGCCCCAGCAACTCTTGTATTTCACACAGTTCTGGGGTTACAGTCACATGTGGTCATAGTCATAGTTGTTTTCAAAATGAGTGCTGGAGTCTGAACTCAACTCCTCATGCTTCTCCACCAAATGCTTTTACCTACTGAACCACCTCTCCAGATCCTTGATATATATTTTAATAAGTCTCTTGTAAGATATACTAAGTATTTCAGCTTGAATTGTATAGAAGGATTAGTTTTGACAAAAAATAATGTTTTACTGAAATGGCTGGACATGCAGTGGAGGGTTTTAAGCCTTTATTATTTCCTTACTCCAGGAAATGTACTTTAAGAGCATGTGTTGGGAAGGTGGATTAAAAATGGGGGAAAGTCATGTGCAAAGAAGGTACATAATAACACAGTTAAACAGTTTGTTGACACACAGTAGGAGCCTGCAGTTGTGTGGACACAGAACAGTAATACTGTCTCTTTTCATCCACATTTCATTTGTCTTATTTCTAACAGGAATGTTTAAATAAGCAACAAAATTCATGAGTATGTAGAGTTACATTATAAATTGATAGATACTACATACCCAATTTGTATTAGCTTATTAGACATAGTTACTTAAAGCTGATGGACTCTGTGAAGACAGATAAAAGATGTAAGATTAAAGTTGTTTTAATATTTGTGATTTCAGTAAGTTATAAATGACATGGTTAACTGAGGTAGTGATTATAAAAGAAATAAAATTTGGTAGTGTGAATAATATATTTCATTTTGTATATGTGCTACTTTGTGGAAGATCTGGTAGGGTCCAATACCTAATGAGTTAAATAGAATGGTTTTTCAGAAACAAGGCAGTGGATTGATTAGAAGTTGGAATGCCATCCATATGAAAATAATATTTGTTTTCATACACTCTTTTTTCCATGCTTCCTTCTTTCCCATCACATTCAGGTTGCTTGCTGTTTTTCTGTTTTCTTACTTTTCGTATTTCTGGATTTGCCAAGAAACAAATGGTTTAAAATCAAGCAATGGGTTTACATGGTGAAAAGATGTTTGGAGGTACCTATAATACTTTCAAGATGCATAGTGATGACTATGCATTTTATAGGGTGGTAGATGCTATCAGTATTGTTTTTGTTGTCCTGATACAATATACCAGATGGAACTCTTCTCAGCGAGAATGAGACGAACAGGGAATGATTCCCACATTTGATGAGCTGTGTGTCTTGTTGCTAAGTTCTGAAGTTCGTTATCTCTTTTGGAATATCAAATTTTGGGTCTGTGCTTTCACTCTTCTTCATTAATAGAGCTGGTGAGATTCAAATTATTTCAAATCAGCGGACATCCTTATGCACAGTGGAGAAATTACAATGTCTGCCAGTACTTGTATGATCTAGCTCTACTTATTAGCTAATGAATGAAAATATTAAATGACATCAAGCAGCCTTCAAAAATGATAAACCAATGGTTCACAAGAATTTCAAAAAGAAAATAGGTTACAGGTTTCTTTGTAATAATACCTTGAACCTTGATTTCTTCCAAATATCTAATCTAAAGCAATTATAAATTTATACCTATTAATCAGGATAAATATTCACGAATGAGTTTTGGATACAAGTGGAAGGTACTGAAGTTGGATGAATATGACTAAAATCTGGAGTGCCAGTTTTAACTTTTTATTCTGTGTTAACTACAGTTATCAACTTCTCTGACGGTGTTAACCTTTGTTCCATGATTCACAAGCTGATTATTTATTTCAGCATGTTAATGACAACTTAGTCCTTCTGCTCATCAGAGAAAACAAAGATAGAGCTGATGACTCTATTGGAAGCTATGAAGATTCAGATCAGAGGACCACATTCAACAGTCAAATAAGTTCTTTAAAAAGATGGAGAGGTGAAGAAAAGGAGAGATTTCATGGAAAAATGAAGCTCTACAGTTGGTCAAATATCTTTTATGTAGTAAACAAGGTACTGAATGTGTGCAGCATCTCATCTAATACAAGAGAAGAATGTCCTAGAAGCATCTCTGGGTCTTTCTGGATTGTGTCTTCTCTATATCATAACTCCTATTGTCAACAAGCGGCCCTCGGCAATTATAATTCTCATGATGACTATGCTACTTCTTTTCCCAGGATGGAGTTTCAGAATCATCCCCAGGATGGAGTTTCAGAATCACAAAGCCCATTGTTCTTTGCTTTTAAGTTAGTGCTGATTATAGAACCACACTCTTCTAGATTCAGGGCAGCAGAGACTAATCTTACTTAACAATTTGTTCATAAGAAAATAATGAGGGTTTATGCAGATGTTCTTACATGTTATCTAGATATACAGCATCATGTTACTAATTGAATTATCCTCTTCTGACTCAGAATGCCTATATAAATTTGTTTTTTGCCGAGGCATAGTAGTCTGATGATCTGAGGGATATGAACACTCCTTTTTAAAAGATCAGGTAAGAATAAAAAGTACTGACATGCTGGAGTAAATAATTCATTTTAGTGCAATATATAGAACAGTAACGAGAATGATCGGGCAATGAGTTTGGATTTCCTTCTACAGGGTCATGTGAATTTATCATCTGCTTCCCATCCCCCTGTTCTAATGTAAGTTTTTGTAATGGCTCCAAAGATATTCGGGTCTCAAATTGTCACAGCTGAGAAAATAAGTAAGCCAAATTTCCCAGAGATTATTTCTCTCTGGGAGAATGTAATGAGAACCACAGAGTGGGTTTTTAATCTCGGATAATTACCAGGAATTGGATCTTACAATGTCAAAATTACACATTTTTCCAAGTCATGACCATTGTATTAAAACTCATGAATCTGTAGTAATAGTAGCTAGCAATGATTAACTTCTCTAGTTCCTAGGTGCTGTAGTACAAGTTTCATATATATTTTGTCACATATATTTTTAACTAACTTATTCCACATTATACAAGGAAAAATTATTATTACAGATGAAGGTATTGAAGTTTCAAAATATCAGGCAGGTTAAAGTAAAATTATATGCTAATTGCTTAAAGATAGTGTTCAAATTAAAGTCTCCCATGTTTTCTTACTTTTAGACTTTTGTTCTAATTTGTTTTTGACAACTTATACACTATTACTGCATCTATATCACCCCCACCTCTACTGTACCTTTCAACTCCTCCTGATTTCCCCTCTCCTTCCCAGTCATGATCTTTGTCAATTATTATTGTTATATGTATATGCACATATATGTGTTTAAAGATGTATAAGGTTGACCGAGTCCATTTAACATTGCTTATATGTGTGTATGTCCAGAGCTCATTACATAGGATTTGCAAACCAAGGTAGGGGCTCCTCACTGAAGAAAACTAGTTCTCTCTCTCCTGGGAGTTGTTAGCCCCTTGTAGCTCTTCATCTAAGCATGGGACCATATTGAATTTTCCCTGCCTGTATTGGCATATCAACTGATGTCATTATTCTGTTCTTGTTAGGCAACCATATCGTTAAGATCTCATGGGTGCATTTTCCCCATTGTGTCTAGGGGACAATGTCTATCAGCAGGTGTCCTAGATCCCCTGTTCTTACAACCTTCCCACCCCCTCTTCTTTGATTTTCACTGAGGCTTAGCTGTAGAGTATATTACAGTTGTATCAGATGAGGTTGGACTATCTCAACATAATAAACCCATGGACAACATCATCCTAAATGGAGAACAACACAAAACAATACCCACTAAAATCAGTGTAGATAAAGGCCTGTCCACTATCCCTGCTTCATTTCAATGTTGTGCTTGAAGCTCTAGCTAGAGCAATAAGACAAAGATAGGAAACTAAAGGACTATGAATAGGAAAACAAGCCAAGTTGTCCCTATTTACAGTTGATATTGTAAGAGATCCCCAAAATTCCACCAGGAAACATAAAAATGATCAATAGTTTCAGCATAAAAAGTAAGTAGCCTTATAAAAATAAGTAGCCTTATATAGTATGTAGTATATATCAATAACAAACATGCTGAGAAAGAAATCATGGAAAACTACCATTCATAGTAGCTTTAAAAATAGATCAAAGAAACTTGACTTAGGAGCTGAAAGAACTCAGAAATGAAAAATGTGAGTATCTGAAGGAAGAGATTGAGGAAGACACAAGAAGATGAAAAGATTCTCCATGCTCATGGATCAGTAGAATTAATATTGTGAAAAAGACCATGCTACCAAGAGCAATTTACAGATTCAATGCAATCCTAATCAAAATCCCCATGACATTCTTCTCAGAAATAGAAAAAAAACTGAACTAAACTAAAGGAAACTAAAACTCCTATGAAATCACAAAAGACCCCGAATGGCTAAAATAATCCTAAACAAAAGAACCATACTGAGGCATTACTATACCAGACTCCAGAACTTTTTCTTCCCATTTAAATTTAAGATACAAATTAATCAGTTATTTAACATAGCTTTATTTGAACATTCTTAGATATTTTCCTTTCATTTTTTTAAAAATTAAAATTCTGTCTTTTGCCTATTCTTAATTTGCTGCATGAACTTTAATTACCTGTGTTGTTAACATGTCATTACTATTCCTTACGGAATAGCTCTCTGTGGCTCTCTGAGGTCTGAGGTCTGTTGTCTGGGATATTTTTTCTAGCTCTAAGAGAAGTCTGTAAACAGTCTCTAGCTGAAAATAAGAAAAAGGGCCTGCACATTTCAAATATGATTGTTTAAACTTAAAACAGGTAAATTTTATATTTATTTTATAATATTTTCTAAAACACCACCAATTTTTTTAATATTTTAAAGAGAAAATAATATAAATATTGCATAACAGTGGAATATATAAATTCTAATATGTGTTGTTATAAGTTTTATGCTCTGACCACTACAAAACAAGCAGGAATTTGAAGGAGCATCTTTTATATATTTAGGATACTATAATATATTATATAATTATATAATATAGTATTACATATGAAAATTAACTGAGAAATTTGAAATAGGAACAAACTATTTTAATTAAATGCTGTATTCAGATGTTTATTTGAACCAGGTACTCATTATTCATGGAGACTAAATGATTAATGTAAAATAAAGTATTAGAAATTAATAAGTAATTTTATCTAGCCAAGTGTCACTTTCATTATTAAATTATTAAATCAGACAGATTTTTATATGAGTTCTTTTTTTCCATTTATGGAAATTTAACTCCATAAGATAATACCTAAAACATCTGCAAATAAAATGCACTTGTGTGTTTTGAATTTGCAATTATGAAATATTTTGGTAGCATATAAAACTAGGGAACAAAATACATCAGATGCTTAAAGCAATGCTCATGACAATAAACTTCTTTACCACCAAGTATGATTTTTAAACAGAAATACATGCATCTGCTGTTAACTAAATGCATCATTTCTTTATCACAGAGTAATAAAGTTATTTTACTGTCCAGAAAGGATCCTTTAAAAGTAAACAACTGACTGAAAATTTCCTATTTTAAACTCCCAAGTAATTTAGTGGTGCTGCCACTGACCTTCTTTATGGCCATCAACATGAGATATTTCATACTATCCTCTGGCTTCTGTGCTTCATAACTGAATTGGCTGCAAAGTACTACAGCAATCTCCAAATTGAAGCTCTCTCCTCAGAAATTAAAAAAGTGACAATTCTGACAGCACACCTTTCTCAAGTTTCTCTTTCTCCCTCTTTTTGCTCCTTTAGTTACTGAAGGACTTGGAACTTCAGGATTCAAGAGTAACTGATTGTGAAGTAAAGCTGCTTAATGTCCGTTCTTTAACTCTGCTTTTTATCCTCCTGATCATCTTATTTGTTCTCATGGCTCTGTTTAATGGCATCATGGTGATTCTAACATTCCCTCATTATGTAATTGCCTTTGCTGTCTTCGGATTCACTCAGAATTTCAAGAGGTACCTCTAAACCCTTGTTCACCCATGTGAGAAGCTAGATCACTAGTTCAATCATCAGACTCTTTAATCTGCTAACTTTGGGAAAATTTATAGAACTATTAAAATATTATATCATTGCTCTGAGGGAAGCAGTCTTCGTGGTAGCTCTGCAGAGATTGCTAACTTACAAAGCAATCTAACAAATTAGTTCATCAGTTGTCTTTCATTTACACCCAAGAAAGGTGAGGCTGAGAGAATCCAGACAATTCTCCAGCATCTCAAACCTTCAAAGGATAGAATGTTTTTGGTTGGGGCTTACTGTGCTCCTGGTTTCCTCTTGTTTAGTCTCCTATATAGATCATGTAAAACAGACCCTATTTCAACAGCCTTCAAGAAACTGTGTTTTGAAATGTTTTAAATGGTGCCTTTTGCAGGAAAAAGAGAATTGCCTGTAACAAGGAGGTGGGAAGCAATGATAAATTATCAGAGAAAAAGGGCATCCTCTACACAATGTTTACTAATTTACTCCACTACCCAATTGATCTAGAACTTCTAAAAGTAGTTGTTGGAGGAAATATCCAGTAAATGGAAAATTTTCAGCTTTATTCCTAAATGTGAATAATAATGCTGATTCAGCAGTGAGTCAAATAAAGTTATGAATAGACTCCAAGTTGGGTAAATTTGTCATATTAGTTTTAGGACTCAATTACAGTTCTCAATGAATTGAAGGACATACAATGTTGGAGGGTCTAATAAGACAACATATACAGAAATGACTTATAAGTGGATCCTTCATCACAGAACACACAGACACATATTTCATAGCTTCTTTTCATTACACTTTGACTGAATTTCTTTTCTACCCACAATATAATCGTGTTGATGCATATTTAGTTCTATTATATAAGTTCCTTCTTAACTTATATAACAATTGGCCTATGAATGGGTGTAACTGGACTATCATATTCAATATTATTTTACCTGAATTCTACCTAAATACATTGAATTTTTCTTTTTATCTTAAAAGAATCACAGTAGACAGTTTTCCACAGTGGATTCCACCATGATTAAGAAGTTTTCCCAGTTGCTTGTTTTTCATTTGGCTTTGAATGAAATTGTCCTCAGCGGGAATGTGCTAATTTGGCCTACAGACGGCAGCCATTGGTTAAATATTAAAATCCTTCTGGAAGAGTTGATTCAAAGAAATCACAGTGTGACTGTACTGGCTTCATCAGAAACTCTATTTATCAACTCCAGTCCTGATGCCTTTGTGCATTTTGAAGAGATTCCGGTTTCCTACACGAAAAGCAACATAGATGAATTAATTGAGCATATGATAGCCCTGTGGCTAGACCACAGGCCGACACCTCTCACCATGTGGACTTTCTACAAAGAGCTAGGAAAGCTCCTTGAGACTTTCTATCAAATTAATATTGAGATCTGTGATGGTGTATTAAACAATCCCACACTAATGGCAAAACTTCAGGACCACGACTTCAATGTGTTAATAGCCGACCCAGTAACAATCTGTGGCGACCTGGTGGCTCTGAAACTGGGAATTCCGTTTGTGTATACATTGCGCTTCTCTCCAGCCTTTACAGTGGAGAGACACTGTGGGAAAATCCCCGCACCGACCTCTTACGTACCTGCAGCCTTGTCAGAGCTCACTGACCAGATGTCCTTCGGTGAAAGGGTTAAGAACACCATATCTTATTCTCTGCAAGACTATATATTTCAGTCCTACTGGGGAAGATGGAATTCATACTATAGCAGAGTTCTAGGTGAGTCTGGACATCCTCCTGTTGATGAACCCGGGTGCCTTCATTCTTACCCATTGAGCTAAAGTTATCCACTCCGATGGATGAGTCACAAAGGAGTGAATGTACTTGGTCTATCTCCACAAGTCCTTAATTACTGTTTTTGTTTAAGAAAATTCTTCAAAAAATGTTGTGGTCATATTAATTTGTTTGAAGTTATCATTCACTTGAAAGAAAAATGTTCTTATTTAACCGGTAGCTTTACAATGTTTAAAGAAAAGCTTCAAGAATCAATAAAATCCCCTTACTAAGGTAAATTATGACATAAGCACACAAACAAAATGGAAAATATTATGATAATACATGATCCTCTGTTCTTCAGCTTTTCTTTATCTTCAAAAAAAATCATTAGGAAACATAAAAGAGTAATGTTTCTTGGAACATTACCTTGGAAAACCCACATTTATAGCCTAGCCTGCTGTCCCCTATTCATCCTAGATATCTCAGGAGGGCTACCCATCTCTCATCATGATGCTTCTGTATCTCTTGTGTATCTAAAGCCTTTTGGCTTTAAGGTTTCCTTATGTGAATCAATAAAATAAAATAATGTCATCTGAGAATCTCACATCTGGATGGTTGTTTATATTACTGCTCTTTCTGATCCTCATGAGACTTCCTCCCATATATTTTTTTTTCCTTCCTGAATGGCTTTCCTCCAGATATGTTAGTACTCCAGGGGATTAATTAGTTCACAGATTAACACTGAATGCTGCCAATGGCATTTGCTTTCAGAAGTTAGGTGCAAAACATTCTCCTCTTACATGCTTTTCACTCTTTTCTACCCTATCTATCCTTTTCTTTTTTCCCCCTTTATTTCCTGTTTTCTTTATGTAAAGAAATATTTACTGAACATAAAATAGGTGCTAAATAATTCCGTACATATAAGAAATATGATAAGTTTAAAATTTACATTCTGAGTTAAGAATATATTATATATAATATCATATATAACTATAACATATATTTATATAGGTTTAATATATATTAACCTGTGATATGTGCTATGTAGTAGAATAAGAAAAGAATTGCTTTTGAGTGAAACTGAAATTGAAATTGTACTTATATAGAGGGATCATTGTGGGTATCACAAGTAAGAGTGACATCCAAGGATGCTGAGTGCTTTTACCTGTGTCCTAAGTATTTCAGGCTTAAAAGTCATTATTGGCCACAGGATGCTACAAGTCCTGAAATAATGAAATTCTATTTGACTTTAACTCTTCCTGTGACAGCTAACATCATTTATGTTTTCCCTTTTTGTGTTGGATGTTCTTTAACCAAATTTCCACAGTAATCTTTTTACCTTCTTCATAAAATCTCATAGACGAAAGATATTCTACATGTCATGCATTTAAGGTAAAATATAAAAACTAATTAAAAATTTCCCATGATCTTTGGAGGTCTGGTAACTAGAAACTGGTAAGTTAAAATGGTTCGTTTTTATATTCTGTGCAATGTAATTTAGAATTCTTTTGGAGGTATTTTAATTTATGCCTCAAAATCACTTCATTAGATTTTTTTTTCATTTTTAAGTTATAGGTATTGTGTGTGTCTGTGTATGGGTATATGGAAGTGTGTGTGTGTGTGTGTGTGTGTGTGTGTGTGTGTGTGTGTGTGTATGTGTGTGTGTTCCCGTGTAGGCTAGAGGGGTAGTGTGCTCCTGGGTTTGGAGTTACATATGACTGTGAGCTACCTGGCATAGATACTGGTAACTGAACTTGGGTGTTCTGAAAGAACTTTATACATTATCAAATGCCAAGCCATCTCTCAAGTTCCTCATGAGGATCTATACCTAAAAATTAATAAATAAATATCTGCAAAACAAGTGTAACACCATAGCTCAGTAGGTAAAATATTTGCCTTGCAAGCATAAAAACTTGAGTTCAATACCCAGAACATATATTTAAAACAAAACAAACAACAATGATGACAAATAAACAAAACCAGCAAGACATGGTTGTACATACTTGCAATATCAGCTCCCTGGAGGGTTGCTGGTCACCGAGCATACTCCACTGGGCAAGTTACTCAGAGATCCCAGCTCAACAACAACAACAACAAAAAGTAAATAGCAGCTGAGAAATGACACCCGAGGTTGATGTCATGTGTACAGACACAGACAGACACAGGCAGAGGTAGTATATGATCTCATATGTACATACAGAGGTGCGTGCAGAAGCAATGGTGACCTCATATGTAAATACACAGAGATGCATGCAGAGGCAGAGGATGACTGCAAGGAAAAGCACCTTTTGGATGTGGCAGGGCACCTACACACATGAGCTCACTCCAATTGCAGCATTATGGACAAACCTATGCAAGCCAAAGCTGTACCAAAGCTGAGTTGGTGACAGGTGCTGGTCATGAAACCCCAACCATAACTCTGCAGCTGTTGGCCATGGTTGTCTGGTAGGAAAGGGAGAGAGTTTCTCTGACAGTGTAGTAACTCTACATGCTCCAATGGAAGAGCATACATTTAAGAATATTAAGACAGCACAAATTTATCTTGAAGGATTTAAAACAAAACGAACAAAAAGTCAGGTGAGTATGGAAGAGGGTCATTCTGCAAAGAGTTGGGTAAGGGGTGAAAATGATCAAGCCAAGTTGTACACAACTCTCAAAGAACAAACACACGGGGTATGAGGAGGTTCACAGCGGAGCCCAAGGTGGTTAACTGTGAGTATTTATACCTTTGGATGTAGTAAACTGGTAAGTTCTGGTCTTCCTTGAATAACTAGATGTTTTATTGACAAACATTATGGGGTTAGTTGAAAATAATTTAAAACTTATCAGTTTCTAAAACTCTATTGCCCTGTGTAGTAAGACTTATGTTAAAAAGACAAAAACTGCAAAGTATGTGGCCTCTGGTATGTCTAAGTCCTTCCTCTTAAAGTAAGCCATAACAGTAGTATAATGCCCATGAAAACCTTTGTAAATAAAAATTTCCCAACTTCTTACTTTACAGGATGACTTACAAATCCTACCATTTGAGAAACTGTTTGCGAAATACTTAAGTCCATTGTTTTCCTCATGTTACCAAACTTCCTTTTTCAGTTTTTGTGTGTGTACCTGTGCCATGGTGTGCAGGTGGAGGTTGTCAAACAACTGTTTGGGTCGGGTATTAGTTTTCTCCCTCTGCCCAGTGAGTCCTGGGGATTGAATTCATGTCTGTAACCTTGGTGGCAAGTGCTTTTTACCCACTGAACCATCTCACTAAACTTCTCTGAACATGAAATGTTTTAAATAGTACAATGTCCAAAACTGGAAATTGCAATGACTTCTCTTAGCAATTATGTAGTTTTTACAGTGATAGAAATACTCGGTGTGAATAAACTGATATTGAAAGAAGATAAGTTCATTATTTCATATTATTATTCTGAACATAAGAGATTTCATAAAGTGTTCATTTCCTACAGAATTTCCATTATAATGTTACCCTTCTATTCTTTAGGGGGAAAGCAGAGTAGAAAAGCTGGACTGTGGTTAGAAATGACACATATGTTTTAAGGGGACAGAGATGAGCACAAGCACTCATCCAAGTGAACTCATGCAAAAGCATGTATTCCATATCAGCAGGACTGTAAATCTTGTGAGTGAAGTGGCTAATCACTGTTATACATCTAACAGCCAATGGAACAGGAGTATCAGGAATATGACAATCATTATCATTCATTTCCAGGAGTGCATGTAGCAATATTTTTGCTTACTTTTGCTCCTTACCTTCCAGAATGACTGCTCTCTCACCTTTACATGCATTTCAGTCATGATGCTACTGTGTTTTGATGTAGCCAGAAGCTCCTTACCCCAAAACCTGTGTGGCTTCCCAAAGTCAGATTTCAGCCTCCCCAAGTGAGCTAACTAAACTGATTCACTTCATATATTACTAAGCCAAATGAATTTTGTCATGGCAACAGATTACAAAGCAAAGCATAAGTTTAATAAACAAAGGTTTCTACTTTTGGTAAGAAATCAATTCATCCCTTAAATCTTATTATCAAAATATTTATCTTGTCCTTCAGTCACACCTTTAAATTCTTTGTGCATTGTCTGCATTTTCTGGGACTGGTAATTAGTTTATTCAGGTAGACACTGTTAACTAACCATTAGACATGTTTATTACCTTAAAACTACTTCTACAAATGAAAATAATCACAATGGGGCTGATGAGATTGCTTAGTCCATGATGGGCTAGCGTAAAGCATGATTGATACTGATCCTCAGAATCCACATGAAAATACAGGACACCGTAGCACACACTTCTAATACCAGAGCTCTAGAGAAAAGACAGTTGGATCCATGGAGCAAGGTAGAACTCAAAAGCAATTTAAATGTCTATTGGTAAATCATAGGCAAAGAAAATTATGGTTTATGTCTCAGGTAAAATATCCATCATATTTAAAAGGGAAATTCTGTTATTGTAATTCATCCAGTGAAATTGGAGCTTGTTATAGTTTGTGTAACAGGCTTCACACAGAAGGACAATATTATAAAATACCATGTATGGTTAAATACAAAGTAGTCAAGATTACAGAGGAATAATGAGAAGTAATGATTTCTGGGAGCTAGACATAGATAGGAATTGCAAGGTATTGGGTAAAAGTACAAAGGTCCAATTATGAAAGTGAGTGAGTCCTTGAGATGTACATACTACAGTGTAGTTGTCAATTGTAATGTATTATATACCATAACATTTTGTTAAGCACACATATCTTAAGGCTTCCTTTCATATAGAAAATGGTAATGTGATAAAATTCACAAATAATAAAGGCAAGAGGAAACTTTCAGAAGTAGTGAATATATTCTGACTTAGATTACTATGATGATTGCATGGCTTCAAACCCATCCAACTGAATATGCATAGGAATCCTTTTGCACATTTTCACAATAAATAAGTGTTAAAGCTTAGAGTAAATTTTATCAAATGTATTTTAACCATTATGAGATATAATAGTAGTGCTCGATATACTTTCTTTATGCCTAGTAGCGTTGTTTATGAAGTTATATTTTATATGAAGTGCTCCTTCTAATCTCAAGTTGATTTCAGTGAGATACAGATATTTCATATTTTTCAACATTACTGGTTTTATTTATTCAATTTGGGTAGACGTTTATATCCATAAGTGGTTATAGGATTTGAGTATGTAGAATATTAAGTATTTTAGGCTTACCTCTCCTTTTGTAGCTAAAGTTCTATACCTGTTAGAGATGTTTCTTTCTTTTCAGCCGGGTGAAAAAACAATCAGATTCATTATTTATAACTCTGTCAGAAAAAAAATGTATACGAGAAAGCACATTTGTGTAGTACTTTCTTTGTGAAAGATTTTGATCATTGCTTCAATGTTCATAAATTTTATAATAAATGTACTCTAGTCAGCAAATGTGTATTTTACAAGTCTATTTGTTCACTAGGATTGAAGGAGTAAATATGTATCACCTTGTAGTGATAGAAGTTTCTCACTACTGAAGAAAATATTTAGACATGAGGAGAGGATAGGCATATTTATGTGTGCACTCAACCATTGCCTTGTCCTGCAAAGATTTCCTAAAAGCCATGAGAAATGAAAACGCCCACTATGAATACTTGACTTTTAGAGTCTATCCCCTAATAAAGTGAACCTCTGGTGTATGAAGAAATATTCATTTTAAGGCTTAAGCTCTGAAAGTAGAAGGTGAGTCTAAAACATCTTTTGGAATTTAGCAATGAGGGGAACAAGATCAAACAAAGGAGAAACCAATGTGAAAAAATAAAAATTTGATTATCAACTTAAGTAATTATAATAATTGAATAGAATGCAAAATGAGGTAAATTAATAGAAATAGGCACTAATAATTGAATAAATAAGCTTCCACTAAATTTCAATTAATAAATATAACAGCAATGACAAAAATTAAATTTATTTTTATTTATTTGATGTGAAACTGTATTACCAGCATTTAATATTAGCCAATTCATATTTAATATCAACCAATAGGCATATATATTTAAATGGTCTAATTTCATGAGCAAAGGGTCTATAGATGCTATACAGAGACAACAACTGACAGATTTCTCTCCTTTTATGTGCTTTTATAATTCTGGAAGTTACTGTTTGACTTGCTTCATATTTAAATTACCACTTCAATTGAATAAACACTCACAGAGCAGGGTGAGGAGACACAGTAGTGATTTCTCAGAAATGGACCCCAACAATTTCTCTGGCTGTGGCTCAGCTGTGGCTCAGCTGTGGCTCTGCCATGCTGATCACGGTTTCTGTGACAAGGTCCTGGAGTAAACCTAGGATATAAGCCATTGGCTCAACCTTAAAGCCTCTTCTCAAGGAGCTCATGGAGAGTAGGTAATGGTGACAGTTCTGACTTATCAGAATATCTTCCCAGATCACAACACATCAGATGTTCTGCACTGAACTGCGAAAGAACCCCTGTGCCTTGTGAGAGCGAGACCACTGAGAATTCGCTACATAATCTTATAGAACTAGCTGTGAATGCGATGCCAACACTGCCACACTGGCAAGCAGGAGGGCAAAGGCAACGTATCACTCTTCTAGCAACTGGGAAGTATGAAGTTCTCACCAGACTGCTTTGTGATACCGAGAAATGTAATAGATGTTATCAAAATCTATAAAAGTCACAAGTGAACATCAGTTTTATAGAAAATGCTTTTTTATCACAATATTTTAATTCTTTATTTTGTCAAGTTGGTATATTGTGAGTATTGATTTTTACATGGTGGACTGTAAATGGAGGTTTTTCTCTGTCCTGCAATTGCTTCCAAATAATCATTCAGAGGCTTATATTAATTATAAATGTTTGGCCATTGGCTTAGGCTTATTATTAACTAGCTCTTACATTTAAATTAACCCATATTTCTTATCTATGCTTTGCCATGTGGTTATTGGCTTGTTACCTCATTTTCTATATGTCTTGCTTCCTGGTCACCTGACTGGCATCTCCCTGACTCTGCACTTCCTCTTCCCAGAATTCTTCTAGTCTGGTTTTTACACTCAATCTCTTCCTGCCCAACTACCAGTCAGTCAGCTTTATCATTAACAATGAGCATAACCCACAGCAGTAAACTATTTTTTATATATCTGGATAGGTTCAACTTAGCATAGCTTATGACTTTTAGAAATTTATTTTTTCTTATTTTTTGTGAAGAATATATTATTTTATCATTTCCACACTTCCCCCTTTCCCTTAAATCCTTCCATATGTGCCCTTCTAATCTCTTTCAAAATCATGGTCTATCTTTCATTAATTATAACATATATATATGTATATGTTTGTGCCTATTATATTCCTAAATATGTAAATACAACCTGCACAGCCTGTAAATGTTACTTGAATATGTTTCAGACAGCTTGGTAGAGAATAACCCATTGTTACACACCTCCCTGGGGAAGACTATTTCTACTACTATCAGCATGACCAATAGTCCTTTGTGTAGGCTTGAGGCCTACAGGTCTTTTCCCTGTCCACTTTGGAATGTCTATTGTTGTCCTTGTCCAGCTCACGTCTGAGCACTCTTGTTGGTGATATGTATGGTGCAGAAGCTGACATTGCTAGGAATTGCAATTTCACAGCAAACTCCCCAATCCCTTGGTTCTTACAATCTTTCTGACTCAGTACATTTAAAGTCTAAGTTAAGAAATTATTTGTCAACAAGTGTAAATATTTGTTCAAATTTTCTTTGCTTTCCAGGAGCTTCATATTTATAACTGTGAATCACTGCTTTGGGTATATGTGTGCATGTGTGTGACATCATGTGTTGGTGTGTGTGGAGCCTAGAGAGCATCTGCTGGCTTCTCTTATTCCTCTACCTTAATTATTATGATAAGGTCTCGCTGAGCTTCAATCCCAATTTGGCTAGTCTGACTATCAAATGAATTCCAGGTACTCATTTCTCTCTACATCCCCAGAACTGAGATTGCAGGCATGGACTTCTAACAGCTTTTTTATAGATTGCTAAGAATTCAAGCTCAGGGATTCTTGCTACAGGACAAATATGTTACCAACTGTGTCATCTCCAAGATCCATGTATGGCTGCTTTAACAGAGAATTCACTAACTATTGCAATTTTTTGTTAAATCTATGTATATAAAATTCACCTACTCAACTTTTTGTAAAGGCTGGAAGAAAACACGTTACATAAAAGGAGCAAGGAATATAAACACTTGGGTGGGGATGATGTGAGATGGTTTTAATGCACTGCCTGGAAACTCTAAGCTTGGTGTTCTTGATTACTGATTCTTTGCTACCTAACTATGTCATTAGGCTATGTGAATTCATATATGTCTCAAAACAACACTAAATCATGACCATTAAAAATGATATCTACCCTTCCTGCACAGATCAATGGGTTTATGTAAAAAGATTTTCATTGAGTGTCTCTTTTCTCATTTGCAGCTCATGTTTTCTTCATGTAGAATTGGCTAGTATTAGTGTTTTAACACAGTTACCATCTCTAAATAGCTCTTGAAAGTAGTATTTAATATTTTCCTAGTTACATTATTTTTTTCCTTAATGGTAAGTGTAAAGAGAGATATTGGAGGGAGGGGGTGGGTTGGAGGGGAAACTGGGGGGCGGAGCAGGAGGAGGGATGAGAGGGAGATCTGTGGTTGGTATGTAAAATGAATAAAAAATTCTTAATAAAGAAAAAAAGATATTGCTCATCCCTATATTTGTATCTCCCATCTCAAAGCATCTTGTATTAAGAGAGAATTAATCAGGGCTTTCTGACTGAGAAAATAATGACAAATCATTTGCAGAATGGAATCTTCTAACATAATGCTGAAACCCAGAATACAACACTGTGTATAATAGAAATTTGTTCCTAGCTAGAGACTGGAGAACAATTGAAAGGTGGCAAGTAGTTTACAGGATATAAATAATCTATCTTCTTCCACTTATTAGAGAAAAGAAATCATTGTGGAATTCATCAGTAGCTGCACCTGTACTTAAATTTTTATTGCATTATTGTTAGGAGATGGTACTTGCCTATTATCTTTCTTTCACTATCCCTCTCTTTTTTAGACTCTCCTCTTTTTTAAAATATAGCCATGATAAGCATCCTAGGCAACCAACAGTTTATAAGAAAATGTGTGTTACCCTTTTACTTGGCAAACCTGAGTACTGATTTCCTCCATGCAATATTATGTGTACTCTCTAGGACGACCCACAACATTATGTGAGACTATGGGAAAAGCTGAGATTTGGCTGATGCGAACATATTGGGATTTTGAATTTCCTCGTCCATATTTACCAAATTTTGAGTTTGTGGGAGGACTGCACTGCAAACCTGCCAAGCCTTTACCTAAGGTAGGTCTATGAAGGATAAGATCTTAGGTGTTGTATGATACAATAGTTGGTTTTTTCCTTCAAGGTTAACAGCCTTAACAACAGAAGTGTATTGCTGAGTAACTCTACTCTGACAGAAGAATGAACTGCTCTTGTCACAGTTGCTTTTCTTGAACTACAATAGATTATTTGGATTTGAGGATTTAAGCTGAAGAATGGGTCTAGGAGAGAGGTGAGGGGGTGACCTGAGAGGAGTGAAGAGAGGGAAACTGTGGTAGTGATGAATTGTATGAGAAAAGAATCTACTTTCAATAAAATTTTTAAAAAGAAACTAAACAAAAAAAAAAGAGAATAAAAGGTGTATTTAAAATGTCTGTGTTTCTATAGTGTGGATACTGCAATGGGCATGGAAAAGTCTAACTATGGATGGATCACCAGGGGGACTTCTGAAGTCTTCCTTGTGTGCCAGACAGAGCTGTGAATGGGAACACCTTCCCCAACTGTTTGATAGAGAAAGATGCCTTCATGAGAAGTCCTGATGAATTCTTTAGGATGTGATGAGTAAGAGGAGGCACATGTGGAGGGTCTGCAGAATCAGGCAGAGCTCTCAGACTTTAATGGGGTGTGTTAATAGACCTGGTGGTGACCTGTACTGTCATAGTAATGACAGGTATGAAAATGCCAGGAACTGATGATGATGATGATGATGATGATGATGATGATGATGACTGATGATGATGGCTTTAGGTTTTAATACAATCTTATTAAGGAGATAAAGGGATATTTTAGATAATTTTTAGAGAATATTTGGTTTGATCAACAAAGAGCATTTGATGCAGATTGAGACTCATCTATATCAGGTAAAAATAATAAAATGTATAGACAGATTCAAATACTATTATAGTTATATGATTATTATGTCAGGTTTTTTGTGTTTATCAGGCATGATAATAATTCTAAAAACCTGGTTCCCTGGCTTCAATTATGTTCATCCAAGTCAACAAATGTTTCATTTTATGTAGATGTAACCAACCTTCTTATTAAATAAGAAATACAGAACCAATGCAAAGAAGAAAGCCAAGAGGTCAGAGCTAAGAGCTAAAACCTTACCCTTCCTCCTGCAGTGGTCCTACCTCTCCGAACCAGAGCTATTCCTGTGTTAAAGTCTTTATATAGAGTTCCTGTCCTGCCTTCTCATTGGTTGTAAACCCAACCACATGACTGCCTAGTCACGGCCTGTCTGTATAGGCCTCCAGGTTTTCCATGATTGGTATTAAGATTAAAGGCATGTGTATCCAATAATGGCTGTATCCCTGAGCACACAGAGACTTACCCAGCTCTGCCTACCAAGTGCTGGGATTACAAGCATATGCCACCACTGCCCTGCTTTTCTATGGCTTGCTAATAGCTCTGATCCCCGGGCAACTTTATTTATTAATATACAAATAACATTTTAATACAAATAAAATATCACCATAATTTTATTTCAGTTAAACTTTGTGAATTGCATGTCAATTTAAAAAGAGAGGTGTTGAGCCGGGCGGTGGTGGCGCATGCCTTTAATCCCAGCACTTGGGAGGCAGAGGCAGGCAGATCTTTGTGAGTTTGAGGCCAGCCTGGTCTACAGAGTGAGATCCAGGAAAGGCGCAAAGCTGCACAGAGAAACCCTGTCTCGAAAAACCTAAAAAAAAAAAAAAAAAAAAAAAAAAAAAAAGAGAGGTGTTATCCCTATTTTCTGCTCCGTTCTATGGTGACTTAATGTCACATTTGTTCTTGTATATACTTTATGCATTTTTCAGAAACAGATTTCCTCATACAGTTACTATCTGGTTTTACATGGTGGGACAGACATAAAAATTTCTATGACCCTTAGTTCCATGTTTAATACCTAGAAGTGTAAGTGAACAAAATTTCACCTAATGATTCTACACATTTTTCAATAGAATGTTATGCTTGCAGGAAATTGAAGAATTTGTCCAGAGCTCAGGGGAACATGGTGTTGTGGTGTTTTCTCTGGGGTCAATGGTAAAAAATCTGACAGAAGAAAAGGCCAGTCTCATTGCCTCAGCGCTTGCCCAGATTCCTCAGAAGGTCAGTAGAATCCCTGATCCTGGAGACCAGCGCTGCTTCAGATCGACCATAAAGTGCAACCAGTAGTGGTATTTGCAGATAGAAGCTGAAACCCATCATCCAATAAACACAACCAATGCCAGCTTTCAACAATTAGTGATAGAACATATAAATGATGTTTTTAGACATATTTGTTCATTTGCCGTATTATCCAGTTACTGTGAAAAATAAAGACTTCAGTAGTCATTTTCTACATATAGGATAGAGAAGAAACATTAGGTCACTTCTAAAATCATTAAGCCTATATTGACTGCCACTGAATTTTTGAAATTTTGTTTACTAGTATGCTTTTGAAAAGAGAGTATATACCCTTTAGAAAGAAATCATGTGGCTCAGCCTGGGAGGAAGGGATTGGACCTGCCTGGACTGACTTTACCAAGTTGAACTCAATCCTCAGGGGAGTCTTTGACATGGAGGAGATGGGAATGGGGGTTGGGTTAGGGAGAAGGCAGGAGGGGCGGGGTGGGAGGGGGGAGAACAAGGGAATCCGTGGCTGATATGTAAAATTAAATTAAATTATAAAATAAAATAAAATAAAAGTCAGGTGACAATAGAAAAAAAGAAAGAAATCATGTTAAAAACTATACTCCAACTTTCTGAATCTCATTAAGATGATATGAAAATATAGGTACTTTACAAGTAAAAAAAGTCTATTATTCTTTCTAATTCAAATATTCTACAATTGTAAAAACAAAATTCAAATATTATTTTAAAAATATAATTTTTTTCATAATTTATGGCACTCAGTTAACCTTAGCATTTATCATTATAATTCTTCAACTCAAGTCTCTATTCATTTCTATTCTATGGAGTAATCTGTACTGGTTAGAGTTCATATGATTGTATAAAGGTAATATGCTGGTAAGCATCTTAAATTTGTGGCTTTCATGTTCACACTTGTCTCTTTCAGTCTTTCTCATTTAGAAAATAAAAACTTGTTCCAATACTCCAAAAGTAAGTTTCTAAAAAGTGACTTGTAGGCAAGCCCTACCTAGTTCTCCTTCAAAAAAACAAAATAAAAAAGTGGAAGAGTGATATAGGCATTGAGATAGACATAAAATTATAAGAGAGAAAGATAAAAGAGAAGAAGAGATGGAGGAAAATAAGAAAAGGAGAAGGTAGAAAGTATGAAGGGAAAAGGAAGGAGAGATGATAGTTTAAAAAAAACAGAACAAACAAAAAAACCAAATAAACAAACACTGGCCTCCAAACCAGAAGCTAAAGTCAATAACACTGGGAAGCACCACATCCAAGAGATGACAGCTTGTGCCATCAGATCACATGGAATGAGTAAATATGCTGTGCATTTGTGTTTGCTTTAATAATTTGCACCCATATTCTGATTTACTAAAACATCCCTATTTGTGCTCTAGTTTATTCCTGATGGTATTTTCAGTAATAAATATCAAAGTACTAACCTATGTTTAACTGGCCAGTAGTAGAATCTGCATTAGTTGTTCACTGTCTACTCTAACTCAGTGTCCGTAGATGTTCATATCATAGCCCCCTTCTCAAACACCACCTGAAGTATGTACACCATTGGTTCCCAATAACTCACTGCCTTAGCACAGGGTCACCATGTATTTTTACCTGTGAAATAACAGTGCTGTCTTCCACAGGTTTTGTGGAGATACAAAGGAAAGATACCAGCCACACTAGGATCCAATACTCGGCTGTTTGATTGGATTCCCCAGAATGATCTTCTTGGTAAGACTCTGAGGCCAGAAAAATATCTGTATTCAGGAAACAAGTTAAGCAATTGCTTACCATCAAGTCAATTGAAAACATCAGATAATTTTACATTTTTATTTATTACTCCAAGTTTTTCTGTGGTGGCAGTACTGGGTATCGACTCTAGGACAGCATGCATGCAAAGAAAATACAAAGCATGCAAAGCAAACACACACACAGTGCAGCCTTTCACCTCCAGGTTTAAGGTAGATATAAATCGTACAGATCCCTGTTGTCCCCGTGCACAAAAGAACATCTTAAGAATCTCATCAGTCTTGACATTTCCATCAAATGTCATACATTACCACCTCACTAATACCTTCCCAGACAATGAAAAAGGGTTAATTTCCCCTTTCTCCGGGAGCAACATTTCCTGGAGTAGCAATGTCTCAGATGCTCAACATTTTTTAGAAAATGTTGCCTTATACTGTAGCCCTTTGTCCCTTCTATTTCTGAATTTCTGCCAACTAGTTAGCCTGAAATCTGTATTCACTCCTTCCTTTGTCCCTCAAACAGGACATCCCAAAACCAGAGCTTTCATCACTCACGGCGGAACAAATGGAATCTATGAGGCCATTTACCACGGGATCCCTATGGTGGGAGTCCCCATGTTTGCTGATCAGCCGGACAACATCGCTCACATGAAGGCCAAGGGAGCAGCTGTGGAGGTGAACATGAACACAATGACAAGTGAAGATTTGCTCAGCGCTGTGAGAACAGTCATCAATGACCCATCGTAAGTGTTGAACCTTGTAAAGCCCTGTCTGACATGGTTAGGCTGTTCATCATTTTGGAATATTTCTACAATTTCATACTTTTGAATTTGGTTTAGTCTCAATAACCAGAGACAAATGAAAACACTGCTTGTTTCTTTTGCAACTACTGAGGTTATATCCTAAAAGTTAAAAATAAACCTGCTTTAAATATTCAGTCAGTGTATCTTCCAAATATAATATTATTAGCATGCATTCTCATGTAGTTTTAACTTTATGGACTTATAAATAAGAAGTTGAGCATTATAAACCATTCAGTACAGACAAAATGGAAGTGATAATGTGTTCAACAGTAGCCATGCATAAATAACTATTAACATGGTGTTTCCAAGCATTAACATTAACACTTACTTCTGAGTATTTTGTAATTGCCTAAACATTTATAATGTTTATAACATTTAAAAACTCTTGATTCTGGAACTGAATTATGGGTTAGTATGAGCTTTCATCTTTCATAAGTGTTGACCTTGCCATCTATTCAACTACACAATTACCAAGATTTTAATTGCTGATAGCTTTACTCATTTTATCAAATGTTAGAGTAGGAAAGTCTATGAATCTTTTCAGCTCAACTGCACAGAATGTTCACTAGATTTTATGCTAGCTCTTAAAACCAATTATACAAGAAAATAGAATCACACCTTCTGTCAGAAAACTCCACCTAAATACTAAAATACATGCCATTTGAAACAATATCACACAAACCCCAAGCCTTACTACTGCTGGTGTTACCTGAGATCCCAAGGATGTGCTATTTGCATTCCAGTCTCTAATTTCACAAAACAAAACTCTCATGTAAATGAGAGTGATTTTAATTATTTAGAATATTTGACAGTTTAACATTGTTGCTACATACATTGTGAAATGGTATGTGAATATGGCCATTAACTATCCTGCCTCATTTATAATAAAATTACAGTTTTTTTTGGTAATCATAAAAATGTTTTCAATCAAACATATGCAATGTTTAACCTTAAAGTCTCTGCTGAAAATCTTAACCAAAAAATTGATGTATAAATAAAAAAATCATTTACCTAAAACCCACTGGAATGAACATGTAAACTACTATATTTAACTGACTATCGATCTATACAATTGAACACAAGTAGATGTTTTTAATATAATATTTTTATTCTTTCAGAATTATATCTATATATCATATCCATCTCCTACTCCTCCCACTTCCCAGATCTGCTCCTTCACACTTCTTGTCTATTTTTTTTAATAAGCCACTGAGTTCAATTTGTGCTGTGCACATACCCATGGGTTTGGGTTTATCCACTGGAGCATTGTTGAATCACAAGGAGCCAAACTTTTAAAGAAAACTGACTCTCCCTTCCCTATCAGCCAGCACCTGCCCCGAGCTCCTCCATTATTGTGCACAAAGAACATATGTGAATAAGCCCTGCCCCCCCAACACACACACAGTGGCTTTTGAGCTCCCAACTCCATTCCCTTTTACCTAGTACTAAGGATGTCTTTGAAGCAACAGGATACCTCTTCCCAAACCACACTACTTTCCTCATCTACATGAACATAGTCTGGAACCTTACCCTGTGATCAAACCTAAGTGAAATTCATTAATTCTCCACTAGTTATTGAGAAACTACAAGAGAAAACATGTTTCCCAGATACTTAGCTTTCTACTTGATGTTTGTTTTTGTTCATTTTGTTTGTTGTTTTGAGATAGTGTCAGACCTTATATTCCTGCCTGGCCTGCCTGGCCCTGGAAACTGTTTGAGAAAAGGTTAAAATTGTTAACAAAGGCTGTTGTGATTAAAAAAAAAATCTATTAGTTAAACATGTGTCACATAATTACTTAAAAAAAACACAAAAACAAAATAAATGTCCATTTGTGCATTTTTTTTTCAAGTTATAAAGAGAATGCCATGAGACTATCAAGAATCCACCACGATCAGCCAGTGAAGCCCCTGGACAGAGCCGTCTTCTGGATTGAGTTTGTCATGCGCCACAAAGGAGCCAAGCACCTTCGTGTGGCAGCACATGACCTCACCTGGTTCCAGTACCACTCTCTGGATGTGATTGGGTTCCTGCTGGCTTGTGTGGCATCTGCTATATTCTTGCTTGCAAAAACTTGTTTGTTTGTATTTCAAAAGTTTGTTATGACAGGAAAGAAGAAAAAAAGAGACTAGATCAAGGAAAAGACAACAAAGATCTCTGGGTTTGGTGAAGAACCAAATGGAGTAGTCCCAGTACTTAGAGGCAGGCACATGGAGCTGCCAATCACCCATTATCATCCCATTTTCAAACATCACATGTCTATCCTAATCTGCAGCTAAATTCTAGGGTGCAACATAGTCACATTCTCCTGAAAGTGCCTCATCATTCCTTTGCTATTTCAATGACGGTTCTAGCATTTTCTTATCTTCCTGGCTTAGGGGCACTGTTGATTTAAATATGTTCTTGGGGACTGGAGAGATGGCTCAGTGATTAAGACCATTAGCTGTTCTTCCAGAGGTCCTGAGTTCAATTCCCAGCACCCCCAGGGTGGCTCACAACTATCAGTAATGAGATCTGGCACACATGCAGACCGAATGTCATTTAAAATATAAACAAGGTAACTGATAGCATTCTGAATCCTTGAGAAGGTACACAGGGCATATTGAATATTATTTAAGGGTCACATAACACAGGTCCTCAGGGACCACGCAAATGGAGCACTGACCACAGGGATTACTGTATTGTGAGGAGATTCATCATTTTCTTTTTAAATAAAAGCCGGCTTTTGTGATTCTCTGATGTCACAGGTACTAGAGGATGAATTCAGAACTGTGATATCACATTATCATATGAAAAGTATATAAAAATTGTTAGTGCCTTTAAATTATGATGGTTTATTTTCCTTAAAATATATATCTGTATGTTCTCCAGTGAAAGGTTCTAGACACTGTCTCCAAGAAATGAAGGGATGAACCGAGTCATCATTTTTCCCCTCCCCTGATAACCATTACCAACAATATCTGAAAGGTTACTTCTGGAAAAAGTAAAAAAAAAAAAATTAATATTGAAAAATTGTCATAATTTCTTAAACTTTAACTTATAGTGCTTTTGATAGTTCTCTGTTAATCCATTATACATAAAAATTGTATTGTTCATAATCTATAATCACTATTTATAAAGAAATGTTTCATTTTATGCAAAAATAAATACCTATATTGAGATCACCATGTTATTTCCTAGTCTCCATTTTCTTTAAATTTAAACTGAAAATTTAGCTGTAACTATAAGTATGTATTAGTTTATCAGATTTCCTGAGAATGTGACAGGCATCTAAATTAAGAAACAGGGTGCTTATGTTGACGTAGAAGAGGCCTGAATCAATGCTAGAATGTATTTACTAACAGATTTGCTGAGGAAGCATTAAATAACACAAAGTAGAATTTAGCTAAGGGAGCACTGCCTCTAAAACACCCCAAAGGCAAGTAGTGCGCTAACCAGGCCTGTTAGAGACCAGCAATATTTAGGATGCTAGGAGGCTGATGTTTGTTCATCATGATTGACCTCTAATTAAGCTCCATTCCCATAACAATAGAGACAGCCACGACTTATAACCAACAATTAGGCCTATTCTCTTATCCAAAACATGCCTCAAAGGAGCAGCTCAAGTTGGCAGGACAATGTCACAACCACCATTAAGTCCAGGTCTGACATCTAGTCCCCTGTTCTCTTATCACAGTTCTGCCAGGTGGGCAGGATGACTCAGTTAACAGCTATCAGAAAGAACAACAATGACATACTTAAGAAATAATTCACATGATATCTTTAGATTTGCACTCTCTTGTCTCTGTTTAAACCATTTAAAATATGATTTAATACATTTAAAACCCAGGGTTGGTACCTGAAAGGAACTTAAGAATGAAGGTGTTTATGGATTGCATAAGCTGTATAACAGTTAGTAAAATCTTCTATTCATATCTGGCTCCTCTTTGAACAATAGTCTGAGCGGGATGTATACTATTATTAAAGACCTTTTCCCCCCTTATTAATCTCTAAGTGTGCAGAGTGATTTATCACTGGAAGTGCACATCAATATTAATTCTAGAGCAATAAAACATGTTGAAGCCCTAGCTTTGATCAGCAGCAATGTAAATTTTGACTGATAGAAATATTATTTGTGAAATGATAATTTAAAATATAGTAAGGACTATATTTTCTTAAACAATAAAACTAATGACATCCTTTAAATTTTCACTTTAGTATTTGATGTACAAATAAGGAGATGACATCTACTGTCTCAGTTAAAGATTTTGAAATTCTTTATATTTTTTTCTTTTTTTCTTTACACATCTACAACTTGCTATGTAGACAGGATTTATTACATTGGTTTACTCAATGGAGCTGAAATAGACTGCCAGAAGTTGTCTGTAGCATGACTCTTAAAAGATCTTATTAATAAAAAGAAACCCAGAGTCAGGTATTGGGGTTAATGCTGAAAGATCAGAGAGACAGAACCAGCCACAGCTAACCTTACCTTGTCAGTTCCTCAGCTGATCTCATTTCCTCAAACTGGAAGCCTCTGTGTCCTCATCTGAATGGATCTCCGCTGAACTGCTGCTAAAAGCCTAAAAGCTTAACCAGACTCTTAGTTCCTGGATTTCATGCCTTATATACCGTTCTGCTTCCTGTCACTACTTCCTGGGATTAAAGGTGTGTGTCACCATGCCTGGCTATTTCCAGTGTGGCTTTGAACTCACAGAGATCTGGATGGATCTCTGCCTCCAGAATGCTAGGATTAAAGGTGTGTGTGCCACCATTTTCTGGCCTCTATGTCTGTCTACTGGCTGTTCTGTTCTCTGACTCCAGATAAGTTTATTAGGGTACATGATATATTGGGGAACATAATATCACCACAGTTGTCTCATACTTGAATGGCTGAGGACCAATTAGTTTCTCAGTACACAGAGGACTGGTGTCTCACTCAGCATACCCAATCTTGCACTGAAGGCCTTGAGGGTTCATGAAAGTCATTGGTCCTCAGTCCACATTGGTAATCCAGAAAGTTGATTCTAATATCAGCAAAACCATCATCATCAACATGATACATGAGCTCAGCAATGAGAGGGAAGGCCATGGGAGCAAAAACATGAATAATCTTCCTTCCTCTGTGTCCTTGTCCATCTTGGCTGCTGCCAGAATGGTACAGCCTAAAGTTAGGGTGGGCTCTCCTACAACAATTAAGACAATCAAGACTCTCCGCTTCCTGAGATGTGCCCACAGGTCAACCTGGTGTAGAGCATTCCTCAGTCAAGCTATCCTGCTCAAGAAATTCTGAGTTGTGACAAAATAACATTTAAATCCAACCATCATAGCTGGTTGTATCACCCAAACAAGAGGACTTTAAGGTGGCTTATCTCTTTCAGTATGAAATCTGAAGATGACTCCACCAAAAAGCAACTATGTGATGAAAATATGCCTTTATTCTTGTATATGTACATAACTGAAAATGCATATACATTGCGACAATATTGTGAATACTGAAAGCACATGGTAAATGTTAACAATTTTATCAAAAATGACTCACATTGGTGTATTTTGATTTTTATCCTTTTTTATTTTTTGAAAGAACTTTTCGTATTGGCTGCATGATTGCCTCCCTTTCTCTTTTTTTCAGTTGAGGTCAAACTCTGGTAAATATATATTGAGAAGTAGGGGACTGGCCATCCTAGCAGTGTGAGAAACAGGGTTTGAACACCACTGAGTATCAGGACCTCTTTTGTTCTCTGACAGTTGGACCACTCAATATCCTGCTCACTCAAGTTTTCTCCCTTTTTCTTCTCCTCTTCCCTTGCCTGTATGTTATCGGGAGTCGAGTGATGCTCCAGAAACTCTTGGGTGATGTAAACTGCATTTATCAGTGTAACTTTCTTTATCTGTAAATTACAAAACAAACAGCCGAGAAATGACTTTTGTAGCACATATTCATGCAATTATTCATATGAGGAAACTCATCTTGATAAAAGAGAAGTCAGGCCATATCAGTAGAGTTTTTGATACATAACTCTAATCATCATATAATATTTAGATGAGCACAAGAGTAGGAAGGAGCTACAACGTACACTGTTCATAAGTGGTCCAAGTTCCCTTAGACTCTTCAGAGCACTGGGTTAATTAGCTGTTAATGTTCCAAAATCTACCAACTCCAAATCAACATGTTAACACAATATGTCTTCATGATTTATCCTGACCTGGTGATGAATGGTAGGGATGTACTCCATCAGTTGGTGATAGATATAAATTGTGCCTGTTCTCAACCTGGCTTTGTCTGTTAGTTTGTTTTGTTTTCCAAGACAAGGTTTCTCTATGTAGCCTTGGCTGTCCTAGAACTCACTCTGTATACCAAACTGGCCTCAAACTGAGAGATTTGCCCGCTTCTGCCTCCAGAATGCTGGCATTAAAGATATGTGCCACCACTCCCCAGCTCAACCTGTTTTTAAAACTGAATTACCTTGAATTAATGCAAGAGAATATGGCCTTTCCTTACTGACAGACAGTAATAGTTTCCAATTGAAATAAATCATAGCAGTTCCATTACCCTATTTAAAACATAACCACTAAACTACCTGATTATAGACTAATAATAAAAACAAAATTTTTGAGGGAAATAATGAAACATACATTTTAGAGGTCCCATTCTCACTCTAAACCCTTTGGAATTTAGACCTGCATATATAAAATAAAATATAAAGCCATCATATATTTGCCTTTGAATATAAAGAAAAGCTTCATCCTTTAAGACAGTACCTTGAGGTCCTAAGGTGTGGTATCCTAAACAAAACCTTAAACATCAATCAGTAAATAATGCTTCTTTAATAGTGTAACATTAGACATTGTTATAATTCCTTTGTTATCAATATATCACCTAACTGTGTTCAATATTATGACCAACACTGTGACATTGGTGAATACTTTATGAAGATAGTTGGAAATAACTGCTTACTTGCAAACGAACAAATGCATTATCAAATATTTGGCTAGCTTACTTTAACAATGAGTGCCATATTAGGAAGCACCTGGAATGTAACTGTGGTTAACATAGTAATTGTGTACCAACTTCAGTGGCAAGACTAGCCTTAGTAAGATTAATCTGATGTTGTGGAGTTAAATATATTCTCCATTCCAACTATCATAGCTCTGTTGAACACAAATTATGCAAATTTGTGGAGGATCAAAAGAAAGAGATTCACAGCCAAAAGGCAGCTAGCTCATCTAATCTGCATTATGAAAGATACATCCCTCTACCTATGAAATACATATTATAGAAAGCAAGATCTTTGTACATTGTGCTTGTTAGCAAATTCCTCTTACCTTAGCTAGATGTACTAATTACAAATGACAAAATAAAACTTACAAAGCCTGTGTATAATGACTGGACAGTCAAGAGTCTTCTGAGAGAGAGAAAGAGAAAGAGTCCCCTAGGTGCCCTAGGCACACAGTTAGGCAATTGATAACAAGGTAAATGTAAAGAATGAGAACATGCACATTTATTGTATTGATAGTTATCTTAGATTAGAGAGAATTCAAAAGCTGGAACAAAACCCTATAGCTAAAATGAGTCAGAAAATCAGATGATTTCAGTAGATGAAATAGAACCATATTGAATAGAAAGAAATATTGAGTAAAATGTGGTTATCTCAATTGGAGATTTTCTTGTTAATGCTATCTTGAACAGATTTAGTGAAATCAGGAAGCAAACAGAGAACTGTAACATAGAAACTACAAGGAACATGTGCTTATATCTCTAATAAAATTATTTTGTAAGTGAGAAAAAAGAACAAGTGTGAAGATAATTGTACTATGTATACTTTATCAGTGCTACTGATAATTCTTAATATTTTCCCCCATTTTCCATAGCAATTACACTGTTGTTTTCTCTGCTGTTTTTTTTTTCTTCGTAGAAAGTGGAAGACTTTATCTGGAGCTCTGAAGAGCATGGTGTGGTGGTGTTTTTTTCTGGGGCAAATGGCCACCAACATGACAGCAAAAGGCAACACAATCACATCAGCCTCTGCATAGTTTCCACAAAGGGTAAAATAAAGTGTCCCCATGTGATGCCACTACTACACAGACCATTGATGTCTGTAAGGGTCTGGTTAGAGAAACTTTCTGTGTGGAAGATAATGTGTCTGTATAACTTTTAATTATTTTTGCCAGTTTAAAAAGAAAGATGAATACGACAGATGCTATAAAAGTTCAGGCTGCATTTTTGGTCTACTACAACTTTGACATTAACACTGGGTCACTGTGTGTGCAATGTAAAATATTGGCATTATCTTGATACTGCAACCAAGAATATGAAGACACCAAGATCCAGTCTTTTCCTTGAGGGTGATTTGAGTGATTTGAGGCCACTGTACACATTAAAGACATTTTTTTTTATGAAGAAATTTTTTTTCATTCATTTTACACACCAATCAAATATCCCCCTCTTCCCTCCTCCCATCCCCAGCTTCCCCCTGCAAATCCCCTTGCTCCCCCCCACACAAGAAGACAAGGCCTCCCATGGTGAAGCACATCCAGTAGAGGCAAGTCTAAGCCCTTCCCCTTGCCTCAAGGCTGCACGAGGTGTCCCATCATAGGTAGTGGGCTCCTAAAAGCCCCCTCATGCACTAGGGATGGATTCTATTTCTGCTGCCAAGCCCTCCCCATCCCCAAAAAAGCAAACCAAGCTACACAATTGTCTTGCTATGCAAAGGGCCTAGACCAATCCCATGTAGGCTCCACAGCCATTGATCCAACTTTCATGAGTTCTCACTGGTTTGGTTTGATTGGCTCTGCAGGTTTTCCCATCATGATCCTGATACACTTGCTCATAGAATCCTTCCTCTTTCTCCAACTGGACTCCTGGAGTTCTGCCTGGTGTTTGGCTATGGATCTCTGCATCTGCTTCCATCAGTCATTGGAGAAAAGCTCTATGATGATAAGATATTCACTGATCTGATCACTGGAGCAAGCCAGTTCAGTTCAGGTACTCTCTCCACTATATCTAGTAATCTAAGCTGAGGTCAGCCTTGGGGATTCAGCTTTGACTAGATTTATAGTAAAAGACATGAATTCCTTCACATGGATTAAATCTCAAACTATCAGAAGATCATTGATAATAACCTCCACCCCAAATAGTGATGTTATTACTTACCAGTTGGAATATCTTACTATCGGGTTGGTTCTGTGCAGCTGAAGTTTTCCTGTGCCCCGCCCAGTCCTACAGCCACTCAGACCCAAATAAACACATGGAGGCTTATATTACTTATAAACTGTATGGCCATTAACTCAGGCTTATTACTGACTAGCTCTTACATTGAAATTAACCCACAATTCTTATTTATGTTTAGCCAGGTAGCATGGTACCTTTTCTCAGTTCTGCCTTGTTATCTTGATTCCTGTGTGCCTGGCTGGTGAATCCTGACTCAGCCCTTCCTCTTCCCAGAATTCTCCTCATCTGCTCACCCCACCTATACTTCTTGCCTGACTACAGGCCAATCAGCATTTTATTTATCAACCAATCAGAGCAACACATATATATAGCATACAAAACGATATCACACAGCACTTCCCCTTTTCTGTCTAATCAAAAAGGAAGGTTTTAACTTCAACATAATAAAATTACATATAACAAAAAAGTTATCAAGCAAGAATTACAGTTACAATATCTAGTCTATTTGTATTTGGCAAAATTAAAGAAAATATTCTATCATCTATCCTATATTTGTGAGTCTAAAGTTTCATATCTAATTTATCTTTTATCATAACCAAGGAAAATTATAATTATCTAGTATTCAGCTACATCAAAGATCTCAGAAGGATATTGTATTACCTAAGTAAACAGAAAGAGCATTGTAAGCAACTTCCAAAAATCTAGAATGACAGAGACAGCTGGCTGCCTGGACAATCACCCAAAGTTTCTCTGCAATATTGGGGCATCCATCTTCAGCCTAAGGTCTAGAGATTTTAGTCACTTTTTTCTGTGTCCTGTAGAATGTCTGGCAGTTTCTTCTGTGAATCAGGAACCTGAATGATCATTGACTTGCAAAGTTCAGTGGTCACCTTCCTATGGGTCCTGCATATCCAGTTTATACAACATACTGTCAATCAGTCAATGTAAGTGCACTTTTTTGCCCAGTGGCTAACTTTTGCCACAAAGAAAGCAAGCTTTAAAATGAGTTTATTCAATGCCCATCATTCTCCTTGAAGTAATTAGTCCTGCCAGGAGCAGGTGTATCTCATTGTCCAGAAAAGTCTGTTTCTAAAATATTTTAAATGCCATATTCTGTAGGTCTTTGAAGTGTCTGAAAATTATCTACCTAACTGAATTATATCTATGTATACTTAGAAAACTTACCATGACTATAAGTTTGACTATCAGAGAAGACTAATTATTAATCTGTATTTCTTTTTTTTTTTTTCTTTCTGGTTTTACAAGACAGGGTTTCTCTGTGTAGCTTTGTGCCTTTCCTGGATCTCGCTCTGTAGACCAGGCTGGCCTTGAACTCACAAAGGTCCACCTGCCTCTGCCTCCCAAGTGCTGGGATTAAAGGCATGTGCCACCACTGCCTGGCCTACTCTGTATTTCTTAATTAACTGTTACAATTTAAATGAGTTACATAAACATAATACCTTAAATGAGAATAGAAATATATATATATATACAGTACAACAAAATTAACTTTAAATTTGTATCAATAAACTAAAATCCATAGCAATGCAAAACATTTTAAGCAAGTTGTTACTCGTTAAAAGTAAATTCAATGATTTGCCCTTCTATCCTGTCATATCTATATCCTATATTTCTATATTATATCCCCCTTCCTTCTTTTAGAAAGAAATTGACTTTGACCAATAACAATTTGTAACCAACAACCTAAACAAAGACAGACATCCATAATCCACTTTTAGGGAATGTGGGCATAGTGTTCTAGGTTACTTCCTGCTGATAGGGGGTGCTGGTAGTCTTATGGTGATCCTGAGAAAATTCGAGAGAATTGTTAAGTCCTGGGAAGACTGGCTATAACCTTTGTTGATAGGTACCATCTGTTAAGGTTCAGGAGGTCTAGCTTGATCAAATCTCATCCATCTTAAACTGGAACAAATTCACAGCCTTTTGCTTCCTATGGAAACGAAAGCAGAGCCTCTTTTCCAAAGCAGCATATCCTTAGACATAAATTTTGAAGTTAAGAGATCTTAAAATATATATATCTTAAAACATATATATATATATATATATGTTTAACTGAGTAGCCTTTATAATCAAATGTCTCTCTGCAGTTAAAAATCCCAAAGACAATATAATCCAGACTCTCTGTGTGATTTCCATCTTTATGTGGCTTATTTTTTATATTACTTCTACTTTCTCTTTAAAGATTTTATTTTTTAAAATTTTTTATTTCTTTATATTACTGTCTATATTCTTCCTCTCTCTTCCAAGCCTATGTAAATTTCTGCACACACTGTAAACTGTTTAGGGTTTATTTCATCTGAATCTGTATTGTGAATCTATAGCTTTAAACTGCAGAGTGGTTAGAACAGAAGCAGCAGCCATGGCTGTTAACTCTGCCCACTCAGCTTTTCAACATGGTGGTAGTACATTTACCAACAGCTCTGGGAGAACCATGCTCTCCACCAATTATGGGAGGCAGTGGGTTCATGCCTTTATCCAGCAGCATGTAGCCCAGAAACCTCTTTTTTTTTTTTTTTTTTGGACTGACAGAAGCTAAATCCACGATGCAGTGCAGTGTGTGGCTTAGAGATGCCACTGTGTACTGCTGTGGAAATCTGCCATACAGCTTAGCTAATGGCAGCTGGTGCCAACTGCATTTCACAGGCAGCTATTGGGAAATGAGTCTCTACACTGCTTCTGGCATGAGACTGTGAGACTAGGAAGCCTAGTGTGGCTCCATTTCTGCACATTCAGAGTTTTTAAGCTTTCTTAGGGCTATGTGGATCAATGCCACACATTGGGTGCCAAATGTAGCTGAAGTTTTCTTGTGTCCTGTCCAGTCCTTCAGCCCTTCAGACCCAAGTAAACAAACAGAGGCTTATATTACTTATGAACTATATGGACATTAACTCAGGTTTATTACTGACTGACCCTTACATTTAAATTAACCCGTAATTCTTATCTATATTTAATTCTTATCAAGTACCATAAGGTGGCTTGGTACCTTTTCTCAGTTCTGCCTTGTTATCTTGATTCCTATGTGTCTGGCTGGTGAATCCTGACTCAGCCCTTCCTCTTCCCAGAATTCTTCTCATCTGCTCACCCTGCCTATATTTCCTGCCTGACTACTGGCCAATCAGCATTTTATTTATCAACCAATCAGAGCAACATATATTCACAGAATACAGAATGACACCACACATCAGTTCTGTAGTTCATAGGGTTCATAACTAGTAAGACAGATAACTTTTTCTGCCTTAGCATTAAGAAAAGCATATTCTGAAATTATAAACACTAGCCAACAGGGATTAAGCTTCAAGTCAGGAACAAGCTTCAAAATTTGTGTCCCATACCCAGTTTAATTGGTGTCTTCAGCAAAATGGCCTTACCATTTATTTCTGGTGGGCAATGAAGAGCAATGAAATTGTCTATGTTGTTTAAGAAGGCACTGGAGGTTTCCTGGCTAACAGCTCAGAAAGGGTCCCATGCTTGCTATTGAGATTTACAATGAAGTTTGAAGTTATTAGACTAGGACACATGGCACCTTGTACCATAAAAATAAGAAGAGGAGGGGAAGAAAGAAATGATAGAGGAGGAAGAAGGAATAAAGGAATGGGGAGAGGGAAGAAGGATAGAAAGATAAGAAGGAGGAGGAAAAACAAATAACTCAATCAGGTTGAGTAGAGCTTGGTAGTCCAAATCTGATAATGATATTTTTGAGCTAGAATTTAGTTACCTCTAAATTTTAAAATTACTTTCTGTCTTAGTCATCTGAATGAATTTTACTTCTTAGTCTTAAAGTGGAAATATCTCCACATATTTATCTCCTTTTTTGGTGGCTATTGTGATTAGTATGAAGCACATTTTGAGCACACAAGTGTTATACTGTTTAATCTATTTAGTAGAATTTTGTGCTCCTTTCAAGTAGCTCCTTAGTGAATCGGTTAGTGAATTCATACTTCAATTTGTCTTCTACGTGGGTGTTTCAAAATTAGATTTACTAGAACTTCTGGTACTAATGGACTGGATATTTTTAGATTCTCCACCTCTTATCAAATAATGTTTCTAGATTTTCAGCCTCCTATCCAAATAACTGAAAATAAGGGCTCACGTATATTTGCAAGAGAAGCAAAACTGACAGAAAGCAGCATGATTGAAGATGCTTAAGGACCACAACTATTGTTCAGGGTTCAGTAGATGTTAGTAAAAATTGAGTCTGAATTGGTTCAGATGCAAAGCCTTCCCCTACAGAAGTCTGAGTTGGTTGGACTTCAAGATAAGTGGAAAGGAGTGGCAGGACCAGGAAATAAGGAAAGGAGAAAGTCTGACAAAAAATGCCTTTGAGAATCTTCAGGTATATTCTATTCTGAAGGATTAACTAATAGAGCTTCCTGCAAGGAAGGTGCACATGGAGTCACTGTTTTACAAGCTTGTCATTCAGAGTCTTGTATCTTTCTCATTGGGCATAGGCAAAAAGGGAACTTAATAGTTTAGCTCCAAATTAGATTTATGAAAAAAGGCCAGGAGGGTACAAAGGTGTTATATTTTGTTTAAATTCAAGAATGAAACATGCATTTTGTGGTGGTATGAATGAAGATGGCTCCCATAGACTCATATGTAGTGGCATTATTAGAGATGTGGCTTTGTTGGAGTATTTGTGGCCTTGTTGGAGGAAGTATGTCACTGGGGGTTGCATTTTGAAGTTTCAGAAGCTTAAGCCATGCCTAGAGGCTCACTCTCTTCCTGCTGCCTGTGGATCCAGATGGGCGTAGCTTCTGACATTACTAGGAGACACAGTCTCACAGAAATATCCCTGATCCTCTGGCTGTTACAAAATTTCTGACCCTTCTTTTACCCTGAGTCTTGGGTGACAGAGTTGTTTTGTAGATGTACCCACTGGGATGAGGCTCCACAACTCTGCATTTTTATTAACTGTGGGTTTTTGTCATGAGCTCCATCTCTTGTGAACAAAAGTTTCCTTGATGAAGGGGGAGGACTACACTTAATTGTAGGTAAAAGAACAAATATTTACAATGGTGCCTTATAAAGTCATGTAGAATCATACTATTGATGATCTACATAAAAATCCTCCAATACATGTAACTCTGTATATAAATATACATGTACAGTTAAATGAAATTTTCCCTTTGGGCTGATTATGTGCCCCTAAACAGTTAAAGCCCATCTAAGAGAAATGCCATCACCAGTCATAAGAAGCTCTCTTGTGGGTTTTAGGTCAAAGATGTCCAAGAGTCTTCCAAATTATTGCAAACTATTGTTATTACCTTTGATACTAGGCAGAGGTAAAAATTCTTTATTGTTGAAGACACAATGTGCTGTGGGATGTCCTGTATGTTGTGAATATATGTTGCTATGGTTGATAGATAAACAAAACACTGATTGGCCAGTAACCAGGCAGGAAGCATAGGATAGGAGGGACAAACAGAGAAGAGAGGCTGGGAAGTGGAAGTTGGGAGGAGTCTTCTGTCCATGGAGCAGCATTTAAAGGCATCAGGTAAAGCCACTGAACACGTGGTGACATATAGATTAACAGAAATGGGCTGAGTATAGGTGTAAGAGCTAGACAATGGTAGGCCTGAGCCTTTTATTCAGTCAAGAGTCCCATTAATGGGATTGTGCCAGCAGTATTCAGGGTATTTCTTTTCTTCTCAGTTAGCCCTCAGGGTAAGTCTTCACAGACATACCCCTGAAGTGTGCCTCAATAATGCCATAGTCATGTTCACTTAGACAACAGAAATGTTCACATCTCTTTGATTTGCTGAGGGTCATGAAATGGGCAAAAACTGCCATAAGACCCCTTGTCGATAGTCTCATAAACTTAATATTTTATCCTGTTTTTGCTGTTAATTCTTCTATGAAGCATCATTTCAAAGCAAATGGGAGAATCATTTAGATTTTTTTTTTATTTTGCAATACAATTCAGTTCTACATATCAGTCACAGATTCCCTTGTTCTCCCCCCTCCCATCCCCCTCACCTTCCCCCCAGCCCGCCCCCCCATTCCCATCTCCTCCAGGGCAAAGCCTTCCCCACAGACTGAGGTCAACCTGGTAGACTCAGTCCAGGTAGGTCCAGTCCCCTCCTCCCAGGCCGAGCCAAGCAATCCTGCATAAGCCCCAGGTTTCAAACAGCCAACTCATGCACTGAGCACAGGACCCGGTCCCACTGCCTGGATGCCTCCCAAACAGATCAAGCCAATCAACTGTCTCACCCATTCAGAGGGCCTGATCCAGTGGGGACCCCTCAGCCACTGGTTCATAGTTCATGTGTTTCCATTCATTTGGCTATTTGTCCCTGTGCTTTATCCAACCTTGGTCTCAACAATTCTCGCTCATATAAACCCTCCTCATTCTCGTTGATTGGACTCCCAGAGATCCACCCAGGGCCTAGTCATGGATCTCTGCATCCAGATCCCTCAGTAGTTGGATGAGGTTTCTAGCACGACAATTAGGGTGTTTGGCCATCCCATCACCAGAATAGGTCAGTTTGGGCTGTCTCTCGACCATTGCCAGCAGTCTGTTGTGTGGGTATCTTTGTGGATTTCTGTGGGCCTCTCTAGCACTTTGCTTCTTCCTATTCTCATGTGGTCTTCATTTACCATGGTCTCCTATTCCTTGTTCTCCCTCTCTGTTGTTGATCCAGCTGGGATCTCCCGCTCCCCCAAGCTCTCTTTCCCTCGACCCTCGCCTTTCACTACCCCCACTCATGTCCAGGCTGTTCATGTAGATCTCATTCCATTTCTCTGTCATTGGGTGATCCCCGTGACTTTCTTGGGGTCCTGTTTTCCAGGTAGCCTCCCTGGTGATGTGAGTAGCAGACAAGTCATCCTTGTTCCACATCTAGTATCCTGCTATGAGTGAGTACATACCATGTTTGTCTTTCTGAGTCTGGGTTACCTCACTCAGGATGATTTTTTCTAGATCCATCCATTTGTCTGCAAACCTCATGATGTCATTGTTTTTCTCTGCTGAGTAGTATTCCATTGTGTATATGTACCACATTTTGTTTATCCATTCTTCAGTTGAAGGGCATCTAGGTTGTTTCCATGTTCTGGCTATTACAAACAATGCTGATATGAACATAGCTGAACAAGTGCTCTTATGGTGTGGTTGAGCATTCCTTGGGTATATGCCTATCAGAGTGGCTAAGATCAAAAACACTGAAGACACCTTATGCTGGAGAGGATGTGGAGCTAGGGGAACTCTCCTCCACTGCTGGTGGGAATGCAAGCTTGTACAACCACTTTGTAAATCAATATGGCACTTTCTTAGAAAATTGGGAATCCATCTCCCCCAAGATCCAGCTATACCACTCTTGGGCATATACCCAAGGAATGCTCAACCACACCATTTAGATTTTTGTTTTGTCAAAATTTAGAGTTTTATCAAAATTCCACTCCAGCTTTAATTAGGTATAAAAATGCTCATGAGGGTTGCTGGTTGCTAACACTCAGGGTTGAATATTTTTCTGACAGTGCTACCCCCAAGTCAGGCAGTCCTACTTGCTATAAATATCTGTATTGAAATTCATTTGTGAAAGTGAGAGAACTTTGTGAGTCCCACATTGTAGACTTTCATTCTTTCCTATTCCACGGTAGCTGTGGAAGAAATTGCTCAAGATTTGATGAAATTTTGTACACCAGGATTCCTCATTTCACATTTTGGGGGAGGATTGCAAAGAGGGCAGGTGATTTTTATTTGTTTTCCAAAATGAAAATTAATTTAAAAAAACAACTATATTTTAACCCATATTTTAAAAAGTTATAATTTTCTAGAAGAGAACATATACCTGTTTTAGTTCTAGTTTTACTGCTGTGAAGAGACACTATGACAAAGGCAACTTATAGAAGAGTTCCTTGGGAGCTTACAGTTTCAGGGGGCAGGTCCATGACCACCATGGCAGGGAACATGGCAGCAGGCAGGCAGGCATGGTGTTGGAGATGTAGCTGAGAGCTTATGAGAGACAACAACCATGAGGCAGACTGAGAGAACTAACTCAGAATTTCAAGGTGTGGAATTTGAAACCTCAGAGTCAACCCCTAGTAACTTGCCTCCCCCAACAAAGCCATCCCTCTTCATCCTTCCCAAACTGTTCCACCAACTGGGTACACCAAACATTCAAATACATGAGCCAATGGAGACTGTTCTCATTCAAAGCACCACAAACCTAAACTTAAATTTTCTTAAATGAATCCTGCTACATAGCCACAGCTAGACACTGTTTTCACAAAAATCAGACTGGGATATTTTTAACAATCCCTATTTATTTAATAATGTCAGTTTCAAAAATTTACAAGTGATATTATAAAGCACTGCCCCTTCCATTTTGCTTCGAAATGGACACATCATATCATTAAACTTGTCACACCATATAAAATGATTTTATTGCTTCTGTGGTATTAAATTTATTTCAAGGGACTTTGCTCACTAAGATAATATTGTTAATATTTTCTTAGAGCACTGGGTAACCCTCTCATACATCGGAAATTGCTGTTTCTGACCTTTTGGGTAGTGTTTTCTATGTGAAGCCACTAACCATTCTGGAAACTGTACCTGTGTAATTTCATAGAACACTTTGGTTTTGCTACTAATTTGATAATATTTTAAATGAATGTGTTCTAGGACTTTGTGCTAACAAAAAAAACTTCAAAGGAAATATGTAAAAATAAGGGATTTATTTTAAATTGTGTGTGTTTGTGGGGGGGGGGCGTGTATCTACCAATGAGTGCTGATGCCTGCAGAGCCTAGAGACATCAGTTCTCCCCGTTAATGTTGCAGATACCTGTCAGTCTCCAAACAATGGTGCTGGGAAATGAACATGGATCTTCTGCAAAATCTGCATGCTCTCTTTACCTTTGAGTCCTCTCTCGAGTTACAGTTATTTGAAATAATCCATTTCTCATCAAATGTTGAGAGTGATCATTACTCAATGTATCACATATATAATAGCACCTGCATAACTATTCTATTAAGTTAAAAATAGACTACTATACTTCCTAAAGTATCCATCCTGAAGGATTTAGCTGAAGTATTAGTGAATATTTCCCTTTCCCTGGCCACTTCATTGCTATTCCTACTTTCCTATCACATCTTTGCAACAGACACTACCTCATCCTGATTCCACAGATTAAGAAGTGAGAAGGAACTCCAGGGAGGCTACTTAGAAAACAGGACCCTAAGAAAAACACAGGGATCACCCAATGACAGAGAAATGATTTACATGAACAACCTGGATGTGAGTGGGGGTAATAAAAGGCAAGGTTCAAGGGAAAGAGAGCTTAGGGTCCAGCTGGATCAAGAACAGAGAGGTAGAACAAGGAATAAGAGACCATGATAAATGAAGACCACATGAGAATAGGAAGAAGCAAAGTGCTAGAGAGGCCCACAGAAATCCACAAAGATACCCCCACAACAGACTGCTGGCAATGGTCGAGAGAAAGCACGAACTGACCTGCTCTGGTGATAGGATGGCCAAACACTCTAACTGTCGTGGTAGAACTCTCATCCAATGACTGATGGAAGGGATGCAGAGATCCATGGCCAGGCCCCAGGTGGAGCCCCAGGAGTCCAATTAGCAAGAAAGAGAAGGGATTGTATGAGCAAGAATTATTGAGACCAAGATTGAAAAAGCACAGAGACAAATAGTCAAACGAATGGAAACACATGAACTATGAATCAATAGCTGAGGAGCCCCCAGCTGGATCAGGCCCTCTGGATAAGTGAGACAGTTGATTAGCTTGGAATGTTTAGGAGGCCCCCAGGCAGTGGGACCCGGACCTGTCCTAGTGCATGAGCTGGCTGTTTGGAACCTGGGGCTTATGCAGGGACACTTAGCTCAGCATGGGAGGAGGGGACTGGACCTGCCTGGACTGAATCTACCAGGTTGAGCTGAATCCCCAGGGGAATCTTTGCCCTGGAGGAGATGGGAATCAGGGGTTGGCTGGGGCGAAGGCCGGGGTGGCGGGGAGGACAGGGGAATCCATGGTTGATATGTAAAATTAAAAAAAAAGTGAGAAGGAACTTTGTTTTTAAATTATTCAACAACTCTTACTTTTCATTTATCACACAAACTCTAACCCTATGGTTCCATCCACAGGCCAAGATCGTCTTCTCCCTGACATATTTCACCAAGATTTAAAATGAACCCCAAAGTCTCCTGTTTGAACTTGGCTTTTTCTTGCACACTCTGTGATCCACACAATGAACTGAAAGCTTCCCACTCCAGGGATCATAATTATAACATCAAATGTCCTTAGCATGTGTTCCTCCAGGCACATAGCTTAATAATCTTCATCTAGCTTCCTCCTGAAATCAGCTGATGTGCTTCCTACCATTGCATCATTAATTTTAAAATATTATACGTAGTCCCATTTTTTTTAAATCTCAAAATAGAATTGTAAAACAACTGGATCTTGCTCTTCATAAGTATTTAAATGATTGTAATCTACAGAATAATGTCCCATGGCACTGTATCAGACAGACATCTCTTGACCTGTGTTTTCGCAACTTTGAAGTTAATATTTGATTTGTTTCATATCTAAACTGACACTTGACTGACTAAATACTCAGTCTCTGCAGAGCAGCTTGGAGAGGTACATCATGTCTTCTGAGAAGTGGGCTATGGCAGTTCTTCTGCTGCAGCTTTGCTGTACCAGTTGTGGCTTCTGTGGCAAGGTCCTTGTGTGGCCCTGTGATATGAGTCACTGGCTGAACTTAAAGACTATTCTTGAGGAGCTTGTCGAGAGAGGACATGAAGTGACAGTCCTGAAGGTTTCTGATATCATCATAGATCAGAGTAAAGATTCTGCACTGAACTTTGAGAATATCCCTGTGTCGTATCAGAATGAGACTGCTGAGAATTTTCTAAAAGATTTTTTAAACATAGCTGTGAATGTCATTCCAAAATTGCCACTTTGGCAAGCAGCAAAAACATTGCGAGATTTCTTTATTCAACTGACTGCTAACTTTGAAGATCTCTGTAGAAGTGCATTGTACAACCAGACATTCATGAGCAAGCTTCAGGATGCAAAATACGATGTAATGGTTATAGACCCTGTCATTCCCTGTGGAGAGCTGGTGGCAGAGGTGCTTCAGGTCCCTTTTGTGAACACCCTGAGGTTTAGCATGGGCTACACCATAGAGAAATACTGTGGCCAGCTTCCAATTCCACTCTCCTATGTACCAGTTGTCATGAGTGAACTATCAGACAATATGACCTTCACAGAAAGGGTGAAGAATATGATGCTGTCACTGCTTTTTGAATTTGGACTTCAGCAATTCGACTTCACATTCTGGGATCAGTTTTACAGTGAAACACTAGGTAAGAGACTATATTTCATGCTAAGCTAGTTATTAGATAATATTTTACAGTTTAATAAATGTTTTAAAATAATGAAAATAATGCATTTTATAGACTGATTTTCAAGTAAAGCTCTACAAGTTAAAGCAATAAATTATTACCCTTTGTTTACAATTGTTAAACTGTTTAATAGTATTTTGAAATTTAAGAGGTCATCATTAAATCTAAGGATAGGAATTCACAAATAATGTCAATAAAATAGCACATGATTTTATTTGTCAGATACAAGAAGACAATTAATTGTATCTTTTCAAGGAAGGTAGGTCTCTTAATGGTTATACATTTTTGAAAAAATAAATCTTTTGTGCAAGTAGTAACATGCTTATAAAATAATTTTAGGATGAGACTAAATCAGGTATGAAGCATTGCCTCTGAATTATATTCCACAAGTATTCGTAAGTGCAAATTATTGCTCTCAAATTTATACCATTCTTCTCTCAATGAGGGGTCTGATATGTCATGCGTCTTGCAATTGAAGGTGAATCATTGAAGATATGGTTAAAGCATCCCTGGCAACCCAGCACAATCAATAAATTAAATTAATTAATATTTATCCATAACTAGTATGTCCTTCTATTTGATATTTAATATTTTATTCCAATTCTCATTTTTAAAATATCCAATGAGGTGGAATCTGGTAGACTCAGTCTCAGAGTGAACACCAGGTTGCAAGGCAAAATTGGTCATTCATTAGAATATAAAAGAAATTTAAAAAAATAACATAAATGTCCTTGGTGAAGTGAAAACTTTTACTGTGCTTTAAACTCTGAAGAAATAAAGTCTTTTAGATATTTTTCTGGGTTTCTGTATTCCACGATACATAATCCACTGTAGAAAACTTTTCACCATGACAATGTATTGTGACTTGGTCCCCAGTGATTACGTCAAATTCTTTTTTAAGGAGTTGATTTCTTCAAACTCTGTTTTCCAGAAGTTCCAGCATGAAGTGCTTCCAGGGCTGGTCTCCCTTTTTTTTTTTTTTTCAATTTTAGTTGTATTTACTATTTTGTCGTGTTTGTGTGATGTGCGTGTTCCAGGCTATAAACTAGGTGTCAGAGGACAACTTTGAGTCAGTTGAGTGGACAATGATGACAAAGTAAAAAAACCTTTACCTTCTGTTCATCTTAAGTCCAGGCTGGTTTGTCTCAGACCGACTCCCAGGTCTTACAGACAGCTCCTCCTTTCCCTTGGATTACTTAACCACCTCTACAAATGTGTCTGTAGTTCTCCTTGTGTAGAGATGGCAGCCATGTTGGGTTACTACCCTAGCTTTCAATCAGTGTCTTAAGATAAATATGACCAGTGTCACGACCTCAGCTTTGACTTAGAGATAAGTTGAAGGCAGAGAACCAAGGATATATCACTGTGGACCTTGGCTGCACTAATTATGATTGAAGCCTAACCAACTTCTACTCAGCAGAGGGCACACTGAGAGAGGTATACCTTGGTTTCTGATTGCAAAGTTTGCCACTATTTTCCTTGAAAGTATACAATGTGAATGGACCTTTACTTTCTTGTTAAAACATTCCCAGTGGTCAATCTTCTCATTTCCCTGTCCTGATAGAGACCCGTCTTTATTCACTCTTTTGAATAGAATTCTTCTGATTTCTAAATACATGTCTTTTATCTCTTGATTAATTTGACAAGAGTATGCTAATGTGATTTTTTTTTCTATAAACAGGCTTGATGCTAAGTAATCTGATATATTCAAGGGGATTTTTAATTCACAATTAATGATGCTAAACTACACTAAAGCCTGAGGCCAATCATTTTAAAGCAAACTAGTAAACATTTCTGGCAGCTGTGGAGCCTGCATGGGACCAACCTAGGTCCTCTGCATGTGGGAGACAGTTGTGTAGCTTGGTCTGCTTGAGGGACCCCTAGCAGTGATATCAGAATCTATCCCTGGTGCATGAGCTGGATTTTTGGAGCCCATTCCCTATCATGGGATGCCTTGCTGAGCTTTGATGCCTGGGCAGGGTGGGGAGGGCAGGGGATGTGCTTGGTCTTGCCTCAACTGAATGTACCAGGCTTTGTTGACTCACCATGGGAGGCCTTACCTTTTGGAGGAGTGGATGGGTGGGGGTGGGGCAGGGGGTGCAGGCAAGAAAGGGAGCAGGAGGAAGGATGAGCAGGGATCTGTGGTTGGTATGTAAAAATGAAAAAAAAATTAAGTAAATTAAAAAAATTAAAAAAAAGTATGTCTGGACTATCAGATCAGAATTTGTAATGGAAACAAATCATTCACTAATTTGCCTTTTGCGTAGAGATTTTGTTTCCATTGTACTAAGGTAGTTCTATCTTTATGGAGCTAAGTAGTGCCTGATTCTGCCCATCTAAGAATGTTAAGCTTGTTCATGAAATAGTCTTCCATAACAACACACATTTTAAAAGGGGAAATTTCAAGCTTTTTTTTTCTATTTTCACATTTATCATATATTTTTATTATTACATTTTTTGGGTACTTTGAAAATAGTCGAAGCTTTAAATGTTTTAGACTTTGCCTCTTATTTTGATGCTGTAAACATCGATACCTATAAAATACACTCATTCAAAATGAGTCTAGTAACTAAATCATTATTTTTTTAATGTCAGACTCAACATGTCCCTAAACCTAAGAGTGCTTTGCTCTTCCTATTCTGTTTCACAGATGACATAACCATGTACTTCTATATTCTTGACTTGGGTAATAGTAATTCTAAATAAGTTCTTTTCAAGATTTCACTAAAATATAAATGAGCCAATAAATAGAAACATGCCAAGTCCTTGGAAAAGCACTCAGAATAAATAGAATTGAAAAGAACTCAAATTCACAGTCCTCATGGCTCATTCAAAGAGAGGTACTGGGCCAGGGATTAGGATGCCATCAGAAGATTCATCATAAATATTTAATTTTAAAAGAGCCTTTTTGCTTCTCTGTGTTCCTGGATTTGAGCCTGAGTTGGTATTGTATTAGGAACGTTCTATAAAACTTTTCTGTTGTTGTTGATGAATTTTTTTATTTATTAAATATATTTTTTTCTCATAATATGTATCTTGATTACACTGGCCCTTTCCTTGACTCCTCCCAGGTCCTTCCAACCTCCTCTCCACTCTGGATCCACTGTTTTTCTGTATCTCATTAGGAAAGAACAGGTTCATAGGAGATATCAACAAAAGAATACAATATAAATATAGTAAGATAAAACAAAAACAAAAACAAAACAAAAACCAATGTCACATTGAGGCTGGACAAGGAAACCCAACAGAGGAAAAGAGGCCAAGAGCAGGCACAAGAATCAGAGACCCACTCTTTCACACACACAGGAGTCCCGTAAAATTAATAAACTAAAATCTATCGTATATAAGCACAGAACCTGGTGCAGGCTCATGTAGGCTTTGTGAGTTCATATGAGCCTTGATCAGTTGACTCAGAGGGTCTTGTTCTCCTGGTGTTCTCCATTTTATATGACTCTTATACTCTTACCATCTCCTTTTCTGTGAGTTTCCCTGAGCTCTGAAGGAGGGATGGAGACAGTACATTTAAAGCTATGTGTAGATGTATCCAACCTTCTTATTAAATAAGAAACACAGAACCAATGCAAAGAAGAAAGCCAAGAGGTCAGAGCTAAGAGCTAAAACCTTACCCTTCCTCCTGCGGTGGTCCTACCTCTCCGAACCAGAGCTACCCCTGTGTTAAAGTCTTTATATAGAGTTCCTGTCCTGCCTTCTCATTGGTTGTAAACCCAACCACATGACCGCCTCCTCACAGCCTGTCTGTATAGGCCTCCAGGTTTTCCATGATTGGTATTAAGATTAAAGGCATATGTATCCAATAATGGCTGTATCCCTGAACACACAGAGACTTACCCAGCTCTGCCTACCAAGTGCTGGAATTACAAGCGTACACTACCACTGCCCTGCTTTCCTATGGCTTGCTAATAGCTCTGACCCCCGGGCAACTTTATTTATTAACATACAAATAACATTTTAATACAAATAAAATATCACCATAGCTATGTGTTCCAAGATCTCTCTGTCTGTCTCTGTTTCTCTCTCTGTCTCTTTCTCTCTTGTCTCATTCTCTCTGTTTCTCTTTCTTTCTGTGTGTGCTTGTGTGTGTGTGTGTGTGTGTGTGTGTGTGTAATGTCTGAATGGGCATCTCTTTACTTGTTTCTTCTCAGGAAGCCTCTCTGATGATAGCTGAATAAGGAACCAAACTATAAGTATAGCAGAATATCAATAGGAATCATTTTATTGTTATTTTTTAGACCAGTAGTATTTGGTTTACTCTGGATCTATGGCCTACCTAGTGTGGTTCTTCATCACCCAAATCGTGTCAGGAATGGGTTCTATCTGGTAGAATGGGTGTTAAGTCAGATATTGGTTGGTTACTCTCACAAGTTCTGTGCTGCAATTGCCCAAGCATATTTTGCAGACAGGACATACTGCAGGCCAAAGGTTTTGTAACTGGATTGGTGTTTAAGTTTCACATGTGGTAATCTGCAGAGTATCATCCCACATCAAAGGCACTAGAACTTAAGGTTGAAGATTCCTGAGCAACTTCACCATATTGACTGAGGGGCTTGTCCTTATAAATGGGGACATGCAGTCAGTTTTCAGACAGCAAACTATTGTCTTAGCAACAGCCTGGGTTGCTTGGGGATTTCCAGGGGTCTCCACGGGACAGCAGTTCCATTGAGTGCAACCCAGTCCCAGTACTGGAAGATTCATTTGGTGACAAAAGAAGGCCAGGTGAACTCAGTCACCTTTATTACTAGGAGAGTTCATTAGGATAGCCTTCATATATTTTAGGGAGTTTCCTCTGCACCAGGTTTCCATACCATTCTCAAATGCCCCTCAATTCTAGCTGTCTCTCCCTGTATGCTCTCCCTCAACCCTACCCTCTCCCCACCTGATCCTCCCACTCACATGCCAACCCTCCTGCAGCCCATCCATAATGTCTATTCTATTTTCCCTAGCATGGAGATCCATATGTTCCCTGCAAGTTCATTCCTCTATATCTAACTTCTCTGGTTCTATGGATTGTAAATTGGATATCATTTATTTAATTGGTAATATCCACATGTAAGTAGATACACATCATATTTATCTTTCTGTGCTGAGGTTACTTCACTGTGGGGCATTTACCCACCAACCCCACAGCTCCCCAGAGTTTTCTTGAGTGTGAGCAGCAGGAAATATTAGATAGAAGGATTTATTGCGAAGAATCTTGTGGAGATAAACAGACAGAAAATAAAGGATAGCCTCGAGAGGGCCTGGAACCTATTCCAACGGGCCCCGACTGTCTCTGCCCCAGGGTTTTTATAGAGACACCAAGGGGTGGAGCAAAAGACCTCCTCTCCCAGCACAGCCAAGTGCAGACCATCTCAGACACCTGCACTCAGGCTCGTGGTCCTAATCATCCTCTATGCAGACCTGATGGGAAAAGCCACGAGGAACCCGAGAATGGGCTCCCACACTTCACTCAGAATTATTTTTTCTAGTTCCATCCATTTGCCTGAAAATTTCAGGATGCCATTTTTTTAACAGCTGAGTAATACTCCATTGTGTATTTGTATTCTTTTTTCTGTTAAGGGACATCTAGGTTGTTTCCAGTGTCTGGCTTTAGGAATAGTTTAAGGAATCTTCTTCTGTCCTGCCAACCAGATCCCAAATAATGACATGGAGACTTTTATGAATTATGAAGCTCAGCCTATAACATAGGCTTCTTCCTAACTAGCTCTTAGCCTATAGCATAGGCTTCTTCCTAACTAGCTCTTAAAACTTAAATTAACCTGCTTTTATTAATCTGCGATCTATCACATGGCTTTGCATCTTTCTTTCATTTTGTAAGTCTGACTCCCTCCATGTCTCTTTGACATCTCCTCTGTGCCTTGATTATTTCCTTCTGCTTCCTTTTTCTGCCCATAAGCCTCACCTATACCAGATGCCTAGCTATTGGCTATTCAGCTCTATATTAAACCAATCAGAGCAATATATCTTCACGCAGTGTTTAAATATCCCACAATATTTCCCCCTTTTTCTCTAAATAAAAAGGAAAAAAGTTTTAACTCTAACATAGTAAAACTACAAACAAAAGAATAAGCTATGTAAAGATGGTGAATACACAGGGTGTCTGGAACCTGTATGGTACTTTGCTGTGGGATGGTCTGTATGTCAAATGTGTTGCTGATTGGTCAATGAATAAATCACTGATTGGTCAGTGGCCAGGCAGGAAGTATAGGCGGGACTAACAGAGAGGAGAATTGAGGGAACAGGAAGCTGGGTGAGGGAGACACTGCCAGCCGCCATCAGGACAAGGAAGATGTAAAGTACCGGTAAGCCACAAGCCACGTGGCAAGGTATAGATTAATAGAAATGGATTAATTTAAGCTGTAAGAACAGTTAGCAAGAAGCCTGCCACGGCCATACAGTTTGTAACCAATATAAGTCTCTGTGTTTACTTGATCGGGTTTGAGCGGCTTGGGACTGGCGAATGAGAGAGATTTGTCCTGACTGTGGGCCAGGCAGGAAAACTCCAGCTACAGTACTTTGCTGACTTCATAAAGTATACAAATATCCCACAACAGAATAGATCAGTAATGAACATGGTTGATCAAGTGTCATTGTGGTAAGATGAAGTGTCCTCTGGGTGAATGCTCAAGAGTAGTTTAGCTGGATCTTAAAGTAGATCAGTGGATTTCCAGTTTTCTGAGGAACAACCATATTGATCTCTAGAGTGACTGGACAAGTTTTCACTCTCTCCAGTGATGGATGAGTGTTCCCATCCAGTGATGGATGATGACAGCATCAGCTCTCACTTGTGTTATTGATTTGCACCATTCTAACAGGTGTTAAGATGAATCTCAAAGTAGTTTTGATTTGGCTTTCCCTGATGACTAGGGATGTAGGACATTTTTAAGTGTGTGTCCAGACATTTGAGTTCCCTCTATAGAGAATTCTCTGTTTAGATCTGTACCCCACTTTTAATTGAATTATTTTTTGATATCTAGTTTCTTAAGTTCTTTATATATTTTGGATACTAGTCCTCTATGAGATGTGGAGTTAGTGAAAATAATTTCATATTCCATAGACTGCCACTTTGTGTAATTGACAGTGTTCCTTTCGTACAGAAGCCTTTCAGTTTCATGAGATTCTGTTTATTATTAATGTTGATGCTAGTGCCCATGCTATCTGCACTCCATTCAGGAAGTCTTCTCCTGTGCCAATGAGTTCAGGACTATTTCCCACTTTCTTTTCTGTCAGCTACAGTGTGTCATGTTGAAGTCTTTGATTGAATTGTAGTTGAGTTTTGTGCAGAGTGATAATTATGGATATATTTACATTCTTCCACATGCAAACCTCCTGTGTGAACATCACCATTTGTTGAAGATGCTGCCTTTTCTGTAGTGTGTATTTCTGTCTTCTTTATCAAAAATCAGGTGTCCATAGGTGTGTAGTTTTATGTTGGGGCCTTCAATTTCTTTGAATCAATGTGTCTGTTTTTATGTACATTACCATGTGCTTATTATTATTACAGTTGTGTAGTGCAACTTGAATTTGGGAATGGTGATACTTTTAGCAGTTCTTTTATTGTTCATGATTGTTTTAGCTATCCTGCCTGGTTTTTTGTTTGTTTTTCCATATGAAGTTGAGAATTGTCCTTTCAAGGATTGTGAAGAATTGTGTTGGAATATTAATTGGGATTTCAGTGAATATGTTTATTCCTTTTGGTAGAATGGGCATTTTAACTGTTAATCCTACTGATCCATGAACATGCGAGGTTTTTTTCATCTTCTGATATCTTCCTCAATTTTTTTCTTCAGAGACTGGAAGTTTTTAATCATACAAGTCTTTAACTTACTGAGTTAGAGTTGCTCTAAGACATTTTATATTATTTGAAGCTTTGTGAAAGGTGTTGTTTCCCTGGTTTCTATTTCAGTGTTTTTAACACTTGTATGCAGCAGGGCTATTAATTTTTTTGTGTTAAACTTATATCAAGCTATTTTGCTGAAGGTGTACATCAGCTGTAGGAGATATCTGGTTTACTTTAGGGTTACTTGTATATACTATCATATAATCTGAAAATAACAATACTTTGACTTGTCCTTTCCAATTTGTGTTCCCTGGATCTACTTCAGTTGTCTCATTGCTCTAGCTAGGAATTAAAGTACTACATTGAATAAGTATATAGAGAGTAGACAAGATTGTCATGTTCCTGATTCTAGTGAAATTGATTTAAGTGTCTCTCCATTTAATTTGATGTAAGCTACTGGCTTGCTGTAATTTGTCTTTGTTATGTATAGGTATGTCTCTTGTATCCCTAATCTCCCCAAGACTATTATAATGAAGGGGTGTTAGATTTTTTCAAAGGCCTTTTCTACACCCAATGAGATGATCATATTTTTGTCTTTAAGAGGTATATTAAAATTATTGATTTTCATATATTTAACTATCCCTGCATCTCTAGGATGAAGTTTACTTGATTATGATTGATGATCCTTTGGGTGTGCTCTTGGAATCAGTTCACACATATTTCATTGAGTATTTTTACATCTATGTTCATAAGGGAAATTGGTCTGTAATTTTTTTCTTTGTTTGGTCTTTATGTGGTTTAGGTAGCAGGGTAGCTGTGTCCTCATAAAATGAATTGGGCAAAGTTTCTACTGTTTCTATTTTATGGAATACTTTGATGTGTATTGGTGTTAACTCTTTTGCTTAGAAGACTATTAATGACTACTTCAATTTCTCTAGGGATTATAGATCTATTCAAATTGCTATTTGGTTCTGTTTTCCTGCATCTGTTGAGACTTGCTTTGGGTCTGAATATGTGGTCAATTTTGGAGAAAGTTCTATGAGGTGAAGAGAAGATACATTCTTTTGAGTTTGGGTGAGATGTTATGTAAATATCTATTAAATCCATGTGGTTTATAATGTCTGTTAGGTCCAGCACTTCTCCATTTGGTGGATTATCTTTTAATGAATATGTAGGTTCGTTGTCTGTGTCTTTTCATTAGTTTTTGTTTGAAGTCTACTTTTTTAGATATTAAAATGGCTACACCAGCTTTTTTCTTATGTCCATTTGCTTGGATTTTTTCCAGATTTATTTATTTGTTTGTTTATTTATTTATTTTTTTTTATTAATTCTTGGAAAAAGGGTTTCTCTGAGTAGCTGGATCTGTCCTTGAACTCACTCTGTTGATCAGGCTAGCCTTGAACTCAGAGATCCACCTGCCTTTGCCCCAAAATGCTGGTATTAAAGGTGAAATAAACAATAATTTGCCTCTTGCAGGTTAGTTCTTTTCTGAGGAGGAAATGTGGGGGAGAGGATCTGGGGCAGAAGGGAGGTGAGAGGAGCTGGGAAGAATGGGGTGCGAGCAAACTGTGGTTGGGATGTATTGTATGAGAACAAAATCTATTTTCAATATTTTAAAAAAAGGATTATATGATTTTAACCTTGGGTTAATTTGTAAGTTTTTTCAAATATTTTATTGATGCTATTGTGCAATGGTTATCTCCAATGAAGTTCAGTTTTTCTGTTAGCATTTCTACTACTGTGACAAAACACTATAGCCAAAAGAAACTTGAGGAGAAAAGTATTTATTTCAGCTTTCATTTCTACATCATAGTCCATCATCAAAGGAAGTCAGGGTCTATATTAAAGGCAGGAACCAAAGCAGTTTTTTACTCAAAAGTACATAATTACACTTGTTATTTAGTGTTCAATCTTCTATCAATTTAAATCTATTATTTGATTGTTTTGCTAAGGATATATTGTCCAAACAGCTTGACCAAGAACAGGTTAAGAATTTTGGATGTAATCTGATAGATTTGAGCAGCTGGAAAATCATTACTTCATTTGGACAGACAGGTCTGGTTAAACTAAATAACTCATAACAAACAAATCCAAAGGTCATGAACTTAGGAACAAGAAAGGTAGAGTTATGAAGAGGACTAACAGAGCTGGAGGGAAATAAGAGAGTTGGAGATATATTACATTTACATGGAAATTAGTCAAATTATGAAATGAATGAAGGGATTCATATTGATGGTTTTTATTTTACAGTACATATATAATTATATTTTTGATGGTTTTATACATGTGTGCAATTATTGTGATCAAATTCACCTTCATCACCTTCCATTGTCTTCCAGTCCTACTAGTACTGTTCTTACCTCCAAGTGCCTCCTCATTGTTTGTGTCTTGTGTGTATGTGTGAGCTGCTGAGTTTAGAGATGTTTGTATGAACATGGGTAGAAAACTGTTTATTGTAGCATAGACAACTACTAATAGTGGAAGAAACTTACTTCCTTTCTCTCAGCAACAAAAGCTCCCCTCTTCATGAAATCTCCCTTCCAAGATGGGGTGTTGAAAAGCTCAGACTTACTCAGGTCTCATGCTGGTAGCCACAACTACCTTATGTTCCAATTATAATTAAAATGTCAGAGCCAGAAGACAATAGAATTTCATAGTATTTTTTCCATCATCTTGCTCTTACTATCTTACCATTCCTTATTCTAATATGTCCCTTAGACAGTGAGTGTGGTGATATAAATGTCCTATTAAAGGTTGAGCATTCAATACTAACTTATTATCAGCTCTTTGGCCAGTTGTAAGTCTGTATACTAATCATTGCCTGTCTGAATATGGTCCAAGAATTTAGTCATGTAAGGAGAGTTCTGGATACTTGTGAGAAAACAGGAGTCTTATGACCTCAGTTTCTTCAAAAACATGAAATTGTTCTTGAAATGTGTTTGATGCCTATCCCAGGTGTAGTGCCTGGAAGTGAGTTTACTACAGAGTGTTCATTACAACTGGCCTACTGTTGTTTGTTTATATGCTTCTATGGAAATACATGTTTCTGCTGCCTGTGACTTGTCAATTACAAGTGGTTTGATATTATGATTGTACACTTCACATATGTGGATCCTTTAACCCTCAGAGTAATTGTTGGATGCTCAGAACAAAGTTGGCTATTGCATGAGACTTTAGTCTACATGACTTATCACTTCCATTCTCCTAGTGCCACTCCTCACTACCTGTAGAGTGGTAAACAATTGATCATTGCATAAAGAAGCTGCTTTGGTCAAGACTGAGATAAATGTTAGTCTATTGATATAAAAAAGTATTTAAGAGATACTTTGACTGCATTTCTACTAAGCAAAAGGTAAGTAGTAGGGCTTATGACCTACCCAACCATAGGCATTGACTAGATTTATGATAAATGACATGAATTCCTTCACCTGGAATAAGTCTCAAAGCTATCAGAAGGTGATTTGTGATAACTTCCATCCAAAACAGTCATGCTATTATTTACCATTTGGAATATCTTACCCTCATGTTGGTTCTCTAGTTAATAGTGTTCACAGCTGTGTGAGACAAACATTTTCTACCTCCACATCCTGAAAAGCTCATTCTGACATTATGAACACTAGCCAATAGGGGTTAAGCTTCAAGTCAGGGACAAGCTTCAAAATTTGTGTCCAATATCCAAAATATGTGGTGACTTCAGCAACATGACCTTACCATTTTTTTCTGGTGGGCATTGAAGAGCAATGGCAATTGTCTATGTTGTTTAAGAAGCCACTGCAGCTTTCCTGGCCAGGAGCTCAGAGAGGGTCCCATGCTTGCCATTGAGATTTACAATGAAGTTTGAAGTTAATTAGACTAGGATCCATGACACCTTGTACCATAAAAATAAGAAGAGGAGGGGAAGAATGAGAAATGATAGAGGAAGAAAAGGGAAGAAGGGGATGGAAAGGAGGAAAAAAGATAAGAAGGGGGAAGAAAAACAAATAACTCAATCAGGTTGAGTAGAGCTTGGTAGTAAAAATCTAATTATGATATTTTTGGGCAAGAATTTAGTTACCTCTAAATTTTAAAATTACTTTCTGTCTTAGTCATCTGAATGAATTTCACTTTTTAGTTTTACAGTGGAAATATCTCCATACATTTATCACCTTTTTGATGGGTGTTGTGATTAGTATGAAGCACATTTTTAGCACACAGGAGATATACTGTTTAATCTATTTAACAGAACTTTGTAGTCTTTTCAAGTAGCTCCTTAGTGGATCTGTTAGGGAGTTTGTATTGCAGTGTGTCTTCTACGTGGGTGTTTTAGAATTAGATTTACCAGAACTTCTGGTACTAATGGACTGGATATTTTTAGATTCTCCACCTCTTATCAAACAATGTTTCTAGATTCTATGCCTCTTATCCAAATAACTGAAAATAAGGGCTCACATATATTTATTTGCAAGAGAAGCAAGACTGACGGTGAGCAGCATGATTGAAGATGCTTAAGGACCACAACTATTGTTGAGGGCTCAGTAGATGTTAGTAAAAATTGAGTCTGGATTGGTTTAGATGCAAAGCCTTCCCCTACAGAAGTCTGAGTTAGGTGGACTACAAGATAAGTGGAAAGGAGTAGCAGGACCAGGAAACAAGCAAAGGAGGAAGTCTGACAGAAAATGCCTTTGAGAATCTTCAGGTATATTCTATTCTGAAGGATTAACTAATTTAGAGCTTCCTGCAAGGAAGCTGGTTGGGGAGCCACTGTTTTACAAGGTTGCCATTCAGAGACATGAATCTTTCTCATTGGTCATAGGCAAAAGTGGAACTTAATAGTTTAGTCCAAAGTTAAATTTATGAATAAGGGGCAGTAGAGAACAAAGGTGTTATATTTTGTATTAATTCAAGAATTGAGCATGCATTTGTGGTGGTCTGAATGAATATGGCCCCCATAGACTCATAGGGAGTGTCATTATTAGAAGTGTGGCCTTGGAGGAAGTGTGTCACTGGAGGTTGCATTTTGAAGTTTCAAAAACTCAAGCCATGCCTAGTGTCTTACTCTCTTCCTGCTGCCTGTGGATCCAGATGGGTGTAGCTTCTTACATTACTAGGAGACACAGTCTCACAGCAAATTCCCTGATCCTCTGGCTGTTACAAAATTTCTGACCCTTCTTTTACCCTGAGTCTTAGGTGACAGAGTTGTTTTGTATATGTACCTCTTGGGATAGGACTCCACAATTCTGCATTTTTATTAGTTGTGGTTTTTCTGTAATTCACTCTATCTTTTGTAAAGAAAAAGTTTCCCTGATGAAGGGGGAGGACTACACTTATTTGTAGTTAAAGGAACCAATACTTACGATGTAGTTTGGAATTATGCTATTTGGCAAAATTGTCAGGAAAGTAGGAAAGAGTGGAAGGCTCTAGTTGAGAAAGAGGAGCAAGATACATGAAGAAGAAGGGAGAAGGTCAAAACAACAGCAAGGATACCTTATAAAGTCATGAAGAATCATATTATTAATGAGCTGCATAAAAAAATCCTCCAATACATGTAATTCTGCATATAAAATTACACATACAGTTATATTACATTTTCTCTTTGGACTGATTATATGCTCCCAAATAGCTAAAGCTATTTAAGAGAAAAGCCATCACCAGTCATAAGAAACTCTCTTGTGAGTTTTAGGTTATGTTTTCCAAGAGACTCCCAAAGCATTACAAACTATTGTTATTGTCCTTTGTTGCCAGGAAGAGGTAAAAATTCTTTATTGATGAAGAATCATGTACTTTAGAAAGAAGGCCCGGAGGGACCTGAGCTAGAACTAATCTCACTGCCTACTCCGTATAGACTGGTTTTCATGATACCCAAATCACCATGCAAGCTTCCTAAAGAGGAAAGTCACCAACAGTCCTAGCCAGCTACGGGATCTGTGAATCACATCAATGATCAGCATGTCATTAAGACCCTAAGGGTGCAATCGTGGCACATATACCTTGACAGTAACCAAGACCTCTCTAATTAGACATAAGACCCACTCATCAAAGAGGAAACTATCTGATACTGCAAGCCTTGGCAACTACCCATGATAAGCGATGTTGTGGATATTTGGAGATGAACCTACAGTCACTGCATTACTGAACTTTTTTCATTTTCTTTTATCACCTGTTTCCTTCTTCAGACTAGTGTATGAGTTATTCAAGAAAAACCACAGTACAAGCAATAAATCACATTCTTCAGGTTTGCATTTCTAAAAGAATAAACATATAAGAATTATTTCATATTTACATGAGGCTGAAAAAGAGGAAAACACCTTTTCAAACTCTCAGGTAGCTGCAAGAGTTTGAAATTGGGTCAGAGAGCCAAAATAATGTTAAGAGAAGGGGAGGTAGGTTTATCTTGTCCCAGATTTTACTACCTCTCACTGCCATTTGCTATCTCAAGCAAAGGAGGGAACTGGTGAGAAATTTCAACCTGCAGCCATCCCCATGTTGTATGGTGGGGAAGCCACAGCCTGGTGTCTCTTTCAGACCAAACCTTCAGAATGAAAGAGAGGACTCAGAGAGTAGGGAGGGAAATTTTAACATTCAAGAGAGAAACTACTCCCTTATTCCCTGGATGTTTTGCCCAATGTTGCTGGTGCTTACGTTCTAGGACAGGTGTTCCAGGTTCTTGGCCTCTTTTCCAAACAACTGAAAACGAGGACAGGCTCCCCAGATTTTCGAAAGCAGCAAGAAAGTTTGTTTGGTGCAAAATGGTATTATGTATTAAAAAGGGATACACGTTCATGATTGACAATGGGCTGCATGAGTGAAGTGACTTTAGAGACCTGGTTATTGTTCAGATCTTCATTTTATAGGGTGTAAAGCAGTGGTTCTCAACCTTCATTTTCCTGTGACCAGTTAATACAATTCTTCATGTTGTGGTGACCCTTCAGCCATAAACTTGTTTTGTTGCTACTTCGTAACTGTAATTTTCCTACTGAAATGAATCATAAGGTAATAGCCGATAGACAGGATATCTGATATGCAACCTCCAAAACGGTCATGATCCACAGGTTGAGAACCACTGGTCTCAAGGCACAAATGGCTAATTACTAGTGGAAGCAGTTCAGGTGGTTCATTGTTTTGACTAGTGTATTAAGTTATATAATCACTTCTTGATTTGATCCTATTTTCCATAAGACATCTTACTTAATCATATGCATACCAAATTCTGCACAGATATAAGATGGTAAGTAGAGATTTCTTCCTGTGGGTTACTAGAGGGCGCAGTTTTTCCTTTCTGCACATTCATCCAAATCTGTTTCAAGGCTGTATCACCCTTTCTATTCTTAATGCTTGGATAAGCTGAGAATATATTCATACATTTTTTAATTTGATTATTGCCAAGGAGAGGGAAACTGGGAAAACAAGAGCCAGACTTTGGTAGGCATTGAATTACGGGCACTTCAAGTTTCAAACAAAGTACAGAGCAAAGAAAGACACAATGGCTTCTCAAAGACATCCACATGTTCCCATGTCAATAATAGTAGCATCCATAGCAGTTATGGAGCAAAAGCCGACTTGCTAGGTAACAGACAATTTTTTGAGAGTTTGCTATGAAAGTTTTATGCTGATGAGTTATTCTTTTCCATTATATCCATTACATATACCTCCATGCTATTCTATTCTATTTTACCTTATCTGATACTACTCTATCCTAATCACAATAGGGTCAAGTCAAATAAGGATCAAACCAACATGAAAAGGAGAAAAAAATCGCAAATCTGAGCAAAAAATGATAATAATTGAATGGAATGTATACAATGAGGTAGATTTGTTACTCCTTATTGTATCAATAAATACTAAGTAAAAAGTATGTAAAACAACTGGATCCTGCTCTTCATAAGTACTTAAATGATTGTAACCTCCAGAAAAATGTTCCATGGGCACTGTATCAGACAGACATCTCTTGACCTGTGTTTTCATAACTTTGGAAGTTAATATTTGATTTGTTTCATATCTAAACTGATGCTCAACTGAATAAACACTATATCAGCAGAGCAGCTTGGAGAGGCACATCATGGCTTCTGAGAAGTGGGCTATGGCAGTTCTTCTGCTGCAGCTTTGCTGTACCAGTTGTGGCTTCTATGGCAAGGTCCTTGTGTGGCCCTGTAATATGAGTCACTGACTGAACTTAAAGACTATTCTTGAGGAGCTTGTCGAGAGAGGACATGAGGTGAAGTTTCTCAGTATCCTCATGGATCAGAGTAAAGATTCTGCACTGAACTTTGAGAATATCCCTGTGTTGCATGAGGACGAGATTGCCGAGAATTATCTAAATGATTTTTTAAACGTGGCTGTGAATGTCATTCCAAAATTGCCACTTTGGCAAGCAGCAAAAACATTGCGAGATTCCTTTATTCAACTGACTGCTAACTTTGAAGATCTCTGTAGGAGTGCATTGTACAACCAGACATTCATGAACAAGCTCCAGGATGCAAAATACGATGTAGTGGTTATAGACCCTGTCATTCCCTGTGGAGAGCTGGTGGCAGAGGTGCTTCAGGTCCCTTTTGTGAACACCCTGAGGTTTAGCATGGGCTACACCATAGAGAAATACTGTGGCCAGCTTCCAATTCCACTCTCCTATGTACCAGTTATCATGAGTGAACTATCAGACAACATGACCTTCACAGAAAGGGTAAAAAATATGATGCTGTTACTGTTTTTTGAATTTGGGCTCCAACAATATGACTTTGCGTTCTGGGATCAGTTTTACAGTGAAACACTAGGTAAGAGACTACATTTTATGCTAAGTTGGTTGTTAGATAGTATTTTAAAGTTTAATAAATGTTTCAAAACAATGAAAGGAATGCATTTTATAAACTTTCGTTTTCATGTAAAACTCTACAAGTTAAAGTAATAAATTGGTTATTGATAACTAAGCAGGGAAGTATGATGAAGTCATTATGATATTATTACCCTTTGTTTATAATTGTTAAATGGTTTAGTAGTACTTTGAAATTTAATAGGTCATCATCAAATCTAAGAAAAGGGATTCAAAGATCATGTTAATAGAATAGAACATGATTTTATTTGTCAGATACAAGAAGACAATTAATTACAGCTCATTATATCCTCTCAAGGAAGATAGATCTCTTATTGGTAATACATTGTTCCAAAAAGAAGAAATCTTTGTGGCAGTAATAAGATGAAATATAAACTAATTTTAAGATGAAAATAATTCAGTATGTATTCATTACCTCTGAATTTCACTCCACAAATATTTGCAAATGCAAATTATTGCTCTCAAATATATTCCATTCTCCTGTCAATTGAGGTGCCTAATATTTTGGTACATGCTGCCATTAAAGGATTACTCATGGAAAACTGTGACTAGAGCAGCCCTGGTAATCTAGCACAATCAAAAATTAAACTATCACATATTTTTATACCTCCATGTGTTCCTGTTTTGTAGTTATTAAATCATTCAGATTCTCCTTAAGAAAAAACTGAATGGAAACTGATAATCTCAGTCTCAGAGTGAACATCATGTTGTAAGACAAAAATCAGTTATTAGAAAAGAGAATGACAAGACCAGCCTGTGCTACAGAGAAAGAAAGAGAAGAAAAGACAATGAAATTAAAAATACAGTATAAGCCCTTGATGAGGAGATGAAAACTTTTACTTTGCTTTAACCTCTGAAGAAATCAAGTCTTTTAGAGTTTGATGTTGTTTCCAGGTTCTGTATTGCACTGCCTGAAGTATAGACCATTTTAGCAATTTTGTTACCCTGACACTATATTATGAAGCAGTCTCCAGTGACTATGCCAAAGCCTCATCCTTTTTGAAAGGGTTATATTTCTCAAAACTCTGCATAATCAAAGTTCAGTATCAATCACTGCCTGGCCTTGTGCCTAGTTTTACATTTTAATTTCATATATTATTTTTGTGTGTTTGTGTGATGTCTATGCCCCAGGCTGCCTATGTAGGGGTCAGAGGACAACTTTGAGTCTGTTGAGTGGACAATGATGACAAAGCAAGAACTTTTACCTTCGGTCCATCTCAACAGGTCCAGGCTGGTTTGTCTCAGACCTATTCCCTGCTCTTGCAGACAGCTTCTTTCCCTTGTATTACTTAGCCTTTCTGCAAATGTGTTCCTAGTTCTTTTTTTAGAGATACGGCAGCCATATCAAATTACTGTTCCAGCTTTCAATCCATGTCTTAAGTTAAATATGACCAGTATCATGAACTCAGCTTTGGCTCAGAGATAATTGGAATACAGAGGAGCAAGATAAATTACTGTGCACATTGCTGTAGGAATTATGAGTAAAGCCTAACCATCTTCTACTCAGCAGGAGGCACACAGAGGGAGGCAGGAATCTTGGTGTATGACAGTAAAGTTTGCCACTATTTTCTCTGTAATTAAAAATTGTAAGTGGAACTTCATTTTATTTAAGCTTTAAACTGGTAGGACAATTGATTGGTTTTCTCCTGTGGCAACTTACATAGCAGTTCAATACTTGAAGAACTAGCCCTCAGGAGCGATGTGTCCAGGTCAGTTTTTGCCTGGATTCCTCTACATTCTATTTCAGAATTGGGTAGTCTCTTGATAAATAGGATCTTTCAGATTTTGTGAGTCACTAATAGCTAAAACATATGTTGTGTTAGGTATCTCCTGGACTCCTCCAGACCAACAACAACTTGGAGGAGGTTTTTCCCATGCCTGGAATTGGGATTTTTGTTAGCTGGACTATGATTCTTGTGGGGCTTGGAGATATTATCACTCTGTGTGCTTTGTGGCATAATTATATATATATATATATATATATATATATATATATATATATATATATATATATATATGTGTGTGTGTGTGTGTGTGTGTGTGTGTGTGTGTGTGTGTGTGTGTGTGTGTGCACAAACACACTTTTAAGTATTTTTAAGTAAGCTTATGAAATAATGTTTTTCTATTCCTACAGTCATTTGTTGTCAGTTGTTCTCTGGGTAGCCATTGTAAGTGGAGTAGAATGAAATATCAGAATAGTTTTAATTTTCATTTATCTAATTGCTTAAAATATTAAGCACTCTTAGAGATATCCCTTACTCAGTTTTGTGTTTCTCTTGAGAAGTCTCTTTCCAGATCCAGCACCCAGTTTTACTGCTCTTTTTTTTTTTAAGGATTTATTATGTATACAGTATTCTGCATGCATATATGCCTGCTTGCCAGAAGATGGCACCAGATCGCATTATAAATGGTTGTGAGCCACTATGAGGTTGTTGGGAGTTGAACTCAGGACCTCTGGAAGAGCATCCAGTGCTCTTAATCTCTAAGCCATCTCCCCAGCCAGCACTAACTTTCAATTGTTTTGCTTTTTCCTTGATAGTTATATTTGAGTTCTTTGCATGTTCTAGTTATTAACACTGTATCTGATGCATAACTGTAGAATACTGTGAATTAGGTATGGACAGTTTTATCATAGTTTCTCATCATCATGAAAAAGTTTCCTAGGATCATCTACAATTCAGGGAGTATAATACAGAAACCTGGATATTTAAATCTGACTCAAAAATATGTTTTTGAGAGGTTAAAAAAATAAGGTTTTTTTTTTTCTTGCTCTTCACTCAAATTCTTTCTCTTCTCTTCAGTTTATGAGGTCCTATTTGTGGAATTGCAGTGCCTAATTTTCTGCATTTATTTTTGTAGAATTTTTCTATTTTTTTTAAAACAGTTTCAGGTTTTCTAGTTTTCACTCTTTGAAATCTTTGCTGCACATGGAGCTGCTCTTGTACAAGTTGATAGACACAGGTTAATTTCATTCTTCTCTGTGTATCACCCAGTTTTCCCACTGTCCTTTGTTGAAGATTCTGTGTCTTTTTGGCATCTTTGTCATATAGGAATGGCGGTAGTTATGTGCACTCACGTTTGTGACTTCTACTCAGCCTCTTTGAATTTGCCTTTGACTGACAGTAGAAGCCATGGTGGAGTACTGCTTAATGTCTTACTCCAATGGCTTGCTCAGCCCACTTCTTTATACCATCCAAAATTTCCTTCCCAGTAGTGACCCTGCCTTCACAATGAGCTGGGCCCTCCCACACTAATTATCAACAGAGAATATGTACTAAAGTTTTCCTAGAGGCCAATTTGATACAGGTAATAGATCAACAAAGATTCTTGAAGTGTGATCCAAGTTATTTCTATTAAATAAAAACTCTGAGTCAGATATCGAGGGTGAAAATGAAAGATCAGAGAAGCAGAACATTAAGCCACTAGAGACTTCCTACCTCTAGGAGTCCTAAGATTGAATGAGGGAGTGGGGGATCCTGTCTCTACAAATCTTCAGACTGAATTGGGGGAGATCCTGTCTCCACCCACCTTATACTCCTGTCTCCACCTCCCTAGTGCTGGAATCAAAGGTGTGCACCACCACTGCCTGGCTCTGTTTTTCTTTTGGACTGGTTCAATCTTGTGTAGCCCATGGTGGCCTTGAACTCTTCCTGCTTCTTCCTCCCAAGTGCTGGGATTAAAGGTGTGTGCCACCACTGCCTGGCCTCTATGAATAACTAGTGGCTAGCTCTGCCCTCTGGTTTCCAGGCAAGCTTTATTTGTCAAAATACAAACAAAATATCACACAACAGATTCCCTCTTCCCAGCTATGTCTAGATGTGTGTCAAGTTGACAACAGCTGGCCATCACAATTGACCTCTTGTCAAGTTGAGAGAAAAACGTATCACTTATTTATCTATAACCTTTCCTTTCTCAGTTGTCACCAAGATGTTATGATAACACGAATATTAATATATGAAACATAATATAACTTTAAAAGTTCCACAGTCTTTAAAAAAAAAAAACCCTCAACACTTGGAAATCTAAAGTCCTCTTTAAAATGTAATGTCTCTTTAAAAGTCCAACATCTCTAACTATGGGATTCTGTAAAAACCAATGATAAATTATATACTTTCTAACTCCAAGAAAAGAACCAAGACAAAGGCAAAATCAGATCAAAGCAGAATAAAATTCAACAGTGAGAAAACTCAATATTTGACATCTCAGAACTACTCATGATCTCCTGGAAACTAAAGGGCCTGTGCAGCTCCACCTCTTCAAATCTGCCTCTGTAGTATGGGTAACTTGTTGCACAGGCCCAGACCCGCTCCATTCCACAGCTGTCGCTGCCCTAAAGTACTTGTATCTCTATTATGCTACATTCTACTGCAACCAAGGCTATACCTTAACCAGTGGCCTCTTCTTGCCTCTCTTCAGGGATATCAGTCCTGCCACACAGTGACAAGCCCCAGTTGTTCTCCATCTGAGAAGGCATCTTCCATGCCTTCGAAACTAGTGCCACCTGGATGATTCTTACACATTAGCAAGTCCAGCTGTCAACATGACATGCATTCTAGGTCACCTCTGGACCCTATATAGCTTCCTTATGCTGGCCCTGAAGAAATTTACATATCTCTATCAGGAAAAAGAAGAAAAATGATATGCAATCAAATTTAACTTTCATAGTATGTCCTCTTTTTTTTTTGGCCAGGTATAGGAACTGTTTCCACTGCACTGAAGTTTTTTTAGAATTAACCTGTCAGACGAGGGTACCTACCATTATTATGTGTCTCCAAAATTAAGAATAAAACTTAGATATATCAGGTGTGGACAGTTTTATCATAGTTGGTCATTATCATGAAAAGGTTTCCTAGTATGGTCTACAGTTTGGAGAGTGTAATACAGAAATCTGGATATTTAAATTAGACTCAAAAATGTGTTTTTAAGAGGCTAAAAAAGTAAGGTTTATTTCCTCAATATTAGCTTTCATTCCACTTTTTCATTGTTTGTCTTCTTGTCTACTTACCAACCTGAACCAGCAGGTTACTCTTCATTGACAAGACCTTAAATGAGAAGTGGCTAGGAGGTGAGAAGATAAAGGAAAAGCTAGGAATGCTGGGGTTGGTGGTCTTGCATAAGCTGTCTTATTACAAGCAATCTTATTAAAAAGTACAGCATCTTATACACTATTTACAGAGGAGAAATGAGATGAAACCAGTGGGAAACTAACCAAACAATGTTTCACAAGGGGAGTAAGGGTTATATCAAGACCATCATAGATCAAGCACACACACACATCAGACTAGATACTGCTAACTATAACCCCATAATAATGGCAAGTGTTTGTTTCTCTAAGTATAGAGCCACAGCTCCCCAAAAGCCCTGGCCCTAGGCCATTACTGGTTCTGCCAAGCAAGCATTCCTGGATTTGAGAAGGAGCGGAGCTGTGTTCCTTCTCCTTAGATCAGGACTTCAGGGGAAGCCTTGGATCAGACAAGCCCTCAATAATTCATGATTGACTGGGTATTACAATTTTATATATGGTTTTCATCTGAATCCATGTCCACTCTACATGATATAATGAGGAAACATGAACTGCTAATCAATGTCATGCTAGATTTTCTAACATTGCCTAATTCATCCCTTTGATTGCACTAGTTTGTTATGCTGCTTTGACTAGTTAACCAGATATCTTCTAAAAATAATGCTTCCTGCTCTGAAAGCTAGAAAGTCAATATCAAGTGCCAACAGGAGCTTATTTCCTGGTCTTGACAAGTCATGAGCTCATTTCTTTACAATGAAACGTTCCCGGTGTGCTGCTCTCTTTCAGAAAGATGGCAGCCATAGTGTAATGATGTATTGACTTCCTTATTTTAACCTGATTCACCTCTAAAAGCCTTGTAGAAATACATTCAGGTTCAACATATAGGAACTGAAAGGAAACAGTTTATTCCATAACATACATTTCTAATAAATCTCCCTTTTGTGATATTAAATGAAATACATTTAAATACGTAGCATAATATATGATTTTAAATTTGTGCTACACTCTTTTCACAGTATTTTAACACCCAGCAAATAATACCTTACAATGTACCAAGAAAGTGGTATGTTAGGCAATTTGTATTTAAGATAAATAGAGTCTTGGTCTCAGTTCTACCTCAAAAAAAAAAAGAAAGAAAAAGAAAAAAGGAAAGAAATAGAAGTGCTAGAACTATGAATACACTACTTTGGACCTTGGATCCACTGGTTATAAGTAAAGCCCTGAGAGAATAAACAAGCAGAAAGCAGATAGAAACAAAAATGTTGTCATAAGATTATAAAAAACGGAGAAAAACACCAGAGCATAAATAATGACAATATAGTAAAGATAATGATGGAGAGTGGGAGATGTCTTGGTAGAGCTAGATCTTTCTATAGAAGCAAAATGTGGAACTATTACTCCTGTGATGAACACTCAGACGGGGCCTGAGTTTGAACTTCAAACATCCACAGTTGGCATGCTTGGCAGGCCATATGCCCATTTCATATCTTTCTGCCACTCTCCCATCTTCCAATCACCGACTCTAATGATAAACTTGTGTTTACAATTTGTTTGCTGGTAATGGTCCTATTCTCTTGGTTTCTAGTTATTTGTATTTTAGATTGATTATACCTCCGACTCTTACTTTTTTCTCATCACACAATCAGTCCAAAAAGAATTCCTGTGGGTTTAACCTCAAAATACTTGTCAAATTTGGGCAAGTTACATTGTCCACTGATGTTACTCTGGTTTGAGTTACTGTAAATTCTCAATGTGAAACAATTGACTCTACAGTATAAACTAAAGGAGGCAAAATTACAGTGCCATACAGTAAGCACAGAGTTTATTTCTCTCTAATGGAAAGACTCATAAATACATTAAAAAAGCAAGCTGTGCTTATTAGTTATCGAGCTATCAAAGAACTGAATGTGCAATTGTTTGGCATTTTTTTTAATTCTCATCCACATAGTGACGTAAGATTACAGGTAAGCTACGCTGAAGCAATTCAAAGATGAACTGACAAAATAAGCATTACTTTTTGTACAAAATTGGTGAAGATTTGTATGCATTAATTTTTTCACTTACCATCAGACAGGACTTATTATCTGGATAGCTTAGAAAAGTTGCATATGAATATCAACTTGGTAAATATCCTTTTCATCTGAAAGACCAGTGACTGACACCTACTAAGATGTCCACTTGTCTGTGTCAATCAGTCAGACATCTAGCCATAAACACAAGTTACCTCTAAGATGTCTTTGAATTAAAAGCCATCTCATTAAAAAGCCATGACCTTTCAAATTGGTAGAGACTATTGTTTCTTTTTTAAAAAAAAAACACTTAACAATAAGGCTAAATTTGTGATATTGTGGATACCTACATCTGTATGTCTCATCTCAAAGTGAAGATTGTACTGAGTGTGTATTTATCATTCATTTCTTACTGGAAAAAAATATTGACAAATCAATTTAAGGGATGGGATTTGACTCAGGAAGAAAGTCTAGACTGAGTTTTGTGGGATCCTACAACATTATAGATAGAGCAGAGGACAGAAAGGGATAAAACAGGGATGCATTCTTGGGTGGAATCAGAAACCACTGAGAGGTGAGAAAAGACTTTTTAAAATGGAGGTAACCTATCTTCAGTCATGCAATTGTAGAGAACAAATGATTGTGAAATTTATCAGTCATTGTAGCTGTATTCACATCATCATTGCTTTACTGTTATGAAATTACAGTTACTACATTTACTACTCCCAACTCCTTGCTTCTTCTCTTCCCACAGCCCTTGCTCCCTTCCTTTAAACATATAGTCATGATAAGCAAACTAGAGGACTGAAATGTTCTTAATAACATATGTGGAAATGTGGGACATTTGGATACTATATTCTTTCTTTGTATTAGTGTTTGACTGTATGCATGTCTATGTGCCACATGTGTGTCTGATGCCTGTAGAAACCATAAGATGACATCAGATCATTTGCAACTAAAGATACAGATGCTTATGAGCTGCCATGTAGGTGCTAGGAATGCAGGTTCTCTGTAAGAGCAGCAGGAGCTGTTCTCTGTAAGAGTAGCAAGAGCTGTTAACCTCTGCACCAACTCTTCTGCCTCCCTATGGTGCCGTTTTTTTCTCAGCAAACCTCACTGCTAATTTTGTCCACTCACTCAACTTTCTGTATGTTTTCAAGGAAGACCCACCACGTTCTGTGAGACCATTGGTAAAGCGGACATTTGGCTAATCCGGACATATTGGGACTTTGAATACCCTCGTCCATATTTACCAAATTTCGAGTTTGTGGGAGGGCTGCACTGTAAACCTGCCAAGCCATTGCCTGAGGTAAGTCTGTGGTGAAGTAATTTACCCTGTGCCAGGGTAATTGACTTCCCTCATCACAGCTACTCTTTGAGGAAACTTGCTGGATCTTTCAAAGTTTACTGAAGAATTTAGGATTAAGAATAAAATTTGAAAGATGTAGTAAAAGTATCTGTGTGTCTGTATTGTGGATACTGCAGTGAGTAATGAAAAAAAAAGAGCTCCAAAGATCACCAAAGAGACTTCCTACAGTCATCTTCACATGCCTGACAGAGCTGTGAACCGGATTTGTGAACAACAGCTTGGTAGAGAAAGATGTCTTCTTGAGAAATTTGGGCAAATATTTTAGGATTTAAGGAGTCAGAGAAGGTATACATTAAAGGCCATCAGAACCAGGGCTTCTCAGACCTGATTAATTAGTTAATTAATCTTAGGCATTAATTGGTGTGCTGACATTTATTTCTGTAGTAATCATTGGTGGAAAAATTAGTCAGAGTTGACAGTGATGGGTTTGCCTTTCAATTACGTATGGTAAAGGACCAAAGATTTATTATTTCAACTGAAGAAAGCTTTTGAAAAGTCTAAAAAATGGCCAATTGGTGTAAATTGAGAGTCATCAGCATCAAGTAAAAGTAATAAAACAGTTAAACTCAAGTGGTATGTAGGGCCTTTATGAGTATAAAGTCAGGAATTTTTGAAGTTAAAAGAAAATTATATATCACATCTTAAACCTTATAAAGCAAAGGTGAATGTCAGAAATATTGAAACAAAAATCACTGAGAAATAAAAGAAAATAATAGGAAAACTGTATCAGTAGAGAGGAGGAGACAAATATGAATTTATTTGATTTGTAAGTCCTCAAACACAGAATTTTAGAAGACTGCAGATTAAATGGTGTTTCCTGAGGAGGTCTGTACTCCTGTATAGCTGTGCAGGGTGTATTTAAATGTAAACTTTCGTCTTAGTGTTCTGAATATGCTTTTCTTATGTTACAGCTGTCAGCAAGCTTAACTGAATATTGCTGTATAAAATTCAATGAATCAATATTTAAGAAATAAAAGATTGCTTGCTAGGTAAACTCCATACCACACTATTAGATTTAACTTTTTAGAGTCCCTGCACGTGAAAAACTCCATAAAACTGCTTAGACATACTTCATAGGAGTAAGGGGTAACTTCATTCCAAGTTCAGGTTGTCTAACAAAATAGACTTTGACCAAGTAAATGTCAGTCATGGTCCTCATCTTTTTGGAAATACAGAAGAAGATGAGGCTCACTCAAGTAAAAGTTCAATGTCATTCGGGTGGTGTGTGTGTCTGTCTGTCTGTCAATGTGTGTTTCTATGTAAGTGCATGTGTATGAGTATGTGTGTATGTGTCTGTTTGTCTGTCAATGGTGTATTTCTATGTGTGTGCTTGTGTGTGTGTGTGTGTGTGTGTGTGTGTGTGTGTGTGTGTGTGTGTGTGTGTGTTATAATATAAATATACATTTGGGAACAAGTTAAAACAATGAAATTAGTGCACCAGTCAAGACCCACATTAATCTCATCACTTGAGAGTTGCAGGAAGGGGAATCTTGAGTCTTAGGCCAGGCTGAGATGCATAAAAGGACTGTCTCTAAAACAAAAACTACTTAACAAAAATATAGTGAAGTACTTAAAAATCTTAATGTGAGCTGAAAATAGTAGTCTACTTCCATCCATTCATTGTAAATTTTTTTTGGCCACAAAGAACACAGGATTTATGTCTAAACAGTAGCATTCACATGTTATCCTGTGAAGAGCTCAGTTTCATTCTTTGCAGAGCAAATTTTTTAAAATGTGAACATTTAGAGAAGCTTATTTGTAAAGTATTCTTTTACTTTGACTGTAAGGCTCCAGTTGGTGTAATTATTGTCAGAATTAGGTGGGATATAATCCATCAGGGAGACAATAAGTATTGTCCACAAATGTCACTATGATTATAGCAGTAAATTACTCACTATGTTCTTAAGGGTGTAACTATAAAAATCCCACCAAAACGGATTTCTTCTTGGTTCTATGAAGCAGTGAAGACAATATATGGATAAAAGTAGCCTTGATTGTTTGTCTAGCAATAAAGAAAGAAGATGGATCAATCTAACAGTATTTTTTTTATGTAGCAGACATAATAATACTAAAATCCTAGCCTTGCTTCCGTGGTATAATGCCCCAGTTTTGCAAACAGCTCAATGGTTTTAGGAGTGTTAAATTTGGAAAGCAACAATTCCACATAATGGGAGATAAGCTGTCAGGAGCTGCTGTTCCCTTTTGTTTTGATGTGGGATCATGCTTTCACTGCATTTATTTTATGTATGTTTCAGCATTGTTTCCTCTTTAAAAGACTACAAGTCTTACAAATCATATGACAGAATTGGTCTAAGAATTTCTCTGACAGTTTTTATTAATTTTTGTCCTTTTTCCTTATAATACTGTCTGCTTTTGACACAGGTCTTACTATGTAGTCCAGGCTGACCTGGAACTCACTATGTAAACCGGGCTGTCCTTGAACTCACAGAGATCTGTCTTCCTCTACCTCTAGAGTACTGGGATGAAGGGTATGAGCCCCTGTGGGGGTGAGAGTGGTGGGTGTTTTTAATGGAAAGAACATTATACTTGCAGGAAATGGAAGAATTTGTCCAGAGCTCGGGGGAACATGGTGTTGTGGTGTTTTCTCTGGGTTCGATGGTCAAAAACCTGACAGAAGAAAAGGCCAATCTCATTGCCTCGGCACTTGCCCAGATTCCTCAGAAGGTTGGTGCATGCACTTGATCCTGGGGAGCAGAGCAGCTCAGGACTGACTGGAGGGCACAGCTGACAGGGTTCTTTCAAGATGGAAGCTGAGTCTTGTCTCTCAAGGACCACAGCTGACACTAGCTTTCTGTAAATATTGATCGAACATATGAGAAACAAAAAGAGAAGGTGAGAGGCAGAGTCAAGTAAGGAAGGGGAGGAGAAGAGGAAAAGAAAGTCATCAAATAAAGAGTAGAGAAATTTACCACAAACACTTAACCTAGTTATATTTTTGGGGAAAAAAACATCACATTTTGAACACGAAGATTAGGATCAATAGATCACATGAAATAAATGTGTGTGGCATTCACATTCATAGTAGTTTTGAACCCAATATTCCGATTTAGTAAAGTAGTTCTTCATTTAAATTCTTGTTCCATATTAGACTATTCATAGAAGCTGTTATGAACAGGTCTACTCCACCTCTTAACTTTAACAAGCTGCCAGAAATATACTCCCTTCTCAAGGATTACCAAATAAATAGGCTACCTTTGTCCTAAATAACATTGTGGCTATACCATATCCTCATTGTGTGTTTTCAGCCTGCAAAATCACAGCATTGTCTTCAACAGGTTTTGTGGAGATACTCGGGCAAGAAACCAGCCACATTAGGATCCAATACACGGCTTTTTAGTTGGATTCCCCAGAATGATCTACTTGGTAAGACCTTGGGGTGATAAGCTATGCAGTCAGAAAACCATCAAATCAGTTGATAACAGTGAATAATTTAAATTTTCACATCGTACTTCCACTTTAGAGACAAGCATAATTAAATAATTAGCATGAAGTTAGGGGTTGTTTTTGTTTTTGTTCTGCCTTGGGTCACAAAAGAGCATCCTCAGATAAGATTCTCATCAGTCTTCAGGACTCCATCAGATTTCATGACTCCAGTGATACCTTCTCAGTCAGCGAAGAAGGGTTTGTTAATTCTAGGGAGGAAAGGTCTCATGTGCCCAGTCTTTGTAGGTTGTGTTTCCTTCTTCAGTGACTCACACTATGCACTTTTGTGCCAGTATGATGGCTTGAAATCCATAGCAACCTGTCACTCTGTCCCTCAAACAGGACATCCTAAAACCAGAGCTTTTGTCACTCATGGTGGAACAAATGGGCTCTATGAAGCCATTTACCACGGGATCCCTATGGTGGGACTCCCCATATTCGCTGATCAGCCTGACAACATCGCTCACATGCAGGCCAAAGGAGCAGCCCTGAAAGTAAATTTCAACACGCTGACAAGTGCGGATTTACTCAAGGCCTTGACAGCCGTCATTAATGAGCCTTTGTAAGTATGACAGTTTGTTGAGACCTGCCAGCCACTGGTGAGCCCTGCCATCATTCTGTAAAATTTCCTATGTTTCATATCATATATTGTCTTATTTTCCAATAGGATAACATAAAACAGACACAAAAGAAAAAGAAAATGCTTTTCTCATTTCTTATCTACTAAAGTTAGCTCCTGAGACTGGGGAAATTATTTGCTTTGAAGATTGTACCAGTCAATACATTTGCAAAATATATTATGAATATACAAATTCACTTGTAGTTTTTATTTAAGAAATAAATATAAAAGCACTTAGATACAATCATTAAATATAAGATAGAACTAATAATATTCTCAATATTATTTTTTTCAAAAATAACAATATACGGTGTTATTGAACACTACAATTACATAATAATTATTTCTGAGTAAGTATGTCATAGTATTTAGGCTATTCAAGAAATATATTTCAGGATATAACCTTAGGGTTAAGAAGGGCAGTGTGATCAGGATCTATCCCTGGTACATGAGCTGGCTTTTTGGATCTCATTACCTATGGTTGGACACCTTGCTCACCCCTGATAAAGTGAGGAGGGGGTTGATCTTGCCTCAAGTGAATGTACCAGACTTAGTTGTCCCTCCATGGGAGAACTTACCCTGTTGGATGAGGGGATGAAGGGGGGGGGGGGGAGGTGGGGGGAGGGAAGGTGGGATGAGAGAGGAATCTGTGATTGGTATGTAAAATGAATTTTAAAAAACTTAAAAAAATGTCAATATTTCTTAGGACAAGCTACTATTTTGTGTAAATGTTAACACAGATGTGTGATACATTAGACTCTTAGTTTTTAGTTGGTGATAATTTGATTCATTTTTATTAACTACCAGAGTGGGTACATTTTATGATTCTTTTAAACACTAATACACAGAATAGTCATTACATTTTAGTATTAATTTTAAAACTATTGATGCAAAAAAGAATCATAAATACTCTCAGAAAGCTCATATATATGTATATATTTAGAAAGCTCACATATATACATATATGTGTATATAATACGTACCTTTAGAAAAATCATATATATTGAATATGCATATATATATTAAAATGGTATTTAACTTAAAGTAATTATAAATACTTTTAGAAAGCTCATATATAGAGAGTATATAAATACTTTTAGAAATCTCATATATATACATATATGTAAATATGTGTGTGTATTTATGTATATATATGCTAAAATGATATTTAACTTAAAATAACTTCATATTAACAATAAGCCAAACAGTATTTCTCAGATTGCCTGGGAATACAGGCAAGAGTGTTTTTATTCCATTATCTGATTCTATAAAACAACTAAGAATGTCAACAGGGAGCTGGGTAGGGGGTTCCATGTAAGCTCTTGCTGAGAAGTGGGAGGACTGAGTTCAGATCCCCAGTGTTCTAGCTTTTGTCTGTAATCCCCGGTCTTCTAGAGCAAGATGAGAAGTAGAGACAGGAGAATCCCCAACAGCAGACCAGCTGGGCTGGTGTGCACAGTAGTGTACAACAGACCCTGTCTTAGACAAGGTAGAATTTGAAGACTAACACCTAGTGATCGTCCTCTGACCTCTACATGTGCATGTGCCACCCACTCGTGTTCACTTCCACACGCAAAAATTTAAGAAAGAGAAGAAGAGGGTACACTTTACTGTACATATAAATGGTAGTTATAGGTAGTTAATGGTAGTTACATGTTAATTATTCAGGATATTTTAACAGTTTTGTGCATAAACATTTAGTGACTAAAACGTGAACTAAATTAGTGAACGAGGTCCTTTATTTTCCTGCCTTGCTTATAAAAATGGCATTTTTTAAAAAAAAATTTAGTCACAATATTTTCTACCAAATATATGTAAATTTGAAATTTAACCTCTAAGCAGAAAATCTTATTGGAAAACAAATTTGCAAATATTAGTATTTTATCACCAATCTAGTTAGCCTAAAATTCAGCTGCATGACCCTGTGAAATTATATTTTGACTTTATTTGTGGTTCGGTGAAATAAAAAACACAAGCCTTTTTTGTTTTGTTTGTTCTGTTTTCTTTTTCACAATGAGCAAAGTAGAATGCATACAAGTAGTCCCCTGCTGTGGCTAGTGCACCCACTGCATTCCATGAGCCTGGTGATCACATGACCTCTTCCCCAACTCTAGTGAAGTCCAGCAGTCCTGAAGCAACTATCCACAAACCACATTGCCACCAATGAAATGAAACCAAATAGAACCAACATGAGACAGAATAATTCTGATTCAGTATTGGGAAACTTTTTAAGTATATAGATCCCTGCAATGGGTTGTTTCAGAAATGATTAAAACTAAACTCTTAAATATTTTTGTGCCAAATAGACTGAGGTATCTGATTTTAGGAAGCTATTTTTATTTCCTACACAACATCCAAGTCCTTGTACTTGTATATATCATTCTTAAATGACAGTGTTTTTTGTATCCAGTCACACATTGCTGAGAGAGAGACGTTGTCTTTTGGATCAGAGGTATGTAAATATGCATGAGGGAGTGAAAGATCTCAGAATTCTAAAATTATTGTCTGCCTGTTTGCCATCCTAGATTCTATTGGCCACACATACATGTGGATGCCCCCTGTCTTTATCTGGAAATAGCTTTAGACACTATAATTCCTATGACATCACAATTCTTTCAGAAAGATAAGACTAAAGATTTAATACTGGATCCTACAATTTTTCTATGTCTATATCTGACCACATCATCTTAAGAACAGATTGCTTACACAACTTTTTCATTAAATTTCTGACAACCTCTGAAATCAATGAAGTTCAAGAAAGTATTAAGTATTTCCTCAACTTACATATGACTGATGACTTGCATAATGTATAGGATGTTTCATAAGCAATCAATAAAACAGTTTGTGTGTGTTTAACTTTTAGGTACAAAGAAAATGCTATGAGGCTATCAAGAATTCACCATGAACAGCCCGTGAAGCCCCTAGACCGAGCCGTCTTCTGGATTGAGTTTGTCATGCGCCACAAAGGAGCCAAGCACCTTCGTGTGGCAACGCATGACCTCACCTGGTTCCAGTACCACTCGCTGGATGTGATTGGGTTCCTGCTGGTCTGTGTTGCAACTCTGGCATTTATCATCACTAAATGTTGCTTGTTTACTTGTCGAAAACTTTGTATGTCAGAAAAGAAGAAAAGAGGGAACAGAAAAAAAAAGAACTAGGTCTTTCTAGGTTTGAGAATGTTCTGAGTAACAGTTGTATTAGTTCTGGCCATAAGGAGCTTGCATTCTTCTGCTTTTATACTATTTTCTAATATCCTGTTCTTCTATTTCTGATGAAACATCATGATAAATGTTTAGATTTATTTCATCTGTTCACCTTTTTCTGTTATCATCTTGTATTTAGTCTTATCATCTCATGCTTAAGGTTCTTACATACAGAAACTGTTAATTCAAAACATGTTCTATAGATATGAAGTGATGACTAGCAGTATGTAATTGATACATGTAAGGATCAATGTCACAAGCCTATCATATTATTTAAGAATGACCACAGGAATTTAGTGTGTTATGAGAAGATACTTTTCTAATAAAAATGAACTTAGAATAAAAATGAAAATAGAAATATTTTCTATTTCTCCAGCATTGCAGTTAGAGCATGAATTTCTTTTACATTTTTTTGAAAATCTATTTTTTATTTAAAAGAATTTTTTCATGCAACATATTTTGATTACATTTTCCCTTCCTCAATTCCTCCCAGATCCTCAAAATCTCACACCTCAACCAAATTTATTTTTTCACTCTCAAAAATAAAAAAGGAAAAAGAACAAAAATTAAAATCAAAAGATATGAATGAAAGTAGAAAGGAAGAAGGAAAGAAAGAAAATCAATGAAGCAAAATTCAGAAAGCACACGTAACACCAAAACAAAATGCAGACTCTTCTATTGGCTGACTACTCCTGTGTATGGGGACTGACCTGTAGTATTGTTGATACACCCAGTGAAACTGTTGAAGAACTTACTTTTCCTCTACCAGCAGATATCAATCACAATAGCTTCTTGTATAGGGGTGGGATTTGTTTCCATTTCCACTTGGTTCTTGGAATTTCTTTGGTCTGAACCTGAGCAAGTCTCATGCATGCTGTCACATGCTCTGTGAGTTCACATACTCATGTTGTGCATGCAAAACACTGTCTCCTTGGAGTCACTTTGGCTCTTATAGTCTTTCCTCCTCCTCTTCCTTATTGATCCCTGAACCTTGTGGGAGGGGTTTGATAAAGATATCACCTTTTTGGACTGAGTGCTCCAAAGTCTCTAACTCTTTGCACAGTGTCCAGTTGTGAGCCTCTGTGTTACTTACCATCTACTGCTAGAATAAGCTTTTCTGATATAAGTTGAGCGAGGCATTAATCTACAGGTATAGCTCTAAGTCATTAGGAGTCATTTTGTTGCTACATTCCTTTAGTAGAATAAAAGTAGTAAGTTTTCTACTGGTCCCATGACCTATCTACTTTCAGATTCTTGGTCACTTTATTAGTGCCAGGTATTGGATCCATCTCATGGAGTAGGCTTTATATCCATTTAAAGAGTGGTTGGTTAGTCCCATAACATTTGTGCCACTATTGAACCAATCTATCTTATAGACAGGTCTCTGTTATAGATCACAGGGTTTGTAACTGGGTGAAACTAATGACTACTTTTCTCCTTGAGAGGCATGCTCCATAAGTTGTTCAGGTAAGATTCCATGATCCCTGGGGCACAATGTGCTTTCCAGCTCCTGAGAGATCAATGTACTCCTTCAGGCAGTGAAGTGTTCAGACCACTTTGTGTTTCTCTGTATGTTCCTTTAGTAGTAAATGAAGACTTGACAGGACAATTGGTCTTATACATTAATCTTACATACCCTCTATGGCTTGCAAACTTCAATGTATCCTGGCAACCACAATTGTACTGATCCTGGCAATTACCACTATATTATGTTCCTATTAAAAGTGTAAAAAGTCTGATTTTTCTCAATAAAGTATCACAGTCTCGGTTGTGCTGTGGCCCTTCCAACCAGCCTGATTTAATTCCTTGAGGTCATACCAGGTGACCTTGGCTCACTTAAATAAGCACAGATGCTTACAGACTGCAAATCAATTGCTTTCTGGCTCTCAGCTGCAGATCTTGCATTCTGCAGCTTTTCTCTGTGCTCCTGTTCTTTTCGTTGTACAAAACCTTTTTTTTTTTTGGAGGAAGCTTTAAATTATACACTCTTGCTCTCTCTGCTATTTGTCAGATTCATACTCATAAATACACCTTCCAGGTGTGCTGGCTATTTTTATGTAAAATTGACACAAGCTAGAGTCATCTGAGAGGAGGGAACCTCAATTAAGAAAAGGCCTCCATAAAATTGACCTGTAGACAAGTCTGTAGGTCATTTTCTTAATTAGTGATTGATGGAGAGGGCCCAGTCCATTGTAGGTGGAGCAATCCCTGTGCTGGTGGTCCTGGGTTCAATGGAAAGCAGTCTCTGAGCAAACCATGGGGAGAAAGCCAGTAAGCAGCACCTGTCCATGGCCTCTGAGTGAGCTCCTACCTCCAGGTTCCTGCCCTATTTGAATTCATGTCCTGACTTCTATTGATGATGAACAGTGATATGGAAGTGCAAGACAAATAACCCCTTTGTCCCCAACTTCCTTTTTGGTCGTGGTGTTTCACAGCAGCAATAGAAAACCTAAGAAACCAGGTCAATGCCTTGAAATACTTCCCCCTTAAGTTCTTGTAGTTACACAAGTTGAGGTGTCACACTTAGTTTTTCATCACTTTGGAGTGTTTTATTTGGAGTATTTTATTTGAAGAAATACAGACCTTTAAATTTCAATTGATAGCCAATTTCCAAACTTTATTTACTAACCAACTACATTGTTTGAGGATATGAGTAGAATCTGTTAAAACACAAGTTCCTATTGAGACAATACCTGTATTGTCTGAAATATAGATAAATCATAGCATTGCTAATCATTACAAGCTAAATATGGTGTGTCTACACCAGGTTCATGTGGAATCACTTGTCTCCAGATGGCGATGCTCTTTGGAGGGATTCTGGAAACTTTAGGCTGGGAAAATTCTAGCTGAAGGGAATGAGTAAATGATGCTGGTCTCTAGGGTTTATTTATTATATCGTCCATATTGACATCCTACTCTTTTTTGTATACCATGAGGTGTGTTGTCTCTAATGCATGATTCTGAAGCCATTGTGTTTTGCCTCCCCAGGGGCACAAATTAAGCACAGGTGAGGATTATGGTTTGAAACATGGAGCTAAAAATATCTGACTTTAAAAAATTTATGTAAAAAAAAATGTTTATGTAATGTAATCTGTCAAAATGATGTAATGTTACTAATTAAAGATTATAGCTTTGTTTCATTACCTAGAATCTATATACTACTACATAAGAATAATTTAAATGTCTCTCTTCCCAGTTGGATGCCCTTTATTACTTTCAGTACCTTATTGTTCAGCACATGACTTTGTCCATTTTACATGGAATAAGAGTAGTGAACAGGGAGATCCTTGCCTTATTCATGCTCTTCAAGGAAACATGTTTGGCTTTATTCATTCAGTATGATGTAGAATGTACATTTATCATATATAGTCTCAAATACATGAATGTGTACTTCTTCTATATCTACTTTCCTGAAATTTTTACATGGAGTTTATGAAAATGTCAATGAATTATTTTTTATATGACCATAGGTCTTTACTCTTCATTCTGTTGCTGAAGTAAACTAAATTTATTGATCTGCATATATTTATCCAACTTCGCCTCCTTGGCATATACCTCACTTTGGTGATAATATGAAAATATAAATTTATTATGCATTTTAAATTACTATACACATAATTATAATGAAAAAAATCTAAAGAGTTTAATATAATTCCACAAATGACCTAAAAATTTAGGTAGTGTAATAACAGTGATTGTAAATAAACTTTTAAAAATAAAAATTAGCAAGGCTGGACCTGAAAACAGTATTAAAATTAACTACAATATCATTGTGAAGCCAAGTGGTCATCCATAAATACAAGCACACATGAGCAAAATGAAATGAACTCAGTAGGTTGTATTTATATTTACATATGTGTACATATATAAATAAATACATATTTAACAATATTTAAAGAATAAGAGGTCATAAATTTTAGAAAAAGTTGGAGGTTACAGGAGGAACAGGATGGGAAGCAGGCTAAATGAAAATGATGTACACACAGCATTTATCAGTAAAATTTTCAAAAGGGTACTTTTAGTCTAAAAAGCCTAGGGCATTAGAAAAACCACAACCAATCAAAATGCAGAGTTATGGAGCCCAGTTCCAATGGGTATATCTACAAAACAACTAACTCCTTACCTAAGACTCAGAGAACATTGCTGAACAATGGGTGGAACCAGAGGAAAAGGGGGTTTGCTTTGACTGTGTTTCCTAGTCAAGTTAGAAGCTATACCCTTGTGTGGAGGTGGTGGTACATGCCTTTAATCCCAGCACTCAGGAGGCAGAGGCAGGCAGATCTCCGTGAGTTCGAGGCCAGCCTGGGCTACAGAGTGAGTTCTAGGACAGCCAGTGCTACTAAGAGAAACCCTGTCTTAAGAAACCAAAAAGAAGAAGAGGAGGAGGAGGAGACAGAAAAGTAAGGAATATTTATAAATTCTTTTCTAAATTTTTAAAGGTTAGTATTATCCTGATACCAAAACAAGACAAAAATCCATCAAAAAAAGGAAATTATAGGCTGATCTATCTGATGAATGTGGGAGCAAAAATTTTCAATAAAATACTTACAAAATGAATTTAAAAAAGAAAACAACCCCACACCACAACACCATACAAGGACAGAAACCATGGGATCGTATCATTAGATGTAGAAAGACACATTGATTTAATATCTTTTCAGGATAAAAATTCCTAGAAAATCTAGAACTACAAAGAATATATCTAAATATAATAAAGGCATTGCAAAATATGAAGTTAATAAATACCATCCAGTCATATAGTCACAGAGTTTAGGTATAAAGTAAGAGACTAGGTGATAGGAATAGATCTCCCTAAAGGGAGGAAATAGAATAAATAGTACGGATGTATAGGGGGATAAGTGACTGGAACAGGAGAATCAAATGGTCAGATGGGGATGGGAGTGGAGAGGGTGTGGGGCAGAAATACAGGAAGGGACAAAACTAAAGACCATTTGAGGGGCTGTTTGGAAATATAATACAGTAGAAATTTCACAAAATATATACATATAAGAAGGTGATCTAAGTGAAATCACCAAATAATGGGCGTTCTACTAAGAAAACATAGCAATGACTTCCAACAATATTTTACTATACTCATGGATCAATGTGTAAAATTCAACCATCATATAAGAAGCCTCCTCTGGCAGAAGATGGGAACAAATACAGAGGCCCACAGTCAGACATTATGTAGAGAGTGAAAGCCTTTGAAACACTCCACCCTAAATGGATATCTCCATCCAATCCCTCTTCTCAGGACTCAGGAACCCTTGTAGAAGAGGTGATGGGAAGAGTGTAAGAGCCTGTGGGAATGGAGGACACTAAGGAAAGAAGACTTCCTAAACACAGCAGGACTGAGGCGCATGTGACCTCACAGAGACTGTGGCAGCATGCACATTCCCTGCCTGGGTTGCACAGATGAGGTCCTAGAGCTGAAAGGAGAGGTGCACACAAGACCCCATCCCTAACCCAGAAGCTACTGCCAATAGATAGCCACTTGCAAATGAAAATTTAGTTTTCTACAGGGGAGTCTCACTGGGGAAACAACTTCTCTGAAGGGTGGGCTGCATGCCCAGCAGTAGATGGCCAACAGAAAACAAACTCAATGGCATCACTGAGGTTTCGTAGTCACATAATATTGTGTCAGAGCATTTTTACCTTACAGGTCCTTTGTGTATATATACTATGGCTTCCAGTTTTGTGTTTTTATATGACTCCTGCATGTGAAAACATGTGTGTCTCTGAGTCTATATGCTTTTCTTGTGCTTTCTCTTCAGTCCTTTTCTTTCTGTTTAAATTCATTTGTCCTCCAATCAGCTTTGCTTTATCTTGTTTTATTTTTTATCCCTTAGATACCTGTGGTTTTTATTCCTAATGAGAAACAATTTTTTTTGTGGATTCAAATTGGGAAGAAAGGTTTGGAGGAGCTGGGAGGAGTCAGGGGAGGACAGTGTGTAATTAAAATATATTGTATGAAAAACATCTGCTTTCAATAAAACTAAAAAATAGACGCATCATCAAAAATGACATCTTGTGGGGCTTTTATCTCCTATTACTAAAGTCATATATTAACAAAATGTGACTTTTTCTTTACATTTGTCTTATTATTTCCAGAATGATGGTATTGAGAAATGAACTAGGTGATATGCTTTGTCATATTCCAGTGTTGTGATTTGTATGTAAGGCTGGTCAATTGTTTATAACAATCTTATACATAGGATGGTTTGGTGGCTAATTTTAATGATTAACTTGATTTGATTAAGAAAAACCTCTAAAGCATTATTGATATAAATATTTGGATACAGCTGTGATGGTATTTTCAGGGATGGTTAACTTCTATTCCCCCAAGACAGGGAGGAAATACTTGCTTAATGTTTCATCACAGTGAACTCGTCATATTGGACCGTATGCTCTCAAAGCATGAACCAGCATATAATTCCTTCTTCCTATAATTTGTTTCTCCTTAGGCACTTGGTCACAATGATAAAAAAGTAATCAGCAGATTGATTTTATAATACAAGGCTTCTTCTAAATGATTAATCCTAGGATGTTTAGATAACTCTGTGGGTGTAATTACAGGAGTGTTATTGCACTGCATTTATAACACCTTCAGTTATAATAAATGATGATACTTATGGATGATTTAGTGGCCTTGACTGGTGTGATTCCAATGCCAGCTGAAGTACAGCTCTTTTATTAGGTTGGGGTAACTGTTAGCTTTCTGGACGTCATTCTATAACTTGGGTATGAGGAATGATCTGTTCATATAGTTTGTGTGGGATGATGACACCACATTGGACAGGTTTTCTTGATTGTTACAGAGCCTTTGAGGGTTAAGAGTCAGGTGAACCACTAGAACACTTGTTGGGATTATAGATGGATAAGTGGACCAACTGGCCAATTTGTAGGAGACCTAGTTTTGTAGTTAGGATACAAATGGAATTATTTACCTAATTTGACCATATTTTTAATATTTTATGTTAAATACATAGGAGACATTAAATTTTTTTTGAGTAACACTTGTCTTGCCATTACAGCTGACTCACAGAATGACTGCAAAGAAGCTGTACATTTGATATCACCACGTAATAATTCCTACTAACAGTCTGTGAAAACAAAATTTTGGCATTAGAGATAATACTCGATCTAATTATGTTTACAAGATTTGATTCCATGTCAGATTCTATGTTTAAAATGTCTGTCTTTCCCCAAGATGTTTACTTGTACTTCACTTACCAAATGTTCACACTATTGTTTTCCCATTCAAAAAAAAATCTGAAAGTTCAGAAATTACATAATAAGTGGATCTACTTTGGGATGACTCAGCCCTAAGAGGCCTGAGGGACAGCTGGCCCAAACTAGTAATGAGAGCATGGACATAAGATATTTCCTAAGAGCCAACATGGGTCTGCCTAAGCAGCTGAGCCATGATTTGAGATGGCCTGAACCAATGAAAGGCAGCCATGTCACACCAGCAGATGCATATTCATCAGCCCTTCCCCCGTCAGAGTGGAGGGTATTTGAGGCTTGCCTCTTCCTGAGTAAACTGAGCTTGTTGTTTTCAACAATCTTCCCACAGTTTATGGCCTTGACTCTGTGCCTACTCTCCCATTCCCCACAAGGGAACTTCACACCAGCCACAATTGGTTTTTGTTTTTTGCTTTGTTTTCTTATGAAACTACACAGTGATTTCCATAGTGGCTAAACCAATCGGCATTCTCACCAAGAAAGAATACATGGCCCCTGTCCTCCACATCTATGTTAGGGTTTACTATTATTTGTTTTTGTTTTCTTTTATTTAAGAAATTTTTTATTCATTTTATATACCAACCACAGATTCCACTCTCATCCCTCCTCCTGCTCCCCTCAAACATTCCCCTGTACCCACCTGTCCATCCCCTCCTCCAAATGTGTAAGGCCTCCCATGAGGAGTCAGCAAAGCCTGGTACATTCAGTTGAGGCAGGACCAAGCCTTTCCTCGCTGCATCAAGGCTGAGCAAGGCATCCCACAATAGGCTCTAAAAAGCCAACTCATGCACCAGGGATAGATCCTGATTCTACTACCAGGGGCCCCTCAAACAGATCAAGCTACACAACTGTCTCCCTTATGCAGAGGGCCTAGTCTGGTCCCATGAAGGTTCCACAGCTGTGGGTCTAAAGTTCCTATGAGCTTAGTTCAGTTGTCTCTGTAGATTTCCCCATCATATCTTGACCCCTCTTCCTTCTCTTCGACTGGACTCCTGGAACTCGGCCTGGTACTTGACGGTGGATCCCTGAATCTGCTTGCATCAGTTACTGGACAAAGGCTCCATGATGATAGTTAGGGTATTCACCAATCAGATTACCAGGGTAGGCTAGTTCAGGCACTCTCTCCACTATTGTCAAATCTGGGGTCTTCCTTGTGGGTTCCTGGGAATTTCCTAGCACCAGGTTTCTCCCTAACCCCATAATGTATCCTTCTATCAAACATATCTCTTTCATTGCTCTCTCCACTATGTCCCTCACCCAGCTCAACAATCCCATTCCTTCATGTTCTCATTCCCCATCCCCTCCCCTTCATTGCCTCCCCCTCAGCCCCAGTTCACTCATGGAGATCTCATCTATTTCCCCTTCCCAAGGCAATGCATGTGTCCCTCTTAGGGTCTTCCTTGTTAGCTAACTTCTTTGGAGATATGGGTTGTAGTCTGTCTATCCTTTGCTTTACATCTAATATTTCTTAAATGTCTTTTGGCCATTTGAGATTCTCCTGTTGAGAATTCTCTTTTTAGCTCTGTAGCCCATATTTTAATTGGATTGTTTTGTATTTTGATGTCTAGTTCCTTGAATTCTTTATATATTTTGGAGATCAGCCCTCTGTCAGATATGGGGTTGGTGAAGATCTTTTCCCATTTTGTAGGCTGTCTTTTTGTCTTATTATCCATATTCTTTGCCCTACAAAAGCTTCTCAGTTTCAAGTGGTCCCATTTATTAATTGTTCTCAGTGTCTGTGCTACTGGTGTTATATTTAGGAAGTGGTCTCCTGTGCCAATTCATTCAAGACTACTTCCTACTTTCTCTTTTATCAAGTTCATATACCTGGATTTATGTTAAGGTCTTTGATCCATTTGGACTTGAGTTTTCTGCATGGCAATAGATATGGATCTATTTGCAATCTTCTACATTTTGACATCCAGTTATGCCAGCACCATTTGTTGAAGATGCTTTCTTTTTTCCATTGTACAGTTTTGGCTTCTTTGTAAAAAATCAGGTGTTCATAGGTGAGTGGATTAATGTCAGGGTCTTCAATTTTATTCCATTAGTCCACATGTTGGTTTTTATGCCAGTACCAAGCTGTTTTTATTACTATAGCTCTGTAGTAGTGCTTGAGGTCAGGGATGGTGATGCCTTCAGAGGTTGCTTTATTGTATAGGATTGTTTTAGCTATCCTGTGTTTTATGTTTTTCCATATGAAGTTGAGTATTGCTCTTCCCAGGTCTGTGAAAAATTGTGTTGGTATTTTGATGGAGATTGCATTGAATCTGTAGATTGCTTTTGGTAAGATTGCCACTTTTTTTTTTTTTTTTTTTTTGGTTTTTCGAGACAGGGTTTCTCTGTGTAGCTTTGCGCCTTTTCCTGGAACTCACTTGGTAGCCCAGGCTGGCCTCGAACTCACAGAGATCCGCCTGGCTCTGCCTCCCGAGTGCTGGGATTAAAGGCGTGCGCCACCACCGCCCGGCAAGGAGAGATGGCCTGGCAAGGAGAGATGGCTCAGCCGTTAAAGGCTAGGCTCACAACCAAAAATATAAGATTGCCACTTTTACTATGTTAATTCTACCTATCCATGATCATGGGAGATCTTTCCATTTTCTGATATCTTTTTCAGTTTCTTTTTTCATAGACTTAAATTTCTTGTCATACAGGTATTTAATTTACTTGGTTAGAGTTACCTCAAGGTATTTTACATTATTTGTAGTTATTGTAAAGGGTGATGTTTCTCTGATTTCTTTCTTAGTCTGTTTATCCTTTGTATATATAAAAATCTCTTCAGTTGAATTTATTGTTGTTATTTTGTGATGAAACACATTCTTCAGAAGAAATGGAAGATTTAATCCAGAGCTCTGAGGACTATTATGTGAATGAAGGTATTTTCTTTGGGGTCATAAGAGAAACTTGACAGAAGAAAAGGTCGAGGAAATTGTATAAGCCTTTGCACAGATTCCACAAAAGGTAGAGATAAAGGGCTCCATTATATATCTAGTCTGTTAAAATCTGGGAAATTCTAACTACAGATATTTAGTATGTGATGTATTAAAATTATGATAGTTCTGAGTTAACCTGTTTCAAAGTAAGAGTTATACATGGTAAATTATCCAATAACAGATTGTGTTTTTATTGATAGTAGTATTGGTAAAAAAAAAAAATATCATGAATACGGAGAGGAGTGGTTAATGGACACAGTGTGGAATTCTGGCATTCTGATGGTATTGCTAACAAAAGTACAGAAAAATAAACAATTCTGCCCAGTCACTTGCTGCTTTTTTTGAGGTGGAGGTACTAAACATATATTAAAGACAATTCAGGGATGAGTTAGATTTTACGTAATCATTGCACATACACAATAATATTACATATATCCTGAAAAAAGTTTGAAATGAATGAAGCAATATAGGAATTCTTGTAGGCCTTCCCTAATTATGCTAAATTTTGGAGCAAATTTGTTTGTGTATCTGTTGGAGGACAATTCACACACACACACACACACACACACACACACACACACACACAGAGAGAGAGAGAGAGAGAGAGAGAGAGAGAGAGAGAGAGAGAGAGAGAGAGCAAAATTTTCCAAATCCCAAGGGAAGGATTTCAGCAATGATTATTGAGAATTAAATAAAAATGCATCCTTCCTTCAGAACTCTATTCTGGCAATATCTGAAATAGGAAGTTTGTAAAAGACTAAAGATGGGACTTGTCCATAGGTAACACTCAAAGACTAAGGTTTTGTCTGTAGAAAATTAGTTCTTTTAAGAATAGCGTTATAAAATGGATCATATTAAGTTCCTCTCACATTGGGCTTGTTCCTTTTGGATTCTGTCTAACTTCATCTTGGTCCTGAATGGAAGTAGTTTCACTCTGAGGGATCATGAGCAGCATCCTGGGCATCACATTTTATCATGCAAGGGAACTACTACATGCACAGATGCCATCTAATGAAAACAACACATATTTTTTCATTTTGTTATACAGTTATATTTATGAATAGAAAGTAAATATATACTTCTATCTCTAGCTGCTACTTACATAGAAATTTCTTTAATTATATGGATTAATTCTCTCTAATTCAATAATTACACATTTCTCTTCTGTGTATGGATAGACCAAATACTGTAAAGTAATTATTTCTGTGTTTCAGTATCAATTACAGTATGCTAAAGGAAAAAGATTCACAATTTTATCAATAAATAATAACACACCTTCTGTGATTCACAAGTGTCCCCTGCACTATTAAGCAGCCTCAGGCCAGACTAAATGCATCCACTATTTCTTTAAGAAATGTTTAACATACAAATGGCCTTTCTTTGACAGTAATTTCCTCTTCTTCATAATGTGTTCTGTCTGCATGTTCAACTGGCAATTAGGTTTTCATTTCTCAACTCTAAACTCTCATGCCATATCTGCTATGGAGCCTTCAAATGCTTTATGTGTAGGCCTGTTTGTTTGTTAGTATAAGATATGTTGGCAGTTTAAATGCAGGTAAAAAAGTATACTAATCATATATATATATATATATATATATATATATATATATATATATATATAACAACCTGCTACTTCCTGTGCCACCATTTAATACTTTCTTATGTATTTATTGACATTCTTGTTGTCTAGGGGTCTGGATCAGGTTTCTTTTCTCTATCAGGTAACAATTACAAGGCAGGAAAGAACCTGAAGCATAACAAGCAGTGTGAGAGAAAACTCCAGACTCATCAGCAGAATCAGGGGCTGAAAAATAATTGTATTAACTGAGAAAAGGATTGCAGAGAGAGAGACAGACAGACAGAGATAGACAGAAAGAAAGAGGTAAAGACAAAGGCCCTTTGTAGAACTCAAGAAATAAAAATCCGTTCTTACCTAGAGGGCTTGGACTTTTAAATTTGTTTGGAAGCCTGGATTTTGATTCCTTCCCTAGTTTAGGATTGGTCAGTTCAATCAAAGATAGGGAAACTGATAGGCTAACAGCTTTGGGGAAACAAATCAAGATAAGTCACTTGCATTTAACTGTCCAGCTTGGACCAATTCATAGGTGACAGGGCCTGTTTGGTAGGAGAAAAAGCCTTTGCCTCTGGTCAGGAGGTGAAGAAGAAGCCAGAAGTTCAGCGCCTTTCTTATCTATCTGTGACCCCCCATTCCGTACCTGTCTACCTGTCAGAGAATTGACTCCTAGTAACGCTTTCTGATTCTAGTCTTGTAACTCATGATGGAGCCCATGGCATGTATGACTATGTAATCGACTTGATTGTTGAGTTCTTACCTGAATGAAAAGAGAAGTAACAATGAAGGCAAAAATTGGGGCAGGTTAAGTGAAAATATGGTGGAGTACCACAAAAAGACTTTGGTGTTTTGTTTACCGGGTTTTTGTTTTGGCTTGTTTTATTTCTTACAGCATGTCTGGCTATGTAGGAAAGCTAGACTAGTATTGACATTTCAATTCATTTCTCTCTGCTTCTTAAAAGGTGTCTATGACTGACTTTCTATGTTAAGCAGTAAGTCATAATCAATCTCTCACTCTTATTGGAAATAATATGGGCCATGCACATTGGTAGTTACAGTAATCAATCAATAGTAAGAGGTCAGTAAAAATTCCTAGTCAATTCCAATTCCTTCTTATCTTTGGCCACATAAGCACCACACTGGGAACTTGAGAGAGATCTGGCTCCTATCTCTGAATTATGACTTTGTACAATTAGCCAATTAATAATTGTTTACCAGCTAACTCAAGTTTTATAAGCCTCAAATGACAGACAGCTCATTTTCATCTTTGTTGTTTAGTTTGGGGGCGGGGTTTACAGGTTCAAACTGTAGCCTAGAAACAATTAAGCTTTTCTGTATTTTCTTCTTGTGTTTCTATGCTTTGTGTTCTAGTTGAAGCCTACATACTAAGACCTCCATAATTAAGAGTAGATAAAACACTTTCCACTTTTCATGTAAGTCCTCTTCATTATCTATGAAAATGCTCATATTTTCTAATTCACACTGCATAATGACATGCATCTCATTTTCTTTATCTAGAAAGAGAATGCAATATGACTATAAGCCATTCACCTTATCCAGCCTATGAAGCTACTAGACAGAGCCATCTTCTGGACTGAGTTTATTATGAACTACAAAGGGGCCAAGCATGTGGGGCCACTTGCACACAGCCTCACCTGGTGCCAGTACCACTCTCTGGATGTGGCTGGATTCCTACTCACCTGAGTGGCCACCATAGCTTTCCTGACCTTAACAAAATTTCTGTTTGCTTGTTTATCAAAATTTGGGAAAGACGGGAAAGAAAGAAAGAGAATGAGTAGATCTTGCAGCAATGCAATATTCTGGAAATATCTCTTACATTCTAAGAGACTGGAACTTTCCTAGATAGACCTCACAGCCAGAGTTAATAACACACCTTGAGGTCACTTGACAATGTAACAATTATTTGCCTAACATTTCACAAGTAATCAACTTTTATAATCCTAGCTAAGGCATAACTGTAATCTTAAATCATATATTCTTCCATTCCCCTAACCCAGACAATGTATGTGTGTCATTTACCAAAAGCAGCAAATATACAAGTTGAAAGCAACTTCCTAAAACCCACCATAAAGATTGAAAGCAACCATATGTGGAGATTGGATGATAATGATGTTTGTAATACTGTTTGTTGTCTGAGTCAGTTGAGATTAGTTGGAGCTGGTGATTGGATCTTTTGTAAAGCTCTGTAAAAGATTTCTGTGAAGTATCCCAGTCTTTCCCTGTGTGATGTTTTCTATGCTGTTCAATAAAGACACACAGAGGCAGACACAGTCTTCAGGTAGGCACAGATCCAGACTCATGCAAAAAGGGTTGAAGACATGGGGAGCATGAAAAAAAGTATTTAAATCTGGATTCAGTTTTGGTTAAATGACTCAATGGGGAAGCGCTTTTCTTTCTTTCTTTAATGTGATACCAAGAGATACATTATTGATGACTCAGAGTGAACCACTTATATGAATAATCTACTTGTGAGCTCACTGAGACTGAGTATACAATCTAAGGGTGTTTGTGATAATACAGAGTATTTTATTTAACACAGCACTGTGTATCAGTTGTGGTAAGATAATCCTCTGTGTTTTGGAAGACGAAATATTTGATATACCTACATAGTTTCCTTCTACATAAACATTAAAAACTAGGCAATTCTAATACATTTTCCTTCAACAATTTAGTGCTGACTTAAGGATGTTTTAATCCTAAAAATAATGATATTCACTGAATAATCAGCCTGTTTAAAGTAGAAGAGAATGAAGCCTGAAGTTTTATAGAGCTTTTTCAGAAGTACTATCTTTTTACTAAAATTGACTACCAAAGTCAATCAAAGAAAACAAAGGCATAACCTCTTTGCACACTGGCAATGTAGTTTTATTCAAACTATAGAAGTAGGAGAGAGAGATTTTAAGATAAACTAAACCCAACCCTGCAAGATACAATGTCTGGGGTTTTAATAGAAATAGAAAGTAAGGGGAATCAAATGAGTAGAAATCAGGACAGAATGCTCAGCTACTGGTAAATGGAAAATTGCTGGGAAAAGAAGTGAAGATTTACTGAATATGTTCTGACCAAAGGGATAGATATAAAACTCTTAGAATATTTTTTACTAATAACAATGATAACTTGATGGGTGATATCATTCTGTATGCTGTAAATGTGTTGCTCTGATTGGTTGATAAATAAAGCTGGCCAATGATGAAGCAGAATAAGGTTAGGCAGGAGATTCTAACTAGAGAGAGAGAGGAAGAAGAAAGACAGAGCAGAGCAGGCACTGCCAGCCACCACATGAGAAACAAGATGTAAAGGTACTGGTAAGCCATGAGCCATGTGGCAAATTATAGATTTATAGAAATGGGTTAATTTAAGATATAGGAACTAGCTAGTGAGAAGCCTGAGCCATTAGGCCATATCATTGTAAATAATGTAAGCCTCTGTGTGTTTACTTGGGTCTGAGCAGTTGCAGACCGGACACAGGAATTTTATAAGTGCCTGTGGAACCTTGGTGCCAGGTGAGCACAGGAAAACTTCTGGCTATAAATGGTGCCCAATGAACCTTCCTTTGTGATTAGACAGAATAGGGGAAATGCTATGGGATAATGCTCTTGTAAACTGATTTAAAAAAATGCTGATTGGCCAGTAGCCAGGCACAAAGCATAGGCGGGGTGAGCAACTAGGAGAATTCTGGAAAGAGGAAGGCTGAGTCAGGAGTCACCAGCCAGACACAGAGGAAGCAAGATGACAAGGCAGAACTGACAAAGGGTACCAAGCCACCTGGCTAAACATAGATAAGAATTATGGGTTAATTTAAATGTAAGAGCTAGTCAGTAATAAGCCTGAGCTAATGGCCAAACAGTTATAAATAATATTAAGCCTCTGTGTGATTATTTTATAAAGGCTGTGGGACTGTGGGTAAGAGATTTGTCTTGACTGCAGGCCAGGCAAGACACAGGAAAACTTCTAAATACAATAACTCTCTTCAGGAATAGAAAGCTCTATTTGTGGTAATATTGTGTCCCCCAATATATTGTGCACCCTAATAAACTTATCTGGGGCCAGAGAGCAGAACAGCCACTAGATAGACATAGAGGTCAGAAAATGGTGGCACACACACCTTTAGTCCTAGCATTCAAGAGGCAGGGATCTGTCTGGATCTCTGTGAGTTCAAAGCCACAACGGAAACAGCCAGGCATGGTGACACATGCCTTTAATCCCTGGAAGTGATGGCAGGAAACAGAAAGGTATATAAGGTGTGAGGACTTTTTAAGCTTTTAGGCTTTTAGCAGCAGTACAGCTGAGATCCATTTGGGTGAGTACTCAGAGGCTTTCAGACTGAGGAAACAAGATCAGCTGAGAAGTTGGTGAGGTGTGGTTGGATGTGGCTTATTCTGTTTCTCTGATCTTTCAGCGTTCACCCCAATACCTAGCTCTGGGTTTGTTTTTATTAATAAAATCTTTTAAGATTCATGATACAGCTGTTTTTATATATGACACTATTTTTTAAAAATACATTTCCAGTAAAAATTGTAAAACTCATATATTTATAGTTTGTTCACAAATAAGAATACACTAATGTCCTTTACCTTTATTAATATATTTTAAAAGACAAAATGTTGTACACATATTTTACTTGAAGCCTAGAGTAATACTTTCTCATTGGGACTGCCAGCCTGCAAATAATGGCACAGAGACTTATTATTAATTATGAAAGATTGGCCTTAACTTAAGCTTTTTTCCCAACTAGCTATAACTAGTTATAAGTTATATTTAGTTAAATGGATATATAATATAATATAGTTAAATTAACCTGTCTGTACTAATATGCATTCTATCATGTGGATTGGTTAATTCTGTTCTGTACCATGTATCCAACTTTTTCAGAGTCTCCTGGTGAATCTACCTTTCTTCTTCCCAGAATCCTCCCCTGCCCACAAGTCCTACCTATCTCTCCAGCCTAGCTATTGGCACTTCAGCTTTTTATTAATCACAAAAATCCATCTTCATACAGTGTTCAAATATGCAATAACATCTCTCCCTTTTGGTTTAGATAAAAAGGCAAAATTTTAACTCCAATACAGCAAAACTATATAAAATAAGAACAATTATCAAGTAAGAATTACATCTATAATGTCCAGTGCATTTGTATTTGTAGAAATTATTTTATTATCTTCTGTCTTGATGAATTCAACATTTTATACGTAAACCATTTTCTATCACAATTTGTATTACCATCCTAAAAATATCCTTTTAGATAGACCTTTAAATATTTTTTAGATAAACAACTTAAGCTTTAAAGTTTTTCACCCTTTATAAACTTTACATCTCTTATGTAAGTTTCTTTTCTGAATATGATAACAAGGAAAACTGTAATTATAACTATCTAGTCTCCAACTCCATCAAAGACTCAAAAAGGATAAAATATCACCTGAGTGAAAAGGAAGTACAGAGAAGGCAACTTACAAAACTATAGAAATGACAATGAAGTATGACTATATGGACAGTCACCCACGGTTCCTCTGCAATATTGGGGCATCCATCTTTGGTCTACAGGACTAGAATATCTGACAGACTTTTCTGTGAAGCAGGCATTTTGAAGGACTGATTTACTTTGTCTTAGAAAAGTTCCACAGTCACTTTCTTTTGTCCTGCTTGTCCAATTTAGACAGCATACTGTCTGAGGTCGAGGCAAGGGCAGTTTCTTGCCAAGTGGCTAACATTGCCACAACGAAAGTAAACTTCATATGGAGGTTCTTTGATATCCATCATTTTCTCTGAAGTAAATTGGTGCTGCCAGGAACAGACATGTTTCACTATCATGAAAAGCCTAATGTTACTAAAATATCTTAAATGCCAAATTCTGTAGGTCTCTGAAGTGTTTGATGATCACCTATCTACCTAAAATATATCTGTTTAACCTTGAAAACACCTACATGACTACAAGTTTGATTGTTATAGATGACTAACTACTAACCTACATTTTTTAGTTTTCTTAAACAGTTTGTAATAATAGCCTTTAAGAACTATAACTTTACATTTTAAAATGAGCTACAAAGGTAGAATACCTTAAATAAAAATTGAAACATATATACATCGTATTAAACAAAAATAACCTTAAATTTGTATCAATATACAAAAATCCATACCAATGTAAAATATTTGAGAATAATAATTTCTTAATTTAAAAGTATATTCAATAATTTACACTTTTATCTTATCTTTTCTTTATCCCTGCTTTTCTTTTCAGAATGAGATCCCTGTCTAATCTCCTTTGCTTAGTTTTTGTTTTTTTTTTCCGGACAATAATCAATGACAACTTGTTAGTAACTCCCCCTAAACATTCGAATGACCAGAAACCACCCACCCTATCTCCTGGCAATGTGGGTGTCATGTTCTCTAGACTTCTTCCTGTTGTCTGGGGGTGATGGAATCTTTAGGGGGGCCTGAGAAAATTGGGACAATGGTGAAATCTTGGGGGAAGCTAGCTGTGTTATTTTTGTTTAATCTCTGTGTTATGGGAAAGTGTAGAATTTATCTGAAGTCTTGGATGGAGTAGTCTATGAGGTTGGGCTATCTTAGCTATCAGCTTTGAAGTTGATCTGGATGCAGAATTTTGAGGAAACTGCAACAGAGACATGCTGAGAGACTGGACAACTGAGCTACTTGTTTTCATTGGTGCTGTGGGATGTTCTGTATGTTAAATGTGTTGCTCTGATTGCTTAATAAATAAAACGCTGATTGGCCAGTAACCAGGCAGGAAGTATATGTGGGACAGGGAGAGAAGAGAATTCTGGGCACAGGAAGGCTGAGGCAGGGAGATGCTGCTAGCCACCACGATGAGGAGCAGGATGTAAAATACAGGTAAGCCACGAGCCAAAGTATAGATGAATAGAAATGGGTTAATTTAAGATAGAACTAGAAAACAAGAAGCCTGTCATGGCCACACAGTTTGTAAGCAATATTAGTCTCTGTGTGTTTACTCAGTTGGGTCTGAGCGGCTGTGGGACTGGCAGGTGAGAGAGATTTGCCCTGACCATGGGCCAAGCAGGACTGGAGAAAACTTCGGCTACACATTGGTGTCTGATCCTTTTTTTTTTTCTGAAAACACACAAACTTCTAAAGGTAACCTATATGTCTGCATTAACACAAGTATGGAATGTACAGTATGCACAAGAAGGCTAAATTGATTTTTGTTCTATGTTTGAACAGGTAAAAGGCATCTGTCAACATTATAAGTTCATTAGGACTGCACAACCAAATTGTAATATAAATCTCTATCCATCCATATGAAAAGATGACATGTCATAAGTCTTGATGACTCAATAGACAACAAGATTTATCATGGCTCCTCAATTCTCAGAGCTGTTCCCACGCAAAGTAATCAGCACACATGTCACTTGTCCTGCAGTTTTGTGGCTTCCTCTCTCATGTCCTCAGCGAAGTTCCTCAGCCGGTCTCACCTGGTCAAATCTGATCTCTGTTAACTTTGAAGGAATCCACAACTTTGTGTTTCCTATGGATACAAAAGCGTAACCTCTCACTCAATGTAATATATATATATATATATATATATATATATATATATATATATATTTCCATTTTAAAGTTAAGACACCATTAAAATATATATGCTGGTTTAATTTAGTAGTCCCTTCATAATCCAATGTATCTCAGCAGTCGCTGTTCTCTGTTCATTAGCATGGGAAAAATTTTAAATTAGCAAAGCACCATCTAAGGTCAAAACTGCTTGTGTTATGTTTTCCACCCTTATGTGGCTTATTTGTTTTACTTTACTTTTTCTTTAAAGACTTTATTATTTTTAAACTGTTTTTTCTATTACTGTCTATATTAATTTTCTTCTCTTTATTTAGCACTTAAGCACTTTTAATGAGGGAATTCCATAGAGTCTATCTGATAATCAAAAGAATTTATTCTGGGTTAATTCACAACAAGGATAAGGGACTTGATCTCCGAATCCAGGATGGGTGGGGCGCAGTCCAATCCAGTTCTCTGGAGAACTCTGCCTTGATCCACAGCACCAGCATCCAGCATCTAAGACCTCAAGGTAGCCAAGAGAGCAGCATGTATGCATCCCAGGTCTTAAGGAGCCCTCCCTCAGCCACGCCCTGGGGAGGCAAGTACTTAGCAGTTACCTGCTGCCTACTAGGGCTGGTGCTTCAGGTATAGCATGAATCTTAAAGAGTTCTTATTAATAAAATCAAACCTGAGCCAGGTATTGGGGTGAACGATGGAAGATCAGAGAGACAGAACAGGCCACAGCTTCCTCACCTTGCCAGTTCCTCAGCTGATCCTGTTTCCTCAGACTGGAAACTTCGGAGTCCTCATATCCGAATGGATCTCAGCTGAACTGTTGCTAGAAGCCTAAAAGCTTAACCAGCCAAATGCTTCTAGTTCCCGGTTTTTAAGCCTTATATACCTTTCTGCTTTCTGACATCACTTCGTGGGATTAAAGGCTCACTTCCTGGGATTAAAGGCTCGCTTTCTGGGATTAAAAGTGTGAGCCACCATGCTTGGCTGTATCCTTGAACACATGGATTTCTGCCTCTGGAATGCTAGGATTAAAGGTGTGAGTGCCACCATTTTCTAGCTTCTGTATCTAGTGACTGTTCTCTTCTCTGACCCCAGATAAGTTTATTAGGGTGCACAATATTTTGGGGAACACAATATCACCACATTCAGGGGTAAAGCACAGATGACTACCCCTACACACCTTCTTTAAAAAAAATCAGGGACAATTGTTTATTCATGTATTTTACATATATACCAGAAGAAGGAATCAGATCCCATAGCAGTGCAGATGGTTGTGAGACACCATGTGGTTGCTGGGAATTGAACTCAGGACCTCTGGAAGAGCAGTCATGTGCTCTTAACCACGGAGATATCTCTACAGCCCCCCTAAAAAACCTTCTTAAGCACCTTCTACCTTTTTAGAGGTTTTTTTTGTGTGTGTGTGTGGATCTGGCTTTCTGCACATCTGCAGTTTTCTCTGACCATGTGAGCAGAACCTTAACCTGTTAGGCTGCAGCTAGACCCTCTGCTGTATGGCTCTGGATGACTGATTTAGTCCCCCATGGGTTCCCTGAGGGTCTAGTCTCACAATGGCTGTACCAGTAGAAGCTGCATTTATCTCCCCAACTCAGTGAAGTTTCTGAGTCCATGCTGTGGTAGGCATTTCTCCCTAGCCTCCCACCACTAAGCAGCATGCCATCTGCTGTTCATAAACCCCATTCAAGTGTTTTGGTAGCAGGGCCTCTTAAAAGAGAGGTGCCTCTGTGTGTCACTAGCCTACCTGAGAAACCATGATTGTCAGAAAGCTATTTTAGGCCTTATATGCATATTCATTACCAGACATTGGTCACCATATATAGTATTACTTTCTTATCAGGACCGCCAGACCACAAATAATGACCCAGAAACTTATTAATTATGAAAGCTTGGCCTGTGGTTAGATTCTTTCCTAACTAGCTCTTATAACTTAAATTAACCTGTCTCTAAAAGCTATATTCTGTCATGTGGCTTGGCTTCCTCTGCTCTGTGCTGTATATCCGGTTTCTTCAGAATCTCCTGGTGAATTTGCCTTTTTTCTTCCCAGAGTCCTCCTCTGCCTGGAAATCCTGCCTACCCTAGCTTTTGGCCATTCAGCCTTTTATTACACCAATTACAGCAATATATCTTCACACAGTGTACAAATATCCCACAACATAAGGTTTTATAAATATATTTTGTGTTGTAAGACAAATTCCTCTGCTGTGGGATGTCAATCTGTATGCTGTGAATATGTGTTGCTCTGATTGGTTGGTACATAAAACACTGATTGGCCAGTAGCCAGGCAGGAACTATAGGCAGGCAAGCAGACAAGGAGAATTCTGGGAAGAGGAAGGGCTGAGTCAGGAGTTGATAACCAGACACAGAGGAAGCAAGATGAAAAGGCAGAAAGAGAAAAGGTACCAAGCCACATGGCTCATCATAAGAAATATGGGTTATTTAAGTATAAGAGCTAGTCTGTATTAAGCATGAGCTAATGGCCAAGCAGTTATAATTAATATAAGCCTCTGTATGCTTACTTGAGGGATGCGAGTGGGAGAGATTTGTCGCGACCGCCACCTGGCTGGGACACAGGAAAACTTCCAGCTGTGTTCCTCCAGCTTTCTAATTTCTAAACCACCTTATAGAAGTTCACTGATGTTGTAATTGAAGTTGATCTTTTCCATTTGTACATCATGCGAGACACAGAACTCAGACCACTCATCTGCAACCATGAATTCATTTATTTGTTTTAACTGGAACACTCTTAAAACTGAGGGACAATAAAAATTATATGGAAAATAATATTTCAAAAGTCTCATTTGTTAGCATTCTAAATGTTGTTGGTATCCTAGTACCCTAGAAACTAAGCTAGTATTAAGTAGAAACCATCACAGTAAGACTAATACAAGAAAGAAGCATTGAGTTTTTTGAAAATGAAGTACTTGAACAAGGAACAGACAAAAATTTTGAGAAGGATGAGCTCACATTCGGATATTGGGTCTTAAGCCACGCTGGTGGCCATTCATAAGATGTCCCAATAAATAATTAGAAATGATATCAACAAGGCTTGAATTTTGTTTCTGACATAGTTAGAAACATGTTTATTAAATAGTCAGGGCTGGTGGGTCATTGTTTCCTTGAAACAATGCCATTGTATATACACATGTACCATAGGGGAACTGAAGAGGAAAGTTTTGTGTCTCAGTTATCATGAATATTTACTTTTATCAATAAAACGTAAAGTATATAATGGATGGAAGTGACAAGTCTCTGATAGATTTATAGATCTATATGTATGTATATATATACATATAAATTGTGTTCTGAAATTTTCCAATTCATTATCTTTTCTTATAGACAGAGAAATGGGAAATAGTCTTCTTAATATTATTAATTTAAAATTGTGAGCCATGATAATAGTGGCACGTCATCACTAGAAAAGAAAGGAGAATAATTAATGTCAAATTAACAAATAATAATTTTAAAATTATTTAAAATTTGTTAGAGTGACAAGATGACTTTTGAAATAGTAAATACAGGTATGACATAAATTAGGAAAAATAGATACAATTTGAAATGATAAAATTGAATTGATTCATAAATACTTCAAAAAACAAAAAAAAGGGTGGTTGCATTCAGTAAAATAATTAGAGATATTTAGATATAATTTAGGGATGCAGACTCTCCTCAGGTAAAGTATTGGAAATAATATTATTCAGTGTACCATCAGACTCTAGAAAATTAGTAAATCACTAATGGTCACACTATCAGTCAGAAATCAGAAAACTGACAGATTTTCTCCTGTACTATTTATATCCATTTTTATTTTACTTACACATTCACTCCCATTTTTACACTTTTAATTATATGGTAGATAAACAATGGAAAATCACTGAAAAATTTATCTGTTATTCACAGTGTTATTTGTTATTTGTATATAAATAAATACATATACCTGCCTTGTTGCTCATTTTTTGTTGTCTTGTATATGTTTGCTCCTTTTATTATTTTCCATATTGATGATTTGTTCATTTTCTGTACAGGAAAATTTGTGGTTCTTTTCCAATTTCTTTTTTTGTTTGCTCTACTATTAAATTCTGTTTTACATTGTTTTTATGACTGTATTTGCTGTAATTTGCTTCTAATATAGGACTCCCCAGATATATGGTATAAGCCTGTCCTGATGGTAACAATTGCTTTCAGTATTTCTTGTTTCAGAAATGTTCATCTCTCGTTAAATTCTAAAGCAGTTTGTCTGGGTATCCTGTCTGAACTTTTTTTTTCCTTTGAGAATTTTAAATATATTTCCCCTGTGCTACATAATCTTTTTTTTTTTTTTTTTTTTTTTTTTTTTTTTTACAGCAGTCTTCTCTGTGCATCATGGTGCATGGCTCAGGACTGTTTCTGGCAGACCCTTCCCTGTGGTAGAGATTAAGAGCTTGTTCTTGGTTGGAAGTAACACACTTTGTTCAAAACGTACATTCTCTGCTCTAGCAAGGGGGTTCAGCAGGTAAAAGTGCTTGCTGTCAAGCCTGATGGCATGAATTTGATCCTTGGGACTCACATGGTAGAGAAGGAGAGTATTGACTCGCAAAAGTTGTTCTCTGACCTCCATGGGGATGCCGTAGCATGGAGGTGCTCACACACTCACACACATAAATAGATAAATGCCCAACAGTTCAATTAAGAAATGGGCTATAGAACTAAACAGAGAATTCTCAACAGAGGAAACTCAAATGGCTGAAAGACATTTAAGGAATTGCTCAACATCCCTAATCATCAGGGAAATGCAAATCAAAACCACTCTGTGCTACATAACCTTAAGTATTTCTGAGAAATCTTTTCTCAGTCTCATAGAACTCCACATAGTGGATTAATAATTGATTCATGCTTATCTCAGGATTAACTCTTTGTTTTGGACTTTGACAACATGATAACTTGTAAAATAGTGATTTAGATGTAATATATAAGATATCTTCTTAATTTCTTTGTCAGGATATCTCTATCTTTCTATAAGAGAATATTTCCAGAAGTTATTGTGTAGAATTATTTTTGATAATTTTTAATTTTCTTCTGTACCATCCATAATGGCAATATTTTCATGTTTAATGTTCATCATGTACTAAGTTCTTTTAACTTTTTCAAATTCACTTACTTGTTCCAAATTATTTATATTCTATCACAGAAACTCTTTTTCTTCCTAATTCACTGCTTTGACATGGACTGTACTTTTATCTCATTTGGAGGACCAATATTGCTAGAGTATATTTGCTTCTTTTTAATGATTTCTAGCTCTGAAAACCTTTCATGAAACTCATTGGTTCTGCAAGTTGGACTTTGGTGCTAACATGACTATAATCTCTGGTGGATTCCTTTTCTGGGGTGAACAGATACACATGTGTTTGTCTGTCCTGTATCTTCTCAAAGAAAGAAGTTTCCTACACAACACTAATTGAACACACTTCATTGCAAAATATACATTAAACACACTAATGTATACATTAACTAACTTAATGTGTAACTTCAGTCAATATATGCCTAATCATTTACTATGTCAACATTGCTCAACCCAAGTTATATTTTAACTTACAGTTTAATTTTCACTCAGATATAAACACAAAGAAATATATATCTCCCGGTTATAACTAAGGAGAACATTACATGAACAGGAGCCTTCTGACTTCCCAGGATGCCTGTGAAATGGATGTCAGTTCTGCTGCTCCTGCAGATGAGTTGTTACTTCAAACCTGGGGATTGTGGGAAGGTGTTGGTATGGCCAATGGAATTCAGTCATTGGCTGAATCTGAAGATAATACTGGATGAACTTGCACAGAGGGGTCATGAAGTGACAGTTCTGAGACCCTCATCTTCCATCTTTCTTGATCCCCAAAAATCACCTAGCCTGAAGTTTGAAACTTTTCCTACATCTATTAGTAAAGATGATCTGGAAATTTTTTATACACAATGGGTCATTGGCTGGATGAATGAAGTACCACAAGATACATGCTTGAGATATTTTCCATCGCTGGATGAAGTGTATAGGCAATATTCTGATCTGTGGCTAAATCTGTGTAAAGAAGCTGTTTTGAATAAACAGCTTCTGACAAAACTGCATGAATCAAAGTTTGATGTCCTTCTTTCAGATCCACATGGTCCCTGTGGTGAGCTGATAGCTGAAATACTCCAAATACCCTTTGTGTACAGCATTCGCTATTTTCCTGGCTATGCAATAGAAAAGACTAGTGGGGGACTTCTTTTCCCTCCCTCTTATGTACCTATTATTTTGTCAGGATTAAGTGGTCAAATGACATTTATGGAGAGGGTGGAAAATATGATGTGCATGCTTTATTTTGACTTTTGGTTCCAGCCATTTAATGAGAAGAAATGGGGTCTGTTTTACACTGAAATTTTGGGTAAGTTAACTTTTTTATCTCTAGGTGGGGGCTGTTTGATTGCATTTATCTGTTATCATATGCATCTAAAATAAGATGCATTAGTCTTTTAAAGGTGCAATTGATAAATGATTTGTAAAACTGCATCTTCACAAACAGTGGGCAGTCAGGTCATTGGTCAGAGAGAATCATTTAGTACACAATTGACACAGGACATTCAAGGAGGTCATGTGATTACCAAGCAAAGCTTCCAGGGTTACTATAAACCATTGCCTATTCCTTTTCCTCAATTCTTTCTCATTTATAAAGAAAATAAGCTTAACATGTGTAGAATAGGGAAAGGCATAAATTTATAGTCTATTGATGGTGTTAGGTGGATAATTTTTTCTTTATTTAAAAATTGTGTATATGTCCTGAAGGATTTACTCCCTACTGCATGACAGTCTGTTTAACCACAGACTCAAAACATTTAATTTGAAGTTTCTAATGACTCTGTATTCCTTCACAAGTTTCCTTTCTGTGTAACCATTCAGTATATTAAAAATCCTAAAGCATGGCTACATATGAATTTCCTTGTCATTTGTTTAAAGTCAAGTTTCTCCATTAATAAATATAAGCCCCCATTAATGGTGAGTATAAATTTCTATTCTCATAATTTATGTACATTTTCTAGATGTCATGACTATATTTATATAATAAATAAATACTATTAAGTTCTTGATATATAAGTAGAATTATATTAAGAACTAGTAAGTTCTTACTATAAAGGAGAAGTGGGGGATCATGAATTCAGCCAGGCATCAAATTCAGAAATCACTTTGAAAACCAAGAACAAGGAGCAGCTGCTTATGTTTCACAAACAGGGTGAGAATTGCTGGGTCAAGTTTCAAGTTGTATCTATGGCTGTGGTGGGATTATTTTTTCTGGAGCTTGAGTATTTGTTTATATATTTCCCCGAATACATTCAAATCTTTAGGAAGTGCAGGCTTAACTATATGGAGTCTTAATGAGTCTTTATGATGGTTCTTTACTGAGGTAGCTATGGACATAGAATTTCTTTCGTTTGCCTACAGCACACATATTAACTTATTGTGTAAGCCACAGATAAATTACACACAAAATTACATTGTACTTGAATAAATACTTTGTTTATAAATGCATATTTTCTACATAATTGAGCACAAATTATTCAAACACTTTTTGGGAAATCTTAGTATATTGTGAAGACAACCTTACCATTTTTTCTCATCCCTTCCCTTCCCTGACCACTTCATTTTTCTTTATGTAGGAAGACCTACTACATTAGCTGAAATGATGAAGAAAACAGAGATGTGGCTTATTAGGTCTTACTGGGATTTGGAGTTTCCTCGCCCTGTCTTACCAAACGTTGTTTTTATTGGTGGACATCACTGCAAACCTGCCAAACCCTTGCCCAAGGTAAATAAATGCCTTTTTGTTCACATTTGTATGGTTATGTTTTCAGTGGAAATGGTTCCACACCATTCCTTCAGCTCTCTCAGTGAAAAAGATGTAGGAAGTGAGGTATTCAGTCTTGCCAATAAAAAGGATAATTTTTTTTTTAACCGGGTCATGTGTTTCTGTATTTCCACAATTAGGGAACAACATGAGAGACCTTGGAAATATACAGGACCAGTTTGCAAGATTAAATCAGTTAAATTCATCATGTCAGAGAGTATAGCTTATCAATTAAAAAACTGTGAAGTAGTTAGAATACTCCAAAATAAATATTCAAAGTATGGATAGACAGCACAGACACGGTCTCTGCCACCACCCCTATTATAGAGCTCCTTAGGAAAGACAAAGGTTTATAACTTAATAAAGAAAGGATTACAATGCTATGAGAAGTTGGAATCACAGAACATCTCAGAGTCTATTAACTCTGAGACTGTGTTAGATAACACCTGAAATATGAGAGAAGCTACACATTCCGTAGAAGACAGGAAGTGGAGTTCAGTTGAGCAATATACTGCCCCCAAGACACGTCCATAATTATATATTTCCTCTATTTAGACTTTCCTCTTAAAGTTTTCAGAAACCTCCGAAACAGTACAATTATCTAGAGACCAAATCCTTCAGCACTGAGCCTGTGGGGGGCAATTAATCTTCAAATTATAGTGATTGTTAATGTTAGTAATTACCTAATGTATGTGAAGACACTTTAAGTATCTTGCTGAGTAGGAAAAATTATGCCACAATATTAAGATTATATTTTCAAATATAACCATAGAACGAATAGATTACAGATTTTTTTTAAAAGTAAATGTACACATCTAGACAGTAAGATGAAGATGGAAAGTTGTTCAGCAGTATTTTAGCTCAAACAAAAAATACATTCCACAATACTAGGAATGGTCTAAGTAATACTTTGGGCAAAATTAATACTTCTGGCTTTCACTCTACCATTTAATGTGTTCATCACTTGAGATCTCAGTTTTGGATACAAATTGGAAGATTATGTCATGGGTGTATATTTTTAAGGTCTTATGCAATGCCTACAGGAGACAGTGGTTCTCAGCCTTCCTAAGGCTAAGACCCTTTAATATAGTTGCACTTATATGTGGGCATATCTGCATGTGGGCAGACCTGCCTGGAGATGGATTGAAGAGTGCATCTCAGTTACTAAGACCACTGGAAATGTGTGTTTTCTGATAGTCTTAGGCAATCTCAAATGATCTCATGACTCATGGGTTGAGATTCATTGCACTAAAGATTTCTTGAGGAGCGTGGCTCTTGACATCACAGTTGACTAGAAAATTAAACACAGAGAAAATAAGCATTGCATGTGAAAACCTAATAATTCTTATTTTCAGTGAAGACAATCACTAAATTTAATTTATAAAAGAATTCTTCCTGCTAATAGAATTATATCCCTTTATTTAACAAAACCAAATACTACTCTTCAATTGAATTATTAAGATTATCCATAATAACTTTTCAAAGTCAAAGGTTGACTCAATATTATATTAGTTGGTGCAGGAAATATTCTGTTACCTGGAGTATTTCTCAGTTCCAATAAAGGGAAACATACAGTGTTACCATCATTGAGAAAAAAGTATGGAAAGAAGACAAAACAATGAGTCACAATCTTTAGCAATAATTAGTAACAATACTGTTATTATGTTTCATACACAAGATTTGGTTCCCTGTCAGCTATTGTGGAGTCATATTCTGTGTGAAATATTTCTGCCTTTTCCACAAGTATTTGCTACTCAGTACTTTTCAAATGCTCAGATTATTGCCCTCCCTTTCTAGATCATAATTCAAAACTTGGAAGTCAAGTAATGGGTCTTAACAATGGGTATCTCTATTAGTATATAGTATGTTCACTTAAATCCATACAAAGTAATCAGAATTTGCAGTCACTGTGTACATCAGTTATTGTGAAGTAAACACTGGAATTATCCTAATTATATACAACTTTATAAATTATCATATAACTTACATATGTGTATATAATACCTTTATAATTGTACTAAGAATCTCAGAAAACACAAAATGAACTAAGTGAGAGTTTAGATGCAATAACTTGTATTTATACACATAACATTAGAATTATTCTTCCTAACAGTCCTTGGTAACATTGATTTAAGAATGATAGGAGGTATATATGAAATTAATTATAAAATGAATATAAAGGATAAAATCATAGTTTTAGAATAATATCTTTATTATTCTTTAGAAATATCATACAGTGTATTTTGATCATACTCACCTGTTTCCATCATCTACTCACAAAATCCACCCTCACCTTCCCATTCACATAATAGCATGTACTCAGGTCTAACTTTAGCTGCCCAAATATTCATGGTATATCTGAAGTAGTCCCAGCTCAGCCAGGCATTGGTACAACTTCCAAGTCCAGAAACAACATATCCATAGAGTTAGAAGGTTCTTACTGCTGGTTTTCAGGTATCTGTGAAGGGCTCACTGGGGTTTAAAGATGACCCTTGTTTATCAGGGGTTGGGGTCACGTCTGCGTGGGTAATCCTTGAGGCAGAGTACAGAATGTGATACTTTCTTCAGGCAGAGATGGTTGTGGTGTAGGGTAGGCTGCTGGTCTCTATCTGGGGCTGGGGGTGCGGGACCTGTTGCAATTCCTGGATGCCTTGATTGTTGGGGTTGTTGATAGGTATACAGGCAAACTTATTTTTAGTACCCTTCCTGGGCCTGTGGTCTCAGAACACCAAACAGTCCCCTGGCAGCATGGTGGATGGGTAGCCTTGAGGGTCAGTGAAGGTGATCTAATGGTGACACATCAGTAATATCCAGGATTGACTTAGTTGGTCTAGATGACTATGTGAAGATCAAATTTCTCCCTGCTCCATATCCTTTCCAACGCTACACACTCCTGTGTGGAGGCCTTTCCCCAAGAGAGCAGGACTCATCTTTGATTAAGAGTACATCATCGAAACACACTTCTAAAATCACACATTTCATAGAGTAAAAGATACATATAAATTGCTGTTTTAATTTTTCGAATACCTCCTATGATAAATTTTGTGCCTAAAGGTTTAGTTTGTACATTTCTTTTTGCACAAATGTATGAATATATTTAACACTGCTGTGTGAAAACTACAAAGTATGCAAGATGGAAAATTTGGTGTTACCTTTGATGTACCTAATAATTCCTAATAACATTTGACTTTTAATCCCAGTATTTTCATAACATTTTCTCCATAGTCCTTTCCCTGCTATCGTTATTTGATACTGAAACAAATTCTGTCTTCACAGGAAATAGAAGACTTTGTCCAGAGTTCTGGAGAGCATGGTATTGTGGTGTTTTCTCTGGGGTCAATGGTCAGTAACATGACAGAAGAAAAGGCCATGGCAATTGCATCAGCCCTTGCACAAATTCCACAAAAGGTGAGGCCATGTGTCCACATGGGAGCCCACTATGTACTCATTCTGTAAAGTTTTAGGTGATCTAATTGCAGAAACTTAATATGTGACAGATAAAAAATATTATACTCTAAATTACATTAACTTGTTTAGAAGTGAAATACTGTGGTGTTTTGGAAATAACGCTAGCAGGAGTACAGAGAACAAAGTATTCTGCCAAGTCACTTGCTCCTTTTTTTTTGAAAATTATCTGAGGATTCTGTACATGCTAAAGATAATTCACGGAGGAGGTAAATTTTACTTAATAACTGCACTAGCACAATAACATTAATATGTATTGAAAGATTTTAATGTAGCATAAACTTTAGACATCTCATGTAAACACAGTTTCTTCATCTTAGCTATTGTAGTAAATATATGCAAAATATGAATCATTGGTAATTTGTTACACTTCATTACAATAGAATTTTGGAGACAAAACAATATCTTAAATATAACCACTAAACACTAATTATCTCATTTGTCTAACATATTTGGGAAATCACGATTACATTCAACCTGAATAATTATGAAAATAAGCACATACTGTTTGTTGCTTTTATATATATATATATATATATATATATATATATATATATATATAAAATATATAATTCTCACTACTCAATTTTTCTTCTTCAGTTTCCTCATCTGTTCTATGAAAGGTATTTAGTTATACAATCTCTAAATTTTAAATACTACATTTAAAACCCTGACTCCTGTAATAAAGCATTTTCTTACAACTAACAGGTTCTATGGAGATTTGAGGGCAAGAAACCAAAAAATTTAGGACCAAATACTCATGTGTACAAGTGGATCCCCCAGAACGACCTTCTGGGTAAGGCTGGAACACTGAATGATGAGTGAAAGGCAATCTCTCATAGATAGATAGCACAACAGAAAACAACTGACATTTTAGTCATGGAAAATTCAAAGGAATATCACTGTTTAAATGTCTTTTGAGTTTTAATGGGAATATAACATACTTTTTTTTATTATAATACTATTTCTGACCAGAAGTAAGGTATATACTTTAATTGTAACTGCTCCGCAAAGAGAATTTTCTATAATTACTTGAGTTTAACTCTTTTTCTCTAGTTCAGTTATCACATTTTTTTTTTCTGAATGAAGTAAAGTTTTCCAAAATACCATTAAGAAACATTCTTCATTCTGTTTTATTATTGGATACTCTATTGTAAGTGGTTAAAGATTCACAGTCTTTATCATGAAGACTTCCTGTGAATCACATACACTCTCCTGATTCCCTTAAGCACTCTTATGCTCGATTGAGTGGATCCACTGTTTCTGTAGAAGAACCAGTTCTGACACGTCCTTGGACTCTTCTCACAGTGCTTTATTTTACTTATTAAATGATTTCAGTGTGTTCAGTTAACAATCAGGTTTTCTTTTTTTAAATCCTAGGTCACATGCAACAGTTGCTATGTGATCTTCCATTGTGTTATTTGTACACTTAGGTGCTTGTTGCTCTGATATACAAAAGCAATTTAGCCGGGCGGTGGTGGTGCACGCCTTTAATCCCAGCACTCGGGAGGCAGAGTCAGGCGGATTTCCGTGAGTTCGAGGCCAGCCTGGGCTACCAAGTGAGTCCCAGGAGAGGCGCAAAGCTACACAGAGAAACCCTGTCTCGAAAAACCAAAAAAAAAAAAAAAAAAAAAAGCAATTTAAATGCAGTTACAAGTCATAATACCTACAGAAAGTCCCTCCACTTTCTATGTTCTGTTTTATGCTTTCTCAGGGTATTTACTGTCTTTCATTTGATTCTAGGTCATCCCAAAACCAAAGCTTTTGTAACTCATGGTGGAGCCAATGGGGTCTATGAGGCGATCCATCATGGGATCCCCATGGTCGGCATCCCTTTATTTGGGGAACAACGTGATAACATTGCTCACATGAAAGCCAAAGGAGCGGCTGTTGGCTTGGAATTCAGCACAATGTCCAGTTCAGATTTGCGTAATGCACTGAAGGCAGTCATTAACAATCCTGTGTGAGTGTAACCTCTTCCATATTTACTTATGTATCTACTGATTTATTTGTCCTGCCCTTGAACAGGATTTTGCACAAAAGAGGTGTGTGTTTTACCAGTGAGCTCTGTCTTTATCTCATTTGACTTAGTTACCTATTCATTTATACATTCATTATTTAGTATTTATTTCTTGGCTATTTGTTGAGTGACAAAGGTGCAGTTATAAGAGTAAAGAAAAAATGAATATGGCAAAGGTAAACCAGTACGATTGTCACAATGGAATCACTTTTGCTGTTTTCTGGGTTGTTCACTAGGTGAGCCTGACTACATACAGAGATGAGATACGTTCTTAAAATTTCAGTTTTCTTGTTTCATCTTCAAAGTGCTAAGATTATAATCATGTACTACCACCCTGAACAATTTGCCTTTTACTTCTTTCAGTGGAAAATTATTGCCAGAATTTCAAGTATAGTACAAAATTGGAAATAACTCATAGGTGTAATGCAAATAATCACTAAAAGTGTCAAGGAAAATTGTATAAGGACAAAGTGGGAAAACATTGATGATGAGAAGCATTAATGTAAAATGGAAATCTGAGTCTTTTACCTCACCTACAATTTTTAGCATTAGACCTCAGTAGAGAGATTAGTGTAAACATTCAGAGCTTGACATATGGCTCAGTGTTTAAAAAATTGCTCTTGTGAGTACAAACCACCTTTGTCTTTCTGAGTCTGGGTTACCTCACTCAGGATGATTTTTTCTAGATCCATCCATTTGCCTGCAAAACTCATGATGTCATTTTTTTTTTCTTCTGAGTAGTATTCCATTGTGTATATGTACCACATTTTATTTATCCATTCTTCAGTTGAAGGGCATCTAAGTTGTTTCCAGGTTCTGGCTATTACAAATAATGTTGCTATGAACATAGCTGAGCATGTGTCCTTGTGGTATGATTGAGCATTCCTTGGGAATATGTCCAAGAGTGGTATAGCTGGATCTTGGGGGAGATTGATTCCAATTTTCTAAGAAAGTGCCATATTGATTTCCAAAGTGGTTGTACAAGCTTGCATTCCCACCAACAGTGGAGGAGAATTCCCCTTCTTTCACATCCTCTCCAGCATAAGCTGTCTTCAATGTTTTTTATTTTAGCCATTCTGACAGGTGTAAGGTGATATCTCACTCATAGGAAGATACTAGATGTAAAACACAGGATGACTAGACTGCTACTCACAACTCCAGAGAGGCTACCTCGAAAACAGTACCCTAAGAAAGACATAGGGATTGCCCAATGACAGTGAAATGGGTGAGATCTATATGAGCAAACTGGATGGGGGGGTAATGAAGGGCAAGGGTCAAGGGAAAGAGAGCTTAGGGGAGCAGGAGATCCCAGCTGGATCAAGAACAGAGAAGGAGAACAAGGAAAAAGAGACCATGATAAATGAAGACCCCATGGGAATAGGAAGAAGCAAAGTGCTAGAGAGGTCCCCAGAAATCCACAAAGATACCTCCACAATAGACTACTCACAATGGTCGAGAGAAAGCCCGAACTGATCTACTCTGGTGATCGGATGGCCAAACACCCTAAATGTCATGCTAGAACTCTCATCCAATGACTGATGGAAGCGGATGCAGAGATCCACGGCCAGGCCCCAGGTGGAGCTCCAGGAGTCCAATCAGCGAGAAAGAGGAGGGATTGTATGAGCAAGAATTGTTGAGACCATGATTGGAAAAAGCACAGCAACAAATAGTCAAACTAGTGGAAACACATGAACTATGAACCAATAGCTAGGGAGTCCCCAACTGGATCAGGCCCTCTGGATAAGTGAGACAGTTGATTAGCTTGAACTGTTTGGGAGGCACCCAGGCAGTGGGACCTGGATCTGTCCTTAGTGGATGAGCTGGCTGTTTGGAACCTGGGGCTTATGCAGGGACACTTCACTTAGCCTGGGAGGAGGGGACTGGACCTGCCTGGACTAAATCTACCAGGTTGAGCTGAATCCCCAGGGGAATCTTTGCCCTGGAGGAGATGGGAATCTGGGGTGGGCTGGGGGGAAGGGGTGGGGGGAGGGAGCTGGAGCGGGGAGGATAGGGGAATCCGTGTGGCTGATACATAAAATTAAATTAAATTATAAAATAAATTTTTTAAAAAATCCAAAAAAAAATTGCTGTTGTGGCTGAAGACCTGGCCTCAGTCTCCAGCACCCACATGATTCTTCACTGGCTTACATAATCCCATTTACAGAAGATTGGATTCCCTCTTCTTGTCTCCAGGCACAACAGGCATTCACATAGTGAATATAACATTAATGCGTACAAAATATTCAGAAACATTAATAAAATAAACCTTAAAAATAAATAAATAAATTGTGGAAATTTAGAGTATAGAACCTTTTCTTTAGGATGATTTTATATTCTTAAAACTTTATTTTAGTGAATCAAAATGATAAAAAATACTTCTTTTGCATATAATTTTTTGATTTTTAAAAAATTCTTATATAATGACTTTCATTGCTAACCAACTGGACATAATCAAGCTCTCATTTTAATAGTAGTTAATGCTCCCCAAGGATTTTGAGCAAATATTTTGACTCCATTGCTGACAAATGGCAAAGAACTGGGGCTTTTGGTTTGACCCATTTAACACCAGTAGGGGAGATGAGGCTGCTTTTTAAATCTGGGCAGATCCTTAGGAGTCAGGGCTGTGTTTGTCTTATTTTGGATAATAATAATAATAATAATAATAATAATAATAATAATAATTTCCTCTCAAAATTATAACTTGGAAAACATTTATTTAAAACCTAACCTATCTAAAGTACAAAAATTCACCATTCAAATCCTCAGTATATACACCAATATTAATTGTATTATATCATCTGTCTTCTCAACAGAAATATTCTGTATATTTTTTCCTTTTTTTCACTGACTTTAAATAAAAAGAGAACACATTTGTTTGTATAGAGGTGATAAAAAACACACACTTATAAACATCATTTCTAGGATTTTAGGAGATACAGGTAATTTAAGCCACTACTTTCTGAAACATGGTCTGTTTTCTTTTATTTGAAAAATAATGTATTATGTTATAAAACTCATTAAGATAAGCATTCTCACATGAGAAGCAGTCTTCTCACTATGATATTTATAATAGCAGGGAACTGCCATTCTACTGTATTATGCTACAGCACACATCAGAATTCAGGCTGGATTAGCCATGTCTTCATCTGCAAAAGGAAAAAAATTCTGCTGGACAATAATTTAACAATGGGATCAAATTCGCAGCAAGGTATATGAAGGGCAGGAACGAACAATCAGGGTCGTTAAGTAAAACAAGCTACCCACACTGATAGTTATAATTAATTGCTGATAAATGGTCAATACAAAGTCCAAAACAATTCCAATTCTCTCTCTTCTTTGCCTACATAGGCACCATAAATAAATTGACAGAGATTCGTCTCCTGTCTCTAAACTGTGATACTAGCATGAACTTTGCACACCTGTGAAACTAATAATTACTTACCAGATAACTCAAGTTTCATACACCCAAAAGATAGCTCAGTTCTATTTATTTTTCTGTTTGTACTTAGGACTTTAGTGGTCCACTCTGTTGCTAACAAATATTTGTTCTTTTCTTTTTCATCAGTGTTTAATATTTTGTGCACATGTTTTGGTCTGAATGATAAACCTTCTTTAATACTGAGTGAAAAAAATAATTTATTTTCGTTCTACAGTTAATGTAATCTTTACTACCTGTGAAAAAACAAACATGTTTGTTTTTAATTTGTTCTCTAAGTTAATTTCCATTTTATTTTCCTTTAGCTATAAAGAGAAAGCTATGTGGTTATCAACCATTCACCATGACCAGCCTGTGAAGCCCCTGGACAGAGCTGTCTTCTGGATTGAGTTTGTCATACGCAACAAAGGAGCCAAGCACCTGAAGCCACTTGCCTTTAACCTCACCTGGTACCAGTACCACTCTCTGGATGTGGTTGGATTCCTACTCGCCTGTGTGGCAGCCATGGCTTTCCTTGTTGTAAAATGTTGCTTGATTGTTTACCGATTCTTTGTAAAGACAGGAAAGAAAAAAAGAGAATAGAGCTCTTTAATAACATGGATAATATCTACAGCCATGATGGGGAAGACTATTCCATTCAATTCCAACACTGTTTCAGGTTCAGCAAGATTATCCTTCTTGATTTAGAAGATACTGGGCTACTTAGTTTATCTGTATATTTTACAGCTTAAAACTTAAAAGATTAACAATTCCAAATCTGTATTTTCTCACATAATTATATTTCATACTTATTTATTGATGTAATAATCCTGAGAATAATGACAACCACAGAAACATCAACCTGTTTACTAGAGAAAAATAGAGGGCCTGACGTATAACTGTGAATTTGCAGATATATAATTTTTTTAAGTAAAATGGAAGGAAATGGACATTCAATGTCTGTCAAAGAAAACAAGAATATGATCTGTTTAAAATGTGATAAAGCAGATTTTTTTAAACCAGCAAAGTAGAGGGAAGAGAATTTAGGATACACTGAATCCAGCTCTATAAGAAAAAGACAGTTGTTCTGACTCCATTTTGTATTTGGTTAGACAGTTCTCCATCCTATCCCTTCCTCTCCCAACAGTAATGGCAGCCCAGGCCACGTGTTTGAGGTTTCCATGCCCTTGACCATCGTCCAGATGTATTAAGTGAAATAATCAACAAATTAGGTCTAAAATAACTACCATGCTCTGCCAGGAATAAACACTTCAAGGTTACTCTGAACCTCGTCTAATGTTGATATATCTTTGTGGGATTTGCCTGATGTTGGGGATGAACATAATTTTTGGAGCTGAAGAATGCTCTTGGTCTGACTGTCAATAAAAAGAACTTAAAATAAATAATTCAGATGCTAATAGGAAGTATTGTCCTAAATTTTTAAATAGTTATTTAATACTTTAAATTATTCTAGTGCTCCCTATGATAACGATCAACATTAAGCCATAGATAATGTAGAAACATTAGTATGTTTCAATATTTAGCAAAATAAAAATTTGAAATTAAGAGAAAATAGAAATTGATAAGGCATATTATATTATTTAAAACTGCATTTGTTAGCATCCAAAATGTTTTAAGTCGAGTACCATAGACAATAGCTGTGTTGATATTACATTAAACAGAAAGAGAAAGAGAAAGACTTCTTCTTCTAGCAGTTTAGAAGAGTAAACCTAAATTTGAGTTTTCCACATCTCTCCCCATGTTTTCAATGTGTCTATATTTTGTGCTGTATAGCTTGTTGTTTTATGTATAATCTGTGTCTGCCCCTGTTACCTGTCCATATTTCCTACTTGTCTCTAACAAAGGACTTTCTTCTATATTTACTGAACAAAATAGAGAACAAATTGTGTGTAAAAGGAGTAGAGATACTTTTACAGAAATCTTTTTTGAAGTTTCACAAGGGAAGAAGTTACTTTACTGACACCAACTGACCTAAAACAGCACCCAAAGCAACACATGGATATTATCAACTTATGTTCATGTGCTGCTCTCAAAATTTATACTTTTGTCACTTAAGGGTCATATAAGTCTGGTTTCTGTTTGCAAAAATTATTACCACCACATATATATGCACTCACATATTACTATGGATTATAGGCATGGCATAGCACATACTTTAAAGCTACATATTTATCTTAGGTTGTGAAAGGTTGTGATTGGAAGGCATGATGAGGTTGGTGTCATTGATTTCTTAGTGGCAGGTTAAACAAACAGGCTAAGCACACAGCAGGACAGCAGATTGAGTACAAAGTTCTAAATAATATCAAGGTACACTTTTTTCCTTTTTTGTTCAAAGTTCTTGCAATATATTCGTATCACCATTTCTCTTCTCTCATCTCCAAGATCATCCCTACTCACCCAACCAGTTCCATGGATTATTAAATTTAAAAAGTTATCAACAAATAGCATGAGAAACATACACATAAAGCCCTTAAAAACACAGAATCAGAAATCCTAATGTATGAGCAAAAGACTAGTAAGACAAAAAAATGCCCAAACACAGCAATATGAGTCATAATTTACAAAAATATTATTGGGTTTGTTTTGTGTCCGACATCTACAGCTAGACATTAGGCTTATACTTAAATGTGGTTTATATATCCTATGAGATTCCATTGGAAAAAAACAATTTTCTTTTCACCAGTTGTTAATGGTTAATAGGTTCTTGTTTAGACATGAGAGCTTGTGACCCCCTCTCATACTTTGACTCCATTGGCTTGAACATGTGCAAGTCTTGTACATGCTACATCAGTCTTTGTGAATTCATATATGTGTTGGTCCTGTTGGATCTTGAAGAAACTGTTTACTTAATGTCATCTATCTCTCCCAACTCTTACATTCTTCTGCCTCCTCTTCCAACGTGTTCCCTGAGCCCCGAGGGTAGTGGTTTGATGATGACATCCCATTTTGGACTGAGTTTTGTAAAGTCTCTCATTCTCTGTACATTGCTCAGTTTTGTATCCCTGTATTAGCTCCCCTACACTGCAAGATGAAGCATCTCTACTGATGGCTGAATGAGACACTGATCTAGGGGTATAGCAGAATATCATTTGGAGTCATTTTATTGCTATGTTAATTTTGCACAATAGTATTTTGGTTTTCCCTAGGCCCTACAGAGTCTCAAGTTTTTGACACCCAAGAAGTGTCAGGCAAAAAATCTATCTCATGGAGGAGGCCTTCAATCCCATCAGAGACTAGTTAGTTGCTAACTTAATGTTTGTAACATGATTGTACCAGTGTTTTATGTAGGTAACTCAACAGTGTAAATCACAAAGTTTATAACTATATTGTTGGTTACCTTTCTCCTATGGTAGCATTTAGAGTGTCTCCCAGTACCATGAACACTAGCCAGTAGGGGTGAAGGCTCTAGGTAGGCGCCATCTCACCTTTTTCGTGTTCCATGAGATATATAGGCACTATCTCCAGCAACAGGAATTACCATCAGTTTGTGGAGAAAAACAAATAGCCCTGGACACAATCTGAGTTGTTTTGCCAACATGAGGCCACTTTGGCCAACAATTCAATTAGATTAACTCATATTATTAACTTGCTTGCAAGATCTAGCAAAAGGTCATTCTATTTGAAGTCAAGAGACTTTTTCAGAAAAGATATTACACAACTACTCTAGTGCTCTAGCACCATTACTACTTAGGTACTGGTGCATGGTAATATACCATAAGAAAGAGACATGGAGTATTTTTAGAAATGAAGTGCTTGAAAAAAAAGAATATAAGAGCTATACAAACATTCTTAGAAAGATGAATATAGAGTTGGACATCATATTGAAACAACACTAGTAGTTATTCATGAGCTACCCAGATACACAATTACAATTGATATATCAGCATAGCTGTTGTTTAATTTCTGAAATAATTAGGTCAATGTTGAATAAAGGAGTCAATGGTGGCAAGCCATTAGTTTCCATCACCATCCTGTCAAACAGGAACCAGAATAGGAAATTATTTAGAGAATGAGATATGGTGGATACTTACCCTTACTAATTTGGTGTCCAGATGTAGAAGCAAGAATTTCCATGAAAAAAACCTGAGAAAGCTTAAAACAACAACAACAACAACAAAAACAGATTCTAAAATGGAGGAAAAACAGCTTCCTAAATTCTTGTATAATATTAAAAGTACCAGCCTTAATATTATACTTCCCAAGGGCTCAGAAGAGAAAACAACAAACAGCGAGAATTATTTTAGGGAAGTGACTCTAAGTACACCGAGGTCTTTGTCTGTCTACTTTATTCCTCTGAGATAAAATCCTATCTACACAGCTCAGGTCTATTCTCATGCCTAGCTCCTTTCTTGCCTGATTTCTCTCTACCTTTAGCTACTGTTTCCTCTAAATTCTATCTTAATTCTCTCATCTTAGTTCTGCCTCATCTAGGCCCTTCTCATCTTGTTCTTACTCAGCTAGTACTTCCCCATATGGCTCTTCCTCATCTTCCATCTTGTCTACATGTTCTCTCTGGTCAAAATCCTCCTTATCCCTCTCAGTTTTCCTTCCTCAAGTTCTCCACTCCTCTCTTCCTCTCTGTCTCCTTATAACTCTAAGTCCCCTCAAGTCTCTGAGGTGTTTAATTATAAACCCAAGCCATAGAGATCCTCTGCTAGAGCAAGGTCACCAGGCTTGAATTCTTACTGGGGTCATAAACGTAGGTAAGAATTTTCCTCAGGCAGTCACCATCAGGCTTTCTGTTACAACCCAAAATGGGAGTGGTAAAAGAGGAGGTCAACTGAGTGCTAATGACCGGTTAGTATATCAAAAAGGAGATCTATGTGCTCAATCTACATTCCTAGAAGTGGTTAGGAAAGAAGTTAGGGGTCTATTAGTAAGGTATAAGAAAGGAGGGTCTCACCCTAAATAGCATAAGAAATAAAGCTATCTGCCTGACCTAATAGAGAGGTGTTGTTTCATTTGGCTTTGGATGCTTGATAGGTATTTTAGATAAATACACTGTTAGGAGTTCTAAGAAGCATGCATGGCATTACAAGAAAATCACTGTAGGAACCAGCTAATATATACAAAAGCTAAAATATCACCAAGACTTCTTAAGCCATGGCTTGACCTTTGGAGAAGTCCTTGACTTTTCCAAGTAGTAGCTTTTTGTGATAGTAGCTGAATTACATTGCGTTTTCCTGTGGATTGCAGAACTAAGTGTATTGATCAGGCAAACTGTGAGCTAATCTATAGTGGGTTCGCAGTGTGTGGGCTTGAGCTAAGCAGCATGGTGGATTCCTGCCATGGTACACAGAGGCGTCTCCAAGCCGCACAGTATGCGGCATAGTGGATTTAGCTTTCACTAGTACAGACAAAGAAATTATTTCTGGGCTACACGCTGCTTTGATAGAGGCATAGACCCACTGCTTCCAAGTGTTGGTGGTGCACATGGCTCCCAGAGCTGGTGGTAAATGTACCACCGCCATATTGGGAAGCTGAAATAGGTAAAGTCAGCAGCCAAGGCTTCCACTGCAGTTTAAAGCAACAGATTCACAATAAGGCAGATTCAGATGGAATAAGACTTTAAATGTTTACATTATGTGAAAAAAATGCATGTAGGCTGGGAAGAGAGAGGAAAAGGAGGATAGAAAGTTATATAAAGAAATAGTATTTAAAATAAGTCTTTAAAGAGACAGTAAAAGTAATATAAAAAATAAGCCAGGTAAACACGAAAATCACACACAGAGTCTGAATTATATTGCCTTTGGTATTTTTAACTGCAGAAAGACGTTTGATTATAAAGGTTGCTGAGTTAAACCAATATGTATATTTTAAAGGTATCTTGACTTCAAAATTTGGATCTTAAGATATATTGCTTTGAAAAGGAGGCTCTGCTTTTGTTTCCATAGGAAGCAAGAGGCTATGGATTTGTTCTAGATTAAGATGGATCAGATTTGATCAAGCCAGATCTCCTGAACCTTTACAGATGGTACCTATCAACAAAGGTTATAGCTGGTCTTCCTAGGACCTGATTATTATCTCAAATTTTCTCAGGATGACTACCAGTGCCCCCATCAGCAGGAAGTAGCCTAGAACACTACAACCACATTCCCAAAAATTGGATTATGGATATTTGTCTTTGTTTAGAGATTGGTTACAAATTGTTATTGGTCATAGACAGTATCTTTCTAAAGAATAAAGGGGGATAGGATATAAATATGATATGATGAAAGGGTAGATTATTGAATCTACTTTTAAAGACCCACAATTTGTTTAAAATGTTTTACATTGCTATGGATTTTAGTTTATTAATAAAAATTTAAAGTTAATTTTGTTATACTATATGCATATTTCTACTCTTCTTTAAGGTATTATGTTTGTCTGGCTCATTTAAAATTGTAATATATAATTAAGAAATACAGATTAATAGTCATCTAGGATAATCAAACTTATAGTTATGTTAGTTAAGTTTTTCAGATATATTAAGGTGTATTTCAGTTAGGTAGGTAATCTTCAAACACTTCAAAGACCTACAGAATATGGCATTTAAAGTGTTTTAAAAACATAGACTTTCTGGGCAGTGAGACATGTTTGCTTCTGGCAGCACTGATTTACTTCAAAAAGAAAGATGGCATCAAAGACACTCTGTTTGGACTTTGTGTTCTTTTTGGTAAAAATAGCCATTTGAGCAAAAAACTGCTCTTGCCTGGACTGCTGATAACATGTTGTTTAAACTGGACATGCAAGACTCATAGGAAAATGACCACTGAATTTGCTAAAATGGAGTTAAATGGTTCTTCATATTCCTGCTTCACAGAGATGACTGCCAGAATTTCTACAGGACACAGGAAAAAGTCACTAAGACACTGGGCCGATAGGCTGAAGATGGATGCCCCAACGTTGCAGAGGAACTTTGGATGACTGTCTAGGCAGCCAGCTGTCTCTGTCATTTCCAGAATTTTGGAAATTGCTTACAATGCATTTCCTGTTTACTTACTTAATATTATATCCATCTGAGGTCTTTGATGTAGTTATAGATTAGATAGTTATAATTTTTCTTGGTTATGATAAAAGATAAATTAGATATAAAACTTTAGGCTCACATATATAGGATAAATAGAATATTTTCTTTGAATTTGCCAAATATAAATAGACTAGATATTGTAACTGTAATTCTTGCTTGATAACTGTTTTGTTATATATAATTTTACTGAGTTAAAGTTAAAACCTTTCTTTTTGAGTAAACAGAAAAGGGGAAGTGCTGTGGGATGTCTTTCTATACACTGTGAATATGTGTTGCTCTGATTGGTTTATAAATAAAGCTGCATTGGCCTATGGCAGGGCAGGATGGAGCCAGACAGTAAAATCCAAGAGAGGTGGTGGGAGGGGAAAAGGAGAGGAAGTAGACATTAAGAGCCACTGGTAGGAGAAGCAAGATGTGAAAATACTGGTAAGCTATGGCCACATGGCAATTTCTAGATGAGTAGAAATGGGTTAATTTAAGTTATAAGAGCTAGGTAGCAAGAAGCTTGAGCCATAAGCCATCCAGTTCTCAATTAATATAAGCCTCTGTATGTTTACTTGGATCTGAGCAGCTGCAGAACCACGCAGGACACAGTAAAACTTCCAGCTACACTAATTAAAGATGTAAGAAAATATAAAATTGATTTAAATTGCATCTGTCTTTGCTGAGAAGTTTTCTATTTGCATACTTTCCTTATGGGTACAAATAGGGTAATTTTTATATTATTTTATATTATATTAAGTTAAATCATGAGTCATGATGACAGTGAAGCACCATCAGTGGAGAAGAAATGAGGTAAATCATTGTGAGGTATCCTGGTAATAATTAACCAATGATCATTTGTTTCACATGATGACATTTAAAAACAACCAATCCATCTTAATGAGTACATACAATGTGAATTATGAAAGAAAGAGAAATTGAGATCAGTTTAAAAATGAAGAGGCCCCTTGTATAAAGTAATAAGAAAACTCGTAACTGTTATGCAATTTGGGGGCACCTTCTAGAATACTTAGGAAACACCCATTTCAAAGACAGTCAAGATCCACTAAGAAAACAGAATATTCACTAATTCTTTCCAGTGCTCTTTGTATCTAGTCTTTTTTGAATACTCATCTGTTTCCACTTTATTTAAAATATTTAATTATATCACATATAAACAATGAAATTACTTATGATTTGTTTCATTTATAAAATTCTATATTTTAATAATCCAGGCATATGTGTTTAATTTAAATATAATTCTTAAAGGTAGAAACACCAACCACCATTGAGATTGGAGACAAAACTTAGAGAACCATAAGTTTAATTTTGAAAACACATGAAATTGAGTCAACTACTTCAAGACCACATCATATAACTAATAGTATTCTGAATTGACACATGTAGAAACCATTAGGTATTAAAGGATAAGTCTTGGAGACATATTGTTAAGTTTCCTCTTACATTATTTATGTAAAATTTATAATATTTTAAATTAAACACTCAAGGATCCAGGTTCACCAAGAACAATGTTCAGCTATTTGGGAAATGACTAATATGTCAAGGTCTTCATCTTGTTTTTAGCAAAGAAAATTTGAAACCAAGAGAAAACTAAAAATTGGTATAGCAATTAATATGTTTTCAAAATTCTTATTTGTTTGTATTGCAAATATTAGCACTATAGTAGCATATTGCTAGCTATGTATTGCCTCATGTTAAGAAAATCATAAATAAGAGGCTTGGAGTTCTACTGAAAATGAAATATTTGAACAAGAGAACATCCAGGAATTTTGACAAAGGTGAGTTTAGAGCTGGATGTTGTATGTGGCTACAGCAGTGGTAATTCACCTGATATCCAAATGTGAAATGAGAATAAAAGTAAGTTGGATCCTCTTTCTACAGTAGTTAGATCAGTGCTAGATAAAGGAATTAATATTATTAGTCCCACTAGTTTCCATTAAATATCATCATTCTATATGCACAAGTGTCTAGCAGGAAACATAAGAAGTAGTTGTTTTGTGCTATAATTATAATGATATTTGTCCTTATTAAATCAATATATAAGAAAAAATATTAAATGAAGTAGCATATGTCAAATAATATAACTGAATACTTTTCCAAGAGTATGCTCTATTCAATTTTTATTTTTTAATATATTTATATTATATATAAATAGCATATCTATATCTTTGGAAACTTTTACACTTATATACTACTCCTCTTAGGTACAGAAAGAGTAGTGTTATTTTGCTGAATTATTTAAGCTAAACTGATGAGTTGTGTTGAAAATGAGTCAGCATTATTGTAGAAGAAATGAAATCAACCAATGTAAGATGAACTAGTAATAATAAAGAATTACGGGTCTGATTAGATGACATTTTAAAAAATTGAGCTACTGTAATGAGTAAAGCTATGATGTAAGTTGGGAAGAGATAAATTGAGACAACACTGAATGAATTCACAAAATAGTTAGGTTTAATAAATCACCTAAATTGAAGAGAATGTTAAGACATTATTTAGGGACAAAGAGACATTCTTGTAGAGTATTAGATAAAAGTACGTCTATTTGCTTTACTGACGACTTCTGGAACAGTCAGGAATGAGCTATTGGTAACATTACATGTCAGTTTCATTAAGGAAATCAGGAAATCTAATAGTCTGATCCATATTGATTGCATCCATTTTTATTTACTCATTCACAAATATTACATTTTAATTATATTACTTATACAAAAAGAGTGTTCTTATTATTTTCAGAATTTATTAGTTCTTTGCTTTATATCCATCCTTCTCTCTTCATAATATGCTGGTCTTCAATTAACAACTCATTCAACTCTGGGATTTACATTATGCTTATTCTAACACTTTTACTGTCAGCTCCACTTGTTAATACAGTCCTTGGGTGCAATTTCCTCAGGGACTTTCATGAATGAATCTTATTCTAATTTCTTCTGTTTTAATTACTTTCGCTTGTCTGGGGACCTGAATTAAATCATTTGAGTTTATTTGAACATTGTCTGGTTTCATGTAGACGTGTGTGCTATGAACTTTGCTTTTTCATCTTCTGTCTGACCCCATAGGGTATGGTAGGCTGTGCTTCCATTCTTCATTGTTTTCAAGAAACTGTTTTATTTCATTTTTGGTTTATTCTTTGGCTCACTGCTTATACAAAATAATGTATTTAAATTCTGTGTTTTTACAACTTACAATGTTTCTAATGTTGAATTGTGGTTTTATTATACTGTGACCACAAATTATGCTTTTAATTTGTATCAGTTTATTGGGAATTGTTTCTGTGGTCCTATTCATGGTAAATCCAGGGCAGTGTGCTGATGAGGGGAATGTGTATCCTATACCTGATGAGTGAAATTTTCTGTAACTATCTGTTTAGCCAGTTGAGTTCATAGTAAATCCTAATTTATAATAAAGTCTAATGCTGAATTTTTGCCTAGGTGATCTTCCCATTGATTTGAAGTGAGTTGTTCAGAACTCCAACTCTTACTGAGGTAGTCTCTTTTTAACATCCAAGTTTTGTTGAATATAATTGGATCTGTATGTATTACAGTGATTTTCCTTTGTCAAACTGTCATTTTTGTAAATATACAGTGATCTTAGAGGTCATATTTTATACTCTATAAGTTAATTATATTTTTGACACTTATAAGTGTATCTACTAATGAAGTTTGCTTTTTGTATATTTATTTTTCCAATATTCAATGCAAGTTTTTCTTACCTATAAAGTAATTTTCTTATATATAGAGTCTCATGTTTATATGTTTGCTTGAATTATATAGTTCATATATTTTAATAAAAGAATTTGGCATATTAATATCAAAGCTTGTTATTTATACTTCAATAAATCCTATTGTCATTTAATTACTTGTGTTCCTTATTTGTGTATCTATTGTTCTTTTCTTCTCTCCTATTGTTCATTTTTGTGAGTTGGTAGTATTCTCATTGCTCAGTTGACTGGTAAAAGCACTATAGAAAGAAATATTTGTATATATCTGTAAGGGGATTTCAAGAAAGAATTAATTTTTCAGTTCTCCATGATGTGGGTGTCTTCCTGTCATAGGTTCTCCTCACACACACTCCTATAGACCTTGCTTGCAACGATGCATACTACCCCTTCAAATCATGGACAAAATTCATCTATAATATCAAAATTTGGTTTTGGTGAAGGACTGGTCAGTGTGATAAGTTATTACACAGTACAAGTAGCTTTTATAATCAAAGAGTTTCTCCAGATGATGCCTCCTAGAGTGATTTGAAAATGTATAGCTTCATAGGAAAAACAAGGCACACAGGAAAACACAGGCAGATCAAATGTCAGTATCCAACACCTGCATGGGCAATCTTACAGAGATTGCTGACCTCAGGAAGTGTGATCATAGCATTTCCTTGAGAGAAGGGAATATATATATATACATGTACTTATCTACTACTCAAGGCCTTTGTGGACTAAGATTCTGATAATAAGCTATTCAACTACTTCTTGGGTTTATAAAAGGACAGTGGGCAGACAAATTAAATCAACTGGATGCTTTATGATATAATATCATATAGGCAAGTCTGTGTAACTCTTTTCCTAGGGACATGTGTAGGAGGAGGCTCTTGCCTATCTGCTTCCCAGGAATTCTGTCAGTCAAGTTAGTTAAGTACACTGTCAAGATATATTAGAAACTGTATATCAGTGAATACATTAATCAACATTCTTTCAAAAACTCTTGAAAAATGGTATCCATAAAATACTTATAAACTATGTAATTACTGCATCTTAGGTTCTGTGTTGAGAAGAAAGTTCAGACTAACCTTGCACTAAACCAGTGTTCTTGCTACTACTCAAATCTCTTACAAACAAAGGTTTTACGAACAGGTCATTGACTCCTAAATTTACTTCATTATAAAACATGTGACATTAAATACCACATGCAAATCTGAAATAATTAATATTTGCTTTTACTATATCTAGTCAGTTCCCAAGTTCAACGCGGTCATTTACTATATTTGCTTTAACCAACTTGGGTTATATTTTAACTCATGGCTTTTTCATCTTAGATATAAGGATGAGCAAGGACAAAAGGGAACACACTGTGAACAGAAGATTTGATTTCCCAGGATGTTTGTGAAGTTGATGTCTGTTCTGCTGCTCCTGCAGATGAGTTGCTACTTCAGACCTGGGAATTGTGGGAAGGTGTTGGTATGGCCTATGGAATTCAGTCATTGGCTGAATCTGAAGATAATACTGGATGAACTTGCACAGAGGGGTCATGAAGTGACAGTTCTGAGACCTGCATCTTCTATCTTTGTTGATCCCCAAAATTCACCTACCCTGAAGTTTGAGACTTTTCCCACATCTCTCAGTAAAGACGATCTGGAAAAGGTTTTCACAAGGTTTGTGGATGTATGGATTTATGAGATACCAAGAGATACATGCTTATCATACTCTCCTTTGCTACAAAACATGCATAATGAATATTCTGATACCTATCAAAGTCTTTGTAAAGACACAGTTACAAACAAACAACTTATGACAAAACTACAAAATTCCAAGTTTGATGTCCTTTTCTCGGATGCCGTTGCCCCCTGTGGGGAGCTGATAGCTGAACTTCTCCAGATCCCTTTTCTGTACAGTCTTCGCTTCACTCCTGGTTATACAATGGAAAAGTACAGTGGAGGATTAATACTCCCACCTTCCTATGTACCTATGATTCTGTCAGGATTAGGTGGTCAAATGACATTCATGGAGAGGGTAAAAAACATGATATGTATGCTTTATTTTGACTTTTGGTTCCAGCCATTTAATGAGAAGAAATGGAATCAGTTTTACAGTGAAACTTTGGGTAAGTTATGTTTTTTATCAGTAACTCATTGACCTAAATTTCATGAGTATTTAAATACATTCTTATGTCCATGAAATACAAAGTGAAACTGTGTTTTATAGGTGATCAAATGTAATACGATATTAGTTACCAAACTCACAAACCCTGTAAAAGCTCACGATATTGATCAAATAGAAGCAGGCAGCAGTCCTGACATGGGACATTCTGGTGAGCTAAACAGTTGCAAAGAGATGGAAGCAGACTTCCCTAAGTGATTCTTTACTCACTTGACTGTTATTTTTCATCTATTTTAACAAGTCACTAGCTAGTTAACCAAATCTTGATTACTGTAGATTACAGGATGACATATTTTACGGTTTCAATATGTATAACACACTCAAGAAATTGTTTTCTTTTGTACAGGCCACTGTCTTTCTTTAAAATTAAACTGTGGAGTCTGAAAACATTACCAAATGATTAAGAGTGTTTTCTGTTCGTGTTGAGTACCTGAGTTCTGTTCCTAGCACCCACCCAGGTTCAGTGGCTCAAAATTGCCTATAACTTCGGCTTCAGGGAGCTACTGCTTTATGGCATCTGCAGATACCTGAATAAACTTAGCATATACTCACACAGGCACATAAATAAAAATATAAATCGTAAAATATTTTCTTCGTATTTTCTAAAGAATTCCCTTATTCTTGAAAGATGCCATGTAAGTTCACAGGCTTAAAAAAGGAACTGAGGTTCCTGCCAATGCCACATCCTTTATTTTATACTTTCCTAACATCCACTGTTTAAACACTACAAAAGCAGGGACACACATGTACTACTTAGTCTGAGTTTTTTGAAGTCATGTTTTTTTTCTCTTAAAAAATAAGATGTAGTAAAGACAAAAAATTGCTATTCTCATAATTTCTGAAAATACTGTGATTGTATATATATAGGATAAGCACTATTTAATGTTTTAAAATGAAACAGCAGTAGAGACACTAACCAGAAATTCAGATGTTCATCAACTCTACAGCTCGTTAGTCAAAACGAGAAAGAAGGACTAGCCACAAACTACAGTGACCCTGGAAGTCTGGCCAGGGTACACAGTGTGGTGTGACTTTTGGAATGTGTGTTTATATTTGCAATGTTCCTTTTGAAGATTTAGAGAGGAGTAAAGTGTGTGCTCGTTGATATACTGGCTTAGTGGGTTATTTCAATAACTATTTATTATTTCAAATTACTGAGGAAATATGAGGTAATTCTTAGAGTTTGCTTTAAAAATAAAGCAAAGCTGACATTTATATATATTATGTGAGCCACAAATCCATTACACATGCAAATTATGTTACATATCAATAAACACTGGTTCTTAAATGCGTATGTTCTACATTGAACATTACTTCTTTTCATTTTTAAGAAATGTATTTTATATTCAGATAACAATCCTGTCAAATTTTTTCTTCCTTATGTGCTCATTTTCTCCATCTAGGAAGGCCCACCACCTTAGCTGAGACAAGAGGCAAAGCGGAAATGTGGCTCATTAGATCCTATTGGGATCTGGAGTTTCCTCACCCAACTTTACCGAATGTTGACTATGTTGGAGGACTCCACTGCAAACCTGCAAAACCCTTGCCTAAGGTAAATATGTTTTTGTAATCTCTTTTTCATTTGATTTAATTTCTGGTGAAAGTGATTCGACACTTCTCCTTACATAGTTCTCTCTGTGATAGAGATAGGAAGTAGAATTAAACATCCTGCTAACTAGGAGTTCCATAAACTCAGGAAAGAATGTGATAGACCTGGGAAATAATCATATCAGTATTTGTGTTCAATATGAGACAGTCTCAAAACTATGTTAAAGATTGATGGAGGAAGACATCATATTTTAATTTTTGCATCCATGCGCTTAAATAATGACAGGGAGCCCCCGCAGCACCCCCAATACACACACACACACACACACACACACACACACACACACACACACACACATATAAACAGAGACATTAAGTCAGTTAAACTTTTCACATCAGAAACTGAAAATCATCAAAAGCTATGATGAAAATTTATTGAGGTAATTGTTTGATATCCAGAGAAATAGCATAAACATAGTTTTTATTCAACCAGTAAATTGTAGGCGTCATCTCTGAAAATACCCTATTTATACACAAAAATATCAGAAAACTATTATATAGTATATGTGTTTATCATGCAGTCATGATTATTTTATAAAGAACCAAAACATTAATCATAATAGGAAGTTTGTGTAGACTATCACATATGTATATACTGCAACATATATATTATTTCATCAAACACTAGATAATAATATTAAATCAGCCATAATAGGAGGGAAATAATAGCAAGGGAAAAATATCACCCTTTCTGTAGGATGAAAACATGTCAATGAAGATATATAAATACTTCATATGTGATGCTTGCACTCCTGAGTTTTAATTTTGCCAGAAGAAAATATTTGGAATGATTGCGGCACAATGTGTGAGTACAATCTGTATTGATGCCTATGAAGTTCAAAGTCTTTGACATTGCCATTTTTGTTTTCTGAATGTTTTAACACCACTATTCTAAAAATTCCTAGAAACAGTTCAATTTTTATTCTCCTAGTTTTTCATAGAGATTTCATAAGTAACTTTTCCACAATTGTTATTTTGTCATGAAGCAAATTCTCTTCACAGGAAATGGAGGACTTTGTCCAGAGCTCTGGAGAGCATGGTGTTGTGGTATTTTCTCTGGGGTCAATGGTCGGAAACATGACAGAAGAAAAGTCCAATGCAATTGCGTGGGCCCTTGCCCAGATTCCACAAAAGGTGAGGTAAAGTGCTCCATGGGAGGCAACTGTATACTAAAGTCTGTGAAAGTCCTTGAAGGTCTGATTATAGAAATGACTGTGTGAAAGGTAAAGTTGCAAGAAAGCTCTAATCTCCCCTAGCCACATTTAGAAACAGATATTCACAATAGATGTACAATGCTACAGAAGGTGTTTTTGACTGAGAGTGACTTGGATAAAACACTGTGATCACTGTGGGCACATTCTGAAAGGCTGACTTGATGATGACTTGCTATCCAGAGTACATAGACAGCCAAATTCTTCAGAGTCGCTTGTTGTATTTGTTGAATATTTAAAGTCACTGCATACATTAAAATTGGGGGGAGGTTAATTTGTATTTATTATTTCTAGCAGAATAACAATAAGCAGATATTGAAAAAGTTAGAAGCATAGCATGACTCTGCATCTTCATTTTGGAGTAGGTCTGTTCAATGCACAGTTGAAAGGGGCATTTAAAGGAAGCGAGTCCAAGGGTCAGCAACACTTAAATTACATTTTTGGCTAATTGAGAGAAAGAGATAAATTACATTTTTGGCTAATTGAGAGAAAGAGATAAAAATAAAAAAAAATTATGGACTGGCCTGCCAATATGTGTAGGAGAAGCAGATAAAGGAAAGGTTGAGATGGGAGCTTCCCTCACAGTGATCTCTGTCATCATAAAAGATGGAAGACAGGACCCTGCTTGTCACCAGTCAGAGTGAAGCTCCTACCATTCAAGGAAGAAATATGAAAATAAGAAAGAGTCCAGAGGAACCTAGAGTTAAAATAAGTCTCAGAAGACTCACTTCATTAAGCATGCCACAAAGTAATTTTCTACGGATTAAATTTGAGTGTTCATGAATATTTTTAAGTTTTAAGTTTTTTTTGTTTTTAATCATCTACATTAATTTTTTTGTTTGTTTACATAATTTTATAATCTATGTTGGCTATATTGATAATGTTCCATTTTCTGAGATGGTCTGAGAATTCTAACATTAGCACCTATCATAGGCTTTGGTTTGAGACTGGATTTCCTGTCACTGAACATTCTGAACTCTGAAGGAAAATCTTTGCAGTTCATCATAAAGACTATATTCCCATCAGCAGGACGTAAAGTAGTGAAATTAAATTTGGGGATATTTTTCAATAACATCACTTGTGAATAATAAATTATTTACCATCGACTGCAAAGAATCCTTGCAGAGATTAATATGCTCATCAATATTCAAATCAGTTCCAATCCAGGCCCCAAATAAAGTAATAATTTAAGAACTCCCTGACAAACCTCATAAAATGGAGCATTTGCTACATGTTTAATGTCTATTTGCTACATTTAATGAAGTTCTGAGCTACAAAAATGGCTCAGTGTGTTAAATATTTTCAGTGCAGTGTGATCAGCTCAGTTTAAATCCCCAAAACCCATATCAAGTCAGAAACGATACTGTATGTCTGTAATGCCAACACTCCTATCAGAGATGAAAGGCAGAAATAGGAGAATTCCTGTGGGCCAGCAGCAGGAAAAAAATCAAACAGAAAATTAGATATTCTGTCTCCAACTCTGTCTCCAACAGGAGAGACATCAGAATGAATACCTGAAGAGTAAGTACTCTTCTCCATTCCACACAGTCACCTTGGAACGCTTAATCAGCATTCACACACACGAATTGGCTCGTATATACTCCAACACAACCCAGAGCACCCAGGGAGGGAAAGAGAGAATGAGGTAGAGATGGGGGAAGATATTTCCAACCTCAGTGACAATCCAATAATGTGGATTCACCTTCGAAAGTCTATATGCAACTTTTCCTGTCATTAGTGACTAGAGATCTGTATATCTACATTAAGATTCTTAGAATCCTAAAGCAAAACTGATTTCTCATGAAAAGAATGATTGCATTGATTTGAATTCATGTGAATAAAAAAGTGAACATAACTTGTACAACCAAAAACAGAGAAAATGTGAGCATGGAAAGGGGAGGTGGGTATACAATCCCACCCAAGCCATGGAACTATTGACAATGATTAGCTTGTGAGAGAGAAAGAGAGTAGCCCCTGGTAAGTCAACTATTCTCTACTGGAAGACCACACATCCAAGAATATTTAGAGTGCACAATTGGTCCTGAAAGATTCTTTTTTTAAGGACACCAAGTGGAGTGGATAGGGACGGGGGTGGCTTAGTGAAGATTGGGTCGGGGGGTGAATATGATGAAAGCACATTACATGAAAATCCCAAAGAAATGAAAAAGAAAGAGAAACGCTATTGTTCGAATTTAGAATGGTCTTTTAATAAGAAACCCAGAGTCAGATACTGGGGTGAAAGCTTAAAGATCAGAGAAGCAGAGCAAGCCACAGCCAACCTCACCTTGCCAATGCCTTAGCCGATCCTGTTCCCAAGAATCCTCAGACTAAAAGCCTCTGAGTCCTCACCTGAAAGGGTCTCAGCTGAACTGCTTTAGTTCCTGTTTCCTCATGCCTTGTATACCTTTCTCCAACCTGCTGTCACTTCCTGGGATTAAAGGCATGTATGCTTACACTATCTGGCTCTGTTTCCAGTGTGGTCTTGAACTCACAGAGGTACAGACAGATCTTTGCCTCCCAAGTGATAAGATTAAAGGTGTGTGCCACCACTGTCTGACTTCTATGTCTAATCTAGTGGCTGGCTCTGTTCTCTGATCCTCAGGCAAGCTTTATTTGAGTACACAATATATCACCACAAAAATGTCAGTCTCACTTGGTGTGGTGTTAGTTATCATTTGGACAGCAGACGGAGTTCTAAAGTGCAGGTAATGCAGGCATGTTCTGAGCCTGTTTGTCCACAGAAATTGCTCTACAAAGAACATATGTTGTTTTGGGTGAAAATGATACAGAAGGTTTAATGTCTTGTTTTAAAACCTACACTGTCACCATTCCAAAGGTAGTGGCACTTGGAAGAATGGAACTGATAAAATGTAGCAGATTAAAATCTTATGCAATAGCCAGCTTTTTTGGGGGGAGGGGGCGCACATTGACACAGGGTTTCTCTGTGTAGTTTTGGTGCCTGTCCTGGCTCTCGCTCTGTAGACCAGGCTGGCCTCAAACTCACAGAGATCCGCCTGGCTCTGCCTCCCAGGTGCTGAGATTAAAGGTGTGTGCCACCACGGCCTGGCCACAATAGCCAGAATTATTCAGAGAATCAGACAATGTATATTGTGAGGGTTAAGAAATGTCATTTGAGCCGGGCGGTGGTGGCGCACGCCTTTAATCCCAGCACTCGGGAGGCAGAGCCAGGCGGATCTCTGTGAGTTCGAGGCCAGCCTGGGCTACCAAGTGAGTCCCAGGAAAGGCGCAAAGCTACACAGAGAAACCCTGTCTCGAAAAACCAAAAAAAAAAAAAAAAGAAATGTCATTTGAGTTATTATCATATAAGTTGAAACTGTATGCAATCATTACAACAAGCCATGTGTGACAAAAACATGTTTTCCATGGAGGCACCTAAAGGACACTTTAAACATTCTCTGGATGACAATGGCAAGCAGTCGTGGCTAATCTGAAGTACACCCACTCCTGTCTGCTACACCTGGGAGGAGAGCAAAAACACATTCCAGGAAATAATAGGATAGAAGATGAAATTAAAACAGTGTCCTATCCTTCCATAGTAATGAATAAATGAAATTTGAAAATCCATAGGGTTCAGTAACTCTCTTTAAAACTTATTGTTAGTTGGGGTAATATAATACAGCAAGACTCGAAACCATATAATTATTGACATTGGGTCCTCCCCTTATTTATTAATTGAGAGAGAAGAGTAAGGTAAGCTGTTAGTATTTTATGGACCTTATGGTGTAAATAAATCCATCCCAATGCTATATTACCTGTAGGAGACAATTTAGTGGTGAAAATAAGTAGCTTTAAGGCAGCAAAGGATCCACACAATACACAAATGTCTCCTTCAGTTTCATTTCAAAAGCTGTAATTCTTTGCCTCTCAAGATAAAATAAGGACTGTCCAATGCCGTCTCTCCTTTCAGAGATTTAATAGATTGGTTAGCACATAATAAAGTATTCCTAAACTAGTATGTAGGCAATTAATACTCCCTAATAATGGTTGAAAGTCATTGTTGAGTATTTTTAAATTGTCGAGTCTAATGGACATTTGTGGGGGGCAGGGGTGGTGGTTCTTAGCACTTGTTCTAGTAACTAGTTACCCCAAATATTACAAAGTGCATGATCATTGTACTTTTTGAGATGTAATAATAAGCCCATTTTTATGTTGCACATGTTGAATCATGTCATATATGGATTACAGCTCTTTCTCTTTGGGGGTGATTAACAGGATATCATCCATATAATGAATAATATGGAATGAAAAAAATAAAAAGGAAAGGGAAGGACATGACTGCCCCTAGGTATGGTGGTGGAGAAGGTTTATTATAAATATATGAGAGAGCACAGCCAGAGACAGGGACAGGGGCAGGAAGAGTCCAGAGCGGTCCTGACCAGACTGACCTGTGCCATGTGAGGAGAGAGGGGAGGTGAAGGGAAAGGGGAGAGAGGGAAACCAAGTGAAGCAGCCAGGAGGTCAAATGTACAAAAAAAAAAAAATAGCAGGCATACAAAATGGTTAGATTATCTAGGGAAGACCAGACCAGCCACCTGGGCTGGAGAGTTCAGGAAAGGGGGCAGGGTATGCCATCCAGAAGGGCCCTGTGACAGGTAGGGTCTGAGGGATTGCAGGGAAAACCGGGAGGCCAGGTCAGCCTTGAAATGTGAAATAGGCACCTCAGCCATTTGTCCCAGGTTTGAAACCTAACAAATACAAGCCTGAAGGAGGGCCTCACTCACAAGCTCTAAAAGCTTTCCTACATAATATTGACACGTAACAGAGGATTTGTCATGCCTTGAGGTTATACAGTCCATTGATATCAGAGCTGAGGTTCTTTAGATTGAATGAAGGATGAATATGTATACTAGAAAATCAACCTTTTAAATGTCAAACTATTAAAGGCCAATCTTTAGCAATACTTGTCTGGTATTTTGATGGCTAGTTTACTAAGTTCTTTATATATTTTGGAGGTCAGCCCCTTGTCAAGTGTGGGGTTGGTGAAGATCTTTGCCCATTCTGTGTACTGCCATTTTGTCTTATTTACTGTGTCCTTTACCTTACAGAATCATCTGAGTTTCAGGAGGTCCCAGTTATTAATTGTTGCTCTCAGTGTCTGTGCTACTGGTGTTATATTTAGGTGTTATATTTAGTGGTCTCCTGTGCCAGTGCATTCAAGGATACTTCCCACTTTCTCTTCTATCAAGTTCAGTGTAACGGGATTTATGTTGAGGTCTTTGATCCATTTGGACTTGAGTTTTGTACATTATGATGGATATGGATATATTTGCATTCTTCTACATGTCAACATCCAGTTATGCCAGTACCATTTGTTGAAGATGCTTTCTTTTATCCATTGTACAATTTTGGCTTCTTTGTCAAAAATCAGGTGTTCATAGGTGTGTGGATTAATGTCAGGGTCTTTAATTCAATTCCATTGATCCATGTGTCTGTTTTTATGCCAATACCAAGCTGTTTTATTACTATAACTCTAGAGTAGAGCTTTAAGTCAGGGATGGTGATGCCTCCAGAAGTTCCTTTTTTGTACCCTAATTGTCATCATAGAACCTTCATTCAGTAACTGATGGAAGCAGATGCAGAGATCCACAGCTAAGCACTGGGCCGAGCTCCTGGAGTTCAGGTGAAGAAAGGGATGATGGATTATATGACAAGGGAGTTCAAGATAATCATGGGAAAAACCACAGGGACTGTGGACCCGAGTTAGTGGGAGTTCACGGACTCTGAACTGACAGCTGGGGAACCTGTATGAAACTGAACTAGGCCCTCTGAATGTGGGTGATGCTTGTGTGGCTTGATCTATTGGTGGGGCCCCCAGAGTGGGACCAGGATTTACTCCTGGTGCATGAACTGGCTTTCTGGAGTCCATCCCTATGTTGGGATAGCTAGCTCAGCCTTGATGCAGGGAGAGAGGGGCTTGGTCCTGCCTCAACTTTGTATGCCAGACTTTGTTGAGTCCCAAGGGAGGCCTTATCCTCTCTGAGGAGTGTTTATGGGGGTGGGGGAGGCAAAAGGGGAGTTGGAGAAGGGAATGGAGGGCAAACTGTGGTTCCTATGTAAAGCAACAACAACAAAAAAATTAAATACTAATTTAAAAAAATAGCTGTTTGTAGGTAAACCAGGCTGTAAAGTTCCCATTGGCCAAAAGGTGGCATTAACATTTCATAAGTCAATCAACCATCTCCATTTACCAGAATATTTTTTAATTACAAAAAGAGGAGACTTCCAGGGAGAAAAAGAGAGCTCTGTGTGCCCATTCTCCACTATTCTCTGACTAACTTGTGATTAGAAAGAGGTCACTGAAGTATCCAGATATTTGTACAGTTTTCGACTCCTATGCAAAACCCAAACCATGCTTATGATCTTGTCCATGTGGGAATATAGGTTCCCTAATCACTTGTAACTCGTTTCTTAATCCTTTTCGATTTTGATAACCCACTCTTTTCATCAGCAATTGCGATTGTGAAGAATGGGCAGCGTTAGAGGTGGGAATATAGATTTCTGCATGACCTTGTAGAAAGTCTCTTCCCCAAAGACTAATTAGAACCTGAATAATGTAAAACCGGAGAACTTCCATAAATTCTGGGCCCACACATTTAAATTTTGTAGCATTTTGTTTAATCTTGTTAGAACTCACAGATCCCAACCCTATCTGTGTTGAATTTACCTCCCATAACAGGTCATTTAGGTGGTCGTTATTCCATGGTTATAAGAGAAACATCAGTTCCATGACCAATTAATCCTGTAAACATTTTTTAAAATCCAATGATGGTTTATCATTTTCTTTAAATAAGGTACTTAATGCTACAGTCTTATCTGTACTGATACATCCTCACTCACAAAGCAATTTTTTTCATGAAGGGACTATATAATCAATAATAATAACTGCAATCATTTCGCCTGGCCAATTAGAAGGCACTGTGATTGTGACTGCAATTTCTCCTGTATAATCTTCATCAATGACTCCTGTATGAACTATGATTCCTTTCATGGATAAACTACTGCAACTAAATAAAAGTCCAAATGTTTGAGGCAGTATAGGTCCCCCACATCCAGTGTGTAGCTTAAAGGGACATTGAAGAGAGGAAAGGACTACCAAAAGTACTTCCTTGAGGAGCATCTTGTAACAAAAGAATAGATTGATTACAATCAGAAGTTGCCATAAATGTTATTGTTTTTGGATTTAAACCCTCTAATTTTGTGGAGTCTTTAAGGAACCCCCTCAACATGCTTCCCTATTGTTGACTGGTACTGTTATTGTTATCACATTTAAATCAACATTTCTTAAGCCGATGTTTTCCTTTCTTTCAGAAAGGGCATTAGCCAGGAGCTCATTGATTCTGAACATTCAGTTTCTGTAGGGTCAATTTATATTGCTTCTTTAAGTGGCCACTGTGCTAATATCTGTTTTTGTACAGCATAGCTTTCTATAGCAGCTAATTTTGCTTTTGTTTGGAGGTCCCTACATTTCTACATTACTTCAGAAAGTCCATAATATTTTCTATCTCTCTTTGAGGCTTGATTAATCCTTGGAAATCTTCATGGACATTGTCAAAAGCTAACTGTTTTAATGATAACTCTTGAATTTGTTCCCCTTTTACTTGATTTTCAATAGCATCTTTGAGTCTATGAAATCAGCATAAGGTTCAGAGGGATGGTGTACATTTTTCATATAACTAGATCTGAAGTCAGACTCCATATCAGTTTTCATCCAGACAGCCATAGCTACATCCCTAATGTGTGGGTGAGCTGCAGGAGGCATATTATGCAGCTGATAATCAGATGATACCCACCTACCAGTCCCTGTCATTATTTCACATGCGACATTTCTAGGATTACCCCTCAGTCCTAACTGTAGAACTTTTTATGGGCTTCATCTGTAGGCCACACTTGCCACTGAAGAAGCTTGAAAAGGCCAAGCACCGTTTTTTTTTTTTTTTTTTTTTTTTTTTCCAGAGCTGAGGACCGAACCCAGGGCCTTGTGCTTGCTAGGCAAGCGCTCTACCACTGAGCTAAATCCCCAACCCCCATTTTAACAATTATATGAAAATCATATGGCAACCATTGTGCATTATTGTTCCAACCAAAAAGATATTCATAAGTACATGGAGCAGTAGGTCCACAAGAAGCACAAGAGTTCTTAAAATCTTTCATTATATCCATATCTAGTCCCTGATAATCATTTTAATTTTATTGAAATTTCACTGCAAATACCAAGCTCAGCTTGTGAGGCCAGGGAGAGAATTGGCAAAGTAATTCCTTGTCTATGCCATACCCTAGCTTGTCTAGGTTGTAAATTAGCTTTTTCACAGGCTCTCCTAAATCCTCATAAAAAAAAATTGGAGAGAATTCAATATTAGATTAATTATCACACTCCTCACCCCATGATTCAGGATATTCTTTAGGCAATAAAGGAAACACCTTTAAAGGAGACTCCAGTAAGGGAACTGAGGGAGCCATCTCCTGCACAGTTATCACTGGTGCTGTTTTTACTTTTGATTTATCTACACTGGGAAAATCTTCTCTTGTTTTTCCTTTGCCTCCTTTACCAATTTTAAGATGTGATCATTCAGTTTATATTCATGCCAGGAATTAGCCATCTCTTCCTCATGGTTAATAATCCCCTTATCTTCCTTAAGTATTTTAATAATAGTCCAAATCAATGCCCAAGTGACACAAAATTGAATGAGGATCTTTTCTCCTTATTATACGCTTTTTCAGTATTCATTCAAGCACTCTCCCATACATTCATCTAAAGCCTTTCTTCTGGAAACTAGGGATTATAATCACAAGCAATTTGTATGCGGTCTAATAGCTGTGCTGTTGGTAACTTGTGCTCTTCCTTTCTTTAAAAAAAAAAAAAGGATGCACAAGCCTCAACATAAGGCAAAAACCCTTCCCTGGCTTCTGCCCCATTATTCTCATTTACCTCCTTCTGTGAGGGTTCCCCCTCTCCTTTCACATAGCTAATTTCATCTCCCTGTTCAGAAGTCCCTTGTCACAGTTCCAGAGACAGTGGATCTTGGGAGAAAGGAGAAAATAAATGAGGCAGTCTAAAGTCTCATGCAGTAGCCAACTTTATTCAGAGAATCAGACAATGCATACTCTGAGGGTTAAGAAAGGTCACATGAGCAAAGATCACATGAGTTGAAGCTGTATACAGTCATAAAGACAAGTCATGTGTGCCCAAAAAAAATGTGTTTTTCCATAGAGGCTGTCTTAGCTAGGTTTTTATTGCTGTGAGGAGACATCATGACCAAGGCAACTCTTATAAAGAAAGCATTTAATTGTGGTGGCTCACTTATAGTTTCAGAGAATCAGTTCACTATCATCAAGAAGGGGAGCATGGCAGCATGCAGGCAGACATGGCATTGGAGCTGAAAGTGCTACATCTTGCAGGCAACAGGAATTCCACTGAAAGTCACACTGAGGGAAGCTTGAGGAAAAGAGACCTCAAAGCCTGCCCCCTCAGTGACACACTTCCCCCAACAAGGCCACACCTCCTAATAGTGCCACTCCCTTAAGGGGCCATTTTTTTTTTTTACTTTTTTTTTTAAATTTTTATTTTGCAATACAATTCAGTTCTACATATCAGCCACGGATTTCCTTGTTCTCCTCCCTCCCGCCCCCCTCACCTTCCCCCAGCCCGCCCCCCATTCCCATCTCCTCCAGGGCAAAGCCTTCCCTGCAGACTGAGATCAATCTGGTAGACTCAGTCCAGGTAGGTCCAGTCCCCTCCTCCCAGGCCGAGCCAAGCGATCCTGCATAGGCCCCAGGTTTCAAACAGCCAACTCATGCAATGAGCACAGGACCCGGTCCCACTGCCTAGATGCCTCCCAAACAGATCAAGCCAATCAACTGTCTCACCCATTCAGAGGGCCTGATCCAGTTGGTGACCCCTCAGCCATTGGTTCATAGTTCATGTGTTTCCATTCGTTTGGCTATTTGTCCCTGAGCTTTATCCAACCTTGGTCTCAACAATTCTCGCTCATATAAACCCTCCTCATTCTCGCTAATTGGACTCCCAGAGATCCACCCAGGGCCTAGTCATGGATCTCTGCAAGCAATTCCACTAAAATCAGGAATGAGGCAAGGCTGTCCACTCTCCCCATACTTATTCAATATAGTACTTGAAGTTCTAGCCAGAGCAATAAGACATAAGGAGATTAAGGGGATACAAATTGGAAAGGAAGAAATCAAGCTTTCCCTATTTGCAGATGACATGATAGTATACTTGAGCGACCCCAAAGATTCCACCAAGGAACTGATACAGCTTATAAACACCTTCAGCAACATAGCAGGATACAAGATCAACTCAAAAAAATCAGTAGCCCTCCTATATACAATGGACAAAGAAGCGGAGAAGGAAATCAGAGATACATCACCCTTTACAATAGCCACAAATGACATAAAATACCTTGGGGTAACACTAACCAAGCAAGTGAAGGACCTATATGACAAGAACTTTAAGTCCCTGAAAAAAGAAATTGAAGAAGATCTCAGAAAATGGAAAGATCTCCCATGCTCATGGATAGGCAGGACTAACATAGTAAAAATGGCAATCTTAAGGGGCCATTTTATGCAAACCACCACAGAGGCACAGAAAGGGCAGTTTAAACATTCTCTGGATAACAATAGCAAGCAGCAGTGGTTAACCTGAAGTAGACCCACTCCCCGTCTGCTACACCTGGGAGGAGGGTGAAAACACATGCCAGGAACAACCCTGTGTTTTGAGGAAATTGAGGTCACAAGATTCTTGTCCTGTTTTCTTAGAGTGTTCTCTCAAGCACTCAGAATTCTCCTCATATGTGGGGGTTTCCCCAACCCCCCCACACTTATTTACCCCAGGAACTCTTGAAGAATGAGGGATAAGTGACTTATTTAGAAATAGAGGTAGTGAGAAACAGAGAGAAAACATAGGATTTACTTGGGTGGGCCAGGATCATTATCCAAACGGGCCCAGAACTTTATTCCAAAGTTCTATTTATAACAATGTCAAGGGGTGGAGCAAAAGACCTCCCCCTTGCTTTTTACAAAATACCTGCATTCAGGCCCGTGGTCCAGTCATCCTCTCTACGCAATTTTGCTGGGTACAGCCGTGAGGAAGCCTAGTGGGCGACAACACTCATGTGACTCCATTCCTGGACCGTGTTCCAACTCTACACTATGCAAGTTTACTCTGAGATGAATCAGATGACTCCTTATTCCTATTGGCGAACACGATGGCAATGTATCAAAGAACTCCAGACCACAGAGAATTGTAGATCAGGAATAAATAATCAAAGACAAAACCTTGAAATTCATTAAAAATAACATAGAACAAGTGAATAAAAGTAAACTGTAAAGCATTTACAATATAATGATATTAAAACTAGACTATTAGAATTATCAAAATATATTTATGTAAAATATAAATTATTAGTAATGTGCCACTCTTCTCTGAAACTGAATTACATCACCATGGCAGTGTATTCAATATTTTCATGCATCATTAACTATCTCATTTGTCTAAAGATCTCCACTTGGAAAATGATGATTATGTTCAACCAGTATGAATGTAAAAATTAACACAGAAACTGCTGGCACATTCTTCATTTCAGTCTCTCAATAGTTCTCACTGCTCACCTCTTCTGATTTCTTCCTCCCTCCTCAGGCAGGTATTTAGCTATGTTATAGGTAAACTTAAAAGTCTCTATTTTCAGCACCCAGGCAGGGGGATCAGGATCTGTCCCTGGTCTATGGGCAGGCTTCTGGAACCCGGTGCCTGTGGTGTGACACCTTGCACAGCCTTGGTGCAATGGGAAGGGGCTTGGACCTGCCTAGGCTCAGTGTGCTGGGCTCTGCTGACTCCCCATGGGAGACCTCGATTTGGGGGATGTGGGGATGCGGGGTGACTTGGGAAAGAGGGCTAGGGGGTGGGAGGGGGGAGGAGGGAGGATCTGTGGATAGTATGTGGAGTGAGTAGAAAATTTCATAATAAAGACAAATGAAAGGAAAAAAAGGCTCTATTTTGGTCTTGAAATTACAATATAATTGTATCATTTTTTTCCTTTTCATTCCTCCCTCCAAACCCTCTCATATCCATGTTCCTTGTGCTCTTTCAATTCATAGATCTTTATTCATTAATGTAGTTATGCACATACATGCAATGTATATACACTTATATTCCTAAACACAACCTGCTCAGTCAGTATAATTATTAAATTTGGCTCAGGCTCTAAAGATTATCTAACATTTAACAGGTTCTTTGGAGATTTGATGGTAAAACACCGGACACCTTAGGACCCAATACCAGAGTCTACAAATGGCTCCCTCAGAATGACCTTCTAGGTAAGACTCTAGAAAGCAAACCTATCCTAGTTGACTTCAAAATCCCTTATACTACATTTAGTGAATGTGTTATTTATTTATGATAACAAGTTCTGGTGTGCACTTGGTCTTTTTTAACACTCATTTCCTCTTATCTACCATGTGCTCCGTGTGTTCAACTGGAAATCAGTATTCAAGTCTCAAGTCACAAGCCAATCTGCAAACATCTCTCTGTAAATTTAGTATCTTGCTCTAAGACAGGAAAACATTTCACTCAGGTTGAGGGCATAAGAATCTTCACGCAGGTTTTCGTATGAGGAGGAGGGAGGGGAAACTGCAGTACTGATTTAAACTAAATAAATAAATTTAATTAATTAAAAAAAGATTCTTCATGTAGAAAATCTCCTTTCAGTTCCTGATAGTATACATTTCTCATTTCATGTCTAAGTCAGCTAATTAATGCTAACCAAAATTCATCTTATTCTAGGTCATCCAAAAACCAAAGCCTTTGTAACTCATGGTGGAGCCAATGGCCTCTATGAGGCGATCCATTTTGGAATCCCTATTATTGGCATTCCTTTGTTTGGAGAACAACATGATAATATTGCCTACATAGTGGCCAAAGGAGCAGCTGTTGCATTAAATATTAGAACCATGTCAAGGTCAGATTTGCTCAATGCACTGGAGGCAGTCATAGATAATCCTTCGTGAGTATAACCTTTTAAAAATGTGTATTCATTATTTATTTAATTTACTTTATTTATTTATTTATTATTTATTGTCCTTCTTACTGATGGCCAAAGGAGCAAGAATTATCTTGAAGGCAAAAATAATGGTAGGTACAGAGACAAATTAGAGCATGATTCAGTGTCATAGGTTTTTCTCTCTCTGCTTTACAGAGATATATGAATCACCATGGAGACTTGAGAGGAGTTTTCCTTCTACTTATATCTCCCAACACTAGTATGCACTTTGCACACAAAGTAATAATTAATTGCTTATGGATAACTAAAGTTTTATATAGTCAAATAGTATCTCATTTTGATATATTTTGTATTTAAGGCTTAGCTGTCCCCAAACTCTACCTCAGGAATATTTGATCTTTTCCATTTTTTTTACATGCTGAATCTTGCATACTCAAGGAGCTCAAACATGCTTCTAAAGCTCTTTCTAGTTATGAACATAAAACATAATTCATTTTCCTTCCACTTTTGTGTAATTATCTGTACTATCTCCCCAAAAATTATACATGTGCATTTTCCATTCATTAGATAAGTTGATGTCCATTTTATTAATTTCAGGTATAAAGAGAATGCTATGTGGTTATCAACCATTCACCATGACCAGCCCATAAAGCCCCTGGACAGAGCCATCTTCTGGATTGAGTTTGTCATGCGCCACAAAGGGGCCAAGCACCTGAGGCCACTTGCCTATAACCTCACCTGGTACCAGTACCACTCTCTGGATGTGATTGGATTCCTACTAGCCTGTGTGGCAGCCATGGCTTTCTTTACCATAAAATCCTGCTTATTCATTTATCAAAAGTTTGCAAAGATGGGAAAGAAAATGAAGAATGAGTAGAGCTCATTGGGAATGTACTACATGAACTAAATTTCAGCATCATTCTAATTTCTGAACTGCCTTCTAAATATTCACTGATTAATTTATCAAGTCATATCTTCTTTGGAGAGAGGAAAGGGAAGGGGAAAAATAATGTAATTATATTATAATCTCAAAAAATAAAAACCATAATTAAAAGGAAAAAGCTGGACAAGCTATAAGAAACAATATAGTAAGCAAGTTCCTCCATTATATCTGCTTCAGTTCTGCCTTATGATTCGTGTCTTTAACCTCTCATCTACTTTTCCTCAGTAATGGACAGGGAGCTATGAGATGAAATAAACCCTCCCCTTTCTCAAATAAAAATGAATATTAAAAAATTCAAACAAAAGAGAGGCCTGGGCCTGGGCAGGGGCAGCCACCACTGTGATGAATAAATACATGGTGGATCGACAGGAGAGAAAGAGAAGTGGAAGCAGTTTGTGCTCCATGAAGAGAGGCAGAACTGCAGCCGTGAAGGCAGCAGGGAACAACCGGATGTCAGAGGCCTGCACTGCCATCTGAGGCCACGGTGATACCTGTGATGCCACAGAGGGCCATATCTGGGTCCTTGGACTTTCTGTATCAGGGGTCTGTGTCCATGTCCATGGTGACGTGGACCTACTTGGTCTGGGCTGCCATTTGAGGCCATGTTAATGTCTGAGTACTGTGATGAGCTGGTCCAGCCACTCATCAGCCACCACACAGTAGCACCAGCAGTGACATGAGCACAGAAGAGAAGGCCCTGCCCCATTTGCCTGGGCAGTGTGGGAGAGCTGGCTCTGGATGAGGTGTGGAAGAGCTAGCCTCATAACTTGGTATGGGAGAGCTAGCCCTGCCCCTCATCTGGGCAGTGTAGAAGAGCTGGCCCAGATAGCATGGGCACAGGAGAGACAGCCCCACTCCTTGCCTGGGCATTATGGGAGAGCTGGCTCTGATGTCATGGGCAAGGGAGAGCTGGAGGGCTGACCAACTCAGTTACCACCCAGGCCCAGATGTAGGGCTTTGAGCTGGCCCACACCAGCATTTATGAACTTCTGAAGTTCATGAAGGACCTGGACGTGCAGAACCAAAGTTGAAGGATCTCCATGACACAGGGCAACAACAGGATATCCTAAAGGAGTCGTAGTGAGGATCCAGTACCAATAGTGTAGCAGAAGCCAGAGGCCTTGATCCAGACCAATGACTCATTGCAATCAGCATTTAAGTATAGTAAGCTGTTTGTACAAAAGAGTATACTGTATGAGACACCTCGGCACACTGCAGCTTCTACCATGAGATTTTTTTGTAATTTTAATTTTTTTGTGTGTATGGTTGAGTTATAGGGGTGGAAGGCAGATATGGAAGGACTGGGAAATGAGTGGGATTGGGGTTCATGGTGTGAAATTCACAAAGAATCAATAAAAAAATATTGGAAGAAATTTAAACAAAGAAATCAACCATATTCTATTATGAAATAATAGTGTGAAAAAAATTGAAAAGAGTAATGATCTCATCCTGTCCTCCCTTCTCATATTCATAGGTGTCATGATTACAGCTGGATGTTGGGTAATTACATGTATATGAGGGAGTTAGTTCAATGATTAATTTGAAAAACAGTAACTGAAAAAATTCATCCATTTTATCATAATATTGTATTGATAATTGCCTCAGAATAGGAAAAGCAGACAATGTGAAGTGGAATTGAAGAGTGAAATTGTATTGTAAAAGAGGGGGGAAATGTAAATAAAATGTACTGTATTTTTTGTGAAAATGCTGAATGAAAGAAAGTTCTATATTTAATAAATTTGGAAATACACTCTCTGGCAAACATCCTTGCCCAGTTAGCATTTTTTTCAAAGATCAAAGTTTATGGTTAAGGATAAATGTTGCTCTCAAAATTGCACTTTGCTCATCAGTTGTACTGTTTGAATTAGGCAACCAAGTAAGAGTGAGGGTGCAGAGGGCAAGGCCAGTGGGTTGTGAGGACCTCAGCAATTAGCGTGCTCAAAAAAGATTTGTTTTTTGAATATACTCGATTTATTCACAACAAACATTTCTTACAATGTCATGTTAATAAAAGACAAACAGAAACCTCACCAAGCAGGAAACAGTTGTCAGGTAGAAAATGTTACTACAGGTTTCCATTGGGAAATCTCCCATGAGGATGCTTACGAAGCCATGGTCCGGATCAGTTGTGTCAGGCCAGCACATGTGAGGGTCCAGGAGGTCTCTGAGAGCACAACGGGCATGTGTGATCTTAGCAACAGTGCTGAAGTGTGGCCAAATCAAGGGTCACACACAGAGACCAGTTTCAAAGTCCTCTTGCAGATGAGTATCAACACAAAGGATCAGTAAACTGTTCTCAGAAGGAGCACAGCATGTGATCCAAGGAGCCACTTCCAAAGTTCCAATGCTAGTCTCTTTTCATTTTGTCTTAGCTTCCTTCTATTAGGGGTCACAGCTTACATCTGGTATACTCATGTATCAGTGCTACCTTGTGGTTAGTTCATTAGCACATCAAGGCCTATATTTAGCTTGGCTCTCTCTGGGCTGCCTGGTGTCATCTCTCCTGGGACTGGAATTACAAATGGTTGTGAGCTACCATGTGGTTGCTGGAAATTGATCTAGGTCCTTTGGAAGAGAAACCAGTAATCTTAACTGCTGAGCCATCTTTTCAGCCTAATATTATCATTTTTAAAAAGGAATGTATTAACAAGTACAATGTAAATTTAAACGTTACAATAGTACTGCAGACAAGCATATAGAATAATTAAGCGATGTCCTCTAGCTTGCTTTCGCTAGCAAAATTCCTAAAGGCAGTGTGGCACCCACTAAAGATGCTATCAGAGAAGTTCAAGTTAGTTTAGTGGGTTAGTATGATACAGTATAAAAAATATTATGAAATTCTGATTTGTATTATGTAGCATATGCTTGATATACAATCTGATCATATTTGTATTGCTTGCATATTGAAAAAGTCATGTCCCTATGCTTCTTAAAGAGTTATTCAGAGAGAAAGGTGGACGGGATACACCAACTCTGAGTCCAGGTACCTTCCCAGCCAAATGTCTTTAAGAGACACCAAAAAATCAGCCGGAATAGAGAAGGGTAGCTCTATCTTTGTCTGAAGTAGGAAGATGTAAGAGAAAGAGTAAAAGCAAAAAGTAAAATCAAAGCAAGTCATAAAGTGTATTACAGTGCTAAAGTACAGATCATGCTTTAGGAAACTGCAAGATAGTATGTCATAAAACCTCAATCTGTGGCAGGTATAATGAAGTAAGCATGTTTTAAAATGATAAAAGTGTTTTAATCTGATTTAATATTGGACATTGCATTTTAACATAGACTTTGAAAGTAAACAAGCTTTTGAGTTGGTGTGTCTAAAGATAACTGACAAAATTTTGTTGAGTCGTGTTAAGAGATACTAACATTTAGATTATAGTTCTAGTGATGTGATAAAATTTAATACTTGCAGCATAACTCTGTGACTCAGCGTTTTGTGTTTCTGATTAGAATTTAAGTTCTGAGAAGTCAAGTGGAATTAACGTCCCACTGCATGATTATGAGAAGTTGGCCTTAGGATATGTTAACTCCATTGCTTCTATTTTATGCTCTTATGTATATACAAATTCCCTGTCTGGTAATTCACTCAAATGAGCTGAAGATTTGGCAGACTAGTTAGCAATACTTTCAGACATACTTCTTCCTCTCACCCTTCCTTCCTTCCTTCCTTCCTTCCTTCCTTCCTTCCTTCCTTCCTTCCTTCCTTCCTTCCCTTCCATATATATAATATATAATATATATATATATTATATATATATATATATATATATATATATATATATATATATATTAGGCAGAAACTCATAAATCACAAAATAGAATCTCAGTGGGTCCTTTTTTGGTGCAGTATTGACTATTCAGTACTCATGAAGATCCTCCCTCCACTGTAGGTAGAAGTTTCTGTCTGGCCAGCAACTCTCAAATACCCAGCAACTGCTTCACAAATAATTGATTTGGAAGCTTAATATTACTTATAAATGCTCAGCTGGTAGCTCAGGCTGATCACTAACTAGCTCTTATGTTTAAATTAACCCATAATTCTTATCTATGTTTAGCCATATGGCTTGGTACATTTTCTGAGTCTGGCATTCTCATCTTGCTTCCTCTGCATCTGGCTGGTGACTCCTGACTCTGCCTTTCCTCTTCCCAAAATCCTTGGTTTGGTTGCCCCACCTACACTTCCTGCCAGGCTATTGGCCAATCAGCATTTTATTAAACCAATTTGAGTAACAAATCTTTACAGTACACAAGAGAATTATCTTACAGCAATCCACGTAGTGACTTCTGACCTCTTAAGGGTCATCAAGCAACAAATATTGCCAATATAAATACCAGGAGAATAATAACAAGATCTTGATTCCTGAAAAGTATTCCCTGAAAGCTAAGTTTAAGCTAGCTACATGGAAGGGCTGATTGTGCTCCCATTCTGGTATAAGATATACTCATTCTCTTATTTGTTTGATGTTTTAGGATTCAGTTTCCAACTTTTTGACCTATACCAGGACTGGTTTCCTCTTTTGACATAAGATTATGTAAGTTTTGTGATTTTTGTGAGTTTATATCATGTCATCTCTATTAATAGTGTAAATGAATGGTCAATGATGTTTTCCTATTCCCTCAAATCTATGTTAGGGTTTGCCATTTTTTTTTTTTTTTTTTTTTTTTTGGTTTTTCGAGACAGGGTTTCTCTGTGTAGCTTTGCGCCTTTCCTGGAACTCACTTAGTAGCCCAGGCTGGCCTCGAACTCACAGAGATCCGCCTGTCTCTGCCTCCCGAGTGCTAGGATTAAAGGCGTGCGCCACCACCGCCCGGCTCATTATTTTTTTTTTAATCTTAGCTCTTCTTATTGGGATAACATAAAAACTCACAGTAGTTCTAATTCATGTTTTCATGATGGCTAAGAATGTTGAAAAGTTTTAAAAATGTTTCTCAGCTTGTAGTTCTTTGTATAGGATTGAGGCCTTATGAGCATTCCTCCTTCCAAGTTAGTATATCTGTTCTTGTCCTTGTTCATCACATGTATAGACAGTCATGTTCATGAGACCTCATGGGTAGAGTTGCTAACATTCTTAGGAGACACAATCTCACAGCAAAGTCATTGTTACTTTGGCTTTTCCAATATATTTCACAGTCTCCTCAGCAGTGACCCATGATCCTTAGGTGAGGGAGTTACATTGTAGATGAATACATTGGGATTAGGCTCCCCAACTCTTCATTTCAATTGGTTGTGATTTTCTGTAATGGTTTCTGTCTGATGAAAAGAAGTTTCCTTAGTGAGGAATGAAGACTGCACTTAACTTACCTAATTTTATAAGGACAAATACTGAGAATGCAGTTCAAGATTATACTGGTTTTGTAAATTGGCATTTGAAGGTTCTTCTCCAAGATCCATGACTTCACAAGCCCTGGGTACTAGGCTGGGTTTCTAGTACCTGGCATGATATCCCTCTTATTGAATGGGCCTTGTGTCTAGAGAGCTGTTGGTCATTGCCAAGATATGCATGCCACTACTACACTCTTAGGGTTTTCCTGCCATGCTGGCTACTGTTAGGATTCATAGGCATCATATCTGGGTAGGACTATTGGTTGCCCCCCTCCTTTGGAAGACTGCATGGTGCCTTCTGGTACGGAAAGCTAATGCTCATAGAGGAGACTTTCAGATCAATTCCAGCTCAGGGGTCTCTGGGCCCTGTGTCTGAAGTGCATGATTTATTCAGCACCAGGGACTTACCTTCCACCTACAGGAGGCAACCAAGGGCAGTAACAATAGCCTGCAATGTTTGGAGAGTATCTTATACAACTCTGGCTAATGACTCACTAGGGCTTTTTATGCCTGATGTCAAGTTTTTGTTAGATGGCTTTTCATTCTTGCATTCTTGCAGAAAACATTGTGAACCCAGTTGGTAAATTTTTATTGTATATGTGTTTGTGTTTGTGTTTGTGTGTGTATGTATGAATGCATGTGTGTGTTTGAGTGGGAGGGTATGTGTGTATGTGCATGTTTGTATATGTATGTGCATATATATATATATATATAATGTGTGTGCCTATGTGTGTCTATGTATATGTGTGTGTGTGTGTGTGTGTGTGTGTGTGTGTGTGTGTGTGTGTATTACAGGGTTTCTTAAAGTGGGTAGTTATTACTATCCCTTATGACTTTTTCTCCCTACATCAGTTTTTTTTTAACACAAGTTATTACCATCTTCCCAGAGGTGGGCCAAACCGCTGTGTGCTGGGCCTGGCCATATCAATCAATCAATCATCAATTAATTTAAGGAAATGTGCGACAGACTTACAGGCAATCTGGATCGAGGCATTTTACCAGTTGGTGTTCCTCTTCCCAGATCACTCCAGCTTGTGTCAAGTTTACAAAAACAAACCAAAACAGGACAGCTGTATAGCTAGTCACAATTTTCTCCTTTCTGTAACTTTTCTCTTTCACTCAAATGATGGTGTCCTTTATTGTCCAGATTTTTTTCTTAGTTTCATGAGGTCCTTTTTATTAATTGTTGACCTTAATGCACATGGTACTGGAGTCCTGCTCATAAAGTCCTTTCCTGTGACCATGTTTTCAAGTTTATTCATTACTTTCTCCTCTGTCAAATTTAGATGATCATGTCTTACACTGAGGTCCTTGATCCATTTGGAGTTGAGTTTTATGAAGGGTGAGAGATAAGGATCCAGTTTGACTCTTCTACATGTAGCTGTTCAGCTTGACCAGCACCATTACTTAAAGATACTGTCTTTTATCAATGTATATTGGTGGCCTCTGTGTCAATATCAGTGGCCTCTTTGTCATATATCAGGTGGCTGTAAGAATGTGGGTTTGTGCTTGTCTTCTCTATTCTACTGATCAGTCGGTATGTTTTTATGTCAGTACAGTGCTGGCTTTACTCTAACAGTTCTACCGTACAACTTGAAATCTGGGATGGTGATACCTCTAGCAGTTTTGCTTTTTCAGGATTGTTTTGACTGTGCTGGGTCACTTATGTTTGCAAATGAAACTTGAGATGATTTTTCTATTTGTGTATGGAAATCAGTGTGCAGAATCCTCAAAAACCTAAAAATAGATTATAGCACTCTTAGTCATATACCCAAAGGAGTCTGTATCATATTGTAATCATATTTAGACATCAATGTTTAATATGTTAATTTCACAACAGCAAGGAAATGGGAACAACCTATACACTCATCTATACACGGGTCAGCTGACTAATGGATAATGAGAAGGTGGTATATTTATACAATAAAAAATTATTCACCTATTAAAAACAAAATTATGAATCCGTAAGTCAATGGATGGAGCTGGAACACATTGCACACAATTATCGAAGAACAAATACAAGAAGAAAAATTTAAAAATCAGATTGGTGAATACCCTAACTGTCATCATAGAGACTTCATCCAGTAACTGATGGAAGCAGATGCAGAGATCCCAGCCAAGCACCAGGACGAGCTCCAGGAGTCCGTCAAAGAGACTGAAGTGGGGTTTCTATGTGCAAAGGGCATCAAGATCATAATGGGGAAACAGAGACAGCCAAACCAAACGAGTGGGAACTCATGAACTGTGGACCAATATCTGTGGAGCCTCCATTGGACTGAACTAGGCCCTTTTCATAGGCAAGACAGTTCTGTAGCTTGATCTGCTTAAGGGGTCACCTGACAGCAGGATCAGGATCCTCTCTGGTGCATGAGCAGCCTTTTTGGAGCCCACTGCCTATGGTGGGATACCTTACGCAGCCTTGGTTCTGGGGGAGGGCCTTGGACTTGCCTCACCTGAATGTATCAGGCTCTGCTGACTCCCCATTTGAGGCCTGGCCTTGGAGGATGTGGGAATGGGGGAAGGCTGGGGGACAGGAGGGAGCGGAGGGGGAATCTGTGGTTGGTATGTAAAGTGAATAGAAAATTTCTTAATAATAATGATGACCATCATGATGATGATAATAAAGAAAAAAAGAAATTTCTTAATGTGTGTCTTATGAATTCCTCTACCCTATCACTGTATAGGATATCTATTTGAATAATAAAGAGAAACAGTTAGAGTGTGCATACTCGCTGTATGCATCAGTTGTATATACAGTCAACATTGGAAGTACCCTACTTCTACACAATATTAAAGAATGATTATAAGACTTAAATGTGTGTATATTACACCTTTTAAAGTATAGTACCAAATATATTTAATAACTCTGAATGAGCCATGAGAGGACATTTAGATTAATAACTTACATGTGTATATAACACAAACTAGAATTCAGATGAGCTAACTTATACATGTATATGACACATCATTAGACTTGTTTTACCAAACAACTCTTATAAGAAGTTTACCAGGGAACAGATCAACAAAGAAAACTAGAATAAAATCATATTTTTATAAGATAAAAAAATAAATTTAAATGAGGATAATAATTTTAGGAACACTTTTAATAATTTTTACTGACTATGAAGTCTATATTGTTCCAAATGAAAGTATCAGGAATATTAGTTTCACAACAATGCGAATATACTTAGTATGGATATCTATAAAATTTGAAGTTTACAAGATGGAATATTTTGTCTTCTGTGCCTTTTACTTGGTATAATCCTCTAATAATGTGTAACCTTTTATATTTAATACAAACATTTTCATAATAACCTGTTCAGTTGTATTTATTATTGTTATTTTCTGATGAAACAAATTCCTTAGGAGAAATGGAAAACTTATCCAGAGCTCTGGAGAGTATGGTGTGAAGGTGTTTTCTCTGGGGTCAATGACAGAAATTTAACAGAAGAAAAGGCCAAGGAAATTGCATCATCCTTTGCACAGATTCCCCAAAAGGCGGAGGTAAAGGGCTCCCATGGAATGTACTATATATCCAGTCTGTTTAAATCTGAAAAGCCTAACTACAGATATTTAGTATGTAATATATTAAAATGATGATAGCTCTAAGTTAACCTGTTTCAAAGTAAAAGTTATACATGGTAAATGATCCAATAATACAGAATGAGTTTTTGGTTGACAGTGGCATTGATAAAAAAATAATATGAATACAGAGAAGAGTGGTTAATGGACACAATGAGGAATTCTGGGATTCTGAAGGTATTGCTAACAAGAGTACAGAAAAACAACCAATTCTGCCCAGTAACTTGCTGCTTTCTCTTGAGGTTGAGATACCAAATATATATGAAAGACAATTCAAGAATTTAGTAAGTGAGAGATAAAAAACATTATACTCTAAATTACATTAAGTAGTTTAGACGTGGGACACTATGCTGTTCTGGAGATAACACTAGCAGGAGTACAGAGAACAAAAGCATTTTGCCAACTCACTTGCTCCTTTTTCTTGAAGATTATCTGAGGATTGTGTATACACTAAAGATAATTCAGGGAAGAGGTAAATTTTACTTAATAACTGCACTAGCACAATAATATTAATGTGTATTGAAAGATTTTAATGTAGCATGAACTTTAGACACCTCATGTAAACATAATTTCTTCATTTTAGCTATTATAGCAAATATATGCAAAATATGAATATTGGTAATTTGTTACACTTCATTATTATAGAGTTTTTGAGACAAAACAGTATCTTAAATATAGCCATGAAACATTATTTATCTCATTTGTCTAACATGTTTGGGAAATTGTGACTATATTCAACCTGAATGAATATGAAAATAAGCATATACTCTCTCTTGCATTCTTTTTATAATTTTAAATACTCAATTTCTCTTCTTCCACTTCCTCATCTGTCCTATGAAAGGTATTTAGTTATACAATCTCTGAATTTTAAATGCTACATTGAAAACCCTGACTCCTGTAATAAAGCATTGTCTTACAACTATTTACTTAACTTTAACTTTCTTTCTCTAGTCCAGTTATCACATTTTTTTCTGAATGAAGCTAAGTTTTCCCAAATACCATTAAGAAACATTCTTCATTCTGTTTTATTATTAGTTATTCTATTGTAAGTGCTTAAAGATTCACAGTCTTTATCATGAAGTGATCACGTACTTCCTGTGATTCACATGTGCTCTCCTGATTCTCTTAAACACTCTTATGCCCAATTGAGTGAATCCATTGTTTCTGTAGGAAAACCAGTTCTGACACGTTTTTGGACTCTTCTCACAGTGCTTCACGTTACCTATTAAATGATTTCAGTGTGTTCAGCTGACAATCAGGTGTAGTGGGTAGCCATTCCAGCTTTGATCTGGAAGTTCCAACTTCCATTGAGGCTTCAATAACTGTCACGCCTACAAGGCGGGGCCCAGAGAGGACCCTGAAGACCTGAGATCAGGATGCACCAGCTCTCTTGGTTCCTGGATCCTGAACACTGGAGGAAGACTGAGCAGATTTCTCCAGAGAACAGCGCCTGACTGCGCTACACCTTTCCCAGACCCTTGTTACCTATCCCTTCACTTGTGAGTTATCCCACAAAATAAACCTCCCTTTTAACTAAGTGGAGTTGCCTTAATAATTTCAACAATAATCAGGTTTTCTTTTTCAGGTCTCAGATCACATGCAACAGGTGCTATGTGATCTTCCATTGTGTTATATGTAAACATAGGTGCTTGTTGCTCTGATATACAAAAGCAACTTAAATGCAATTACAAGACATAATGCCTACAGAAAGTCCTTCCACTTTCTATGTTCTGTTTTATGCTTTCTCAGGGTATTTACTGTCTGTCATCTGATGTTAGGTCATCCCCAAATTACAAAGCTTTTGAAATTCATGGTGGAGCCAATGGGGTCTATGAGGCAATCCATCATGGGATCCCCATGGTCGGCATCCCTTTATTTGGGGAACAACGTGATAACATTGCTCACAAGACAGTCAAAGGAGCCGCTGTTGGGTTGGAATTCAGCACGACGTCCAGTTCAGATTTGTGTAATGCACTGAAGGCAGTCATTAACAATCCTGTGTGAGTGTAACTTCTTCCATATTTACTTATGTATCTACTGATTTATTTGTCCTGCCTTTGAACAGGATTTTACACAAGATTGGCATGTGCTTTAACAGTGAGCTCTGTCTTCATATCTGTTTTTATTTAGTTATGTATTAATTTATACATTCATTATATAGTATTTATTTCATAGCTATTTGTTGAGTGACAAAGGTGCAGTTATAAGAGTAAAGACAAAAATAAATATGGCAAACATAAATCAGTATGATTGTCACAGTGGAATTACTTTTTTGACAAGGTGGATCTGACTACATATAGAGATGAGATATGTTTGCCAGGTAGTGGTGGCGCACGCCTTTAATCCCAGCACTTGGGAGGCAGAGCCAGGCGGATCTCTGTGAGTTTGAGGCCAGCCTGGGCTACCAAGTGAGGTTCAGGAAAGGCGCAAAGCTACACAGAGAGACCCTGTCTCAAAAAAATAAAAAAAATATCAATTTTCTTGTTTCATCTTTAGAGTGCTGAGACTATAGGCATGTACTATGACCCTGAACATTTTCCCTTTTCCTTCTTTCAGTGGAAAACCATTGCCAGAATTTGAAGGACAGTACACCATTTTGGAAAAAGTCATTAGTGTAATGCAAATAATCAAACTGGCAAGAAGTATTTTACAAGGAAGAATTGGGAAAAAAACTGATGATGAGAAGCACTAATGTCAAATGGAAATCTGAATCACTTATTAGAACTATTATTTTTAGCATTAGACTTCACCAGGGGGGTTAATGTAAAAATTCAGAGCTTGATATATGGCTCAGTGGTTAAAAACCTGCTGTTGTGGCTGAAGACCTGGCCTTAGTCTCCAGCACCCACATGGTTCTTCACAGGCTTACATAATCCCATTTACAGAAGATTGGATTCCCTCTTCTTGTCTCCAGGCACAACAGGCATTCACATAGTGAACAAACATTAATGCATGCAAAATATTCAGAAACATTAATTAAATAAACCTTAAACATAAATAAATGAATTGTAGATATTTAAAGTATAGAACCTTTTATTGAGGATAATTTTATGTTTTAAAAACATTATTTTAGTGAAATACTTCTTTTGCATATAATTCTTTGTTTTTTAAAATTCTTCTATAATGACTTACGTTGTTAACCAACCGGACATAATCAAGCTCTCCTTTGAATAGTAATTAATTCTCCCCAAGGGTTTTGAACAAATATTTTGACTCCATTGCTGACAAATGGCAAAGAACTGGGGTTTTAGATTTGATCCATTTAACACCGGTGGGGAGAGATGAGGCTGCTTTTTAAATCTGTGCAGATCCTTAGGAGTCAGGGCTGTGTTTGTCTTATTTTGGATAATAATAATAATAATAATAATAATAAAAGTTTCTTCTCAAAATTATAACTTAGAAAACATTTATTTAAAACCTAAGCTATGCAAAGTGAAAAATTCACCTTTCAAATCTTCAGTATATACATCAATATTAGTTGTATTATATCATCTGTCTTCTCATCAGAAATATTCTCTGTATTTTTCCTTTTCTTTACTGACTTTAATAAAAATAGAACACTTTTGTTTGTACAGAAGTGATAAAAAACACATTTATACACAACATTTCTAGGATTTTAGGAGATATAGGTTATTTAAACCAGCACTTTCTGGAATATGGTTTGTTTTCTTTTATTTGAAAAATAATGTATTATGTTATAAAACTCATTAAGATAAGCACTCCCACATGAGAACCAGTCCTCTCTATATATTTATAATAGCAGGGAAGGATGTTACCTCCGCTGCCATTCCACTGTGTTATGGTATAGCACACATCAGAATTCAGGCTGGATTAGCCATGTCCTCAAATGCAAAAGGGAAAAAAATTTCTACAAGACATTAATAATTTTTCAAAAGCCTCAAATTCACAGAGAGGTATATAAAGAGCTGAAAGGAACAATCAGGGCCATTAAGTATAAGAAACTACCCACAATGATAGTTATAATCAATTGTGATTATAAATGCTCAATACAAAGTCCAAAACAATTGCAGTTCCTGCTCAGCTTTGCCTACATAGGAACCACAATGATAACTTGACAGAGTTAAGTTGTCTCGAAACTCTGGTACTGGCATGAACTTTGTACACCTGTGAAACTAACAATTACCTACTAGATAACTCAAGTTTCATAAACACAAATGACAATTCAGTTCTATTTATTTTTCTGTTTGTATTTAGGGCTTTAGAGGTCCAGTCTGTTGCTTACAAATATTTGTCCTTGTCTATCTTTTTCATCTGTGTTCAATATTTTGTGGTCATTTTTTGCCTGAATATTAGGATCTCTTTAATGATGAGTGAAAAAATAATTTATTTTGTTCTACATTTATTGTAATCATTTTTACTACCTGTGGAAAAACAAACATGTACGTTTTTAATTTGTTCTCTAAGTTTATTTGCATGGTATTTTCCTTTAGCTATAAAGAGAAAGCTATGTGGTTGTCAGCCAATCACCACGACCAGCCTGGGCCCCTGGACACAGCTGTCTTCTGGATTGAGTTTGTCATGACCACAAAGGAGCCAAGCATCTGAAGCCACTTGTGTTTAACCTCACCTGGTACCAGTACCACTCTCGGATGTGGTTGGATTCCTACTCGACTGTGTGGCAGCCATGGCTTTCCTTGCTGTAAAATGCTACTTGATAGTTTACTGACTCTTTGTAAAGATGAGAAAGAAAAAAGAAAATAGGGCTCTTCAATCACATGGATAATATCTACAGCCATGATGGGGAAGAATATCCATTCAGTTCTAACACTGTGTATTCAGTACAGCAAGATTATCCTTCTTAATTTAGAAGATATTGGGCTACTTAATTTATCTATATATTACAGCTTAAAACTTAAAAGATTAACAATTCCAAATCTGTATTTTATCACATAATTATATTTCACACTAATTCATCGATATAATAATCCTGAGAATAATGACAGTCACAGAAACATCAACCTGTTACCAGAGGAAAAAATAGAAGGTCTGACATTTCATTGTGAATTTTCAGATATATCATTTTTTTTAAGTAATATGGAAGGAAATGGACATTCAGTATCTGTCAAAGAAAACAAAAGCATGATCTGTTTAAAAAGTGACAAAGCAGATTTTCTTTAAACCAGCAAAGTAGAGAGAAGATAATTCAGGATACAATGAAGTCAACTCTACAAGAAAAAGACAGCTGTTCTGACTCCGTTTTGTATTTGGTTAGACAGTTCTCCATCCTATCCCTTCCTCTCCCAACAGTAATGGCAGCCCAGGCCACATGTTTGAGGTTTTAATGCCCTTGACCATCATCCACATGTATTAACTGAAATAATCAACAAATTAGATCTAAATGAGGTAGAGATGGGGGAAGATATTTCCAACCTCAGTGACAATCCAATAATGTGGATTCACCTTCGAAAGTCTATATGCAACTTTCCCTGTCATTAGTGACTAGAGATCTGTATATCTACATTAAGATTCTTAGAATCCTAAAGCAAAACTGATTTCTCATGAAAAGAATGATTGCATATGCACACATATAATACTCTGGGTCACAAGCATGGCGTAACACATAGCTTAAAGCTACACACTTATCTTAGGTGTGAAAGGTTGTGACTGGAAGGTATGATGAGGTTGGTGTCATTGCTTTCTTAATCCCATTGTATCTTGAAGAAACTGTTTGCTTGATGCCATTCATCCCTCCTGACTCCTACTTCTGCATCCTCTTCCAACATGTTCTCTGAGCCCTGAGGGTAGTGGTTTGATGAAGACATCTCATTTAGGACTGAGTTTAGCAAAATCTGTCATTCTGTATACATTGTCCAGTTGTGCATCTGTGTATTAGCTCCCCTGTACTGCAAGAGGAAGCTTCTCTAATGATGGCTGAATGAGACACTGATCTAGGGATATAGCAGGATATCATTATGAGTCATTTTATTTGAATTCAACAGATATTTTTGGAAAAAAGTACTACACACCTACCCTAGTACTCTTAGCACCATTACTACTTAGTTATGGTTCATGGCAATACGCCATAAGAAAGAGGCATGGATTTCTTTTAGAAATGAATTGCTTAAAAAGGAATATAATATGCAGACATTCTGATAAAGATAAATATAGAGTTGGACATCATATTGAAACAACACTGATAGTTATTTATGAGCTATCCAGAAATATATTTACAATTGACTTGTAAGCATAGCTGTTGTTTAATTACTGAAATAATTATGTCAATGTTGAATAGAGGAGTCAATGTTGGAGTGCTATTAGTTTCCATTTAATATCACGATTCTGTCAAACAGGAACCAAAACAGGAAGTCATGTAAAGAATTAGGTGTGGTGGATACTTATCTCTACTAATTCAAGATGTAAGAAAATATAATATTGGTTTAAATGGCATCTTTCTTCATTCAGAAGTTTTCTATTTGCATACTTTTCTTGTAGGTACAAATAGGGTGATTTTTATATTATTCAAACATGTAAACTAAATCATGAGTCATGATGACAGTGAAGCAGCATCATTGGAGAAGAAATGAGGTCAGTCATTGTGTGGTGTCCTGGTATAAATTAACCAATAGCGTTTTGTTTAATATGATGACATTTAGAAACAACCAACCCATCTCAATGAGTTGATACGATGTGAATTATGAAAGAAAGAGAAACTGAGATCAGTTTAAAAATGAAGAGGTCCCCCAGCCACTTCATGAGACTCAGATAGCAGTCCCCAGCTCCCATCCTGCTCCACAATTCCCATCTGGACAAGAGGTTCTGGTCATGGGGTAGGATCCCTTCCACCCCTACCGGGAAGGCTCCCCTTCTCCAAGCCCCACCCCCGCCTGGCAGACCCTGCAATTTCCAAGCCCTGCCCCCATGCCCAACCGCCCGAGACCCCAGCCACTTCCTGAGACTTAGAGACCGGCCCCCAGCTCCCATCCTGCCCCGGACTTCACATCTGAACAAGAGATGAGTTCCTGGGCTCAGCCTAGATCCCATCCCAGGGCACCAGCCATTCCGGGGAAGACCTGCCCAACTTGGCCCCAGGTTCTGGCCATCGGGCAGGATCCCTTCCACCCGCACTGGCCAGGCTCCCCTTCTCCAAGATCCCCAGCAGACACTGCAATCTCCACGCCCTGCCCCCATGCCCATCCGCCTGAGACCCCAGCCACTTTCTGAGACTTAGAGACTGGCCCCCAGCTCCCATCCTGCCCTGGACCTCCCATCTGGACAAGAGCTCTCATCCCACCCTGGAGCTCCCATCCTTCCCTGAGCTCCATCTGGACAAGAGAGAGAGACTTCCTGAATCTGTCAGCTCTGTCTGGACCAAGTGCACTGATAAGACCAAGAACGAAACTACAAGGAGATGGGCAGACGTCAAAGCAGAAGTACATATAACAAAATGAAGAGCAATACAGCATCACCAGAACCTAGCCCTCCTCCAACATCTAGACCTGAACATCAAAAAATGGAAGAAGCAGAAGAAAATAGCCTTATGAATAACATTATGAAGAAGGTAGAGGCTTATATAGAAGGAATCACAAAGGAAAATACAAACAAAAAATGGGAAGAACGCTATAAAAAACTAGAGGAAAGGACAAATAAAGCAGAAGAAAACAATAAAGCCCTGGAAGAAAACAACAAAGCCCTGAAAAAAATCATGAAAAAGCAATGAAACAGATGAAGGAAACAGTCCAAGACCTGAAAAGGGAAATAGAAAAAATGAAGAAGACACAAACAGAGGGAATGTTGGAAATAGAAAATCTGAGTAAACAAGCAGGAAGTTCAAATGTAAGTATAACCAACAGAATGCAAGAGATGGAAGAGATGATCTCTGGTGCTGAAGATACGGTAGAAGAAATAGATTCATCAGTCAAAGAAAACACTAAAGCCAACAAAGTCATGGCAAAAAGTGTCCAAGAAATTTGGGACATCATGAAGAGACCAAACCTACGAATAATAGGGATAGAGGAAGGAGAAGAATACCAACTCAAAGGCACAGAAAATATATTCAACAAGATCATAGAAGAAAACTTTCCCAACTTAAAGAATGAAATGCCTATGAAGATATAAGAAGCCTACAGAACACCAAACAGACTAGACCCCCCAAAAAAGTCCCCTTGCCACATAATAATTAAACAACTAAATGTACAGAATAAAGAAAGAATATTAAGAGCAACAAAGAAAAAAGGCCAAGTGACTTATAAAGACAAATGGAGACTTTGAAAGTCAGTAGGACATGGACAGATGTAATGCAGACACTAAGAGACCATGGATGCCAGCCTAGACTAATATACCCAGCAAAAGTTTCAATCATCATGGACAGAGTGAACAAGACATTCCAAGACAAAGCCAGATTTAAACAATACTTATCCACAAATCCAGACCTACAGAAAGCACTAGAAGGAAAATTCCAACCTAAGGAACTCAGATACACCCTCGAAAACACAGGCAATAGATAAAGCCACAGCAGTAAACCCCAAAGAAGAGAAGTACATACACACTACCAACAAAAAATAACAGGAATGAACAATCACTGGTCATTAATATCCCTTAATATCAATGGACTTAATTCATCTATAAAAAGACACAGGCTTACAGAATGGATACGAAAGCAGGACCCATCTTTCTGCTGCATACAAGAAACACACCTCAAATTCAAAGATAGACACTACCTAAGAATAAAAGGCTGGGAAAAGATTTTCCAATCAAATAGTCTTAAGAAACAAGCGGTATAGCCATCCTGATATCCAAGAAGATCTCAGAAAATGGAAAGATCTCCCATGCTCATGGATAGGCAGGATTAACATAGTAAAAACGGCAATCTTGCCAAAAGCAATCTACATATTCAATGCAATCCCCATCAAAATACCAACACAATTCTTCACAGACCTGGAAAGAATAATACTCAACTTCAAATGGAAAAACAAAAAACCCAGGATAGCCAAAAGAATCCTGTACAATAAAACAACCTCTGAAGGCATCATGATCCCTGACTTCAAGCTCTACTATAGAGCTACAGTAATAAAAACAGCTTGGTACTGGCATAAAAACCGACATATGGACCAATGGAATCGAATTGAAGACCCTGACATTAATCCGCACACCTATGAACATATAATTTTTGACAAAGAAGCTAAAAGTGTACAATGTAAAAAAAAGCATCTTCAACAAATGGTGCTGGCATAACTGGATATCAACATGTAGAAGGCTGCAAATAGATCCTTATATGTCACCATGCACAAAACTTAGGTCCAAGTGGATCAAAGACCTCAACATAAATCCAGCTACTCTGAACCTGCTAGAAGAGAAAGTAGGAAGTAGTCTTGAACGCATTGGCATAGGAGATCACTTCCTAAATATAACACCAGTAGCACAGACACCGAGAGAAACAATCAATCAATGGGACCTCTTGAAACTGAGAAGCTTTTGTAGAGTAAAGGATACGGTCAATGAGGCAAAGCAACAGCCTACAGAATGGGAAAAGGTCTTCACCAACCCTACATTTGACAGAGGACTGATATCCAGAATATATAAAGAACTCAAGAAATTAGACATCAAAATCCCCAATAGTCCAATTAAGAAATGGGCTATAGAACTAAACAGAGAATTCTCAACAGAGGAAAGTCAAATGGCTGAAAGACATTTAAGAAATTGCTCAACATCCCTAATTATCAGGGAAATGCAAATCAAAACAACTCTGAGATACCACCTTATGCCTGTCAGAATGGCTAAGATCAAAAACACTGAAGACACCTTATGCTGGAGAGGATGTGGAGCTGGGAGAACTCTCCTCTGCTGCTGCTGGGAATGCAAGCTTGTACAACCACTTTGGAAATCAATATGGCGCTTTCTTAGAAAATTGGGAATCCATCTCCCCCAAGATCCAGCTATACCACTCTTGGACATATTCCCAAGGAATGCTCAGTCATATCACAAGGGCACTTGCTTAGCTATGTTCATATCAGCATTGTTTGTAATAGCCAGAACCTGGAAACAACTTAGATGCCCTTCAACTGAAGAATGCATAAATAAAATATGGTACATATACACAATGGAATACTACTCAGCAGAGAAAAACAATGACATCATGAGGTTTGGAGGCAAATGGATAGATCTAGAAAAAAATCATCCTGAGTGAGGTAACCCAGACCAGAAAGACAAACATGGTATGTACTCACTCATAGGAGGATACTAGATGTAAAACAAAGATGACTAGACTGCTACTCACAACTCCAGGGAGGCTACCTAGAAAACAGGACCCCAAGGAAGAAACAGGGATCGCCCAATGACAGAGAAATGGAATGAGATCTACATGAACAGCCTGGACATGAGTGGGGGTAATGAAAGGCGAGGGTCGAGGGAAAGAGAGCTTGGGGGAGCGGGAGATCCCAGCTGGATCAACAACAGAGAGGGAGAACAAGGAATAGGAGACCATGGTAAATGAAGACCACATGAGAATAGGAAGAAGCAAAGTGCTAGAGAGGCCCACAGAAATCCACAAAGATACCCCCACAATAGACTGTTGGCAAAGGTCGAGAGACAGCCCGAACTGACCTACTCTGGTGATGGGATGGCCAAACACCCTAATTGTCGTGCTAGAAACCCCATCCAATTGCTGAGGCAAAAAAACTATTTGCCTCCAAACCTCATGATGTCATTGTTTTTCTCTGCTGAGTAGTATTCCATTGTGCATATATCCACGACTAGGCCCCGGGTGGAGCTCCAGGAGTCCAATTTGCAAGAAAGAGGAGGGTTTATATGAGGGAGAATTGTTGAGGCCAAGGTTGGATAAAGCACATGGACAAATAGCCAAACAAATGGAAACACATGAACTATGAACCAATGGCTGAGGGGTCACCAACTGGATCAGGCCCTCTGAATAGGTGAGACAGTTGATTGGCTTGATCTGTTTGGGAGGCATCCAGGCAGTGAAACTGGGTCCTGTACTCAGTGCATGAGTTGGCTGTTTGAAACCTGGGGATTATACAGGGACACTTTGCTCAGCCTGGGAGGAGGGGACTGGACCTGCCTGGACTGAATCTACCAGGTTGAACTCAATCCTCAAGGGAGTCTTTGCCCTGGAGAAGATGGGAATGGAGGGGGATTAGGGGGAAGGGGGGGAGATCAAGGGAATCCATGGCTGATATGTAAAATTAAATTAAATTATAAAATAAAATAAAATAAAACATAAAAAAATGAAGAGGTCCATTGTGTAAAGTATTAAGAAAACTCATAAGTGTTATGCAATTTGTGGGCACCTTCTAGAATAGTTAGGAAACACCCATTTCAAGGGCAATCAGTCAAGATCCAATAAGAAAACAGAAAGTTCACCAATTCTTTCCCATGCTGTTTGTATCTATTATTTTTTTAAATCTCATCCACTTCTACAGTATTTGAAATATTTAATCACATCACAAATAAACAATGAATTTACTTATGATTTGCTTCATTTATAAAATTCTACATATTTAATAACCCAGGCATATGTGTTTAATTTAAATATAATTCTTAAAGGTAGAACTACCAACCACCATTGAGATCGGAGAGAAACTTAGAGAAGCATGAGTTTAATTTTGAAAACACATGAAATTGAGTCAACTACTTCAGGAACACATTGTATGACCAATAGTTTTCTGAACTGAAACATGCCGAAATCTTTAGGTATTAAGGGATAAGTCTTGCAGACATACTATTAGGTTTCTTCTTACATTATTTATGTAAAATGTATAATATTTTAAATTATACACATAAGGTCCCAGGTTCATAAAGATCAATAATCACCTATTTGGGAAATGAATAATGTGTCAAGGTTTTCATTTGATATTTAGCAAAGAAAATTTAGAGACTGAGCAAAAGTTAGAAATTGATACAGCAATTTATATGATTTCAAAATTTTCATTTTTTTGCATTTCAAATATTAGCAGTCTAGTAGCATATTGCTAGCTATGTATTGGCTCATGTTGAGATAATCATAAGTAAGAGGTTTGGAGTCCTATTGGAAATGAAATATTTTAGCAAGCGAAAATCCAGGAATTCTAACAAAGGCGAGTTTGGAGCTGGGTGTTGTTCTGTGGCCACAACAGTGGTCATTCACCTGACATCCAAATGAGAAATGAGAATGAAAGTAAGTTGAATTCTTTTTTCTACAGTAGTTAGATCAGTGGAGTCAGGTAGATAGAGGACTTAATATTCTTGGGCCCACTAGTTTCCCTTAAATATCATTATTCTTTATGCCCAACTGTCAAGCAAGAAACAGAAAAAGTGGTTGTTTTGTGCTGTAATTATGGCAGATAGATATTTGTGCTCATTAAATCAATGTGTAAGAAAAAATATTAATTGAAATAGCATATGTCTAATAATATAAATGAACACTTTTCCAAAGATATGCTATATTCAAGTTTTATTTCTTAATATGTTTATATTATATATAAAGTGCATGTATGATATATATCTATATCTTTTGAATTTTTTATTTTTATGTACTTCTCCTCTTAGGTCCAGAAAGTGTAATGTTCATTTTGCTGAGTTATTTAAGCTAAACTGATGAGTGATGTTGAAAGTGACTCAGCATTATTGTAGAAGAAATGAGGTAAAACAATGTGAGATGAACTAGTAATAATAAAGAATTATGGGTCTGATTAGATGACATTTAAAAAAATTATCTCTTGTAGTGAGTAAAGTTAAGGTGTAAGTTAGGAAAGAGATCAATTGAGACAACATTGAATGAATTCACAAAATAGTTAAGTTTAATAAATCAGCTAAACTGAAGAGAATGTAAATATACAATTTAGAGACAAAGAAACACTGTAGAGTATTAAGATAAAAGTACATCTATTTGCTTTACTGAAGACTTTTGGAACAGTCAGGAATGACCTATTGGTAACATTACAAGTCAATTTCATTCAAGAAATCAGAAAACATACCAATTCTGATCCATGCTGATTGTAGACATTTTATTATTTACTCATTCACAAATATTACATTTTAATTATATTACTTATACAAAAAGAGTATTCTTATTATTTCCAGAATTTATTAGTTCTTCGCTTTATGTCCATCCTTCTCTCTTCGTAATATGCTGGTCTTCAATTAACAACTCATTCATCACTGGGCATTTGCATTATGCTTATTTTAACACTTTTACTGTCAGCTACACGTGTTAATACAGCCCTTGGGTGCAATTCCCTCAGGGACTTTCATGAATGAATCTTATTCCAATTTCTTCTGTTTTAACTACTTTCGCTTGTCTGGGGACCTGAATTAAACAATTTGAGTTTATTTGAACATTGTCTGGTTTTATGTAGGCATGTGTGCTATAAAATGTCCCCTTTCATCTTCTGCTTGCCTCAGAATTTGGTGGACTGTACTCCGATTCTTCATTGATTTCAAGAAACTGTTTTACTTCCTTTTTAATTTCTTCCTTGGATCACTGGTCATACAAAATAATGTTATCAATATCTGTGTTTTTACAACTTACAATATTTCTAATGTTGAATTACTGTTTTATTATGCAATGATCATAAACTGTGCTTTTACTTTGTATCTGTTAATTGAGAATTGTTTCTGTGGTCCTATTCATGGTATTTCCAAGGCAGTGTGCCATGTGCTGTTGAGGGGCATGTGTATTCTGTATCTGTTGAATGAAATTTTCTGTAACTCTCTGTTTAGCTAGTTGAGTTCATATTAAATTCTTATGCTGAATTTTTCCCTGAGTGATCTCCCCATTGATTTGAAGTGAGGTGTTCAGAACAACAATTCTTACTGTGGTAGAGTCTTTTATTCTCATCTGACATTTGTGGAATATAATTGAATGTGTATGTATTATAGTGATTTCCATTTGTCAAACTGACTTTTTGTAAATATGTAGTAATCTTAGAGGTCATATTTTACATGCTATAAGTTAATTCTATTTTTGATACTTCTCATGGCTTCTGTCATTCAAGTTAGTTAGGTGCACTGTCAAGCTATTTTAGAAATTATATATAAGTGAAAACATTAATCGTCATTCTTACAAAAACTCTTGAAAAATGATACCCAGAAAATACTTATAAACATGTAATTACTGCATCTTAGGTTCTGTGTTGAGAAGAAAGTTCTGACTAAACTTGCATTAAAACAGTGTTCTTGCTATTATTCAAAACTCTTACAAACAGAAAAGTTATGCAAACAGGTCATTGACTCCTAAATTTGTTTTAATACAAAACGTGATATTAAACACCCGTATGCAATATGAAATAATTAATATTTGCTTTTACTATCTCCAGTCAGTTCCCAAGTTCAACATGGTCATTTAGTATATTTCCTTTAATCAACTTGGGTTATATTTTAACTCATGACTTTTTCTTCTTAGATATAAGGATGAACAATGACAAAAAGGAACACACTGTGAACAGAGGATTGGATTTCCCAGGATGCCTGTGAAGTGGATGTCTGTTCTGCTGCTCCTGCAGATGAGTTGCTACTTCAGACCTGGGAATTGTGGGAAGGTATTGGTATGGCCGATGGAATTCAGTCATTGGCTGAATCTGAAGATAATACTGGATGAACTTGCACAGAGGGGTCATGAAGTGACAGTTCTGAGACCTGCATCTTCTATCTTTGTTGATCCCCAAAAATCACCTACCCTGAAGTTTGAGACTTTTCCCACATCTCTCAGTAAAGACGATCTGGAAGAGTTTTTCACAAGGTTTGTGGATGTATGGATTTACGAGATACCAAGAGATACATGTTTATCATATTTTCCTTTGCTCCAAAATGTGTTTGATGAATATTCTGATACCTATCAAAGTCTTTGTAAAGACACAGTTACAAACAAACAACTTATGACAAAACTACAGAATTCCAAGTTTGATGTCCTTTTCTCAGATGCCATTGGCCCCTGTGGGGAGCTGATAGCTGAACTTCTCCAGATCCCTTTTCTGTACAGTCTTCGCTTCACTCCTGGTTATAGAATGGAAAAGTACAGTGGAGGATTAATACTCCCGCCCTCCTATGTACCTATGATTCTGTCTGGATTAGGTGGTCAAATGACATTCATGGAGAGGGTGAAAAATATGATATGTATGCTTTATTTTGACTTTTGGTTCCAGACATTTAATGAGAAGAAATGGGATCAGTTTTACAGTGAAACTTTGGGTAAGTTATGTTTCTTATCAGTAACTCATTGACCTAAATTTCATGAGTATTTAAATGCATTCTTATGTCCATGAAATACAAAGTGAAGCTGTCTTTTATAGGTGATCCTATGTAATACGATATTAACTACCCAACTCACAAACCCTGTAAAAGCTCACGATATTGATCAAATAGAAGCAGGCAGCAGTCCTGACATGGGACATTCTGGTGAGCTAGACAGTTGCAAAGAGATGCAAGCAGACTTCCCTAAGTGAACTTTTACTCATTTACTGTAATTTTTTCATCTGTTTTAATAAGTCACTAGCTAGTTAACCAAATCTTGATTTCTGTAGATTACAGGATGACATATTTTACAGTTTCAATATATATATGACATTCAAGAAATCATTGTCTTTTACATAGGCCACAGTCATTATTTAAAATGAGAACGTGGGATCTGAAATCATGACAAAAGTTGAGTGTTTTCTGCTCGTTTTGAGTACCTAGTTTCTGTTACTAGCACCCACACAGATCCAGTGGCTCAAAATTGCCTGTAACTTTGGCTTCAGGAAGCTACTGCTTTATGGTATTTGCAGGCACCTGAATAAACTTAGCACCTACGCACACAGACACATAAATAAAAATATAAATCATAAAATATTTTCTCTGCATTTTCTAGAGAATTCCCTTAGTTTTGAAAGATACTATGTCAGCTCACAGGCTTAAAAATGGAACTGAGGTTCGTGCCAATGCCACATCCTTTATTGTGTACTTTCCTAACATCCACTGTTTAAACACTACAGAAGCAGGGACACACATGCACTCGGTCTTTACTTTTTGAAGTCATGTTTTTTTCTCTTAAAATATGCTATAGTTAAGACTGGCCAAAAATTTCTACTCTTATAATTTCTGAAAATATTGATATTGTTTTTATAGGATAAGTACTGTTAAATTTCTTAAAATGAAACAGAAGTAGAGACACTAACCAGAAATTCAGACATTCATCAACTTTACAACTTCTTTTGTAAAACAAGGAAGAAGGACTATCTACAAACCACAGTGATCCTGGGGAAGTCTGGCCAGGGTATACAATGTGGTGTGACTTTTGGACCTTAGATTTGCACTGTTCCTTTTGAAGATTTAGAGAGGAGTAAAGTGTGTGCTCGTTCATATAGTGGCTTAGTGGGTTATTTCAATGACTATTTATTATTTCAAATTACTGGAGAAACATGAGGTAATTCGTACAGTTTGCTTTAAAAATAAACCCACAGTGACATTTATGTATATTATGTAAGTCACAAATGAATTACACATGCAAATTATGTTACATGTCAATAAACACTGGTTCTTAAATGCACATGTTCTACATCAAACATAACTTTTTTCATTTTTAAGAAAATGTATTTTATATTCAGATGACAATCCTGTCAAATTTTCTCTTCCTCGCGTACTCATTTTCTTCATTTAGGAAGGCCCACTACCTTCGCTGAGACAGTAGGCAAAGCAGAAATGTGGCTCATTAGATCCTATTGGGATCTGGAGTTTCCTCACCCAACTTTACCGAATGTTGACTATGTTGGAGGACTCCACTGCAAACCTGCAAAACCCTTGCCTAAGGTAAATAAGCTTATGTTATCTCTTTTTCATTTGATTTAATTTCTGGTGAAAGTGATTCAACACTTCTCCTTATATTTTTCTCCCAGTGACAGAAAGATATAGGAAGTGGAATTAAACATCCTGCTAACTAGGAGTTCAACAAACTCAGGAAAGAATGTGATAGACCATGAAAATATTTATATCAGTAAGTTAAATTAAGTCAGATAGGGTACTTAGCAGTTAGCCATTGGGTAATCCTTAGCAAGCAACTATGAGGATGTAAGTTTCAATCCCAACTCCCATGTAAAAAGCTGGGTGTCTCCACACATTACTATGAATTAGTACTGAGGTTGCAGAAACAGGTTGATACAGGGAGCTTGCTGTCCACTATTCTGATAAAAATGGTGAGATATGTGTTCAATATGAGACAGTCTCAAAAACTATTTTAAATATTGATAAAGAAGACATTAGTTTTTAACATTTGGCATCCATGTGCTAAAACAAAGGCAGGGAAATAATTCAGCACTCTGACACATGCACACACACACACACACACACACACACACACACACACACACACACAGAGAGAGAGAGAGAGAGAGAGAGAGAGAGAGAGAGAGAGAGATGTGCTCATACACATAAGCTCATACACATACACAAACACACACATGTACAAATTGCACACACACGTATAAACCCATTCACTAAAGATACTGAAATTAAGTTAGTTAAACTCATCACATTAGAAACTGTCAATCATCAAAAGCTATGATTAATTAATCAAAAGCTATCCTAGGTAATTGTTTGATATCTAGAGAAACAGCATAGACACAGTTTTTATCCAACCAGTAAACTGCGGAAGTCATCTCTGAAAATATCCTATTTATGCACAACTTGAATGTTTCACATTTGATTATTTCACAAATAACCAAAACATTTTATTAATCATACTATGAAGTTTGTGTTAACTACCACATATGTACATTCTACAACATAGATATTATTTCATCAAATACTAGTTAGCAATATTAAATAAGCCATTAGAGGAGAAAAATGAAATAGCAAGGGAAAAATATCACCCTTTCTGTAGGATGAAAACATGTCAATGAAGATATAGTTTTATGATTACTTCATATATGATGCTTGCACTCCTGAGTTTTGATTTTGCCAGAGGAAAATATTTAGAATGTTTGAGGCACAATGTGTGAGTACACTCTGTATTGATGCCTATGAAGTTCAAAGTCTTTGATACTGCCGTTTTTGTCTTCTGTATGTTTTAAAACTACTATTCTAAAAATTCCTAGGAACACTTTAATTTTTCTTCTCCTAGTCTTCCATAGAGGTTTCATAAGTAACTTTTCTATAATTGTTATTTAGTCATGAAGCAAATTCTCTTCACAGGAGATGGAAGACTTTGTCCAGAGCTCTGGAGAGCATGGTGTTGTGGTGTTTTCTCTGGGGTCAATGGTTGGAAACATGACAGAAGAAAAGGCCAATGCAATTGCGTGGGCCCTAGCTCAGATTCCACAAAAGGTGAGGTAAAGTGCTCCATGGGAGTCAATTGTATACTAAGTCTGTGAAAGTCCTTGAAGGTCTGATTATAGAAATGACAATGTGAAAGGTAAAGTTTTGAGAAAGCTCTAATCTACCTTAGCCACATTTAGAAACAGATATTCACAACAGATGTACAATGCTACAGAAGGTGTTTTTGACTGAGAGTGACTTGGATAAAACACTGTGGCCACTGTGGGCACATTCTGAAAGGCTGGCATGATAATGACCTTGCTATCCAGAGTATGTAGACAGCCAAATTCTTCATAGTCGCTTCCTCTATTGTTGAATATTTAAAGTCACTGCGTACATTAGATTTTGCAGGAGAGGATGTTTTTTATTTATTATTTCTACCAGAATAACAGTAAGCTGTAGGTGGAGTTTTCCTGTGCCCACCCGGCTCCTGCAGCTGCTCAGACCCAAGTGAACACAGAGACTTATATTACTTATAAACTGTATGGCCTTAGCAGGCTTCTTGTTATCTAGTTCTTATATCTTAAATTAACCCATTTCTATAAATCTATACCTTGCCACATGGTTCCTGGCTTACCAGTATCCTTATATCTTGTTTTTCATGGTAGCGGTAGCTGGCAACATCTCCTGGCTCAACCTTCTACTCCCAGAATTATCCTCTCTGTTTATGCCGCCTATACTATAATTCCTGTCTGGCTACTGGCCAATCACTGTTTTATTTATCAATAAATTAGAGCAACACATTCACACCATACAGAAAGACATCCCCAGAAATAAGCAGGTATTGAAAAAGTTGGGAGTGTAGCATGACTCTACATCCTAACTTTGGAGTATGCCTCTTCAGTGTGCAGGTTGAGGGCCATTTAAAGGAAGGGAGTTCAAGTCTCACCAACTCTCCATCAGAGTATATTTTTGGCTAATTGAAAGAAAGAGAATTAAAAAAATTTTCATTCTAGTCTGGATTTGACTGCCAATATTTGTAAGAGAAATAAATAAAGCAAAGGTTGAGATGGGAGCGTCCCTCACACTGATCTCTGTGCATCATAAAAGATGGAAGACAGGACCCTGCTTGTCACCAGTCAGAGTGAAGCTCCTACCATTCAAGGAAGAAATATGAAAATAAGAAAGAGTCCAGAGGAACCTAAAGTTTAAAAAAAAAGTTTCAGATGACTCATTTCATAAAGCATGCCACAAAGTAATTTTCTACGGATTAAATTTGAGTGTTCATGAATATTTTTACCCTTTGTAGAGTAACAGCCTCTCTTTAATCACTTATATTAATTTTTTAATCCTTTACATAATTTTATTAGTAACATAGCAAATTCGTGTTAGTCATGTGGATAATGCTCCCTTTTATGAGATTGTCTGAGAATTCTAACATTAGCTGCTATCATAGGCTTTAGTTTGGGACTGGTTTTCCTGTCACAGAACATTTTGAACTCTGCAGGAAAATCTGCAGTTCGTCATAAGGCCTACATAACAATCAGTGGGACATAAAGTAGTGTCATTAGTTTTTGGGATATTTTTCAATAACATCACTTGTGAATAGTAAATTATTTACAGTAGACTGCAAAGTATCCTTGCAGAGATTAATATGCTCCTCAATACCCAAATCAGTTCCAATCCAGGCCCCAGATAAGTTAATAATTTTAGAATGCCCTGACAAACCTCATAAAACAGAGCATTTACTACATGTTTAACATCTATTTGCCAAAAGTAATGAACTTCTCAGCTAGAGAAATGGCTCAGTGTGATAAATGTTTTTAGTGCAGTATGATCAGCTCAGTTTAAATCCCAAAAAAAACCCTATCAAGTCAGGAATGATACTGAATGTGCCTTTAATACCAACATTCCTATCAGAAACAGAAGGCAGAAATAGGAGAATTCCTGTGGGCCAGCAGCAGAAAAAAATCAAACAAATAAGAGATTTCTGTCTCTAACAGGAGAGGCATCAGAATGAATATCTGAAGATAGTAGTCTTATCCATTCCACAAAGTTGCCTTGGAATGCTTAAACAGCATTAACACACATGAATTGGCTCATATAAACTACAACATAACACAGAACATTCAGGGAGAGAAAGAGAGAATGAAGTAGAGATGGGCAAAGATATTTCTAACCTCAGTGACAATCCAATAATGTGGATTCTCCTTCAAAATTCTATATGCATTTTTTCTGCTATTAGTGACTAGAGATCTGTATATCTATAATTAGATTCTTAAAATCCTAATGCAAAATTGATTTCTCATGAAAAAACAATGATTACTTAGATTTGAATTGATGTGAACAAAACTTATGCAACTAAAATCAGAGCAAATCTGATTATGGAGAGGGGAGGTGGGTATACAATCCCACCCAAAGCCATGGAACTATTGACAATGATTAGCATGTGAGAGAGGAAGAGAGTAGCTCCTGATAAGTCCATCATTCTCTCCTGGAAGACCACACATCTGAGAATATTTAGAGTGCACAGTTGACCAATTGTGTTGAAAGATTCTTTTTTTAATGACACTAAGTGGAGAGGATAGGGATGGGTGGTTTAGGGAAGATTGGGGTGGGGGAGTGAATATGATAAAAACACATTACATGAAATTCCCAGAGAAATGAAAAAAAATGAAATGTCAGTCTCACTTGGTGTGGTCACAGTCATCATTTGGACAGCAGATGGAGTTCCAATGTGCATACAATACAGGCATGTTCTGACCCTGTTTGTCCACAGAAATTGCTCTACAAAGAACATATGTCGTTTTGGGTGAAAATGATACAGAAGGTTTAATGTCTTGTTTTAAAACCTATACTATCACCATCCAGAGTTAGTTGCACTTAGGAGAATGGACTCTATAAATGAAGCAGACTAAAGTCTCATGCAATAGCCAGCTTTATTCAGAGAATCCCACAACTTGTACTCTGAGCATTAAGATCACATAAGTTGAAGCTGTATACAATCATTACAGCAAGCCATGTGTGGCAAAAACATGTTTTCCACAGAGGCACCTAAAGGACAGTTTAAACATTCTCTGGATGATAATGGCAAGCAGTCATGGCTAATCTGAAGTACACCCACTCCTGTCTGCTACGCCTGGGAGGAGAGCAAAAACACATTCCAGGAAATAATAGGATAGAAGATGAAATTAAAACAGTGTCCTATCCTTCCATAGTAATGCATAAATGAAATTTGAAAATCCATAGGGTTCAGAAACTCTCTTTTAAACCTATTGTTATTTAGAGGTAATACAATACAGCAAGACTCAAATCCATGTAAGTGTTGACATTGGGTCCTCCCCTCATTTACTAATTGAATGAGAAGAGTAACATAAACAGTTAGTATTTTATGACCCTTATACTGTAAATAAACCCATCCCAATGGCTCATTCTCTTATGCTATATTACCTGTAGGAGACAATTTAGTGGTGAAAATAAGTAGCTTTAAGGCAGCAAAGGATCCACACGATACACAAATGTCTCCTTCAGTTTCAGTTCAAAAGCTGTAATTCTTCCTTTGCCTCCCAAGATAACATTAAGGACTGTCCAGTGCTGTGTCTCCTTTCAGAGATTTAATAGATTGGTAATTTAATAGTAGGCAATTAATATTCCCTAATAATGGTTGAAAGTCATTGTTGAGTATTATTAAATTGTCGAGTCTAATGGACATTTGCGGGGGCAGGGGTGGTGGTTCTTAGCACTTGTTCTAGTAACTAGTTCCCCCAAATATTACACAATGCATGATCTTTGTACTTTTTGAGGTGTAATAATAAGCCCATTTTTATGTAGCACATCCTGAGTGATGTCATATATGGACCACAGCTCTTTCTCTTTGATGGTGACTAACTATAATGAATAATATTGAATGAACAAAAAAAAGAAATAAAAACAAAGGGAATAACATGGCTGTTCCTAATTATGGTGGAGGAGAAGGTTTAGTATAGATATATGATAGCATAGCCAGAGGCAGGGACAGGGACAGGGAGAGACCAGAGTGGTCGTGAACAGACTGAGCTGTGCCATGTGAGGAGAAGGGAGAGGGAAAGGTAGAGCGGAGAGAGGGGACCAGATGGCCAAAGGTACAAAAAAGAGCGGGCATACAAAATTGTTGGATTATCTAGGGAAGACCAGCACAGCCCTCTGGGCTGGAGAGTTCAGGAAAGGGGGCAGTGTATGCCAGCCAGAAGGTCCCTGTGACAGGTAGGGTCTGAGGGATTGAAGGGAAAACAGACAGCCAGGTCAGCCTTGAAATGTGAGATAGGCACCTCAGCCATTTGTCCCAGGTTTGAAACCTAACAAATACAAGCCTGAAGGAGGGCCTTACTCACAAGCTCTAAAAGCTTTCCTACATAATATTGACACGTAATAGAGGATTTGTCATGCCTTGATGTTATACAGTCCATTGCTATCAGAGCTGAGGTTCTTTATGATTGAATGAGGAACACAAAAGGTCAAATATACCTTATTATCAGGATGAATATGTATAAATTAAAAGCAATCTTTTAAATGTCAAACTATTAAAGCCCAATATTTAACAATAGCTGTCTGCAGGTAAAACAGGCTGTAAAGCTCCCATTGGTCACATGGTGGCATTAACATTTCAGAAGTCAATCAGCCATCTCCATTTACCAGATTATGTTTTAATTACAAGCAACAGGAACTTCACTGACAGTCAAACTGAGGAAAGCTTGAACAAAAGAGACCTTAAAGCCCATCCCCTCAAGTGACACACTTCCTCTAACACAGCCACACCTCCTAATAGTGCCACCTGCTTAGGTGGCCATTTTCTTGCAAACCACCACAGAGTCACAAAAAGGACAGTTTAAACATTCTCTGGATAACAACAGCAAGCAGCAGTGGTTAACCTGAAGTAGACCCACTCCACTCTGCTACACCTGGGAGGAGGGTAAAAACACATGCCAAGAACAATCATGTGTTTTGAAGAAATTGAGGTCACAAGACTCTTGTTCTGTTTTCTTAGAGTGTTCTCTAAAGCACTCAGAATTCTCATGTGACTCCATTCCAGGACAATGTTCCATCTCTACACTATGCAAGGTTACTTCAGGATGGGTCAGATGACTCCATATTTATTGGCCAACATGATGGCATTGTTTCAAGAACTACAGACCAGAGAGAATTGTGGAACAGAAATATTTGTCATGAATGAATAATCAAGGACAAAAACTTGAAATTCATTAAAAATAACATGGAAAAAGTGAATTAAAGTAAACTCTAAAGCATTTACAATATAATGATATTTAAACTAGACTATCAAACTATCAAAATCTATTTATTAAAATATAAATTATTAGTAATGTGCTACTCTTTTCTGAAATTGAATTATATCAACATGGCAGTGTATTAAATATTTTCATGCATCATCAACCATCTCATTTGTCTAAATATCTCTGCTTGGAAAATGATGATGATGTTCATCCTGTCTGAATGGAAAAATAATCACAGAGACTGCTGACACATTCTTCGTCTCAGTCTCTCAATAGTTCTCATTTCTCACCTCCTCTGATTTCTCCATCCCTCCTATGGGAGGTATTCAGCTATGTTATATCTAAACTTAAAAGGTTCTATTTTGATTATTTCTGTTTTTGAAATTATAATACAATTACATCATTTTTCCCTTTTCATTCCTCTCTCCAAACCCTCTCATATCCATGTTCCTTGCTCTCTTTCAGATTCGTAAATATTTTTTCATTGTTTTGGTTACATACATATATGCATATGTATACTCACATATTCCTAAATATAACCTGCTCAGCCTGTATAATATTAAATTTTTCTCCAGCAATAAAGATTATCTAACACTTAACAGGTTCTTTGGAGATTTGATGGTAAAACACCGGACACCTTAGGACCCAATACCAGAGTCTACAATTGGCTCCCCCAGAATGACCTTCTAGGTAAGACTCTGGCAAAACAAACCTATCCTAGTTGACTTCAAAATCCCTTATACTACACTTAGTGAATGTATTGATTATTTAAGATAACAAGTTCTGGTGTGTACTTGGTCTTTTTTAACACCCATTTCCTCTTATCTACCATGTGCTCCAAGTGTTTAAGTAGAAATCAGTATTTCATAGTTCAAATCTCAAGTCATAAACCAATCTGCAAACATCTCTCTGTAAATTTAGTATCTTCTTGCTCTAAACAGGAAAACATTTCACTCAGGTTATGAGTATAAGAATCTTCATGTAGGTTTTCTTGTGATAAGGAGAGAGCAAACTAAATAAATGATGTAAACTAAATAAACAAATTTAATTAATAAAAAAGAATATTCTTATAGAAAATCTCCTTTTAGTTCCTGATAGTATATATTTCTCATTTCATGTCTAAGTCTGCTAATTAATGCTAAACAGAATTCATCTTATTCTAGGTCATCCAAAAACCAAAGCCTTTGTAACTCATGGTGGAGCTAATGGCCTCTATGAGGCGATCCATTTTGGAATCCCTATGATTGGCATTCCTTTGTTTGGAGAACAATGTGATAATATTGCCTACATGGTGGCCAAAGGAGCAGCTGTTGCATTAAATATTAGAACCATGTCAGGGTCAGATTTGCTCAACGCACTGAAAGCAGTCATAGACAATCCTTCGTGAGTATAACATTTTAATATGTGTATTTGTTATTTATTTATTTATTATTCATTGTCCTTACTGAAGACTAAAGCAGCAACAATTTTCCTGAAGGCAAAAATAATGGTAGTTACAGAGACAAGTTAGGGCATGAGTCAGTGCATTGGTGTTTCTCTTTCTGCTTTACAAAAATATGCACCACCATGCAGATTTGAAAGGGATTTGTCTTCTACTGATACCTCCTGACACTAGTATGCACTTTGCACACCAAGTTATTAATAATTGCTTATGGGTAACTGAAGTTTTATAATCAAATAATATCTCATTTTGATATATTTTGTATTTAAGGCTTAGCTGTCCCACAACTCTACTTTAGGAATATTTTATCTTTTTCCATTTTTCTTTTTCTATGCTTAATCATGCATGCTCAAGGAACTCACACATGCCTCTGAAGATCTTCCTAGTCATGGACAGAAAACATAATTCCTTTTCCTTCTACTTTTTTGTAATTATCTTTACTATCTACACAAAAAATTATACACGTGCGTTTTTCATTCATTATGTAAGTTGATGTGAATTTTACTTCTTTCAGCTATAAAGAGAAAGCTATGTGGTTATCAGCCATTCACCATGACCAGCCCATAAAGCCCCTGGACAGAGCCGTCTTCTGGATTGAGTTTGTCATGCGCCACAAAGGAGCCAAGCACCTGAGACCACTTGCCTATAACCTCACCTGGTACCAGTACCACTCTCTGGATGTGATTGGATTCCTACTTGCTTGTGTGGCAGCCATGGCTTTCTTTACCATAAAATCCAGCTTATTCATTTATCAAAAGTTTGCAAAGATGGGAAAGAAGATGAAGAATGAGTAGATCTCATTGAGAATGTACTACATGAACTAAATTTCAGCATCATTCTAATTTATGAACTGTCTTCCAAATATTCACTGATTAATTTATCAAGTCATATCTTATTTTGACAGATGAAAAGGAAGGGAAAAATAATGTAATTACATTATATTCTCAAAAAATAAAAGACATAATAAAAATGAAAACACTGAGCAAGCTATAAGGAACAATCTAGTAAGCAGAGTCCCTCCATTACATCTGCTTCAGTTCTACTTTCTGATTTGTGTCTTTAACCTCTGACCTACTTTTCCTCAGTAATGGACAGGGAGCTATGAGATGAAATAAGCCCTCCCCTTTCTCAAATAAAAACGAATATTTTAAAAAATTCAAACAAAGGAGAGGCCTGGGCCTGGGCAGAGGCAGGCACCACTATGATGAGTAAATACGTGGTGGAGAGACGGGAGAGAAAGAGAAGTAGAAGCATTTTGTGCTCTTCGAAGAGAGGCAAAACTGCAGAGGTGAAGGCAGCAGGGAACAACCAGATGTCAGAGGCCTGCACTGCCATCTGAGGCCACGGTGATACCTGTGATGCCACAGAGGGCCATATCTGGGTCCGTGGCCATTCTGTATCAGGGGTCTGTGTCAATGTCCATGGTGACATGGACCTCCTTGGTCTGGCTGCCTTTTGAGGCCTGTTAATGTCTGAGTCATGTGCTGAGCTGGTCCAACCACTCACCAGCCACCACACTGTAGCACCAACAGTGACATGAGTACTTGCATTTTCGTGGAAGAGCTGGCCCCCTATGCCAGTGTAGAAGAGCTGACCTCATGACTTAGTGGAGAGAGCTGGCCTCCTTAGACAGTGTAGAAGAGCTGACCTCATGACTTAGTGGAGAGAGCTGGCCCTCTATGACAGTGTAGAAGAGCTGACCTCATGACTTAGTGGAGAGAGCTGGCCCTCTATGACAGTGTAGAAGAGCTGACCTCATGACTTAGTGTGGGAGAGTTGGCCCCTATGACAGTATAGAAGAGCTGACCTCATGACTTTGTGTGGGAAAGCTGGCCCCCTATGACAGTATAAAAGAGCTAACTTCATGACTTAGTGGGGGATAGCTGCCCCCTTATGCGGTGTAGAAGAGCTGACCTCATGACCTAGTCGGGGGGAGCTGGTCGGTCTCTCATCTTGGCAGTGCAGCAGAGCTGGCCCTGTTGGCATGGATGTAGAAGAGCTGGTCCTGATGATGTGGGCATAAGAGAGGCAGCCTCACCCCTTGCATGTACATTATGGGAGAGCTGGCCCTGGTGACATTAGCAAGGTAGAGCTGGTGGGCTGACCAACTGAGCTACCACCCAGGCCAAGATCTGGGGCTTTGAGCTGGCTCACCACAACACCTACCCCAGCTGACCTCACCCCTAGGAGCTGCTGGAGTTAATGAAGTGGCTGGTCCTGCAGAACCAAAATAGCAGGAGCTCCATGACACAGGGCAACAACAGGATATCTTACAGGAATCTCAGTAGGATCCAGCCCCAATAGTGTAGCAGAAGCCAGAGGCCTCCAACCAGACCATTGACACATTGCAATGAACATTTTCAAGTAAAGCTGTTTGTACAAAAGAGTATGAGACACCATGGCACACTGCAGCTTCTCCCATGAGAAAATAATTTTTATTTTCTATTTTCTTTTGTGGGGGAAGTTACAGGGGTGGAAGACAGATATGGAAGGACTGGGAAATGAGTGGGATTGGAGTGAATGATGTGAAGCTTCCAAAGAATCAGTAAAAAAATTTATGGGAAAAATTCAAACAAAGAAATAACCCTTATTCTAAAAGTAAGTTATAGTGGGAAAAAAATGAAATGAGTAATGTTCTCATCCTGACCTCCCTTCTCACATTCATAGGAGTCATGATTACAGCTGGGTATTGGGTAATTACATGTATATGAGGTAGTTGGTTCAATGATTAATTTAAAAACAATAACTGAAGAATTCTTATATCTTATCATATTATCCTACTGATGATTGTCTCAGAACAGGAAAGGCAGACAATGTTAAGTGGAGTTAAAGAAAAGGATGAAATTGTATTGTAAAAGAGGTGGAAAATGCAAATAAAATGTACTGTCTTTTTTTTCAGAATGCTGAATGAGAGAAATAAAGTCCTATATTTAATAAATTCAGAAATACACTATCTGTCAAAAATCCTTCCACAGTTAACATTTTCACAAAGTCAAAGTTTATGGTTAAGGTTAAATATTACTCTCAAAATTGCACTTTGCTCATCAGCTGTACCATTTTCAATTAGGCAACCAAGTAAGAGTGAGGATGCACAGGACATGGCCAGTGGGTAGAGAGGACCTCAGCAATTAACACGCCCACACAAGATTTGTTTTTTGAATATACTCAGTTTATTCACAAAAAACATTTTTTATAATTTCATGTTAATAAAAGTCAAACAGAAACCTCACCAATCAGAGATCAGTTGCCAGCAGAAAATGCTGCTGCAGGTTTCCATTGGGAAATCTCCTCCCATGAGGATGCTTAGGAAGCTATAGTCTTGACCCATGCATGGAGAAGTCCTTCATCTGTGTCAGGCCAGCACATGTGAGGGTCCAGAAGGTCCCTGAGAGCACAGGTGGACATGTGTGAGCTTATCAACAATGCTGGAAGTGCAATGGTAACCAAAACTAGGGTCACACACAGAGGCCAGTTTTAATGTCCTCCTGCATATGAGTATCAACACAAAGGCTCAGTAAACTGTTTCTCGGAAGGAGCACAGCATATGATCCAAGGAGCCACTTCCAAAGTTCCAATTCTTGTCTCTTTTCATTTTGCCTTATCTTTGTGCTGTTATGGGTCACAGCTTACATCTGATTCACTCACATATCAGTGCTACCTTGTAGTTAGTTCATTAGCACATCAAGGCCTAGCTTTAGCTTGGCTCTATCTGGGCTGCTTAAGGGCATCTCTCCTGGGACTGGAATTACAGATGGTTATGAGCTACCACGTGGTTGCTGGAAATTGATCTGGGTCTTTTGGAAGAGAAGCCAGTAATCTTAACTGCTGAGCCATCTTTTCAGCCTGATATTAACATTATTAAAAAGGAACATATTAACAAGAATAATGTAAATTGAAACATTACAATAGTATTACAGATAGTTATATCCTTCTAGCTTGCTCTTTTGCTAGCAAAATACCTAAAGGCAGTGTGTCACACACTACAGATGCTGTCAGAGGATGTCAGGTTGGTTTAGTGGATGAGTATGATACAAAATATATATGAAACTCTGATATGTATGATGCAATATATATTTGATACATAATCTGACAATATTTGTATTGTTTATATATTGGAATAGTCATGTCCATATGCTTCTTAAAGAGCTATCAGAGAGAAATGTGAATGATATACACCAACTCTGAGTCAGGAACCTACCCAGCCAAATGTCTTTAAGAGGCACCAAAAATCAACCCACATAGGGAAGGATAGCTCTATCTTTATTTGAAGTAGGAGGATTTAAGAGATAGAGTAAAAAAAAAAAAAAAAAACGCCTGGCCTTGAAGGAAGTGGGAATGGGAGGGTGGGTTGGCGGGGAATGCTGAGGAAGAAGAGAAGGGAGGGGAGGGCCATCTGTGGGTGGTATGTAAAGTGAATAGAAAATTTCTTAATAATAATAATAATAATGAAAAAAATTCTTAGTGTGTGTCATGAATTCATCTACCCTACCACTGTACAGGATATCTGTTTGAAAAACAAAGAGAAGCAGTTAGAGTGTTCACAGTCTCTTTATGCATCAGTTGTATATACAGTCAACATTGGAAGTACCTTATTTCTACACATTATTGAAGAATGATTATAAGACTAAAATGGGTGCACATTACCCTTTAGAGTTATAGTATCAAATACATTTGATAAATCTGAATGAGCCATGAGAGGACATTTAGATTAATAAGTTATGTGTGTATATAGCACAACACTAGAATTTAGATGAACTAACTTATGTATGTGTATGAGACTTGTTTTACCAAACAACTATTATAAGAAGTTTACCAGGGAACAGATCAAAAAAGAAAACTAGAATAAAATCATACTTTTATGAGATAAAAAATAAATTTAGTGAGGATAATAATTTTAAGAACATCTTTAATAATTCTTACTGACTATAAAGTCTACATTGTTGTAAATGAAAATATCAGGAATATTTGTTTCACAACAATGAGAATATACTTAGCACGGATATCTATAAAATTTGAAGTTTGTAAAATGGAATATTTTGTCTTCTGTGGTTTCTACCTGTTATACTCCTCTAATAATTTGTAACCTTTTATTTTTAATACAAATACTTCATAATAATCTGTTCAGTTGTATTTATTGTTGTTATTTTCTGATGAAAAAAAATTCCTTAGAAGAAATGGAAAACTTCATCCAGAGCTCTGGAGAGTATGGTTTGAAGGTGTTTTCTCTGGGGTCAATGATAGAAATTTGACAGAAGAAAAGGCCAAGGAAATTGTATCAGCCTTTGCACAGATTCCCCAAAAGGTGGAGGTAAAGGGCTCCCATGGAACCCACTATATATCCAGTCTGTTAAAATCTCAGAAAGTCTAACTACAGATATTTAGTATGTAATGTATTAAAATTATGATAGCTCTAAGTTAACCTGTTTCAAAGTAAAAGTTTTACATGGTAAATGATCCAATAATACAGAAGATGTTTTTGATTGACTGTGGCAATGATAAAAAAAATAACATAAATACAGAGAACAGTGTTTAATGGACACAGTGAGGAATTCTGGGATTCTGATGTTATTGCTAGCAAAATACAGAAAAACAACCAATTCTGCCCAGTAACTTGCTGTCTTCTCTTGAGGTTGAGGTACCAAATATATATGGAAGACAAATCAAGTATTTAGTATGTGAGATGTCCAGTTCAGATTTGCGTAATGCACTGAAGGCAGTCATTAACAATCCTGTGTGAGTGTAACCTCTTCCATATTTACTTATGTATCTACTGATTTATTTGTCCTGCCTTTGAACAGGATTTTACACAAGATGGGCATGTGCTTTAACAGTGAGCTCTGTCTTCATCTGTTTCTTATTTAGTTACCTATTCATTTATACATTCATTATATAGTATTTATTTCATAGCTATTTGTTGAATAACAAAGGTGCAGTTATAAGGGTAAAGACAAAAATAAATATGGCAAAGATAAATCAGTATGATTGTCAAAGTGCAATTACTTTTTGGACAAAGTGGGTCTGACTACATATAGAGATGAGATATATTCTTAAATTCATTATTTCTTGTTTCATCTTCAGAGTGATAAGACTATAGGCATGTACTACCACCCTGAACAATTTCCCTTTTCCTTCTTTCAGTGAAAAATCATTGCCAGAATTGGAAGAACAGTAAGTACAATATTTTTAAAAAGTCTTGCAAATAACTACTTAAACTGGCAAGGGTTATTTTACAAGGAAGAATTGGGGGAAAAACTGATGATGAGAAACATTAATGTCAAATGGAAATCTGAATCACTTATCAGAACTATGATTTTTAGCATTAGACTTCAGTAGGGGGGTTAATGTAAAAATTCACAACTTGATATATGACTCAGAGGTTAAAAAACCTGCTGTTGGGACTGAAGACCTTGCCTCAGTCTCCAGCACCCACATGGTTCTTCACAGGCTTACATAATCCCATTTACAGAAGATTGGATTCCCTCTTCCTATCTCCAGGCACAACAGGCATTCACATAGTGAACAAATATTAATGCATGCAAAATATTCAGAAACATTAATAAAATAAACCTTAAAAATAAATAAATGAATTGTGGATATTAAACTACAGAACCTTTTCTTTAGGACAATTTTATGTTTTAAAAACATTATTTAGTGAAACAATTGATAAGAATACTTTTTGTATATAATTCTTTGCTTTTTAAAATTCTTCTATAATGACTTACATTGTTAACCAACCGGACATAGTCAAGCTATTCCTTTGAATAGTAATTAATTATCCTCCAGGGTTTTGAGCAAATATGTTGATCCATTGCTGACAAATGGCAAAGAACTGGGGCTTTAGATTTGATCCATTTAACACCAGTGGAGAGAGATGAGGCTGCTTTTTAAATCTGTGCATATCCTTAGAAGTCAGGGCTGTGTTTGTCTTATTTTGGATAATAATAATAATGATAAAAGTTTCTTTTCAAAATTATAACTTGGAAAACATTTGTTTAAAACCTAAGCTATGCAAAGTACAAAAAATTCATCTTTCAAATCTTCAATATATTTATCAATATTAATTGTATTATATCATCTGTCTTCTCATCAGAAATATTCTCTGTATTTTTCCTTTTCTTTACTGACTTTAATAAAAATAGAACACTTTTATTTGTACAGAGATGATAAAACACACATTTATACACAACATTTCGAGGATTTTAGGAGATATAGGTTATTTAAACCAACACTTTCTGGAACATGGTTTGTTTACTTTTATTTGAAAAATAATGTATTATGTTATAAAACTCATTAAGATAAGCACTCCCACATGAGAAATAGTCCTCTCTCTAGGATATTTATAATAGCAGGAAAGGATGTTACCTCTGCTGCCATTCTACTGTGTTATGGTATAGCACACATCAGAATTCAGGCTGGATTAGCCATGTCCTCAACTGCAAAAGGGAAAAATTTTCTACGGGACATTAATAATTTATCAAAAGGTTTAAATTCACAGAGAGGTATATAAAGAGCAGAAAGGAACAATCAGGGTCATTAAGTAAAAGAAACTCCCCACAATGATAGTTATAATCAATTGCTGATAAATGGTCAATACAAAGTCCAAGACAACTCCAGTTCCCTCTCAGCTTTGCCTACATAGGCACCAAAACAATAACTTGATAGAGATTTGTCCCTGTCTCTAAACTGTGGTACTGGCATGAACTTTACACACCTGCAAAACTAATAATTACTTACTAGATAACTCAAGTCTCATACACACAAATGATAATTCAGTTCTATTTATTTTTCTGTTTGTATTTAGGGTGTTAGAAGTAGAGTCTGTTGCTTACAAATATTGTCCTTGTCTTCTTTTTCATATGTGTTCAATATTTTGTGGTCATTTTTTTTTATCTGAATACTAAGATCTCTTCAATGATGAGGGAAAAAAATAATTTATTTTTCTTCTACATTTATTGTAATCATTTTTACTACCTGTGGAAAAACAAATACATATGTTTTCAATTTGTTCTCTAAGTTTATTTGCATGGTATTTTCCTTTAGCTATAAAGAGAAAGCTATGTGGTTGTCAGCCAATCACCATGACTTGACTATGAAGTCCCTGGACACAGCTGTCTTCTGGATTGAGTTTGTCATGTGCCACAAATGGGGCAAGCACCTGAAGCCACTTACGTTTAACCTCACCTGGTACCAGAACCACTCTAGGATGTGGTTGGATTCCTACTCGCCTGTGTGGCAGCCGTGGCTTTCCTTGCTATAAAATGCTGCTTGACTGTTTACTGACTATTTGTAAAGATGGGAAATAAAAAAGAAAATAGGGCTCTTCAATCACATGGATAATATCTACAGCCATAATGGGGAAGACTATACCATTCAGTTCTAACACTGTGTATTCAGTGCAACAAGATTATCCTCCTTAATTTAGAAGATATTTGGCTACATAGTTTATCTATGTATTTTACAGTTTAAAACTTAAAAGATTAACAATTCCAAATCTATATTTTATCACATAATTATATTTCACACTAATTTATTGATGTAATAATCCTGAGAATAATGACAGTCACAGAAACATCAACCTGTTTACTGGAGAAAAAAAGAGGGCCTGACGTATAACTGTGAATTTGCAGATACATAATCTTTTTTAAGTAAAATGGAAGGAAATGGACATTCAGTGTGTGTCAAAGAAAACAAAAAGCATGATCTGTTTAAAAAGTGACAAAACAGGTTTTTATAAACCAGCAAAGTAGAGGGAAGAGAATTCAGGATACACTGAAGCCAACTCTATAAGAAAAAGACAGCTGTTCTGACTCCATTTTGTATTTGGTTAGACAGTTCTCCATCCTATCCCTTCCTCTCCCAACAGCAATGGCAGCCCAGGCCACATGTTTGAGGTTTTCATGGCCTTGACCATCGTCTAGATGTATTAATTAAAATAATTGACAAATTAAGTCTAAAATAACTACCATGCTCTGCCAGGAGTAAAGATTTCAAGATCACTCTGACCCTCATCTAATGTTGATGTATCTTTGTGGGATTTGCCTGTTAAAAGTCTGGATCTCTGAAGCTGGTCATGAAGATAATTTTTGGTGGATAAAGCATGCTTTTGATCTGGCCATCAATAAAAGGGACTTAAATAAATAATTCAGACACCAATAGGAAGTATTGTCCTAAATTTTTAAATAAATTATTTAATATTTTAAAATATGTACTGCACTGCTCCTTGTTAATGAAGATTAACATTAAGGCATCTGTGAAAGTAGAAGCATTTGTAGGATACAATATTTAGAAAAACAAAATTTTGGAGCTGAAAGAAAACTGAAATTGGTAAGCCATATAATATTACTTAAAACTGCATTTGTTAGCATCCCAAATGTTGGAAGTCTAGTACCCTAGACAATAGCTGTGGTGATATCACATGAAATAGAAATATAGAGAGAAATAATTCCTCTTTTAGTAGTTGAGAAGACTGAGCCCTAATTTGAATTTTCCACATCTCTCCCATGTTTTCAGTGTAGATAATTTGTGCTTTGTAGCCTGTTATTGTATGTCTAATCTATACGCCTCTGTTGCCTGTCCATATTACCTGTTTGTCTCTTGCAAAGGTCTTTGTTCTATATTTACTGAACAAAATAGAAAACATGTTGTAGGAAAGGAGCAGAGATACTTTTACATATATCTTTACTGGGGTTTCACAAGGGAAGAAGTAACTTTACTGACACCAAATGGCCTGAAACAACACCCAAAGCCACACACCAGGGTTATCAACTTATGTCCAACTGCTGCCTTTGAAATTTATATTTTTGTCTCTTAAAGGTCATATCAGTATGGATTCTGTTTGCAGAAAATTATTACCACCACATACATATGCACACATATAATACACCAGGTTACAAGCATGGCATAACACATAGCTTAAAGCTACACACTTATCTTAGGTTGTGAAAGGTTGTGATTGGAAGGCATGATGAGGTTGGTGTCATTGCTTTCTTAATCGCAGATTAAACTTAAGCAGGCTAAGCACACAGTAGGACAGCAGATTGAGTACATAGTTCTAAATAATCTCAAGGTACATTTTTTATTTTTTTTATTGATAGTTTATACAATATATTCTGACCATCATTTCCCTCTCTCATCTATTCCAAGATCATCCCTATTTCCCCACACAACCAATTCCATGCCGTCCTAATTTACAAAAGTTATCAACAAATAGTATAAGAAATATACACCTAGAATCCTTAAAAACACAAAATCAGAAACCCTAATGTACAAGCAAAAGACCAGTAAGACAAAAAGTGCCCAAACAAAGCAATATGAGACATAAATCTACAAAAATACCATTGGGTTTGTATTGTGTCAACAGTCTAGAGCTAGACATGAAGCTTATACTTAAATGTGGTTTATATATCCCACAAGACTCCATTCAGAATAAAAAAATAAAATTTTCCTTTGCAGCAGTTTTTAATAGGACATACCTTCTTGTTTAGATATGAGAACTGGTGCCCCCTCTTCGTACTTTGACCCCATTGGCTTGAACATGTTCAAGTCCTGTACATGCGACTACAGTCTCTGTGAATTTATGCATGTGTTGGTCCCATTGTGTCTTGAAGAAACTGTTTGATGCCATTCATCCCTTCTGACTCCTACAATATTTCTGCATCCTCTTCCAACATGTTCCCTGAGCCCTGAGGGTAGTGGTTTGATGAAGACATCCCATTTAGGACTGAGTTTTCAAAATCTGTCATTCTGTATACATTGTCCAGTTGTGCATCTGTGTATTAGCTCCCCTGTACTGCAAGAGGAAGCTTCTCTAATGATGGCTGAATGAGACACTGATCTAGGGATATAACAGGGTATCATTATGAGTCATTCTATTTGAAGTCAAGAGACATTTTTGGGAAAATATATTATAAATTTACCCTACTTCTCTAGCACCATTACTGCTTAGGTACAATTCATGGCAATATGCCATAAGAAAGAGGCATGGAATTCTTTTAGAAATGAAGTGCTTAAAAAGGAATATAATACGCAGACATTCTGAGAAAGATAAATATAGAGTTGGACATCATATTGAAACAACACTGATATTTATGAGCTATCTAGATATATATTTACAATTAACATATAAGTATAGCTATTGTTTAATTACTGAAATAATTATGTCAATGTTGGATAGAGGAGTCAATGTTGGAGGGCCATTGGTTTCCATCTAATATCACAATTCTGTCAAACAGGAACCAAAATAGGAAGTCCTTTAAAGAATCAGGTGTGGTGGAAACTTATCTCTACTAATTCAAGATGTAAGAAAATATAAAATTGTTTTAAATTGCATTTGTCTTCATTCAGAAGTTTTCTATTTGCATACTTTTCTTGTAGGTACAAATAGGGTAATTTTTATATTACTCAAACATGTAAACTAAATCATGAGTCATGGTGACAGTGAAGCAACATTACTGGAGAAGAAATGAGGTCAGTCATTGTGTGGTGTCCTGGCATAAATTAACCAATAGCTGTTTGTTTAATATGATGACCTTTAGAAACAACCAACCCATCTCAATGAATTGATACGATGTGAATTATGAAAGAAAGAGAAATTGAGATCAGTTTAAAAATGAAGAGGCCCCTTGTGTAAAGTATTAAAAAACTCATAACTGTTATGCAATTTGTGGGTACCTTCTTGAATACTTAGGAAACACCCATTTTAAGGGCAATCAGTCAAGATCCAATAAGAAAACAGCAAGTTCACCAATTCTTTCCCATGCTGTTTGTATCTATTATTTTTTAAAAACTCATCCACTTCTATAGTATTTGAAATATTTAATCACATCACAAATAAACAATGAATTTACTTATGATTTGCTTCATTTATAAAATTCTACATATTTAATAACCCAGGCATATGTGTTTAATTTAAATATAATTCTTAAAGGTAGAAATACCAACCACCATTGAGATCGGAGAAAAACTTAGAGAACCATGAATTTAATTTTGAAAACACATGAAATTGAGTCAACTACTTCAGGAACACATTGTATGACTAATAGTTTTCTGAACTGAAACATGCCGAAATCTTTAGGTATTAAGGGATAAGTCTTGCAGACATACTATTAGGTTTCTTCTTACATTATTTATGTAAAATGTATAATATTTTAAATTATACACATAAGGTCCCAGGTTCATAAAGATCAATAATCACCTATTTGGGAAATAAATAATGTGTCAAGGTTTTCATTTGATATTTAGCAAATAAAATTTAGAGACTGAGCAAAAGTTAGAAATTGATACAGCAATTTATATGATTTCAAATTTTTCATTTTTTGCATTTCAAATTTTAGCAGTCTAGTAGCATATTGCTAGCTATGTATTGCATCATGTTGAGATAACCATAAGTAAGCAGTTTTGAGTTCTATTGGAAATGAAATATTTGAGCAAGAGAAAATCTAGGAATTCTAACAAAGGTGAGTTTAGAGCTGGGTGTTATTCTGTGGTCACAACAGTGGTCATTCACCTGACATCCAAATGTGAAATGAGAATGAAAGTAAGTTGAATTCTCTTTCTACAGTAGTTAGATCAGTGGAGTCAGGTAGATAGAGGACTTAATATTCTTGGGCCCACTAGTTTCCCTTAAATATCATCATTCCTTATGCCCAACTGTCAAGCAGGAAACAGAAAAAGTGGTTATTTTGTGCTATAATTATGATAGATAGATATTTGTCCTTATTAAATCAGTGTGTAAGAAAGAATATTCATTCAAATAACATATCCAACCTTGATCTGGAAGTTCCAACCCCCATTGAGGCTTTGGTAACTGTCACACCTACAAGGCGGGGCCAAGAGAGGACCCCAAAGACCCGAGATCCGATGCGCCCACTCTCTTGGTTCCTGGACCCTGGACGCTGGAGGTGGACCGAGCAGAGTTCTCCAGAGAACACCACCGGACTGCTCTATGTCTTTCCCAGACCCTGCAACCTACCTATCCCTTCATCTGTAAGTTACGCCACTAAATAAACCTCCCTTTTAACTATGTGGAGTGGCCTTAATAATTTCACCAATATACGTCTAATAATAGAAGTGAACACTTTTCCAAAGATATGCTATATTCAAGTTTTATTTCTTAATATATTTATATTATATATAAAGAACATGTATAATATATATCTATATCTTTTGAATTTTTTATTTTTATATATTTCTCCTCTTAGGTCAGGAAAGTGTAATGTTCATTTTGCTGAGTGATTTAAGCTAAACTGATGAGTGATGTTGAAAGTGACTCAGCATTATTGTAGAAGAAATGAGGTAAAACAATGTGAGATGAACTAGTAATAATAAAGAATTACTGGTCTGATTAGATAACATTTTTTAAAAAGTTGATCTATTGTAATGAGTAAAGCTAAGGTGCAAGTTAGGAAAGAGATAAATTGAGACAACATTGAATGAATTCACAAAATAGTTAAGTTTAATAAATCAGCTAAACTGAAGAGAATGTAAATGTACAATTTAGAGACAAAGAAACACTGTAGAGTATTAAGATAAAAGTACATCTATTTGCTTTACTGAAGACTTTTGGAACAGTCAGGAATGACCTATTGGTAACATTACAAGTCAATTTCATTCAAGAAATCAGAAAACCTACCAATTCTGATCCATGCCTATTGTAGACATTTTATTATTTACTCATTCACAAATATTACATTTTAATTATATTACTTATACAAAAAGAATGTTATTATTTCCAGAATTTATTAGTTCTTGGCTTTATATCCATCCTTCTCTCTTCATAATATGCTGGTCTTCAGTTAACAACTCATTCATCTCTGGGCATTTGCATTATGCTTATTCTAACACTTTCATTGTCAGCTCCACGTGTTAATACAGCCCTTGGGTGCAATATCCTCAGGGACTTTCATGAATGAATCTTATTCTAATTTCTTCTCTTTTAATTACTTTCACTTGTCTGGGGACCTGAATTAAACAATTTGAGTTTATTTAAACATTGTCTGGTTTTATGTAGGCATGTGTGCTATAAAATGTCCCCTTTCATCTTCTGCCCTACCTCATAGAATTTGGTGGACTGTACTTCCATTCTTCATTGACTTCAAGAAAGTGTTTTACTTCCTTTTTAATTTCTTCCTTGGATTACTGGAAATATAAAATAAAGTTTTCAAATTCTGTGTTTTTACAACTTACAATGTTTCTAATGTTGAATTACTGTTTTATTATACTGTGATCATAAACTGTGCTTTTAATTTGTATCAGTTTATTGGGAATTGTTTCTATGGTCCTATTTACGGTATTTCCAAGGCAGTGTGCCATGTGCTGTTGAGGGGAATGTGTATCCTATACCTGTTGAATGAAATTTTCTGTAACTATCTGTTTAGCCAGTTGAGTTTATATTAAATTCTTTTTTTAATTTTATAATTTGATTTAATTTTACATATTAGCGATGGATTCCCCTGTCATCCAGGGCAAGGACTCCCCTGGAAATTCAGCTCAACCTGGTAGATTCAGTCCAGGCAGGTCCAATCCCCTCCTCCCAGGCTGAGCAAAGTGTCCCTGCATAAGACCGAGTTTCCAAACAGCCAGCTCATGCACTAAGGACAGGTCCCAGTCCCACTGCCTGGGTGCCTCCCAAACAGTTCAAGTTAATCAACTGTCTCACTTATCCAGAGGGCCTGATCCAGTTGGAGGCTCCTCAGCTATTGGTTATAGTTCATGTGTTTCCACTAGTTTGGCTATGTGTCCCTGTGCTTTTTCCAATCTTGGTCTCAACAATTCTCGCTCATACAATCCCTCCTCTTTCTCGCCGATTGGATTCCTGGAGTTCCACCTGGGGCCTGGCCGTGAATCTCTGCACAGACTCCAAGAACACACCAAAACAATTATTCACCATGATTAAGTAGGTTTCATCCCAGGGATGCAAGGGTGGTTCAACATATGAAATTCTGTCAATGTAATATACCATATAAACAAACTCAAAGAAAAAAAACCACATGATCATCTCACTAGATGCTGAAAAGGCCTTTGACAAAATCCAACACCCCTTCATGATAAAGGTCTTGGAGCGATCAGGAATACAGGGAACATACCTAAACATAATAAAGGCAATTTACAGTAAGCCAACAGCCACAATCAAATTAAATGGAGAGAAACTCAAAGCAATTCCACTAAAATCAGGAATGAGGCAAGGCTGTCCGCTCTCCCCATACTTATTCAATATAATACTTGAAGTTCTAGCCAGAGCAATAAGACAACATAAGGAGATCAAGGGGATACAAATTGAAAAGGAAGAAGCCAAGCTTTCCCTATTTGCAGATGACATGATAGTATCCATGAGTGACCCCAAAAATTCAACCAAGGAACTGATGCAGCTTATAAACACCTTCAGCAACACAGCAGGATACAAGATCAACTCAAAAAAAATCAGTAGCCCTCCTATACACAATTGACAAATAGGCTGAGAAGGAAATCAGAGATATATCACCCTTTACAATAGCCACAAATGATATTAAAGTCCATGATGTAACTCTAACTAAGCAAGTGAAGGACCTATATATTAAATTCTTATGCTGAATTTTTGCCTGAGTGATCTCCCCATTGATTTGAAGTGAGGTGTTCAGAAATCCAATTCTTACTGTGGTAGAGTCTCTTATTCATATTCAAGGTTTGTGAAATATATTTGGATGTGTATGTATTATAGTGATTTCCATTTGTCAAACTGACATTTTTATAAATATGTAGTGATCTTAGAGGTCATATTTTACATGCTATAAGTTAATTCTATTTTTGATACTTATAAGTGTATCCAGTACTTGTAGTATGCTTTTGTATATTTATTTTTCCAATATTCAGTGCAAGTATTTCTTACCTATGAAGTAATTTTCTTATATAGTCTCATGACTAGACGCTTGTTTGAATTAGATAGTCTGTTTGATTTAATTAAGGAATTTGACATGTTAACATTAATTATATTTCTTGTTTGCATATCTATCAGGCCTGCCTTCACTCTTACTGTTTATTTTTGTGAGTTCAGGGTTTTCTCATTGCCAAGTTGACTGGTGAAAGCATTATTGAAAGAAATATTTGGGTATATCTGTGAGGGAATTTCCAGAAAGAATTAACTTATCAGTTTTCCATGATGTGGGGTGTCCCTCTCACATGTTCCCCTCACATTCACTCCGATAGACCTTGCTTGCACGGATGGATATGACCCCTTCAAATCACGGGACAAAATACATCTATAATATCAAAATTTGGATGTGGTGAAAGACTCCATCAATGTGGTGAGACATTGACTACTACAGGTAACTTTTATAATGAAAGAAGTTCTCTAGATGATGCCTTCTAGAGTTATTTGAAAATTTCGAGCTTCAGCAGAATACTAAGGCACACAAGAAGACACAGGCAGCTCACATGTCAGGATCCAAGACCTGCGTGGGCAACCTTACAGAGATTGCTGATCTCAAGAAGGGTGGTCATGGTGTTTCCTTGAGAGCAGGGAATATAATACGTATAAATTAATATTTATTAATAATATATTATAATAATATAATATTAATAATATATATACATGTCTCCATCTATTTTTCAAGGCCTTTGTGGACTAAGATTCTGATAAGAAGCTATTCAGCTTCTTCTTGGGCTTGTAAAAAGCCACAGGACATATAAGTCGAAGCAACTGGATGTCTTATGAGAGAATACCACTCAGGCAAGTCTGTTCAATTGTTTCCCTAGGGACATGTGTAGTAGGAGGCTCTTGCCTATCTGCTTCCCAGGGCTTCGGTCAGTCAAGTTAGTTAGGTGCACTGTCAAGCTATTTTAGAAATTATATATAAGTGAATACATTAATCGACATTCTTACAAAAACTCTTGAAAAATAATACCAAGAAAATACTTACAAACTATGTAATTACTACAACTTGGGTTCTGTGTTGAGAAGAATGTTCAGACTAACCTTGCACTAAACCAGTGTTCTTGCTACTACTCAAATCTCTTACAAACAGAAAAGTTATGCAAACAGTTAACTGACTCCTAAATTTGCTTTATTGTAAAACATGACATTAAACACTCATATGCAAATATGAAATAATATTTGCTTTTACTATCTCCAGTCAGTTCCCAAGTTCAATGCGGTCATTTACTATATTTGCTTTAACCAACTTGGGTTATATTTTAACTCATGGCTTTTTCTTCTTAGATACAAGGATGAGCAATGACAAAAGGGAACACACTGTGAACAGAAGATTTGATTTCCCAGGATGTTTGTGAAGTGGATGTCTGTTCTGCTGCTCCTGCAGATGAGTTGCTACTTCAGATCTGGAAATTGTGGGAAGGTGTTGGTATGGCCTATGGAATTCAGTCATTGGCTGAATCTGAAGATAATACTGGATGAACTTGCACAGAGGGGTCATGAAGTGACAGTTCTGAGACCTGCATCTTCTATCTTTGTTGATCCCCAAAAATCACCTAGCCTGAAGTTTGAATCTTATCACACATCTGTCAGTAAAGATGATCTGGAAAAGTATTTCAACAAGTTTGTGGATGTATCGACTTACGAAGTACCAAGAGATTCATGTTTATCATACTCTCCTTTGCTACAAAACATGATGGATGAATATTCTGATAAATTTCTAAGTATTTGTAAAGACACAGTTACAAACAAACAACTTATGACAAAACTACAGAATTCCAAGTTTGATGTCGTTTTCTCGGATGCCATTGGCCCCTGTGGGGAGCTGATAGCTGAACTTCTCCAGATCCCTTTTCTGTACAGTCTTCGATTCTCTCCTGGTTATACAATGGAAAAGTACAGTGGAGGATTAATACTCCCGCCGTCTTATGTACCTATGATTCTGTCTGGATTAGGTGGTCAAATGACATTCATGGAGAGGGTAAAAAACATGATATGTATGCTTTATTTTGACTTTTGGTTTCAGATATTTAATGAGAAGAAATGGGATCAGTTTTATAGTGAAACTTTGGGTAAGTTATGTTTCTTATCAGTAGCTTATTAGCCTAAATTTCACAAGCATTTAAATGTATTATGTCACTGAAATACAAAGTGAAGCTGTCTTTTATAGGTGATCCAATTTAATACGAAATTAGCTACCAAACTCACAAACCCTGTAAAAGCTCACGATATTGATCAAATAGAAGCAGTCAGCAGTCCTGACACAGGACATTCTGGTGAGCTAGACAGTTGCAGAAAGATGAAAGCAGACTTCCCTAAGTGAGTTTTTACTCACTTGACTGTTATTTTTCATCTGTTTAATAAGTCACTAGCTAGTTAACCAAATCTTGATTTCTGTAGATTAGAGGATGACATATTTTACAGTTTCAATATGTATATGACATTCAAGAAATCACTGTCTTTTACATAGGCCAAAGTCTTTATTTAAAATGAAAATGTGGGATCTGAAATCATGACAAAAGTTGAGTGTTTTCTGCTCGTTTTGAGTACCTAGTTTCTGTTACTAGCACCCACACAGATCCAGTGGCTCAAAATTGCCTGTAACTTCGGCTTCAGGGAGCTGCTGCACTTTTATGGCATCTGCAGGCACCTGAATAAACTTAGCACCTATTCACACAGACACATAAATAAAAATATAAATCATAAAATATTTTCTCTGTATTTTCTAGAGAATTCCCTTAGTTTTGAAAGATACTATGTCAGCTCACAGGCTTAAAAATGGAACTGAGGTTCGTGCCAATGCCACATCCTTTATTGTGTACTTTCCTAACATCCACTGTTTAAACACTACAGAAGCAGGGACACACATGCACTCGGTCTTTACTTTTTGAAGTCATGTTTTTTTTTTTCTCTTAAAAAAATATGCCATAGTTAAGACTGGCCAAAAATTTCTATTCTCATAATTTCTGAAAATATTGATACTGTTTTTATAGGATAAGTACTGTTAAATTTCTTAAAATGAAACAGAAGTAGAGACACTAACCAGAAATTCAGACATTCATCAACTTTACAACTTCTTTTGTAAAACAAGGAAGAAGGACTAACTACAAACCACAGTGACCCTGGGGAAGTCTGGCCAGGGTACACAATGTGGTGTGACTTTTGGACCTTATATTTGCACTGTTCCTTTTGAAGATTTAGAGAGGAGTAAAGTGTGTGCTCGTTCATATAGTGGCTTAGTGGGTTATTTCAATGACTATTTATTATTTCAAATTACTGGGGAAACATGAGGTAATTCTTAGAGTTTGCTTTAAAAATAAACCCACAGTGACATTTATGTATATTATGTACGTCACAAATGAATTACACATGCAAATTATGTTACATATCAATAAACACTGGTTCTTAAATGCACATGTTCTACATCAAACATAACTTCTTTTCATTTTTAAGAAAATGTATTTTACATTCAGATGACAATCCTTTCAAATATTCCCTTCCTCATCTGCTAATTTTCTCCATCTAGGAAGGCCCACTACCTTCGCTGAGACAGTAGGCAAAGCAGAAATGTGGCTCATTAGATCCTATTGGGATCTGGAGTTTCCTCACCCAACCTTACCGAATGTTGACTATGTTGGAGGACTCCACTGCAAACCTGCAAAACCCTTGCCTAAGGTAAATAAGCTTATGTTATCTCTTTTTCATTTGATTTAATTTCTGGTGAAAGTGATTCAACACTTCTCCTTATATTTTTCTCCCAGTGATAGAGAGATATAGGAAGTGGAATTAAACATCCTGCTTACTAGGAGTTCAACAAACTCAGGAAAGAATGTGATAGACCTGGAAAATATTTATATCAGTAAGTTAAATTAAGTCAGATAGGGTGCTTGGTGGTTAGCCATTGGGTAATCCTTAGCAAGCAACTATGAGGATGTAAGTTTCAATCCCAACTCCCATGTAAAAAGCTGGGTGTCCCCACACATTACTATGAATTAGTACTGAGGTTGCAGAAACAGGTTGATACTGGGAGCTTACTGTCCACTATTCTGTTAAAAATGGTGAGATTTGTGTTCAATGTGAGACAGTCTCAAAAACTATGTTAAATATTGATAGAAGAAAACATCAGATTTTAACATTTGGCATCTATGTGCTAAAACAAAGACAGGGAAGTAATCCAGCATTAACACACACACACACACACACACACACACACACACACACACACACACACACACACATGCGCAGATGTGTTTAACACATAAGCACATATACATACACAAACACAAACGTGCAAAATCCACAAATGCACATATAAACCCATTCACAAAAGATACAGAAATTAAATTAGTTAAACGCATCACATCACTGTCAATCATCAAAAGCTATGATGAACATAAGTCCGAGGTAATTGTTTGATATCTAGAGAAACAAAATGGACATAGTTTTTATCCAACCAGTAAATTGTGGAAGTCATCTCTGAGAATACCTTATTTATGCACAATATCAGGAAATTATGTAGTATGTGTTTACCATGAATGTATGATTATTTCACAAAGAACCAAAACATTTTATTAATCATAATAGGGAGTTTGTGTTAGCTGCCACATATGTACATATTACAATGTAGATATTATTTGATCAAATACTAGTTATTAATATTAAATAAGCTATTAGAGGAGAAAAATAAAATAGCAAGGGGAAAATGTCACCCTTTTGTAGGACGAAAACATGTAAATGAAGATATAGTTTTATGATTACTTCATATATGATGCTTGCGCTCCTGAGTTTTAACTTTGCCAGAGGAAAATATCTAGAATTTCTGCAGAATAATATGTGAGTACACTCTACTGATTCCTGTGAAGTCCAAAGTCTTTTGCATTGCCATTTTTATCTTCTGTATTTTTTGACACCACTATTCTAAAAATTCTTAGGAACATTTCAATTTTTATTCTCCTAGTTTTTCATAGAGGTTTCATAAGTAACTTTTCTACAATTGTTATTTTGTCATGAAGCAAATTCTCATCACAGGAAATGGAAGACTTTGTCCAGAGCTCTGGAGAGCATGGTGTTGTGGTGTTTTCTCTGGGGTCAATGGTCAGAAACATGACAGAAGAAAAGGCCAATGCAATTGCGTGGGCCCTTGCCCAGATTCCACAAAAGGTGAGGCAAAGTGCTCCATGGGAGGCAACTGTATACTAAGTCTGTGAAAAGTCCTTGAAGGTCTGATTATAGAAATGACTGTATGAAAGGTAAAGTTTTGAGAAAGCTCTAATCTACCTTAGCCACATTTAGAAACAGATATTCACAACAGATGTACAATGCTACAGAAGGTGTTTTTGACTGAGAGTGACTTGGATAAAACACTGTGACCACTGTGGGCACATTCTGAAAGGCTGACTTGATGATGACTTGCTATCCAGAGTACTTAGACAGCCAAATTCTTCAGAGTCGCTTGCTCTATTGTTGAATATTTAAAGTCACTGCATACATTAGATCTTGCAGGAGGGGATTTTTTATTTATTATTTCTACCAGAATAACAGTAAGCAGGTATTGAAAAGTTGGGAATGTAGCACGACTATACATTCTATCTTTGGAGTAGGCCTCTTCAGTGTGCAGGTTGAGAGGGCCATTTAAAAGAAGGGAGTCCCAGGCTCACCAACTCTCAATCAGAGTACATTTTTGGGTAATTGAGAGAAAGAGAATTAAAAAAAAATCTTTCATTCTAGTCTGGACTGGCCTGCCAATATGTGTAGGAGAAGCAGATAAAGGAAAGGTTGAGATGGGAGCTTCCCTCACAGTGATCTCTGTTCATCATAAAAGATGGAAGACAGGACCCTGCTTGTCACCAGACAGAGTGAAGCTCTTACTATTCAAGAAAGAAATATGAAAATAAGAAAGAGTCCAGAGGAACCTAGAGTTAAAATAAGTCTCAGAAGACTCACTTCATAAAGGATGCCACAAAGCAATTTCCTATGAATTAAATTTATATATTTATGAACATTTTTGCCTTTTGTAGTGGAACAGCCTCTCTTTCATCACTTACATTAATTTTTCGATCCTTTACATAATTTAGTCACATAGCAAATTCATGTTAGCCATGTAGATTATGTCCATTTTATGAGATTGTCTGAGAATTCTAACATTAGCTGCTATCATAGGCTTTAGTTTGGAACTGGTTTTCCTGTCACAGAACATTTTGAACTCTGTAGGAAAATCTGCAGTTCATCATAAGGCCTACATAACAATCAGTGGGACATAAAGTAGTGTCATTAGTTTTGGGGATATTTTTCAATAACATCACATGTGAATAGCAAATTATTTACAGTAGACTGCAAAGAATCCTTGCAGAGATTAATATGCTCCTCAATACCCAAATCAGTTCCAATCCAGGCCCCAAATAAGGTAATAATTTAAGAACTCCCTGATGAATCTCATAAAATGGAGCATTTACTACATGTTTAACATCTACTTGCTGCATGTAACGAACTTCTGAGCTAGAGAAATGGCTCAGTGTGTTAAATGTTTTCAGTACAGTGTGATCAGCTCAGTTTAAATCCCAAAACCCGTATCAAGTCAGGAATGATACTGAATGTTTCTGTAATACCAACATTCCTATCAGAAACAGAAGGCAGAAATAGGAGAATTCCTGTGGGCCAGCAGCAGAAAAAAAAATCACACAAACTAATAAGAGATTCTGTCTCCAACAGGAGAGACTTCAGAATGAATACCTGAAGAAAGTAGTCTTCTCCATTCCACACAGTCGCCTTGGAACTCTTAAACAGCATTCATACACACAAATTGGCTTGCATATACTCCAAAACACACAGAACACGCAGGGAGGGAAAGAGAGAATGGGGTAGAGATGGGGGGAGATATTTCCAATCTCAGTGACAATCCAATAATGTGGATTCACCTTCAAAATTCTATATGCAATTTTTCCTGCCATTAGTGACTAGACATTTGTATATTGACATTAAGATTCCTAGAATCCTAAAGCAAAGTTGATTTCTCATGAAAAAACAATGATTACTTAGATTTGAATTGATGTGAATCAAAAATGTGAACATAACTTGTGCAACTAAAAACAGACCAAATCTGATTATGGAGAGGGGAGTGGGTATACAATCCCACCCAAAGCCATGGAACTATTGACAATGATTAGCATGTGAGAGAGGAAGAGAGCAACTCCTGATAAGTCCATCTCTCCTGGAAGACCACACATCCAAGAAAATTTAAAGTGCACAATTGACCAATTGTGTTGAAAGATTCTTTTTTTAAGGATACTAAGTGGAGAGGATAGGGATGGGTGTGGTTTAGGAGATTGGGGTGGGGAAGTGAATATGATAAAAGCACATTACATGAATGAAATGAAATGTCAGTCTCACTTAGTGTGGTCACAGTCATCATTTGGACAGCAGATGGAGTTCCAAAGTGCAGACAATGCAGGCATGTTGTGAGCCTGTTTGTCCACAGAAATTGCTCTACAAAGAACATATGTCGTTTTGGGTGAAAATGATACAGAAGGTTTAATGTCTTGTTTTAAAACCTATACTATCACCATCCAGAGTTAGTTGCACTTAGGAGAATGGACTCTATAAATGAAGCAGACTAAAGTCTCATGCAATAGCCAACTTTATTCAGAGAATCCCACAACATGTACTCTGAGCATTAAGATCACATGTGTGGCAAAAACATGTTTTCCACAGAGGCACCTAAAGGACACTTTAAACATTCTCTGGATGACAATGGCAAGCAGTCGTGGCTAACCTGAAGTACACCCACTCCTGTCTGCTACGCCTGGGAGGACAGCAAAAACACATTCCAGGAAATAATAGGATAGAAGATGAAATTAAAACAGTTTCCTATCCTTCCATAGTAATGAATAAATGAAATTTGAAAATGCATAGAGCTCAGAAACTCTTTAAAACTTATTGTTATTTAGGGGTAATATATTACAGCAAGACTCAAATCCATATAAGTGTTGACATTGGGTCCTCCCCTCGTTTACTAGTTGAGTGAGAAGAGTAACGCAAACAGTATTTTATGGCCCTTATGGTGTAAATAAACCCATCCCAATGGCTCATTCTCTTGAGCTATATTACCTGTAGGAGACAATTTAGTGGTGAAAATAAGTAGCTTTAAGGCAGCAAAGGATCCACATGATACACAAATGCCTCCTTCAGTTTCAGTTCAAAAGCTGTAATTCTTCCTTTGCCTCTCTAGATAAAATAAGGACTGTCCAGTGCCATCTCTCCTTTCAGAGATTTAATAGATTGGTTAGCACATAATAAAGTATTCCTAAACTAGTATGTAGACAATTAATATTTCCTAATAATAGTTGAATATCATTCTTGAGTATTATTAAATTGTCGAGTCTAATGGACATTTGTAGGGGGCAGGGGTGGTGGTTCTTAGCACTTGTTCTAGTAACTAGTTACCCTGAGTATTACACAGTCAATGATCGTTGTACTTTTTGAGATGTAATAATAAGCCCATTTTTATGTAGCACATGTTGAATCAAGTCATATATGGATTACAACTCTTTCTTTTTTTGGTGACTAACAGGATATCATCCATGTAATGAATAATATGGAATGAAAAAAATAAAAAGGAAGGGGAAGTACATGACTGTCCCTAGGTATGGTGGTGGAGAAGGTTTATTATAGATATATGAGAAAGCATAGCCAGAAGCAGGGACAGGGACACCTGGGAGAGACCAGAGTGGACATGAACAGACTGAGCTGTGCCATGTGAGGAGAGGGAGGAGGTGAAGGGAAAGGGTAGAGAGGGGACCTGATAGCCAAAGGTACAAAACAGAGCAGGTAACAATAATGGTTGGATTATATAGGGAAGAATAGCATAGACCTCTCAGCTGGAGAATTCAGGAAAGGGGGCAGAGTATACCAGCAGGAGGGCCCTGTGACAGGTAGGGACTGAGGGACTGTGGGGGAAAACCAGGAGGCCAGGTCAGCCTGAAATGTGAAATAGGCACCTCAGCCATTTGTTCCAGGTGTGAAACCTAACAAATATAGGGCTGAGGGAGGGCCTCCCTCACAGGCTCTAAAAGCTTTCCTACATAGTATTGACACATAATAGAGGATTTGTCATGCCTTGAGGTAATACACTCCATTGATATCAGAGCTGAGGTTCTTTATGATTGAATGAGGAACAGAAAATGCCAAATGTACTTATTATCAGAATGAATATGTATAATATAAAAGCAATCTTTTTAAAAGCAAAACTCTTAAAGGCCAATCTTTAACAATAGTTGTCTGTAGGTAAATTAGGCGTAAAGCTTCCATTGGCCACATGGTGGCATTAACATTTCAGAAGTCAATAAACCAATTCCATTTACCAGATTATGTCTTACAAAAACAGGAGGATTCCAGGGAGAAAAAGAGGGCTCTCTCTGTCCATTCTCCACTGTTCTCTGTCTGACTTGTGAAGACCCCATAACTTTTCTCTTAGAAACAGGCTATTACGTGTCAAGACAGAGTCACTAGATTTTTATGTAATTTTCGGCTCCTATGAAAAACCCCAGAAATCCACAAAGAAACCTCCACAATAGACTACTGGCAATGGTTGAGAGAAAGCCCGAACTGGCCTTCTCTGGTGAAAGGATGGCCAAACACCCTAACTGTCATGCTAGAAGTCTCATCCAATGACTGAGGGAAGCAGATGCAAAGATCTATGGCCAGGCCCCAGGTGGAGCTCCAGGAGTTCAATTGGCAAGAAAGAGGAGGGATTGTATGAATAAGAATTGTTGAGACCAAGATTGGAAAAAGCACAAGAACAAGAGCCAAACTAATGGAAACACATGAACTATGAACCAATACCTAAGGAGCCCCCAACTGGATCAGGTCCTCTGGATAAGTGAGACAGTTGATTAGCTTGAACTGTTTGGGAGGCACCCAGGTAGTGGGACCGGGACCTGTCCTTAGTGCATGAGCTGGCGGTTTGGAACATGAGGCTTATTCAGGGACGCTTTGCTCAGCCTGGGAGGAGGGGATTGGACCTTCCTGGACTGAATCTACCAGGTTGAACTGAATCCCCAGGGGAGTCTTTGCCCTGGAGGAGACGAGAATGGGGGGTGGGCTGGGGGAAAGGGGGGAGAGGACAGGAGAATCCGTGGCTGATATATAAAATTAAATTAAACTATAAAATAAAAAAAGAAAAGAAAATAGATCTATAAAACCTAGTTAATGAAAAAATAAAAAGACTCTGAGCATAAAAAAAAAAAGAAAAACCCAAGCCATGCTTATGATCTTATCCATGTGGGAACATAGGTTCACTAATCCCTTGTAATTCTTTTCATAGTCCTTTTCATTTTTGATAACCCAATCTTTTCATTAGCAATTGCAATTGTGAAGAATGGGCAGCATTAAAGTTGGGCATATAGATTTCTGCATGAGTTTGTTATAGAAAGTCTCTCAATCAGAATTTGAGGAACATAAGCCTAGAAAACTTCCATTATGCCTTCTGGGGCCATACATTGTAATTTTGTAGCACTTTGTTTAATCTTGCTAGAGTTCATATTTCTCAACCTTATCAGGATTGAATTTACTCCCCTATAACAGGCCATTCATGATGCCATTATTTCATGGTTATAATAGAAACATCATTTCCATGACCAATTATTCCTGTAAACACTTTTCCTCTTATTTTTAAATTCAATAATGGTCTATCGTTTTCTTTTAAAAAGGTGCTTAATGCTACAGTCCTATCTGTACTACTGAATCCTCATTCACACATATAGTTTTTTTTTAATGTAGGGACTATATAGACAACAAAAATAACTGCAATTTTTCTCCTGCTTTAAATGACCAATTAGTAGGCACTGTGATCAGGATGGCAATTTCACCTGTATAATCTTCATCAATGACTCTTGTATGAACTATGATTCCTTTCATGGATAAACTATTACAACTCGGTAAAAGTCTAACTGTTTGAAGCAGGATAGGACGCTCAACATGCTTCTCTATTGTTGACTGGTACTGTTATTGTTATCAGGCAATGTATTGCCATCCTTATCATATTCAGATCAGCATTTCTTAACCCAATGTTTTCTTTTCTTGCATTAAGGAATGCCAGGATCTCATTGATTCTGAACATTCAATTTCTGTAGGGGCAATTTACATTGCTTCTTTAAGTGGACACTCTGCTAACATCTGTTTTTGTATAGCATAGATTACTATAGCTGCTAATTTTGCTCTATGTTTATAGATCCATACATTTCTGCATAAATTTAGAAAGTCCGTAATATTTTCTATCTCTCCTTGAGGCTTGATTAATCCTTGGCAATCCTCATTGGCACTTATCAGAAGCAAATTGTTTTAATAACTCTTGAATTTGTTCTGTCTTTACTGATTTTTGAATAGCAACTTTGAGTCTCCCTATGAAGTTAGCATAAGGTTCATAGGGACGATGTATATATATTTTTTTTATAACTAGACCCAATGTCAGATTCCATATCAGTCTCCAGGCAGCCATGGCTATGACCATAAATTGTGGGAGAGCTGCAGGAGTCATATTACGTACCTGATAATCTGTTGAAACCCACCTACCAGTCCCTGTCATTATTTCACATGCGACATTTCTAGGATTACCCCTCAGTCCTAGCTGGAGAACTTTTTATGGGCTTTATCTGCAGGCCACACTTGCCACTGAAGAAGCTTGAAAAGGCCAAGCACCATTTTAACAATTATATGAAAATCATATGGCAACCATTGTGCATTATTGTTCCAACCAAAAAGATATTCATAAGTACATGGAGCAGTAGGTATATAGGAAGCACAAGCCTTCTTAGAATCTTTCATTGTATCCATTCTAGTCGCTGATAAATATTTTGATTTATTGAAATTTCACTGGAAGTACCAAGCTCAGCTTGTGATGCCAGAGAAGAATTGCTAAATAAATTCCTTTTCGATGCCATACCCTAGTTTGTCTGTATTGTAAAGTTAGCTTTCTCATAGGCTCTCCCAAATCCTCATCAAAACAATGGAGAGAACTCAAGATTAGATTTATTATCAGATTACTCACCCGATGATGCAGGATATTCTTTAGGCAAAACAGGAAACATCTTTAGAGGAGACTCCAGTAAGGGAGCTGAGGGAGCCATCACCTGCACAGTTATCAGTGGTGCTGTTTTTACTTTTGATTTATCTACACTGGGAAAATATTCTCTTGTTTTTTCCCTTACCTCCATTACCAGTTTTAAGGTGTGATCATCCAGTTTATATTCATGCCAGGAACTAGCCATCTCTTCCTCATGTTAATAAAGCCATCTTCCTTAAGTATTTTAATAATAGTCCAAATCAATGCCCAAGTGACCCAAAATTGAATGGGAATCTTTTCTCCTTATTTATATGCCTTTTATATTCATCCAGACTCTGTCCCACACTTCTTCAACTGAAGAGCCTTCTTCTGGAATCTAGGGATTATAGTCATAAGAAATTTGTACAGACTAATAGCTGTGATTTTGATACCTGTGCTCCTCCTTTCTTTAAAAAATGGAGATGCACAAGCCTCAACATGAGGCAAAGTCTTCCCCGGTTTCTGACCCATTTTTCTCATTCACCTCCTTCTATGAGGACCCCCCATCTCCTATCACATAGCCAATTTCAGCTCCCTGTTCAGAAGCCCCTTGTCACAGCTCCAGAGACAGTGGGTCTTGGGAGAATGGAGCTGATAAATGAGGCAGACTAAAGTCTCATGTCATAGCCAATTTTATTCAGAGAATCAGATAATGCATACACTGAGGGTTAAGAAAGGTCACTTGAGCAAAGATCACATGAGTTGAAGCTGTATATAATCAAAAGGACAAGCCATGTGTTACACAAACAAACAACATGTTTTTCCATAGAGGCTATCTTAGATGGGTTTTTATTGCTGTGAAGAGACATCATGACCATGGCAACACTTATAAAGAAAACATTTAATTGTGAGGGCTCAATGACAGTTTCAGAGAATCAGACCATTATCATCATAAAGGGGAGCATGGCAGCATGCAGGCAGACATGGCACTGGAGCTCAAAGTGTTACATCTTGCAGGCAACAGGAACTCCCCTGAAAGTCACACTGAGGGAAGCTTGAGCAAAAGAGATTTCAAAGCCCACCCCCTCAGTGACACACTTCCTCCAACACAGCCACACCTCCTAATAGTGCCACCTGCTTAGGTGGCCGTTTTCTTGCAAACCACCACAGAGTCACAAAAAGGACAGTTTAAACATTCTCTGGATAACAGTAGCAAGCAGCAGTGGTTAACCTGAAGTAGACCCACTCCTATCTGCTACACCTGGGAGGAGGGTAAGAACACATGCCAAGAACAATCATGTGTTTTGAAGAAATTGAGGTCACAAGACTCTTGTTCTGTTTTCTTAGAGTGTTCTCTCAAGCACTCAGAATTCTCCTCATGTGACTCCATTCCTGGACAATATTCCAATTCTACACTATGCAAGGTTACTTCAGGATGGGTCAGATGACTCCATATTCCTATTGGCCAACATGATGGCATTGTTTCAAAAAACTCTAGACCATAGAGTATTGTAGAACACAAATATTTGTCATGAATAAATAATCAAGGACAAAGACTTGAAATTCATTTAAAAAACATGGAAAAAGTGAATAAAAGTAAATTCTAAATCATTGACAATATAATTATATTAAAACCAGATTATTCAAAGTATCAAAATATATTTATATAAAATATAAATTATTAGTAATGTGCTATTCTTTTCTGAAATTGAATTATATCAGCATGACAGTGTATTAAATATTTTCATGCATCATCAACCATCTCATTTGTCTAAATATCTCTGCTTGGAAAATGATGATGATATTCAATCTGTCTGAATGGAAAAATAATCACAGAGACTGCTGACACATTCTTCGTCTCAGTGTCCCAATAGTTCTCATTTCTCACCTCCTCTGATTTCTCCATCCCTCCTATGGGGGGTATTCAGCAATGTTATATCTAAACTTAAAGGGTTCTATTTAGATTATTTTATTTTTGAATTATAATATAATTACATCATTTTCCCTTTCCACTCCTCCCTCCAAACCCTCTCATATCCATGTTCCTTGCTCTCTTTCAGATTCATAAATATTTTTTCATCATTTTGGTTATATATATATATATATATATATATATATATATATATATACCCACTTATATTCCTAAATATAACATGCTCAGTCTGTATAATTTTAAATTTTTCTCCAGCAATAAAGATTATCTAACTCTTAACAGGTTCTTTGGAGATTTCATGGTAAAACACCAGACACCTTAGGACCCAACACCAGAGTTTACAAATGGCTCCCCCAGAATGACCTTCTAGGTAAGCCTGGAAAACAAACCTATCCTAGTTGACTTCAAAATCTCTTATACTACACTTAGTGAATGTATTGATTATTTAAGATAACAAGTTCTGGTGTGCACATGGTCTTTTTTAACACTCATGTCCTCTTATATACCATGTGCTCCATGTGTTCAACTGGAAATCAGTATTTCATAGTTCAAGTCTCAAGTCATAAACCAATCTGCAAACATCTCTCTGTAAATTTAGTATCTTCTTGCTCTAAACAGGAAAACATTTCACTCAGGTTATGAGTATAAGAATCTTCATGTAGGTTTTCTTGTGATAGGATAGAGTAAACTAAATAAATGATATAAACTAAATGAACAAATTTAATTAATAAAAAAGAATATTCTTATAGAAAAATCTCCTTTTAGTTCCTCATAATATATATTTCTTATTTCATGTCTAAGTCTGCTAATTAATGCTAACCAGAATTCATCTTATTCTAGGTCATCCAAAAACCAAAGCCTTTGTAACTCATGGTGGAGCTAATGGCCTCTATGAGGCGATCCATTTTGGAATCCCTATGATTGGCATTCCTTTGTTTGGAGAACAATATGATAATATTGCCTACATGGTGGCCAAAGGAGCAGCTGTTGAATTAAATATTAGAACCATGTCAGGGTCAGATTTGCTCAACGCACTGAAGGCAGTCATAGACAACCCTTCGTGAGTATAACATTTTAATATGTGTATTTGTTATTTGTTTATTTTTCATTGTGCTTCAAACTGAAGACCAAAGGAGCAAGAATTTTCCTGAAGGCAAAAATAGTGGTAGGTACAGTGACAAATTAGGGCATGAGTCAGTGCATTGGTGTTTCTCTTTTTGCTTTACACAAATTCTCACCACCATGCAGATTTGAAAGGGATTTGTCTTCTACTGATACTTCTTGACACTAGTATGCACTTTTACACCAAGTTATTAATAATTGCTTATTGATAACTGAAGTTTATATAATCAAATAAAATCTCATTTTGATATATTTGGTATTTAAGACATAGCTGTCCCCAAACTCTACTTTAGGAATATTTGATCTTTTCCCATTTTTCCTTTGCTATGATTAATCTTACATGCTCAAGGAGCTCAGACATGCCCCTGAAGATCTTCCTCGTCATGGACAGAAAACATAATTCATTTTTCTTCTACTTTTGTGTAATTATCGTTACTATTTACACAAAAATTACACACGTGCATTTTTTATTCATTATGTAAGTTGATGTGAATTTTACTTCTTTCAGGTATAAAGAGAATGCTATGTGGTTATCAACCATTCACCATGAACAGCCCATAAAGCCCCTGGACAGAGCCATCTTCTGGATTGAGTTTGTCATGCGCAACAAAGGGGCCAAGCATCTGAGGCCACTTGCCTATAACCTCACCTGGTACCAGTACCACTCTCTGGATGTGATTGGATTCCTACTTGCTTGTGTGGCAGCCATAGCTTTTCTTCCCATAAAATTCTGCTTATTCATTTATCAAAAGTTTGCAAAGATGGGAAAGAAAATTAAGAATGAGTAGATCTCACTGAGAATGTACTACATGAACTAAATTTCAGCATCACTGTAATTTATGAACTGCTTTCCAAATATTCACTGATTAATTTATCAAGTCATATCTTCTTTTGACAGATGAAAGGGAATGGGAAAATAATGTAATTACATTATATTCTTAAAAAATAAAAGACATAATAAAAATGAAAATGCTGAGCAAGCTATAAGGTACAATCTAGTAAGCAGAGTCCCTCCATTACATCTGCTTCAGTTCTGCCTTCTGATTCGTGTCTTTAACCTCTGACCTACTTTTCCTCAGTAATGGACAGGGAGCTATGAGATGAAATAAGCCTTCCCCTTTCTCAAATAAAAACGAATATTTAAAAAAATTTCAAACAAAGGAGAGGCCTGGGCCTGGGCAGGGGCAGCCACCACTGTGATGAATAAATACATGGTGGAGAGACAGGAGAGAAAGAGAAGTGGAAGCAGTTTGTGCTCTTCGAAGAGAGGCAGAACTGCAGACGTGAAGGCAGCAGGGAACAACCCGATGTCAGAGGCCTGCACTGCCATCTGAGGCCACGGTGATACCTGTGATGCCACAGAGGGCCATATCTGAGTCCGTGGCCATTCTGTCTCAGGGATCTGTGTCCATGTCCATGGTGACGTGGACCTACTTGGTCTGGGCTGCCATTTGAGGCCATGTTAATATCTGAGTACTGTGCTGAGCTGGTCCAACCACTCACCAGCCACCACACTGTAGCATCAGAGGTGACATGAACACTTGCCTTTGCACTGTGGGAGAGCTGGCCCCCTATGCCGGTGTAGAAGAGCTGACCTCATGACTTAGTGGGGGAGAGCTGGCCTCCTATGCCGGTGTAGAAGAGCTGACCTCATGACTTAGTATGGGAAAGCTGCCTCCCTATGCCGATGTAGAAGAGCTGACCTCAGGATTTAGTGGGGGATAGCTATTCTGTCCTTCATCTTGGCAGTGCAGGAGAACTGGCTCTGTTGGCATGGATGTAGAAGATGTGGTCTGATGATGTGGGCACAGGAGAGGCAGCCTCACCCCTTGCCTGTACATTATGGGAGAGCTGGCCCTGGTGACCTGAGCAAGGGAGAGCTGCTGGGCTGACCAACTCAGCCACCACCCCGGCCAAGATCTGTAGCTTTGAGCTGACTCACCCCAACACCTACCCCATCTAGGAGCTGCTGGAATTAATGAAGGGGCTGGTCTTGCAGAACCAAAGTAGCAGGAGCTCCATGACACAGGACAACAGCAAGATATCTTACAGGAATCTCAGTAGGATCCAGCTCCAATAGTGTAGCAGAAGCCAGAGGCCTCGAATCAGACCATTGACACATTGCAATGAACATTTTCAGGAAAAGCTGTTTGTACAAAAGAGTATAAGGTGTGAGACACCATGGCACACTGCAGCTTCTCCCATGAGAATTTTTGTGGTTTTTTATTTTCTATTTTCTTCTGTGGAGGAGTTTATCTGGTGGAAGGCAGATATGGAAGGACTAGGAAATGATTGGGATTGGAGTGCATGATGTGAAATTTCTAAAGAATCAGCAAAAAAAATTATCAGAAAATTTCAAAAAAAAAAAAAGAAATAACCCTTATTCTAAAAGTAATAGTGTGAAAGAAACTGAAATGAGTAATGATCTCATCCTGACCTCTCTGCTCATATTCATAGGAGTCATGATTACAGCTGGATGTTGGGTAATTACATGTATATGAGGTAGTTGGTTCAAAGATTAATTTAAAAACAATAACTGAAAAATTCATGTATCTTATCATGATATCCTACTGATGATTGTCTCAGAACAGAAAAGGCAGACAATGTTAAGTGGAGTTAAAGAAAAGAATGAAATTGTATTGGAAAAGAGGTGGAAATGCAAATAAAATGTACTCTCTTGTATCAGAATGCTGAATGAGAGAAATAAAGTTCTATATTTAATAAATTCAGAAATACACTATCTGACAAACATCCTTCCACAGTTAACATTTTTTCAAAGATGAAAGTTCATGGTTAAGGTTAAATGTTGCTCTCAAAATTGCACTTTGCTCATCAGCTGTACTGTTTGAATTAGGCAACCAAGTAAGAGTGAGGATGCAGAGGGCATGGCCAGTGGGCAGTGGGGACCTCAGCAACAGGCATGCCCACACAAGATTTGTCTTTTGAATATAATCAGTTTATTCACAACAAACATTTCTTATAATTTCATGTTAATAAAACTCAAACAGAAACCTCACCAAGCAGAGATCAGTAGCCAGCAGAAAATGCTGCTGCAGGTTTCCATTGGGAAATCTCCTCCCATGAGGATGCTTAGGAAGCTATAGTCTTGACCCATGCCATGGTGAAGTCCTTCATCTGTGTCAGGCCAGCACATGTGAGGGTCCAGAAGGTCCCTGCAAACACAGATGGACATGTGTGTGCTTATCATCAATGATGGAAGTGCAATGGTAACCAAAGCTAGGGTCACACACAGAGGCCAGTTTCAAAGTCCTCTTGCAGATGAGTATCAACACAAAGGCTCAGTAAACTGTTTCTCAGAAGGAGCACAGCATGTGATCCAAGGGGACACTTCCAAAGTTCCAAGGCTTGTCTTTTCATTTTGCCTTAGCTTTGTGCTATTAAGGGTCACAGCTTACATCTGATTCACTCACATATCAGTGCTACCTTGTGGTTAGTTCATTAGCACATTAAGGCCTATTTTTAGCTTGGTTCTATCTGGGCTGCTTAATGGCATCTCTCCTGGGACTGGAATTACAGATGGTTGTGAGACACCATGTGGTTCCTGGAAATTGATCTGGGTCTTTTGGAAGAGAAGCCAGTAATCTTACCTGCTGAGCCATTTTTTCAGCCTGATATTAACATTATTAAAAAGGAACATATTAACAAATACAATGTAAATTTAAACATTACAATAGTATTGCCGCTGTGGGACTGACGGGTATCAGAGATTTGTCCTGACTGTGGGCCAGGCAGGAAAACTCTAGCTACAAATGGCTGGTCTGTATGTCAAGTGTGTTGCTGATTGGTCAATAAATAAATCACTGATTGGCCAGTGGCCAGGCAGGAAGTATAGGCGGGACAAGGAGGAGAATAAAGCTGGGAAGTAGAAGGCTGAGTCAGAGAGACACTGCCAGCCACCACCAGGACAAGGAACATATGAAGATGCCGGTAAGCCACAAGCCACGTGAGAAGGTATAGATTTATGGAAATGGATTAATTTAAGATATAAGAACAGTTAGCAAGAAGCCTGCCACAGCTATACAGTTTGTAAGCAATATAAGGCTCTGTGTTTACTTGGTTGGGTCTGAGCAGCTGTGGGACTTTCGGGTGACAAAGATTTGTCCTGACTGTGCGCCAGGCAGGAAAACTCTAGCTCCATATTGCAGATAGGCATATCCTTCTAGCTTGCTCTTTTGCTAGCAAAATACCTAAAGGCAGTGTGTCACACACTACAGATGCTGTCAGAGGATGTCAGGGTGTTTAAGTGGATGAGTATGACAAAATACATGAAACTCTGATATGTATGATGCAGTATGTATTTGATACATAATCTGACAATATTTTTATTGCTTGTATACTGGAATAGTCATATCCATATGCTTCTTAAAGAGCTATCAGAGAGAAATGTGGATGAGATACACCAACTCTGAGTCAGGTACCTAGGCAGCCAAATGTCTTTAAGAGGCACCAAAAATAAAATCAACCCACATAGGGAAGGATAGCTCTACCTTTATTTGAAGTTGGAAGATTTAAGAGAAAGAGTAAAAGCAAAAAGGCCTGGTCTTGAAGGAGGTGGGAATGAGAGGGTGGGTTGGGGGGGAATGCTGAGGAACAGGAGAAGGGAGGGGAGGGGCATCTGTGGTTGGTATGTAAAGTGACTAGAAAATTTCTTTAATAATAATAATAATAAAGAAAAAAAGAAATTTTCTTAATGTGTGTCATGAATTCATCTACCCTACCACTGTACAGGATATCTGTTTGAAAAACAAAGAGAAGCAGTTAGCGTGTTCACAGTCTCTTTATGCATCAGTTGTATATACAGTCAACATTGGAAGTACCTTACTTCTACACATTATTGAAGAATGATTATAAGACTAAAATGGGTGCACATTACCCTTTAGAGTTATAGTATCAAATACATTTGATAAATCTGAATGAGCCATGAGAGGACATTTAGATTAATAACTTATGTGTGTATATAACACAACACTAGAATTTAGATGAGCTATCATATACATGTATATGACACAACATTAGACTTGTTTTACCAAGCAACTCTTATAAGAAGTTTACCAGGGAACAGATCAACAAAGAAAACTAAAATAAAATCATACTTTTATAAGATACAAAATAAATTTAAGTGAGGATAATAATTTTAGGAACACCTTTAATAATTCTTACTGACTATAAAGTCTATATTGTTGCATATGAAAATATCAGGAATATTTGTTTCACAACAATGTGAATATACTTAGTATGGATATCTATAAAATTTGAAGTTTATGAAATGGAATATTTTGTCTTCTGGGCCTTCTACCTGTTATACTCCTCTAATAATTTGTAACCTTTTATTTTTAATACAAAATCTTCATAATAATCTGTTATTATTTGTTGTATTTATTGTTGTTGTTTTCTGATTAAACAAATGCTTTAGAAGAAATGGAAAACTTCATCCAGAGCTCTGGAGAGTATGGTTTGAAGGTGTTTTCTCTGGGGTCAATGACAGAAATTTGACAGAAGAAAAGGCCAAGGAAATTGTATCAGCCTTTGCACAGATTCCCCAAAAGGTGGAGGTAAAGGGCTCCCATGGAACCCACTATATATCCAGTCTGTTAAAATCTGAGAAAGTCTAACTACAGATATTTAGTATGTGATGTATTAAAATGATGATACCTCTAAGTTAACCTGTTTCAAACTATAAGTTTTACAAGGTAAATGATCCAATAATACAGAATGAGTTTTTGATTGACGGTGGCATTGGTAAAAAAAGATAACATGAATACAGAGAAGAGTGGTTAATGGACACAGTGAGGAATTCTGGGATTCTGATGGTATTGTTTACACGAGTACAGAAAGACAACCAATTCTGCCCAGTCACTTGCTGTTTTCTCTTGAGGTTGAGGTACCAAATACATATGGAAGACAAATCAAGAATTTAGTATGTGAGAGACAAAAAACATTATACTCTAAATTACATTAAGTAGTTTAGACGTGAGACACTATGTTGTTCTGGAGATATCCGCATCCCTTTATTAGGGGAACAACATGATAACATTGCTCATATGAAAGCCAAAGGAGCCGCTGTTGGGTTGGAATTCAGCACGATGTCCAGTTCAGATTTGTGCAATTCACTGAAGGCAGTCATTAACAATCCTGTGTGAGTATAACCTCTTCCATATTTACTTATGTATCTATTGCTTTATTTGTCCTGCCTTTGAACATGATTTTGCACAAGATGGACATGTGCTTTAACAGTGAGCTCTGTCTTCATCTGTTTTTATTTAGTTATCTATTAATTCATACATTCATTATATAGTATTTGTTTCATAGCTATTTGTTGAATAACAAAGGTGCAGTTATAAGATTAAAGACAAAAATAAATACGGCAAAGATAAATCAGTATGATTGTCACAGTGGAATTACTTTTGCTGTTTTCTGGGTTTTTGACAAGGTGGGTCTGACTACATATAGAGATGAGATATGTTCTTAAAATTTCAATGTTTCTTGTTTCATCTTCAGAGTACTAGGACTATAGGCATGTACTACCACCCTGAACAATTTCCCTTTTCCTTCTTTCAGTGAAAAATCATTGCCAGAATTAGAAGAACAGTAAGTACAATATTTTTAAAAAGTCTTGCAAATAATGACTTAAACTGGCAAAGGTTATTTTACAAGGAAGAATTGGGGAAAAAACTGATGATGAGAAACATTAATGTCAAATGGAAATCTGAATCACTTATCAGAACTATGATTTTTAGCATTAGACTTCAGTAAGGGAGTTTAATGTAAAAATTCACAACTTGATATGGCTCAGTGATTAAAAACCTTGCTGTTATGGCTGAAGACCTTGCCTCAGTCTCCAGCACCCACATGGTTCTTCACAGGCTTACATAATCCCACTTACAGAAGATTGGATTCCCTCTTTCTGTCTCCAGGCACAACAGGCATTCACATAGTGAACAAATATTAATGCATGCAAAATATTCAGAAACATAAATAAAATAAATCTTAAAAAAATAAATGAATTGTGGATATTAAATACAGAACCTTTTCGTTAGGACAATTTTATGTTGAAAAACCAAAAAAAAAAATTTAGTGAAATAAATGATAAGAATACTTCTTTTTGCATATAATTCTTTGCTCTTTAAAAATTCTTCTATAATGACTTACGTTGTTAACCAACCGGACATAGTCAAGCTATTCCTTTGAATAGCAATTAATTCTCCTCCAGGGTTTTGAGCAAATATGTTGATCCATTGCTGACAAATGGCAAAGAACTAGGGCTTTAGATTTGACCCATTTAACACCAGTGGAGAGAGATGAGGCTGCTTTTTACATCTGTGCAGATCCTTAGGAGTCAGGGCTGTGTTTGTCTTATTTTGGATAATAATAATAAAAGTTTCTTCTCAAAATTATAACTTGGAAAATATTTATTTCAAACCTAAGCTTTGCAAAGTACAAAAATTCACCTTTCAAATCTTCAGTATATATATCAATATTAATTGTATTATATCATCTGTCTTCTCATCAGAAATATTCTCTGTATTTTTCCTTTTCTTTACTGACTTTAAATAACAAGAAAACACTTTTGTTTGTACAGAGGTGATAAAAAAAACCCCACACATTTATACACAGCATTTCTAGGATTTTAGGAGATATAGGTTATTTAAACCAACACTTTCTGGAACATGGTTTGTTTCCTTTTATTTGAAAAATAATGTGTTATGTTACAAAACTCATTAAGATAAGCACTCCCTCATGAGAAACAGTCTTCTCACTATGATATTTATAATAGCAGGGAAGGATGTTACCTTCGCTGCCAATCTACTGTGTTATGGTATAGCACACATCAGAATTCAGGCTGGATTAGCCATGTCCTCAACCGAAAAAGGAAAAAGTTTTCTACAGAACTTTAATAATTTATCAAAAGGCTCAAATTCATAGAGAGGTATATAAAGAGCAGAAAGGAACAATCAGGGTCATTAAGTAAAAGAAACGACCCACAATGATAGTTATAATCAATTGCTGATAAATGGTCAATACAAAGTCCAAAACAATTCCAGTTCCCTCTCAGCTTTGCCTACATAGGCACCACAACGATAACTTGACAGAGATTTGTCCCTGTCTCTAAGCTGTGGTACTGGCATGAACTTTGTACACCTGTGAAACTAATGATTACCTACTAGATAACTCAAGTTTCATAAACACAAATGATAATTCAGTTCTATTTATTTTTGTTTGTATTTAGGGCTTTAGAGGTCCAGTCTGTTGCTTACAAATATTTTTCCTTGTCTTCTTTTCATCTGTGTTCAATTTTTTGTGGGCATTTTTTGCCTGAATATTAAGATCTCTTTAATGATGAGTGAAAAAATAATTTATTTTGTTCTACATTTATTGTAATCATTTTTACTACCTGTGGAAAAACAAACATGTACGTTTTTAATTTGTTCTCTAAGTTTATTTGCATGGTATTTTCCTTTAGCTATAAAGAGAAAGCTATGTGGTTGTCAGCCAATCACCACGACCAGCCTGTGAATCCCCTGGACACAGCTGTCTTCTGGATTGAGTTTGTCATGCACCACAAAGGAGCCCAGCACCTGAAGCCACTTACGTTTAACCTCACCTGGTACCAGTACCACTCTCGGATGTGGTTGGATTCCTACTCGCCTGTGTAGCAGCCGTGGCTTTCCTTGCTGTAAAGTGCTGCTTGACTGTTTACTGACTCTTTGTAAAGATGAGAAAGAAAAAAGAAAATAGGGCTCTTCAATAGCATGACTAATATCTACAGCCATGATGGGGAAGAATATCCATTCAGTTCTAACACTGTGTATTCAGTACAGCAAGATTATCCTTCTTGATTTAGAAGATATTGGGTGACTTAATTTATCTATATATTTACAGCTTAAAACTTAAAAGATTAGCAATTCCAAATCTTTATATTATCACATAATTATATTTCACACTAATTCATCGATATAATAGTCCTGAGGATAATGACAGTCACAGAAACATCAACCTGTTACCAGAGGAAAAGATAGAAGGTCTGACATTTTATTGAGAATTTTCAGATATATCATTTTTTTTTAAGTAAAATGGAAGGAAATGGACACTCAGTATCTGTAAAAGAAAAGAAAAGCATGATCTGTTTAAAAAGTGACAAAGCAGATTTTCTTTAAACCAGCAAAGCAGAGGGAAGAGAATGCAGGATACACTTACCCAACTCTATAAGAAAAAGACAGCTGTTCTGACTCCATTTTGTATTTGGTTAGACAGTTCTCCATCCTATCCCTTCCTCTCCCAACTGTCACGGCAGCCCAGGCCACACGTTTGAGATTTCCATGCCCTTGACCATCGTCCAGATATTAACTAAAATAATTGACAAATTAGGTCTAAAATAACTACCATGCTCTGCCAGGAGTAAAGATTTCAAGGTTACTCTGACCCTCATCTAATGTTGATGTATCTTTGTGGGATTTGCCTGTTAAAAGTCTGGATCTCTGAAGTTGGGATGAGGATAATTTTTGGTGGATAAAGCATGCTTTTGGTCTGGCCACCAATAAAAAGGCCTTAAAATAAATATTCAGATACCAATAGAAGGTATTGTCCTAAATTTTTAAATAAATTATTTAATATTTTAAAATATGTACTCCACTGCTTCTTGTTAATGAAGATTAACATTAAGCCATCTGAGAAAGTAGAAGCATTTGTAGGATACAATATTTAGAAAAACAAAATTTTGGAGCTGAAAGAAAATAGAAATTGGTAAGCCATATAATATTACTTAAAACTGCATTTGTTAGCATCCCAAATGTTGTAAGTCTAGTACCCTAGACAATAGCTGTGGTGATATCACATGAAATAGAAATATAGAGAGAAATAACTCCTCTTCTATTAGTTGAGAAGAAGAGTGAGCCCAAATTTGAATTTTCCACATCTCTCCCATGTTTTCAGTGTGTCTATAGTTTGTGCTTTGTAGCTTGTTTATTGTATGTCTGATCTATATCTGCCTCTGTTGCCTGTCCATATTTCCTATTTCCTATTTGTCTCTTACAAAGGTTGTTCTCTATATTTACTGAACAAAATAGAAAACATGGTATGGGAAAGGAGCAGAGATACTTCTCCATATAACTTTACTGGGGTTTCACAAAGGAAGAAGTTACTTTACTGACACCAAATGACTTAAAACAACACCCAAAGCCACACACAGGGTTAATAACTTATGTACAAGTGCTGCCTTCGAAATTTATATTTTTGTCTCTTAAAGGTCATATCAGTATGGATTCTGTTTGCAGAAAATTATTACCACCACATACATATGCACACATATAATACTCTGGGTCACAAGCATGGCGTAACACATAGCTTAAAGCTACACACTTATCTTAGGTGTGAAAGGTTGTGACTGGAAGGTATGATGAGGTTGGTGTCATTGCTTTCTTAATCGCAGATTAAACTTAGGCAGGCTAAGCACACAGTAGGACAGCAGATTGAGTACATAGTTCTAAATAATCTCAAGGTACTTTTTTTCTTTTTTTATTGATAGTTCATGCAATATATTCTGACCATCATTTCCGTCTCTCATCTATTGCAAGATCATCCCTATTTCCCCACACAACCAATTCCATGCCGTCCTAATTTACAAAAGTTATCAACAAATAGTATAAGAAATATACACCTAGAATCCTTAAAAACACAAAATCAGAAACCCTAACGTATAAGCAAAAGACCAATAAGACAAAAAGTGCCCAAACAAAGCAATATGAGACATAAATCTACAAAAATACCATTGGGTTTGTATTGTGTCAACAGTCTACAGCTAGACATGAGGCTTATACTTAAATGTGGTTCATATATCCCATAAAATTCCATTTGGAATAAAAAAATAAAATTTTCCTTTGCAGCAGTTGTTAATAGGACATACTTTCTTGTTTAGATATGAGAAATGGTGTTCCCCTCTTAGTACCTTGACCCCATTGGCTTGAACATGTTCAAGTCCTGTACATGCGACCACAGTCTCTGTGAATTCATGCATGTGTTGGTCCCATTGTGTCTTGAAGAAACTGCTTGATGCCATTCATCCCTTCTGACTCCTACTTCTGCATCCTCTTCCAACATGTTCCCTGAGCCCTGAGAGTAGTGGTTTGATGAAGACATCCCATTTAGGGCTGAGTTTTCAAAATCTGTCATTCTGTATACATTGTCCAGTTGTGCATCTGTGTATTAGCTCCCCTGTACTGCAAGAGGAAGCTTCTCTAATGATGGCTGAATGAGACACTGATCTAGGGATATAGCAGGGTATCATTATGAGTCATTCTATTTGAAGTCAATAGACATTTTTGTAAAAATATATTATACATTTACCCTAGTTCTCTAGCACCATTACTACTTAGGTACAGATCATGGCAATATACCATAAAAAAGGGAGCATGGAGTTCTTTTAGAAATGAAGTGCTTAAAAAGGAATATAATATGCAGACATTCACAGAAAGATAAATATAGAGTTGGACATCATATTAAAACAACACTGATAGTTATTTATGAGCTATCCAGAACTATATTTTCAATTGACATATAAGCATAGTTGTTAATTATTGAAATAATTATGTCAATGTTGGATAGAGGAGTCAATGTTGGAGGGCTATTTGTTTCCATCTAATATCACGATTCTGTCAAACAGGAACCAAAATAGGAAGTCCTTTAAAGAATTAGGTGTGGTGGATACTTATCTCTACTAATTCAAGATATAAGAAAATATAAAATTGTTTTAAATTGCATTTGTCTTCATTCAGAAGTTTTCTATTTGCATACTTTTCTTGTAGGTACAAATAGGGTAATTTTTATATTACTCAAACATGTAAACTAAATCATGAGTCATGATTTCAGTGAATCAACATCACTGGAGAAGAAATGAGGTCAGTTATTGTGTGGTATCCTGGTATAAATTAACCAATAGCTGTTTGTTTAATACGATGACATTTAGAAACAACCAACCCATCTCAATGAGTAGATATGATGTGAATTACGAAAGAAAGAGAAATTGAGATCAGTTTAAAAATGAAGAGGCCCCTTGTGTAAAGTATTAAGAAAACTCCTAACTGTTATGCAATTCGTGGGTACCTTCTAGAATACTTAGGAAACACCCATTTCAAGGACAATCAGTCAAGATCCACTAAGAAAACAGGAAGTTCACTAATTCTTTCCCATGCTGTTTGTATTTATTATTTTTTAAAAACTCATCCACTTCCATAGTATTTAAAATATTTAATCACATGACAAATAAACATTGAATTTACTTATGATTTGTTTCATTTATAAAATTATACATCTTTAATAAACCAGGCATATGTGTTTAATTTGAATATAATTCTTAAAGGTAAAAATACCAACCACCATGGAGATTGGAGAAAAACTTAGAGAAGCATGAGTTTAATTTTGAAAACACATGAAATTGAGTCAACTACTTCAGGAACACATTGTATGACTAATAGTATTCTGAACTGAAACATGCAGAAATCTTTAGGTATTAAAGGATAAGTCTTGCAGACATACTATTATGTTTCTTCATACATTATTTATGTAAAATGTATAATATTTTAAATTATACACACAAGGACTCAGGTTCATAAAGATCCATGTTAAGCTATTTGGGAAAAGAATAATATGTCAAGATTTTCATTTGATATTTAGCAAAGAAAATTTAGAAAGTGAGAGAAAATTAGAAATTGATTTAGCAATTAATATGATTTAAAAATTTTTATTTGTTTGCATTGCAAATATTAACAATCTAGTAGCATATTGCTAGCTATGTATTGCCTCATGTTGAGATAACCATAAGTAAGCAGTTTGGAGTTCTATTGGAAATGAAATATTTGAGCAAGAGAACATCCAGGAATTCTGATAAAGGTGAATTTGGAGCTTGATGTTGTTCTGTGGCCACAACAGTGGTCATTCACCTGACATCAAGTGTAAAATGAGAATGAAAGTAAATTGAATTTTCTTTTACAGTAGTTAGATCAGTGGAGTTAGGTAGATACAAGACTTAATATTCTTGGGCCCACTGGTTTCCCTTAAATATCATCATTCCTTATGCACAACTGTCAAGCAGGAAACAGAAGAAGTGGTTGTTTTGCCTCTATAATTATGGTAGATAGATATTTGTCCTTATTAAATCAATGTGTAAGAAAAAATATTAATGGAAATAGCATATGTCTTATAATATAACTGAACATTTTTCCAAAGATATGCTATATTCAAGTTTTCTTTCTTTTTTTTTCGAGACAGGGTTTTATTTCTTAATATATTTATTTTATATATAAAGAGCATGTATAGTAAATAACTATATCTTTTGAAATTTTTACATTTATATACTTCTCCTCTTAGGTACAGAGAGTAATGTTCATTTTGCTGAGTTATTTAAGATAAACTGATATGTCGAGTTGAAAGTGACTCAGCATTATTAAAGAAGAAATGAGGTCGACCAATGTGAGAGGACTAGTAGTCTAGATGACTAATAAAGATTTATGAGTTTGATTAGAGACATTTAAAAAAAATTATCTATTGTAATGAGTAAAACTATTGTGTAAGTTAGGAAAGAGATAAATTGAAACAACATTGAATGAATTCACAAACTAGTTAAGTTTAATAAATCAGCTAAACTGAAGAGAATGTTAACACACAATTTAGGGAGAAAGCAACACTGCAGAATATTAAGATAAATTTACAACTATTTGGTTTACTGATGACTTCTAGAAGAGTCAGGAATGACCTATTGGTAACATTACAAATCAGTTTCATTCAAGAAATCAGAAAACATACCAATGTGATCCATGCTGATTGTAGCCATTTTATTATTTACTCATTCACAAATATTACATTTTAATTATATTACTTATACAAAAAGGAATGTTCTTATTATTTCCAGAATTTATTAGTTCTTTGCTTTATATCCATCCTTCTCTCTTCGTAATATGCTGATCTTCAATTAACAACTCATTCATCACTGGGCATTTACATTATGCTTATTCTAACACTTTTACTGTCAGCTACACGTGTTAATACAGCCCTTGGGTGCAATTTCCTCAGGGACTTTCATGAATGAATCTTATTCTAATTTCTTCTGTTTTAATTACTTTCGCTTGTCTAGGGACCTGAATTAAACAATTTGAGTTCATTTAAATATTATCTGGTTTTATGTAGGCATGTGCACTATAAAATTTCCCCTTTCATCTTCTGCCCTACCTCATAGGATTTGGTGGACTGTACTTCCATCCTTCATTGATTTCAAGAAACTGTTTTACTTCCTTTTAAATTTCTTCCTTGGATTACTGGAAATATAAAATAATGTTTTCAAATTCTCTGTTTTTACACCTTGCAATGTTGCTAATGTTGAATTATTGTTTTAGTATGCTATGGTCATATACTGTGCTTTAATTTGTATCAGTTTATTGAGAATTGTTTCTGTGGTCCTATTCATGATATTTCCAAGGCGGTGTGCCATGTGCTGTTGAGAGGAATGTGTATCCTGTACCTGTTGACTGAAATTTTCTGTAACTATCTGTTTAGCCAGTTGAGTTTGTATTAAAGTCTTATGCTGAATTTTTGCCTGAGTGATCTTCCCATTGATTTTAAATGAGGGGTTCACATTCCAATTCTTACCATGGTAGAGTCTTTTATTCATATCCAAGGTTTGTGGAATATAATTGGATGTGCATTGTTATAGTGATTTCCATTTATCAAACTGACATTTTTGTAAATATGTAGTGATCTTAGAGGTCATATTTTACACGCTATAAGTTAATTCTATTTTTGACACTTATAAGTGTATCTGGTACTTAGAATATGCTTTTCTATATTTATTTTTCCAATATTCAATGCAAGTGTTTCTTACCTATGAAGTAATTTTCTTATATATAGAATCTCATGATTAGATGCTTGTTTGAATTAGATACTCTGTTCGATTTACTTAAGGAATTTGACATGTTAACACTAATTATATCGCTTGTTTGCGTATCTATCAGACCTTTCTTCACTCTTATTGCTTATTTTTTTTTTTTGAGTTGATGGTTGACTGGTAAAAGCACTACTGAAAGAAATATTTGGGTATATCTATGAAGGAATTTCCAGAAAAGATTAACTTCTCAGTTCTCCATGATATGGGGTCTCCCTCTCCCATGCTCCCCTCACATTCACTCCTACAGACTTTGCTTGCACTGATGGATATGACCCCTTCAAATCATGGGACAAAATGCATCTATAATACCAAAATCTGGATTTGGTTAAATACTCCATCAATGTGATGAAACATTAAATACCACAGGTAGCTTTTATAATGAAAGAAGTTCTCTAGATGATGCCTTCTAGAGTTATTTGAAAATTTAGAGCTTCAGCAGAATACTAAGGCACACAAGAAGACACAGGCAGCTCACATGTCAGTATCCAAGACCTGCGTGGGCAACCTTACAGAGATTGCTGATCTCAGGAAGGGTGGTCATGGTGTTTCCTTGAGAGCAAGGAATGCATATATACATGTTTCCATCTATTTCTCAAGGACTTTGTGGACAAAGATTAAGATTTCAAGCTATTCAGCTTCTTCTTGGGCTCATGAAAAGCCAGTGGACAGATAGGTAGAAGCAACTGGATGCCTTATGAGAGAACATCACTCAGGCAAGTCTGTTTAATTGTTTCCCGAGGGACATATGTAGGAGGAGGCACTTACCTATCTGCTTCTCAGGGCTTCTGCCAGTCAAGTTAGTTAGGTGCACTGTCAAGCTATTTTAGAAATTATATATATGTGAATACATTAATTGACATTCTCACAAAAAAAATCTTAAAAAAATGATACACATGAAATACTTCCAAACTGTGTAATTACTGCATCTTGGGTTCTGTGTTGAGAAGAAACCTTGCACTAAATCAGTATTCTTGCTACTACTCAAATCTCTTACAAACAGAAAAGTTATGCAAACAGTTAACTGACACCTAAATTTGCTTTATTGCAAAATGTGACATTAAACACTCATATGTAAATATGAAATAATTAATATTTGCTTTTACTATCTCCAGTCAGTTCCCAAGTTCAACGCGGTCATTTACTATATTTGCTTTAACCAACTTGGGTTATATTTTAACTCATGGCTTTTTCTTCTTAGATACAAGAATGAGCAATGACAAAAGGGAACACACTGTGAACAGAAGATTTGATTTCCCAGGATGTTTGTGAAGTGGATGTCTGTTCTGCTGCTCCTGCAGATGAGTTGCTACTTCAGACCTGGGAATTGTGGGAAGGTGTTGGTATGGCCGATGGAATTCAGTCATTGGCTGAATCTGAAGATAATACTGGATGAACTTGCACAGAGGGGTCATGAAGTGACAGTTCTGAGACCTGCATCTTCTATCTTTGTTGATCCCCAAAAATCACCTAGCCTGAAGTTTGAGTCTTATCACACATCTGTCAGTAAAGATGATCTGGAAAAGTATTTCAACAAGTTTGTGGAAGTATGGACTTACGAAGTACCAAGAGATTCATGTTTATCATACTCTCCTTTGCTACAAAACGTTATGGATGAATATTCTGATAAATTTCTAAGTATTTGTAAAGACACAGTTACAAACAAACAACTTATGACAAAACTACAGAATTCCAAGTTTGATGTCGTTTTCTCGGATGCCATTGGCCCCTGTGGGGAGCTGATAGCTGAACTTCTCCAGATCCCTTTTCTGTACAGTCTTCGATTCTCTCCTGGTTATACAATGGAAAAGTACAGTGGAGGATTAATACTCCCGCCGTCTTATGTACCTATGATTCTGTCTGGATTAGGTGGTCAAATGACATTCATGGAGAGGGTAAAAAACATGATATGTATGCTTTATTTTGACTTTTGGTTTCAGATATTTAATGAGAAGAAATGGGATCAGTTTTATAGTGAAACTTTGGGTAAGTTATGTTTCTTATCAGTAGCTTATTAGCCTAAATTTCACAAGCATTTAAATGTATTATGTCACTGAAATACAAAGTGAAGCTGTCTTTTATAGGTGATCCAATGTAATACGAAATTAGCTACCAAAATCACAAACCCTGTAAAAGCTCACAATATTGATCAAATAGAAGCAGGCAGCAGTCCTGACACAGGACATTCTGGTGAGCTAGACAGTTGCAGAAAGATGAAAGCAGACTTCCCTAAGTGAGTTTTTACTCACTTGACTGTTTATTTTAACAAGTCACTTGCTAGTTAACCAAATCTTGATTACTGTAGATTATAGGATGACGTATTTTACAGTTTCAATATGTATATGACATTCAAGAAAACACTGTCTTTTGCATAGGCCACAGTCTTTATTTAAAATGATAATGTGGGATCTAAAATCATGACAAAAGTTTAAGTGTTTCCTGTTCGTGTTGAGTACCTGATTTTTGTTCCTAGCACCCACCCAGACCCAGTGGCTCAAAATTGCCTGCAACTTCAGCTTCAGGGAGCTGCTGCCCTTTTATGGCATCTGCAGGCACCTGAATAATCTTACCACCTACTCACACAGACACATAAATAAAAATATAAATCATAAAATATTTTCTCTGTATTTTCTAGAGAATTCCCTTATTCTTGAAAGATACTATGCTAGTTCACAGGCTTAAAAATGGAAGTGAGGTTCCTGACAATGCCATATCCCTTATTGTGTAATTTCCTAAAATCCATTGTCTAAACACTACAGAAGCAGGGACACTGATGCACTCATTCTTTACTTTTTGAAGTCATGTTTTTTTCTCTTAAAAAATATGCCATAGTTAAGACTGGCCAAAAATTTCTATTCTCATAATTTCTGAAAATATTGATATTGTCTTTATAGGATTAGTACTGTTAGATTTCCTGATATGAAACAGAAGTAGAGGCACTAACCAGAAATTCAGATATTCATCAACTTTACAGCTTCTTTTGCAAAACAAGGAAGAAGGATTGGCTACAAACCACAGTGACCCTGGGGAAGTCTGGCCAGTGTACACAGTGTGGTGTGACTTTTGGACCTGAAATGAGTGCTTATATTTGCACTGTTCCTCTTGAAGATGTAGAGAGAAATAAAATGTGTGCTCATTCATATGGTGGCTTAGTGGGAGATTTCAATGACTATTTATTATTTCAAATTACTGAGGAGACATGAGGTAATTCTTACAGTTTGCTTTAAAAATAAACCCACACTGACATTTTTGTATATTATGTGAGCCACAAATCCATTACACATGCAAATAATGTTACATATTAATTAACACTTGTTCTTAAATGCACATGTTCTACATCAAATATTACTTCTTTTCATTTTTAAGAAAATGTATCGTATATTCAGATGACAATCCTGTCAACTTTTCCCTTCCTTGTGTGCTAATTTTCTCCATCTAGGAAGGCCCACTACCTTCGCTGAGACATTAAGCAAAGCAGAAATGTGGCTCATTAGATCCTATTGGGATCTGGAGTTTCCTCACCCAACTTTACCGAATGTTGACTATATTGGAGGACTCCACTGCAAACCTGCAAAACCCTTGCCTAAGGTAAATATGTTTTTGTAATCTCTTTTTCATTTGATTTAATTTCTGGTGAAAGTGATTCGACACTTCTCCTTACATAGTTCTCCCTGTGATAGAGATAGGAAGTAGAATTAAACATCCGGCTAACTAGGAGTTCAATAAACTCAGGAAAGAATGTGATAGACCTGGGAAATATTCCTATCATAAGTTAAATTAAGTCACTTAGGGTACTCTGTGGTTAGTCATTGGGTAATCCTTAGCAAGCAACTATGAGGATGTAAGTTTCAATCCAACACCCATGTAAAAATTTGGGTGACCCCACATATTACTATGGCATTAGTACTGAGGTTGCAGAAACAGGTTGATACTAGGAGCTTGCTGGCCACTAATCTGTTAAAAATGGTGAGATTTGTTTTCAATGTGAGACAGTCTCAAAAAACTATGTTAAAGATTGATAGAAAAAGACATCAGATTTTAACATTTGGCATCCATGTGCTAAAACAAAGGCAGGGAAGCAATCCAGCGCGCGCACACACACACACACACACACACACACACACACACACACACACATGCATTCATGCACGCTTACACACATAAGCATATACACATACACAAACACACACATGTGCAAAATGCACAAATGCACATATAAACTATTTCACAAAAGATACAGTAATTAAATTAGTTAAACTCATCACATCAGAAACTTGTCAATCTTCAAAAGCTATGATGAACATATATCCGAGGTAATTTTTTGATATCTAGAGAAACAACATAGACATAGTTTATATCTAACCAGTAAACTGCGGAAGTCATCTCTGAAAATATCCTAATTATGCACAATATCAGGAAATTATGAAGTATATGTTTACCATGAAAATATGATTATGTCACAAAGAACCAAGATGTTTTATTAATCATACTAGGAAGTTTGTGTTAACTACCACATACGTACATGCTACAACATAGATATTTCATCAAATACTAGTTCATAATATTAAATCAGCCATTAGAGGAGAAAAATGAAATAGAAAGGGAAAAATATCACCCTTTTTGTAGGGTGAAAACATGTCAATGAAGATATACTTTTATGAATACTTCATATATAATGCGTGCAATTCTGAGTTTTAATTTTGCCAGAGGAAAGTATCTAGAATGTTTGCAGCATAATGCGTGAGTACACTCTGTATTGATGCCAGTGAAATTGAACGTCTTTGACATTGCCATTTTTGTCTTCTGTATGTTCTGACACCACTATTCTAAAAATTCCTAGGAACACTTCAATATTTATTTTCCTAGTTTTCATATAGGTTTTATAAGTAACTTTTCTATAATTGTTATTTAGTCATGAAGCAAATTCTCATCACAGGAAATGGAAGACTTTGTCCAGAGCTCTGGAGAGCATGGTGTTGTGGTGTTTTCTCTGGGGTCAATGGTCGGAAACATGACAGAAGAAAAGGCCAATGCAATTGCGTGGGCCCTTGCCCAGATTCCACAAAAGGTGAGGTAAAGTGCTCCATGAGAGGCAACTGTATACTAAGTCTGTGAAAAGTCCTTGAAGGTCTGATTATGGAAATGAATGTGTGAAAGGTAAAGTTTTAAGAAAGCTCTAATCTACCTTAGCCACATTTAGAAACAGATATTCACAACAGATGCCACAAAGCTACAGAAGTTGTTTTTGACTGAGAGTGACTTGGATAAAACACTGTGACCACTGTGGGCACATTCTGAAAGCCTGGCATGATGATGACTTGCTATCCAGAGTATGTAGACAGCCAAATTCTTCAGAGTCGCTTGTTGTATTTATTGAATATTTAAAGTCACTGCATACATTAGATTTTGCAGGGGAGGGGAGAAGTTTTTTATTTATTATTTCTACCAGAGTAACAGTAAGCTGTAGGTGCAGTTTTCCTGTGCCTACCCAGCTTCTGCAGTGGCTCAGACCCAAGTAAACACAGAGACTTAAAAACTGTATGGCCCTGGCAGGCTTCTTGTTATCTAGTTCTTATATGTTAAAGTAACTCATTTCTATAAATCTATACCTTGCCACGTGGCTCATGGCTTACCGGGTGTCCTTACATCTTGCTTCTCATGGCAGGGGGTGGGGGCAGGGTGGGGTGTGAGGATTGGGGGCTGGCAGTGTCTCCTAACTCAGCCTTCCACTTCCAGAATTCTCCTCTCTGCTTATCCCACCTATACTATACTTCTTGCCCGGCTACTGGCCAATCACCATTTTGTTTATCAATCAATCAGAGCAACACATTCACAGCATACAGAAAGACATCCCCAGAAGTAAGCAGGTATTGAAAAAGTTGGGAATGTAGCATGACTCTACATCCTAACTTTGAACTAGGCCTCTTCAGTGTGCAGGATGAGAGGGTCATTTAACTCTCAATCAGAGTACATTTTTGGCTAATTGAGAGAAAGAGAATTAAAAAAAACTTTCATTCTAGCCTCGACTAGACTGCCAATATGTGTAGGAGAAGCAGATAAAGGAAAGGTAGAGATGGGAGCTTCCCTCACAGTGATCTCTGTCATCATAAAAGATGGAAGACAGGACCCTGCTTGTCACCAGTCAGAGTGAAGCTCCTACCATTCAAGGAAGAAATATGAAAATAAGAAAGAGTCCAGAGGAACCTAAAGTTTAAAAAAAAAGTTTCAGATGACTCATTTCATAAAGCATGCCACAAAGTAATTTCCTATGAATTAAATTTGTATACATTTATGAACATTATGAATATTTATGAACATTTTTGCCTTTTGTAGAATAGCCTCTCTTTAATCACTTACATTAATTTTTCAATCCTTTACATAATTTTATAAGTAACATAGCAAATTCATGTTAGTCATGTGGATAATGCTCCATTTTATGAGATTTTCTGAGAATTCTAACATTAGCTGCTATCAAAGGCTTTAGTTTGGGACTGGTTTTCCTGTCACAAAACATTTTGAACTCTGTAGGAAAATCTGCAGTTCATCATAAAGACTACATAACAATCAGTGAGAAATAAAGTAGTGTCATTAAATTTGGGGATATTTTTCAATACCATTACTTGGGAATAGCAAATTACTTACAAAAGACTGCAAAGAATCCTTGCAGAGATTATTATGCTCATCAATACCCAAATCAGTTCCAATTCAGGCCCCAAATAAGTTAATAATTTTAGAATGCCCTGATGAACCTCATAAAACAGAGCATTTACTACATGTTTAACATATATTTGCTACATTTAATGAACTTCTGAACTAGAGAAGTTCACTGGCTCGGTGTGTTAAATGTTTTCAGTCCAGTGTGATCAGCTCAGTTTAAGTCCCCAAAACCCATATCAAGTCAGAATCAATACTGTATGTCTATAGTGCCAACACTCCTATCAGAGATGAAAGGCAGAAAAAGGAGAATTCCTGTGGGCCAGCAGCAGAAAAAAGTATCAAACAATTTAATTAAGAGATTCTGTCTCCAATAGGAGAGACATCAGGATGAATATCTGAAGAAAGTAGTCTTCTCTATTCCACACAGTTCCATTGGAACTCTTAAACAGCATTCACACACTCGAATTGGCTTGTATATACGCCAACACATACAGAACACCCAGGAAGGGAAAGAGAGAATGAGATCGAGATGGGGGAAGATATTCCAAATCTCAATATTTTCAATAATTGTGGATTCACCTTCAAAATTCTACATGCAATTTTTCTTGCCATTATTGACTAGAGTTTGTTTACTGACATTAAGATTCTTAGAATCCTAAGGCAAAATTGATTTCTCATGAACAAACAATGATTACTTAGATTTGAATTGATGTGAATAAAAAAATGTGAACAAAACTTGTGCAGCTAAAAACAGAGCAAATCTGAACACGGAAAGGGGAGGTTGGTATACAATCCCACCCAAAGCCATGGAACTATTGACAATGATTAGCTTGTAAGAGAGGAAGAGAGTAGCTCCTGATAAGTCCATTGTTCTCTACTGGAAGACCACACATCCGAGAATATTTAGAGTGAACAATTGACCAATTGTGTGGGAAGATTCTTTTTTTAAGGATACCAAGTGGAGCGGATAGGCACAGGGGTGCTTTAGGGAAGATTTGGGTAGGGGAGTGAATATGATAAAAGCATATTACATGAAACTCCCAGAGAAATGAAAAAAATGAAATGTTAGTCTCACTGGATGTGGTCATAGTCATTATATGGACAGCAGATGGAGTTCCAAAGTACAGATAATGCAAGCATGTTCTGAGCCTGTTTGTCCACAGAAATTGCTCTACAAAGAACATATGTCGTTTTGGGTGAAAATGATACAGTAGGTTTAATGTCTTGTTTTAAAACCTGAACTGTCACCATTCCAAAGGTAGTGGCACTTGGAAGAATGGAGCCAATAAAATGAAGCAGATTAAAGTCTCATGCAATAGCCAACTTCATTCAGAGAACCTGACAACATATACTCTGAGAGTTAAGAAACATGAGTTAAGATCACATGAGTTGAAGCTGTATACAATCATAATGACAAGCCATGTGTGGCAAAAACATGTTTTCCGCGGAGGCACCTAAAGGACACTTTAAACATTCTCTGGATTACAATGGCAAGCAGTCGTGGCTAACCTGAAGTACACCCACTCCTGTCTGCTACACCTGGGAGGAGAGCAAAAACACATTCCAAGAAGTAATAGAATAGAAGATGAAATTAAAACAGTTTCCTATCCTTCCATAGTAATGCATAAATGAAATTTGAAAATCCATAGAGTTCAGTAACTCTCTTTAAAACTTATTGTTATTTAGGGGTAATATAATACAGCAAGACTCAAATCCATATACATGTTAACATTGGGTCCTCCCCTCATTTACTAATTGAGCGAGAAGGGTAATGTAAACAGTTAGTATTTTACGGCACTTATGGTGTAAATAAACCCATCCGGATGGCTCATTCTCTTGTGCTATACTACCTGTAGGAGACAATTCAGTGGCGAAAATAAATAGCTTTAAGGCAGCAAAGGATCCACACGATACACAAATGTCTCCTTCAGTTTCAATTCAAAAGCTGTAATTCTTACTTTGCCTCTCTAGATAAAATAAGGACTGTCCAATGCTGTCTCTCCTGTCAGAGATTTAATAGATTGGTAATTTAATAGTAGGCAATTAATATTCCCTAATAATGGTTGAAAGTCATTGTTGAGCTTTTTTTTTGTTTTTTTTTTTTGTTTTGTTTTTTTTTTTTGAGACAGGGTTTCTCTGTGTAGCTTTGTGCCTTTCCTGGGACTCACTTGGTAGTCCAGGCTGGCCTCGAACTCACAGAGATCCGCCTGGCTCTGCCTCCCGAGTGCTGGGATTAAAGGCGTGCGCCACCACCGCCCGGCTCATTGTTGAGCATTTTTAAATTATCGAGTCTAATGGACATTTGCGGGGGCAGGGGTGGTAGTTCTTAGCACTTGTTCTAGTAACTAGTTACCCTGAATATTACACAGTGCATGATCTTTGTACTTTTTGTGGTGTAATAATAAGCCCATTTTTATGCAGCACATCCTGAGTGATGTCATATATGGATCACAGCTCTTTCTCTTTGATGGTGACTAACTATAATGAATAATATTGAATGAACAAAAAAAAAGAAATAAAAAGAAAGGGAAGAATATGGCTGTTCCTAATTATGGTGGAGGAGAAGGTTTAGTATAGATATATGATAGCATAGCCAGAGGCAGGGATAGGGACAGAGAGAGTCCAGAGTGGTCGTGAACAAACTGAGCTGTGCCATGTGAGGAGAAGGGAGAGGGAAAGGTAGAGGGGAGAGAGGGGACCAGATGGCCAAAGGTACAAAAAAGAGCGGGCATACAAAATTGTTGGATTATCTAGGGAAGACCAGCACAGCCCTCTGGGCTGGAGAGTTCAGGAAAGGGGGCAGTGTATGCCAGCCAGAAGGTCCCTGTGACAGGTAGGGTCTGAGGGATTGAAGGGAAAACAGACAGCCAGGTCAGCCTTGAAATGTGAGATAGGCACCTCAGCCATTTGTCCCAGGTTTGAAACCTAACAAATGCAAGCCTGAGGAAGGGCCTCACTCACAAGCTCTAAAAGCTTTCCTACATAATATTGACACTTAATAGAGGATTTGTCATGCCTTGAGGTAATACAGTCCATTGATATCAGAGCTGAGGTTCTTTATGATTGAATGAGGAACAGAAAAGGCCAAATATACCTTATTATCAGGATGAATATGTATAATATAAAAGCAATCTTTTAAATGTCAAGCTATTGAAGGCCAATCTTTAACAATAGCTGTCTGCAGGTAAAACAGGCTGGCATTAACATTTCAGAAGTCAATCAACCATCTCCATTTACCAGATTGTGTTTTAATTACAAAAACCGGTGAATTCCAGGGAGAAAAAAGAGGGCTTTATGTACCCATTCTCCACTGTTCTCTGTCTAACTTGTGAAGACCCCATAACTTCTCTCTTAGAAACAGGCCATTAGGTATCCAGACGGGGTCACTAGATTTTCATATAATTTTGTCTCCTATGAAAAACCGAAGCCATGCTTATGATCTTATCCATGTGAGAACATAGGTTCACTAATCCCTTATAACTCTTTTCATAGTCCTTTTCATTTTTGATAACTCAATCTTTTCATCAGCAATTGCGATTGTGAAGAATGGGCAGCCTTAAAGGTGGGCATATAGATTTCTTCATGAGTTTGTTATAGAAAGTCTCTCAATCAGAATATAAGTAACATAAGGTTGGAGAACTTCCATTATGGCTCATGGGCCCGTCCACTGTAATTTGTAGCATTTTGTTTAATCTTGCTAGAGTTCATAGTTCCCAACTTTATCAGGGTTGAATTTACAAATCCATAACAGGTCATTCATGAGGCCATTATTCCATGGTTATAAGAGAAACATCAGTTCCATGACCAATTAATCTTGTAAACATTTTTCCTCTTATTTTTAAATCTAATAATTGTTTATCATTTTCCTTTAATATGGTGCTTAATGCTACAGTCTTTTCTGTACTACTGAATCCTCAATCACACAGCTAGGTTTTTTTTTTTTCATGTAGAAACTATACACAGTAAAATAACTGCAATTTTTTTCTCCTGCTTTAAATGGCCAATTAGTAGGCACTGTGATCAAGATGGCAATTTTACCTGTATAATCTTCATCAATGACTCTTGTATGAACTATGATTCCTTTCATGGATAAACTATTGCAACCCGATAAAAGTCTAACTGTTTGAGGTAGGATAGGACCCTCAACATGTTTCCCTATTGTTGACTGGTACTGTTATTGTTGTCAGGCAATTGTATTGCCATCCTTATCTTATTTAGATCAGCATTTCTAAAGCCAATGTTTTCCTTTCTTTCATATAGGGCATACCAGGAGCTCATTGATTCTGAACATTCAGTTTTTATAGGGGCAATTTACATTGCTTCTTTAAGTAGACACTCTGCTAACATCTGTTTTTGTGTAGCATAGATTACTATAGCAGCTAATTTTGCTCTATGTTTATAGATCCATACATTTCCGCATAACTTTAGAAAGTCCATAACATTTTCTATCTCTCTTTGAGGCTTGATTAATCCTTGGCAATCCTCATTGGCACTGATCAGAAGCAAACTGTTTTAATAATAACTCTTGAATTTGTTCTGCCTTTATTGATTTTTGAATAGCAACTTTGAGTCTCCCTATGAAGCTATCATAAGACTCAGAGGGACTATGCACATTTTTTAAAACTAGACCCGAAGTCAGATTCCATATCAGTGTCCAGGCTGCCATGACTATGATCATAAATTGTGGGAGAGCTGCAGGAGGCATATTATGTAGCTAATAATCTGTTATTGTGTAATAACTCTGTCATTATATCACATGCGACATTTCTAGGATTACCCCTCAGTCCTAGCTGTAGAACTTTTTTTGGGCTTCATCTGCAGGCCACACTTGCCACTGAAGAAGCTTGAAAGGGCCAAGAACCATTTTAACTATTATATGAAAATCATATGGCAATCATTGTGCATTATTGTTCCAACCAAAAATATATTCACAAGTACATAGAGCAGTAGGTATATAGGAAGTACAAGCCTTCTTAAAATCTTTCATTGTATCCATTCTAGTCCCTGATAAACATTTTGATTTTCTTGAAATTTCACTGGGAGTACCAAGCTCAGCTTGTGATGCCAGAGAATTGTTAAATAAATTCTTTTTTGATGCCATACCCTAGCTTATTTAGATTGTAAAGCTAGGTTTCTCATAGGCTCTCCTAAATCTCATCAAAACAATTGAGAGAATCCAAGATTAGATTTATTATCAGACCTCACCAGATGATTCAGGATATTCTTTAGGCAATACAGGAAACATCTTTAAAGGAGACTCCAATAAGGGAGCTGAGCGAGCCATCTCCTGCACAGATATCAGTGGTGCAATTTATCTACACTGGGAAAATCTTCTCTTGTTTTTTTCCTTTACCTTCGTTACCAATTTTCTGATGTGATCATCCAGTTTATATTCATGCAAGGAATTAGCCATCTCTTCCTCATGGTTAATAACTTCCTTATTTTTTATCTTCCTTAAGTATTTTAATAATAGTCAAAATCAATGCCCAAGTGACCCAAAATTGAATGGGAATCTTTTCTCCTCATTTATATGCCTTTTATATTCAATCAGACTCTGTCCCACACTTCTTCATCTGAAGAACCTTCTTCTGGAAACTAGGAATTATAGTCACCAGAAATTTGTACAGACTAACACAGACTAATACCTGTGATTCTGTGCACCTCCCTTCTTTAAAAAAAAAAAAAAAAGAATGCACAAGCCTCAACAAAAGGCAAAGCCTTCCTTGGTTTCTGCCCCATTTTTCTTATTCACCTCCTTCTGTGAGGGTTCCCCCTCTCCTATCACGTAGCCAATTTCAGCTGCCTGTTTAGAAGCCATTTAAAACAACTCCAGAGACAGTGGGTCTTGGGAGAATGGAGCTGATAAATGGGGCAGACTAAAGTCTCATGCCATAGCCAATTTTATTCAGAGAATCAGACAATGCATACTCTGAGGGTTAAGAAAGGTCACATGAGCAAAGATCACATGAGTTGAAGCTGTATATAATCAAAAGGACAAGTCATGTATGACAAAAAAATCAAAAAACAAACTAACTAACAAACATGTTTTTCCATAGAGGCTGTCTTAGATGGGTTTTTATTGCTGTGAAGAGACAGCATGACCACGGCCACACTTATAAAGAAAACATTTAATTATGGTGACTCAATGACAGTTTCAGAGAATCAGTTCATTATCATCATGAAGGAGAGCATGGCAGCATGCAGGAAGACATGGTGATGGAGGTGAAAGTGTAACATTCACATACAACAGGAACTCCACTGACAGTCAAACTGAGGAAAGCTTAAGCAAAAGAGACCTCAAAGCCGACCCCTTAAGTGACACACTTCCTCTAACACAGCCACACCTCCTAATAGTGCCACCTGCTTAGGTGGCCATTTTCTTGCAAACCACCACAGAGTCACAAAAAGGACAGTTTAAACATTCTCTGGATAACAACAGCAAGCAGCAGTGGTTAACCTGAAGTAGACCCACTCCTATCTGCTACACCTGGGAGGAGGGTAAAAACACATGCCAAGAACAATCACGTGTTTTGAAGAAATTGAGGTCACAAGACCCTTGTTCTGTTTTCTTAGAGTGTTCTCTAAAGCACTCAGAATTCTCATGTGACTCCATTCCAGGACAATGTTCCATCTCTACACTATGCAAGGTTACTTCAGGATGGGTCAGATGACTCCATATTTATTGGCCAACATGATGGCATTGTTTCAAGAACTACAGACCAGAGAGAATTGTGGAACAGAAATATTTGTCATGAATGAATAATCAAGGACAAAAACTTGAAATTCATTAAAAATAACATGGAAAAAGTGAATTAAAGTAAACTCTAAAGCATTTACAATATAATGATATTTAAACTAGACTATCAAACTATCAAAATATATTTATTAAAATATAAATTATTAGTAATGTGCTACTCTTTTCTGAAATTGAATTATATCAACATGGCAGTGTATTAAATATTTTCATGCATCATCAACCATCTCATTTGTCTAAAGATCTCTGCTTGGAAAATGATGATGATGTTCATCCTGTCTGAATGGAAAAATAATCACAGAGACTGCTGACACATTCTTCGTCTCAGTCTCTCAATAGTTCTCATTTCTCACCTCCTCTGATTTCTCCATCCCTCCTATGGGAGGTATTCAACTATGTTATATCTAAACTTAAAAGGTTCTATTTTGATTATTTCTGTTTTTGAAATTATAATACAATTACATCATTTTTCCCTTTTCATTCCTCTCTCCAAACCCTCTCATATCCATGTTCCTTGCTCTCTTTCAGATTCATAAATATTTTTTCATTGTTTTGGTTACATACATATATGCATATGTATACTCACATATTCCTAAATATAACCTGCTCAGTCTGTGTAATATTAAATTTGTCTCCAGCAATAAAGATTATCTAACACTTAACAGGTTCTTTGGAGATTTGATGGTAAAACACCGGACACCTTAGGACCCAATACCAGAGTCTACAATTGGCTCCCCCAGAATGACCTTCTAGGTAAGACTCTGAAAAAACAAACCTATCCTAGTTGACTTCAAAATCCCTTATACTACACTTAGTGATTGTATTGTTTATTTAAGATAACAAGTTCTGGTGTGTACTTGGTCTTTTTTAACACCCATTTCCTCTTATCTACCATGTGCTCCAAGTGTTTAAGTAGAAATCAGTATTTCATAGTTCAAGTCTCAAGTCATAAACCAATCTGCAAACATCTCTCTGTAAAGTTAGTATCTTCTTGCTCTAAACAGGAAAACATTTCACTCAGGTTATGAGTATAGGAATCTTCATGTAGGTTTTCTTGTGATAAGGAGAGAGCAAACTAAATAAATGATGTAAACTAAATAAACAAATTTAATTAATTAAAAAAAATATTCATGCAGAAAATCTCCTTTCAGTTCCTGATAGTATACATTTCTCATTTCATGTCTAAGTCTGTTAATTAATGCTAACCAGAATTCATCTTATTCTAGGTCATCCAAAAACCAAAGCCTTTGTAACTCATGGTGGAGCTAATGGCCTCTATGAGGCGATCCATTTTGGAATCCCTATGATTGGCATTCCTTTGTTTGGAGAACAAAATGATAATATTGCCTACATGGTGGCCAAAGGAGCAGCTGTTGCATTAAATATTAGAACGATATCGGGGTCAGATTTGCTCAATGCACTGAAGGCAGTTATAAACAATCCTTCGTGAGTATAACATTTTAATATGTGTATATGTTATTTATTTATTATTCATTATCCTTCTTACTGAAGACTAAAGGAGCAACAATTTTCCTGAAGGCAAAAATAATGGTAGTTACAGAGACAAATTAGGGCATGATTCAGTCCATTGGTGTTTCTCTTTCTGCTTTACACAAATACGCAAAAACCAGGGATTTTTTTTCTACTAACACCTCCCAACACTAGTATGTACTTTGTACACAAAGTTATTAATAATTACTTATGGATAACTGAAGTTTTATATAATCAAATAATATCTCATTTTGATATATTTTGTATTTAAGGTTTAGCTGTCTCCAAACTCCACCTTAGGAATATTTGATCTTTTCCCATTTTTCCTTTGCTATGATTAATCTTTTTTTTTTCATGTGTTATCTTAGTACTTCTTTTTTTTTATTTTAATTTATTTTGCAATACAATTCAGTTCTACTTATCAGCCACGGATTCCCTTGTTCTCCCCCCTCCCGTCCCCCTCACCTTCTCCCCAACCCCCCCCCCATTCCCATCTCCTCCAGGGCAAAGCCTTCCCCACAGACTGAGGTCAACCAGGTAGACTCAGTCCAGGTAGGTCTAGTCCCCTCCTCCCAGGCCGAGCCAAACAATCCTGCAAGGGCCCCAGGTTTCAAACAGCCAACTCATGCAATGAGCACAAGATCTGGTCCCACTGCCTGGATGCCTCCCAAACAGATCAAGCCAATCAACTGTCTCACCCATTCGGAGGGCCTGATCCAGTGGGGACCCCTCAGCCATTGGTTCATAGTTCATGTGTTTCCATTCATTTGGCTATTTGTCCCTGTGCTTTATCCAACCTTGGTCTCAACAATTCTCGCTCATATAAACCCTCCTCATTCTCACTAATTGGACTCCCAGAGATCCACCCAGGGCCTAGTCATGGATCTCTGCATCCAGATCCCTCAGTAGTTGGATGAGGTTTCTAGCACAACAATTAGGGTGTTTGGCCATCCCATCACCAGAGTAGGTCAGTTCGGGCTGTCTCTCGACCATTGCCGGCAGTCTGTTGTGTGGGTATCTTTGTGGATTTCTGTGGGCCTCTCTAGCACTTTGCTTCTTCCTATTCTCATGTGGTCTTCATTTACCATGGTCTCCTATTCCTTGTTCTCCCTCTCTGTTGTTGATCCAGCTGGGATCTCCCGCTCCCCCAAGCTCTCTCTCCCTCGACCCTCGCCTTTCATTACCCCCACTCATGTCCAAACTGTTCATGTAGATCTCATTCCATTTCTCTGTCATTGGGCGATCCCTGTGTCTTTCCTGGAGTCCTGTTTTCCAGGTAGCTTCCCTGGTGATGTGAGTAGCAGACAAGTCATCCTTGTTTCATGTCTAGTATCCTGCTATGAGTGAGTACATACCATGTTTGTCTTTCTGAGTCTGGGTTACCTTACTCAGGATGATTTTTTTCTAGATCCATCCATTTCTCTGCAAACCTCATGATGTCATTGCTTTTCTCTGCTGAGTAGTATTCCATTGTGTATATGTACCACATTTTGTTTATCCATTCTTCAGTTGAAGGGCATCTAGGTTGTTTCCATGTTCTGGCTATTACAAACAATGCTGATATGAACATAGCTGAACAAGTGCTCTTATGGTGTGGTTGAGCATTCCTTGGGTATATGCCCAAGAGTGGTATAGCTGGATCTTGGGGGAGATGGATTCCCAATTTTCTAAGAAAGCGCCATATTGATTTCCAAAGTGGTTGTACAAGCTTGCATTCCCACCAGCAGTGGAGGAGAGTTCCCCTAGCTCCACATCCTCTCCAGCATAAGGTGTCTTCAGTGTTTTTGATCTTAGCCATTCTGACAGGCATAAGGTGGTATCTCAGAGTTGTTTTGATTTGCATTTCCCTGATGATTAGTGATGTTGAGCAATTCCTTAAATGTCTTTCAGCCATTTGAGTTTCCTCTGTTGAGAATTCTCTGTTTAGTTCTATAGCCCATTTCTTAATTGGACTGTTGGGCATTTTGATGTCTAATTTCTTGAGTTCCTTATATATTCTGGATATCAGTCCTCTGTCAGATGTGGGGTTGGTGAAGATCTTTTCCCATTCTGTAGGCTGTCGCTTTGCCTTGTTGACCATATCCTTTGCTCTACAAAAGCTTCTCAGTTTCAAGAGGTCCCATTGATTGATTGTTTCTCTCAGAGTCTGTGCTACTGGTGTTCTATTTAGGAAGTAGTCTCCTATGCCAATGCGTTCAAGACTACTTCCTACTTTCTCTTCTAGCAGGTTCAGAGTAGCTGGATTTATGTTGAGGTCCTTGATCCACTTGGACTTAAGTTTTGTGCACGGTGATAGATATGGATCTATTTGCAGCCTTCTACATGTTGATATCCAGTTTTGCCAGCACCATTTGTTGAAGATGCTTTCTTTTTTCCATTGTGCACTTTTGACTTCTTTGTCAAAAATTATATGTTCATAGGTGTGCGGATTAATGTCAGGGTCTTCAATTCGATTCCATTGGTCCACATGTCAGTTTTTATGCCAGTACCAAGCTGTTTTTATTACTGTAGCTCTATAGTAGAGCTTGAAGTCAGGGATCGTGATGCCTCCAGAAGTTGTGTTATTGTACAGGATTCCTTTGGCTATCCTGGGTTTTTTGTTTTTCCATATGTATTTGAGTATTATTCTTTCCAGGTCTGTGAAGAATTGTGTTGGTATTTTGATGGGGATTGCATTGAATCTGTAGATTGCTTTTGGTAAGATTGCCATTTTTACTATGTTAGTCCTGCCTATCCATGAGCATGGGAGATCTTTCCATTTTCTGACATCTTCTTCAATTTCTTTTTTCAGGGACTTAAAGTTCTTGTCATATAGGTCCTTCACTTGCTTGGTTAGTGTTACCCCAAGGTATTTTATGTCATTTGTGTGGCTATAGTAAAGGGTGATGTATCTCTGATTTCCTTCTCCGCTTCTTTGTCCATTGTATATAGGAGGGCTACTGATTGTTTTGAGTTGATCTTGTATCCTGCTATGTTCCTGAAGGTGTTTATAAGCTGTATCAGTTCCTTGGTGGAATCTTTGGGGTCGCTCAAGTATACTATCATGTCATCTGCAAATAGGGAAAGCTTGACTTCTTCCTTTCCAATTTGTATCCCCTTAATCTCCTTATGTTGTCTTATTGCTCTGGCTAGAACTTCAAGTACTATATTGAATAAGTATGGGGAGAGCGGACAGCCTTGCCTCGTTCCTGATTTTAGTGGAATTGCTTTGAGTTTCTCTCCATTTAATTTGATGTTGGCTGTTGGCTTGCTGTAAATTGCCTTTATTATGTTTAGGTATGTTCCCTGTATTCCTGATCGCTCCAATACCTTTATCATGAAGGGGTGTTGGATTTTGTCAAATGCCTTTTCTGCATCCAGTGAGATGATCATATGGTTTTTTTCTTTGAGTTTGTTTATATGGTGTATTACATTGACGGACTTTCGTATGTTGAACCACCCTTGCATTCCTGGAATGAATCCTACTTGATCATGGTGGATAATTGTTTTGATGTGTTCTTGGAGTCTGTTTGCCAGTATTTTATTGAGTATTTTTGCATCAATGTTCATGAGGGAGATTGGTCTGTAGTTCTCTTTCTTTGTTGTATCCTTGTTTGGTTTAGGAATTAGGGTTAATTGTAGCCTCGTAGAAGGAGTTTGGTAATGTTCCTTCTGTTTCTATTGTGTGGAACAATTTAGAGAGTATTGGTATTAACTCTTCTTTGAAGATCTGGTAGAATTCTGCGCTGAAACCATCTGGTCCTGGGCTTTTTTTGGTTGGGAGACTTTTAATGACTGTTTCTATTTCCTTAGGGGTTATTGGGCTATTTAAATAGTTTATCTGGTCTTGATTTAACTTAGGTATGTGGTACCTATCCAGAAAGTTATCCATTTCTTTTAGGTTTTCCAGTTTTGTTGAATAGAGGTTTTTGAAGTATGACCTGATGATTCTCTGGATTTCCTCAATGTCTGTTGTTATGTCCCCCTTTTCATTTCTGATTTTGTTGATTTGGATGCTCTCTCTCTGTCTTTTGGTTAGTTTGGATAAGGGCTTGTCTATCTTGTTGATTTTCTCAAAGAACCAACTCTTTGTTTCATTAATTTTTTGTATTGTTCTCTTTGTTTCTATTTTATTGATTTCAGCTCTCACTTTGATAATTTCCTGGCGTCTACTTTTCCTGGGAGACTGTGCTTCTTCTTGTTCTAGAGCTTTCAGGTATGCTGTTAAGTCTCTAGTGTGAGACATCTCCAACTTATTTATGTGAGCATTTAGTGCTATGAATTTCCCTCTTAGTACTGCTTTCATAGTGTCCCATAAATTTGGATATGTGGTGTCTTCATTTTCATTGATCTCTAGGAAGTCTTTAATTTCTTTCTTTATTTCTTCCTTAACCCATTGGTGATTCAGTTGGGTATTATTCAGTTTCCATGAGATTGTAGGTTTTCTGTAGTTTTTGTTGTTGTTGAAATCCAACTTTAGACCATGGTGGTCTGATAGAACACAGGAGGTTATTCCAATTGTTTTGTATCTGTTTAGATTTGTTTTGTGGCCAAGTATGTGGTCAATTTTAGAGAAGGTTCCATGGGGTCCTGAGAAGAAGGTATATTCTTTTTTGTTAGGATGGAATGTTCTGTAGATATCGATTAAGTCCATTTGAGTCATGACATCAGTTAAGTCCTTTATTTCTCTGTTAAGTTTCAATTTGGGAGATCTGTCCAGTGGTGAAAGTGGGGTGTTGAGGTCTCCCACTATTAATGTGTGGGGTTTTATATGTGATTTAAGCTTTAGTAATGTTTCTTTTACATATGTGGGTGCCCTTGTGTTTGGGGCATAAATATTCAGAATTGAGACTTCATCTTGGTGGATCTTTCCTGTGATGAGTATGTAATGCCTTTCTTGATCTCTTTTGATTGATTTTAGTTTGAAGTCTATTTTGCTGGATATCAGGATGGCTACACCCGCTTGTTTCTTAAGACCGTTTGATTGGAAAGTCTTTTCCCAGCCTTTTATTTTTAGGTAGTGTCTATCTTTGAATTTGAGATGTGTTTCTTGTATGCAGCAGAAAGATGGGTCCTGCTTTCATATCCATTCTGTAAGCCTCTGTCTTTTTATAGGTGAATTAAGTCCATTGATATTGAGGGAAATTAATGACCAGTGATTGTTCATTCCTGTTATTTTTTGGTGGTGATGTGTGTGTACTTCTATACGTTGGGGTTTACTGCTGTGGCTTTATCTGTTGCCTGTGTTTTCGAGGGTGTATCTGACTTCCTTAGGTTGGAATTTTCCTTCTAGTGCTTTCTGTAGGGCTGGGTTTGTGGATAAGTATTGTTTAAATCTGGCTTTGTCATGGAATGTCTTGTTCACTCCATCTATGGTGATTGAAAGTTTTGCTGGGTATATTAGTCTAGGCTGACATCCATGGTCTCTTAGTGTCTGCATTACATCTGTCCAGGTTCTTCTGGCTTTCAAAGTCTCCATTGAGAAATCGGGTGTTATTCTGATGGGTTTGCCTTTATATGTCACTTGGCCTTTTTCCTTTGCTGCTCTTAATATTCTTTCTTTATTCTGTACGTTTAGTTGTTTAACTATTATGTGGCGAGGGGACTTTTTTGGGGGGTCTAGTTTGTTTGGTGTTCTATAAGCTTCTTGTATCTTCATAGGCATTTCCTTCTTTAAGTTGGGAAAATTTTCTTCTATGATCTTGTTGAATATATTTTCTGTGCCCTTAAGTTGGTATTCTTCTCCTTCTTCGACCCCTATTATTCTTAGGTTTGGTCTTTTCATGGTGTCCCAAATTTCTTGGACATTTTGGTTCATGACTTTGTTGGCTTTAGTGTTCTCTTTGACTGATGAATGCATTTCTTCTACTGTATCTTCAATGCTAGAGATCCTCTCTTCCATCTCTTGCATTCTGTTGATTATTCTTGCATCTGAAGTTCCCAATCGTTTTCTCAGATTTTCTATTTCCAGCATTCCCTCTGTTTGTGTCTTCTTCATTTTTTCTATTTCCCTTTTCAGGTCTTGGACTGTTTCCTTCATTTGTTTCATTGATTTTTCTTGATTTTCTCTCAGTACTTTATTGTTTTCTTCCAGGACTTTATTGATTTCTTCTAATTTGTTTGCCCTTTCCTCTAGTTGTTTACAGCGTTCTTCACATTTTTTTGTCTTTTCCTCTACACAAGCCTCTAGCTTCTTCATTATGTCATTCATAAGGCTGTTTTCTTCTGCTTCTTCCAATTTCTGATGTTCAGGTCTAGGTGTTGGAGGAGGGCTAGGGCCTGGTGATGCTGTATTGCTATTCATTTTGTTGTATATGTTTCTGCCTTGACGTCTGCCCATCTCCTTGTGGTTTGTTCTTGGCCTTATCCGCACACTTGGTTCAGACAGACCAGTGTTCCAAAAGGGAAGTCCAGAGCAAGATGGGAGCTGGGGGCCGGCCTCTAAGTCTCAGGAAGAGGCTTGGGGCTCAGGCGGATGGGCGTGGGGGCAGGGCGTGGAGACTGCAGGGACTGCCAGGGGTCTTGGGGAAAGGGATCTTTCCCAGTGGGGCTAGCAGGGAACCTGCCCAGTGGCCAGAACCTGGGGCCAAGTTGGGCAGGTCTTCCCTGGAGTGGCTGGTGCCCAGGGATGGGGTCCGGGGCAAGGAAGGGCACTCACCAGTGTTCCAAAAGGGAAGTCCGGAGCAAGATGGTCGCTATGATTAATCTTACATGCTCAAGGAGCTCAGACATGCCTCTGAAGATCTTCCTAGTCATGGACAGAAAACATAATTAATTTTCCTTCTACTTTTGTGTAATTATCTTTATTATCTACACAAAAATTACACACATGCATTTTTTATTCATTATGTAAGTTGATGTGAATTTTACTTCTTTCAGCTATAAAGAGAAAGCTATGTGGTTATCAACCATTCACCATGACCAGCCCATAAAGCCCCTGGACAGAGCCGTCTTCTGGATTGAGTTTGTCATGCGCCACAAAGGGGCCAAGCATCTGAGGCCACTTGCCTATAACCTCACCTGGTACCAGTACCACTCTCTGGATGTGGTTGGATTCCTACTAGCCTGTGTGGCAGCCTTGGCTTTCTTTACCATAAAATCCTGCTTATTCATTTATCAAAAGTTTTCGAAGATGGGAAAGAAAATGAAGAATGAGTAGAGCTCATTGAGAATGTACTACATGAACTAAATTTCAGCATCACTGTAATTTATGAACTGCCTTCCAAATATTCACTGATTAATTTATCAAGTCATATCTTCTTTGGAGAGAGGAAAGGGAAGGGAAAAAATAATGTAATTGTATTATAATCTCAAAAACTAAAAGACATAATAAAAATGAAAACCCTGAGCAAGCTATAAGGAACAACCTAGTAAGCAGAGTCCCTCCATTACATCTGCTTCAGTTCTGCCTTCTGATTCGTGTCTTTAACCTCTGACCTACTTTTCCTCAGTAATGGACAGGGAGCTATGAGATGAAATAAGCCCTCCCCTTTCTCAAATAAAAATGATTTTTTAAAAAATTCAAACAAAGGAGAGGCCTGGGCCTGGGCAGAGGCAGGCACCACTGTGATGAGTAAATACGTGGTGGAGAGATAGGAGAGAAAGAGAAGTGGAAGCAGTTTGTGCTCTTCGAAGGGAGGCAGAACTGCAGACGTGAAGGCAGCAGGGAACAACCCGATGTCAGAGGCCTGCACTGCCACCTGAGGCCACGGTGATACCTGTGATGCCACAGAGGGCCATATCTGGGTCCGTGGACTTTCTGTATCAGGGGTCTGTGTCAATGTCCATGGTGATGTGGACCTCCTTGGTCTGGGCTGCCATTTGAGGTCATGTTAATGTCTGAGTACTGTGCTGAGCGGGTCCAATCACTCACCAGCCACCACACTGTAGCATCAGAGGTGACATGAACACTTGCCTTTGCACTGTGGGAGAGCTGGCCCCCTATGCCAGTGTAGAAGAGCTGACCTCATGACTTAGTATGGGAGAGCTGGCCCCCTATGCCGGTGTAGAAGAGCTGACCTCATGACTTAGTATGGGAGAGCTGGCCCCCTATGCCAGTGTAGAAGAGCTGGCCTCATGACTTAGTATGGGAGAGCTGCCCCCCTATGACAGTGTAGAAGAGCTGGCCTCATGACTTAGTATGGGAGAGCTGGCCCCCTATGGCGGTGTAGAAGAGCTGACCTCATGACTTAGTGTGGGAGAGCTGGCCCTCTATGACAGTGTAGAAGAGCTGACCTCATGACTTAGTGTGGGAGAACTGGGCCCCTATGACAGTGTAGAAGAGCTGGCCTCATGACTTAGTATGGGAGAGCTGGCCCCCTATGGCGGTGTAGAAGAGCTGACCTCATGACTTAGTGGGGGAGAGCTGGCCCCCTATGGCGGTGTAGAAGAGCTGACCTCATGACTTAGTGTGGGAGAACTGGGCCCCTATGACAGTGCAGAAGAGCTGGCCTCATGGCTTAGTGGGGGAGAGCTGGCCCCCTATGCTGGTGTAGAAGAGCTAACCTCATGACTTAGTGGGGGAGAGCTGGCCCCCTATGGCGGTGTAGAAGAGCTGGCCTCATGGCTTAGTGGGGGAGAGCTGGCCCCCTATGGCGGTGTAGAAGAGCTGACCTCATGACTTAGTGGGGGAGAGCTGGCCCCCTATGGCGGTGTAGAAGAGCTGGCCTCATGGCTTAGTGGGGGAGAGCTGGCCCCCTATGGCGGTGTAGAAGAGCTAACCTCATGACTTAGTGGGGGAGAGCTGGCCCCCTATGGCGGTGTAGAAGAGCTGACCTCATGACTTAGTGGGGGAGAGCCATTCTGTTCCTCATCTTGGCAGTGCAGCAGAGCTGGCCCTGTTGGTATGGATGTAGAAGAGCTGGTCCTGATGATGTGAGCACAGGAGTGGCAGCCCCATCCTTCATCTGTACATTATGGGAGAGCTGGCCCTGGTGACATGGGCAAGGGAGAGCTGGTGGGCTGACCAACTCAGCCACCACCCAGGCCTAGATCTGTAGCTTTGAGCTGACTCACCCCAACACCTACCCCATCTAGGAGCTGCTGGAGTTGATGAAGGGCCTGTTCCTGCAGAACCAAAGTTGGAGGAGCTCCATGACACAGGGCAACAACAGGATATCTTACAGGAATCTCAGTAGGATCCAGCTCCAATAGCCAGAAGCCTCGAACCAGACCATTGACACTTTGCAATGAACATTTTCAAGTAAAGCTGTTTGTACAAAAGAGTATAAGGTGTGAGACACCATGGCACACTGCAGCTTCTCCCATGAGACCTTTTGTAATTTTTATTTTCTATTTTCTTTTATGGAGGAGGTTACAGGGGTGGAAGACAGATATGGAAGGACTGGGAAATGAGTGGGATTGGAGTGCATGATTTGAAATTTCCAAAGAAGCAGTAAAAAGTTTATGGGAAAAATTCAAACAAACAAAGAAATAATGCTTATTCTAAAATTAAATAATAGTGTGAAAAAAATGCAATGAATAATGATCTCATTCTGACCTCTCCTCTCAAATTCATAATAGTCATGATTACAGTTGGATGTTGGGTAATTACATGTATGTGAGGTAGTTGGTTCAATGATTAATTTAAAAACAATAACTGAAAAATTTATATGTCTTATCATAATATCCTACTGATGATTGTCTCAGAACAGAAAAGGCAGACAATGTTAAGTGGAGTTAAAGAAAAGAATGAAATTGTATTGTAAAAGAGGTAGAAAATGTAAATAAAATGAACTGTCTTTTTATCAGAATGCCGAACAAGACAAAGTTCTATATTTAATAAATTTGGAAATACACTATCTGACAAACATCCTTCCACAGTTAGCATTTCTTCAAATATCAAAGTTCATGGTTAAGGTTAAATGTTGCTCTTAAAATTACACTTTGCTCATCAGCTGTACCGTTTAGAATTAGGCAACCAAATAAGAGTGAAGATACAGAGGGCATAGACAGTGGGCTGTGAGGACCTCAGCAACTAGCATGCCCACACAAGATTTGTCTTTTGAGTGCACTCAGCATATTCACACAAACATTTCTTTTAATGTCATGTTAATAAAAGTCAAACAGAAACCTCACCAAGCAGGGAACAGTTGCCAGGCAGAAAATGCTGCTGCAGGTTTCCATTGGGAAATCTCCTCCCATGAGGATGCTTAGGAAGCATGCCATGGTGTAGTCCTTCATCTGTGTCAGGTCAGCACATGTGAGGGTCCAGAAGGTCCCTGAGAGCACAGGTGGACATGTGTGAGCTTATCACCAATGCTGGAAGTGCAATGGTAACCAAAGTTAGGGTCACACACAGAGGCCAGTTTCAAAGTCCTCTTGCAGATGAGTATCAACACAAAGGCTCAATAAGCTGTTTCTCAGAAGGAGCACAGCATATGATCCAAGGAGCCACTTCCAAAGTTGCAAGGCTTGTCTATTTTCATTTTGCCTTAGCTTTGTGCTATTAAGGGTCACAGCTTACATCTGATTCACTCACATATCAGTGCAACCTTGTGGTTAGTTCATTAGCACATTAAGGCCTATTTTTAGCTTGGCTCTATCTGGGCTGCTTAGTGGCATCTCTCCTGGGACTGGAATTACAGATGGTTGTGAGACACCATGTGGTTCCTGGAAATTGATCTGGGTCCTTTGGAAGAGAAGCCAGTAATCTTAGCTGCTGAGCCATCTTTTTAGCCTGATATTGACATTATTAAAAAGGAACATATTAACAAGTACAATGTAAATTGAAACATTACAATAGTACTGAAGATAGGCATATCCTTCTAGCTTGCTCTTTTGCTAGCAAAATACCTAAAGGCAGTGTGTGGCACACAGTACAGATGCTGTCAGAGGATGTCAGGTTGGTTTAGTGAATGAATACAATACAAAATATATGAAACTCTAATTTGTATGATGCAGTATATATTTGATATATAATCTGACAATATTTGCATTGCTTGTATATTGGAATAGTTATGTCCATATGCTTCTTAAAGAGCTATTCAGAGAGAAAGGTGGATGGGATACACCAACTCTGAGTCAGGTACCTACTCAGCCAAATGTCTTCAGAGGCACCAAAAATCAACCCACAAAGGAAAGAATAGCTCTAGCTTTACTTGAAGTAGGAAGATATAAGAGAAAGAGTAAAAAAAAAAAGTAAAATCAAAGCAGGTCATAAAGTCTATTACAGTAATAAAGTATAGATCATGTTTTAGGAAACTGCAAGATAGTGTGTCATAAAGCCTCAGTCTGTGGCAGTTATAATGAAGTAAGCATGTTATAAAATGATAAAAGTGTTTTAATCTGATTTAATATTGGACATTGTATTTTAACACAGATTTTGAAATTAAGCTTTTGAGCCCACGTGTCTAGAGATAACTGACAATATTTTGTTGAGTCATATTAACGGATGCTAACATTTAGATTACAGTTTCAGTGATTCGATAAGATTTAATACTTACTGCATAACTCAGTGACTCAGTATTTTGTGTTTCTGATTAGAGCTTAAAGTTCTGAGAGGTCAAGTGGAATTAACGTCTGACTGCATGATTATGAGAAGTTGGCCTTAGGATATGTTAAATCCATTGCTTCTATTTTATGCTCTTATGTATATACAAATTCTCTGTCTAGTAATTCCCTCAACTGAACTGAAGATTTAGCAGATTAGTTAACATTACTTTCAGACATACTTCTTTGTCTCCTCCTTCCTTCATCCTTCCTTTCTTTCTTCCTATCATCTATCTATCTACCTATCTCCATCTCTCTTTCTTTTTCTTTTTTATGCAGACACCCATAAATCACAAAATAGAATCTCAGTGGGTTCATTTTTTTGGTGCAGTATTGACTATTCAATACTCATGAAGACCCTCCCTCCACTTAGTGACTTCTGATCTCTTAAGGGTCATCAAGCAACTAACATTGCCAATATAAATAGCAGGAGAATAATAACAAGACCTTGATGATCTGTATTCTCCAAAAGCTAAGTTTAAGCTAGCTACACAGAAGGACTCATTGTGTTCCCACTCTGTGTGGGAGCCCACAGTGCCCCTAGTCTGTGCCTTTATTCCATCTTGACTCAAGGTCAGAGAATTCAAGCTTGTCTTTGTTCTCTTAGGATGGATAACAGGATGTTTGGCCAAAGGCCAAACCAGATGTCTTACTCTTCAAGATTGGATAACAGGATGTTTTTCCTATCTATTATTTCTCAATCCTCATTCTCATATTCAGGACTGCTTGTCAGGTCCAGCAGGGCCCAGTAGTTCTGGTATTAGATACACTCACTAGCTTACTTGTCTGATGTTTTAGGATACAATTTCTGACTTCTTGACCTACATAAAGACTGATTTCCTTTTTTTAACATAAGATTGTGTAAGGTTTGTGATTCCTGTGAATTTATATCATGTCATCTCTATTAATAGTGTAAATGAATGGTGTGGGCTGTTTTCAACCTTTGAGTTCAGAGACAATCCTACATATGTCAGCTGTCATTATTCATTATTAAAATAAGAAATTTAATTTTAAAAGAGTTCCCAAGCCTAAGAAAAGGCTTATCCATAAAAACACAAGAAGCACACAGCACCAAATAGATAGGACCAGGAAAAAAAAACTCCCCACAGCATATCACAATTAAAACACTAAGTATATAAGTATACAGAAGAAATAAATAGTACTGGAAGCTGCAAGAGGGGGGAAAAACACAAGTCATTCTAATTAAAGGAACAATTCACCAAGAAAATTTTACTACCATAAATATACATGCACCAAATTCTGGTGCCAATTTCATTAAAAATATACTACTGGATTTAAAGACATAGATTAACATCAAGCAATTAATAGTAGGTGACTTAAGTACCCTACTTTCTCCAACAGATTTCTCTAAAAGACTGGTCATCTGGACAAAAATTAAGCAGAAGAACATCAGAATAAAATAACATCATACATCATCTGGGATTCAGAGATATCTACAGAATATTCCCTAAACACCAAAGAATATACATACTTCTCAGCATCCCATGGAAGCTTCCTTAAAAGAGCACACTAAGACACAAAGCAAATATTGACAATTTCAGAAAGATTAAAATAACTCTTTACATCTTATCTGAAGGAGAGAGATAAGAAGGTAAAATAGCCGGGCGGTGGTGGCGCACGCCTTTAATCCCAGCACTCGGGAGGCAGAGCCAGGCGGATCTCTGTGAGTTCGAGGCCAGCCTGGTCTCCAAAGCAAGTTCCAGGAAAGGCGCAAAGCTACACAGAGAAACCCTGTCTCAAAAAACCAAAAAAAAAAAAAAAAAAAAAAAAAAAGAAGGTAAAATAACAGTAAGGATTTATTTACCTAAAGTTAAACATAATATATGTAGTCTATTATATACATATACAGTTTAAATGAAATTTTCCTACCTGTATTAAAAAAACTCCTACAAGAGCCATAGATTGAAAAAAAAAAAACCTCATATCATGCATGAGAAGTCACCTTTTGAGTTGTTATTTAGGGTTGTCCAAAATATTCCCCAAAACATTAAAGGTTATTGCTATTGATTTTGGTTGTTCCCCAGGGATGGAAGATAAGTTCCTATTGCTGAAGACACCATGCACTTCAGACAAAGGACCCATAGGAACTGAGCTGAATCTGAACTGAAAGTCTTCTTCCTGAAGCCTAGCTTTCCAGGTAGCAGTAGATGTCATACTAGAGAGAGGGAAAACACCAACAGTCCTACCCAGTTATGATGTCTACGAACTATAACAATAACCAACATGGCATAATAGCCTTAAGAGTACAATACTGGCACTCCTATACTGGAAATTATCAAACACCCTCTAATTGAACTTAAGACCCACTCAACAAGAGAAAAATCATACGTGATATTAGAAACCTAACTATCTGGAGTAGATGGCATCATTGATCTTTGAGGAGAACTTACAATGTACTTTACTAAACAAGCAAAATTCCTAGCTGTATTCTAAATATTTATTCTTATACCCACAGATAAGAGTAGCCCTTACCCTTCATTAAAAAGGAAACAAAAAAACATTAAAAAACAACAACTTTTATTTGCAACAGATGGAGACCATACAGAAAACCATAACCAATCAAAATACAGAGCACATGTGATTATCTGGTGCCCAGCCAGCCCCTGTTGACACATCTACAACACAAAACCTATACCTAAGGCTCAGGAAACATCATGGAAAGGAAACAGCAAAAAAATATAAGAGTCAGAAAAACAGAAAGTCTTCTGTGAGAAATTGTCTTCTAGAACTGTCAAGGAAACTGCATGCATGAAGTCTCATCAACTTGACTTCCTAAACATGACCTGAAGAAGGAGCAGACCAATCGACAGGCTACCACTAAAGGGAGAAATTCCGTAGGGCCCCAACCTAGAACAAAGAACTGCAGACAACTGAGAAATACTGAGATTAGGAGGAATAGTCTTCCCTAGGGAATAGTCCCCAAATTGGTTATCCAATTCCAAGAAGCATGATCTGAAATCATCTATGTAAAAGTAACATTATATGGCATTAGCAGGTTTTACTTATATATTTAGGTGAATATATATAATGTCTGTGTATGTATGTGTGTGTGAAAAAGAGAGAGAGAGAGAGAGAGAGAGAGAGAGAGAGAGAGAGAGAGAGAGAGAGAGAGAGAGGGAGAGACAAAGAGAGACAGAGAATGTGTTGAGAGAAAGCAAGGAAGGGGAACACAGAAGAAGTTGGAGAGAAGAAAAGGAAGGGAGAAATATTTTAATTATACTTTAATTTCTAAAAGTAAAAATAAGAATGTAACAGAGCTATTGCAGAGGGTTTGTATGTTGCAGATGACTGAATAGGAGTGGAGAGGCTATCAAGTCTCTTTGGAGCCCATATGACCACATCACAAGCCGTGTGATGCTACAGACATTGATGTTTTCCTTTCTAAGTGTAAATCTTGCTTAAGCCTCATCATTCCATGCTGTACTCCCATTTACCCCTTTGAAATGGGAATGCTTATTGTGTGGCATTGTTTAGGGGGACTTTGTAACTTGGCTTTGATTTTATACAAATTCACAGTACAATGATTGCTTCAAGTATCAGGAGACATTTTGGACTTTGGTCTTTTAAACATTGCTGGAACTGTTACCCATGGCAGATTTTCAAAGTCTAAATGAATGCATTTTAGTTTATAAGTTGGCCAAGAGCCTATGGCATCACGGAGTAAACTCGTTTCTTAAAAATGAGATGTTAGAGTTTCAAGTTAGCAGGGGAAAAGATACACAACAATAGAAAATACTGTCTATTTGACAGGATCTAAAATAACTTCATAGTCAAGCTTCCAGACACTTCTTAGATTAGGATAATTGAGGTAGGAGGACTGTTGCTTTAACTGTGCTGTTCGTTAGAAGATATTGTTATGCTCACAGGCCGAATCTTGCATAGGCCAATTGCAGGCTGTCGAGGTGCTGGGATGTAATGACTACATAGGCTGTGCTAAGGCCAGAAGAAAGTCCACAGCCTTCCTTTCAACGTTTAGGGTCACAATATTGTATTCCCTCTTCTATGATGCTCCTTCAGCAACAGATGTGATTGTGCAAACGTCCTGTCTTTGACTGCCACTCATTCTCAGCACACTGAGCAACTGTGCTTCTCTGCATGAATAGCTGTTCACTAAAAAGAGAAGCTTCTCTGATTAAGGCTAAGAGTAACATTTGCCCATGTATAAAAACATTGTGGGCAGGAAGCTGTTATTGTTTGCTATGAGTAGCAGAATACGAAGAGGGGTAGGTTTTTTTTCTTCATTTGTGGAGCATGATATATGCTAAGTGATAAATTTGGCCTTCATTCCTATGTAGTGAGGTTTTTCTCAGCCACTAGCCCCAAATAATGGCATGGAGGCTTTTATTAATTATGAAAGCATGGCCTTTAGTTTAGGCTTGTCTCAACTAGCTCTTATAACTTAAATTAATCCACTTATGTCAATCTATGTCCTATCACATGGCATTACCCCTCTTCCATCTTGCTCCTCCTGTTTCCTCTCTGTATCTCCTGGTATCTCCCCTGTGCCTCAATTATTCCCTCCTTACTTCCTCTCTCTGCCTAGAAGTCCCACCTATACCTCCTGCCTAGGTATTGGCTGTTCAGCTCTTTATTAAACCAGTCACAACAATATATCTTCACACAGTGTACAAATATCCCACATTTCCTATGAGCTTCAATGATGTGTGAATAGTAGGAACTATGTCATATGTGCACTTACTTTTCAACAAGCTATTTATCAAAATTTTCAGCACTTTGGTTGGGGTTGCAGCACTTTGTATGTTGGAAGAAATTAATATAGATTATATGCAAACCAGAGAAAGAATACTAATGACAAGTGGTTGCTATCTGACTCAATTTCTATATGTACTGCTTAGTCCTAGCTTCACTTTCTGACTTAAATGGTGGATACAAGCTGCCACGTAGGCTACATGAGTTTCCTTATATACAATATCAAGAGGACCTAAATTGTGTATTGAATATTATTAGTGAAGGATAGGAAAAGAGGGGTTCAAGAGAAGGTTCAAAGTTGAATCATCCTTCAGACAAGAGCTTTATTAACACTGGCAGACAGATGAGCATCAGAGAACAACAGGGTCTTCAGTAAGACGATTCAGTCCCACCAGGGAGAGGGATGTGTCTACACTTCAAAGTTTATGAGGAGGAGTTTCTGCACTAAAAACTTATTAATATGTGACCTGTGCAATGTGGCAGAGGCAGGGGACTTAACATAGGCCACATGGCAGGTCTCCCTCTTTGGATAGGGCATTGAGAATGTTTACAGTGTGATCTCTAAGACAAACATAGTCAGGTTATTCTTGGATCTGGACAAGAAGGAAAATAGTACGGATTCCTACCCTGTTTTAAATCTTCTTTGTTTAGGTCTTGAAGGGGCCATGTTCTCTCACATTGTCCATTTAAGTGTGTCACTCTAATTTGGAGCAGAGAAACAATTTAAACTTTATCTGATTTTAAATAGGTCTCACACGAATATTAAATGTTATGTGATATTTTGATTGTGTTCTGACAAATAAAGCTTGTAGTCAGGGGGCAGAGCTATCTATTAGCTGATCATAGATGTTTAGAGGACTGTAAAGAAAAGAGACAGGAAGTGGTAAGGTGGAGCTGAGAGAGGATCTCAGCCATTTTGGTTTGGATGAATCAGAGGAGATGGGGAAAAGCCACAGTTACTTCCATCCTTTCCAGTTCCTATACCAATACCTCACCAATAGTGCTGAGATCTTGTCTCAGCCCTGCCTTACCACTTCCTGTCCCTCTCTCCACAGTCCTCTAAACCTGTATGGTTAACTAGTGGCTAGCTCTGTCCTCTGACTCCAAGCAAGCTTTATTTGTCAGAACACAAACACAATATTACACAATTAGAGGTTCCTTTTTAAGACAAAGCTCATCTTTCCCACTTTTCACATGGATTATGGTTTCTACTACACATGCATATTCCAAGTTATTGGCAATATCTTATTCACCTTTTTTGTGACTTTAGAAGCAAAAGATGAAGCTGAAAGTAGTGTCCTATTCAATTAGTCCAGCACATAGTTGGTATAAGCAGGAAGATCATAATTTTAAAGTTGAGATGTCTATGTAGCTAGAGGAACTGAAAAAGATGGGTTCAAGAGAAGGTTCAAAGTCGAATCACCCTTCAGGCAAATGCTTTATTAACATTGGCAAACAGAAAGACATCAGAGCACAGTAGAGTCTTCAATAAGATGATTCAGTTTCACCAAGTGAAGAGAGATGTCTTCAATGTTTATGAGGTTAGCTTGTGACTAGCTTGGATGGTCTACATGGGACAAGAGAACAAAGAAGAGGAGGAAAGGAAGAGGAAGAATCAGAGGAAGAGGAGGCCCATTATCAGTTTGAATAGCGCTTGCTAGTCCAAACCTGAGATAATTTTCTTGAGGGATAATTTAAATACCTCTATTATTTTCTCAATTACTGTAGTGCATGTCTTTGATTAGCTTGGGCATGTCTCTGATTACTAATAAAATTTAAAATAACTCGTTGTTTTAAACAATTGAGGAGTTTATTTGCACTCTTAAATGAAACTTATCAACTCGTATTTTATATCTTTTTATGTATTCTGTTCTCATCCTATGACTATTACCACATGATTGATATTAGATAGAATCCTTTGAACAATCAGTCTTTTTGTGACTGTTTCTAATAGGTCCATATGAGTATGTTAATGTATTCACATATTAATATGTCTCTTTATGTAAGTGTTTTAAAATTGTGGTCAACAAATTTTACCACAGTAAAACAATTCAGTGGTTGTTCTGTTTTGATTACAAGATAGAGGCCATAATATTAGACTTGTGGAATCTTGAAAACTAGAGTTCACTGCACAACTTGACAGATTGGAGAATGTCTTTTCAAAGCAGCTCAGTTGTTCTGAAACTCTTCTAGACTGCTTGAATATAGAGTATAGCTTAGCAGTTCTTACTACTTATAGACATTTAGTGAGGGTCAAATGAATCTGATCAGTTTCAGGGAGTTCCTGAAGGTTTTTGAGTTGTTTACTTCCCACACTCAAGGAAAGGATGTTTCAGTATCCTTCAGAACATCCTGAGTATTAAAGAGCTTTCTTGTAGGATGGACTATTTCACCTCTCAAGACATTCTGGATCTTAAGGAGCTTCCCTAAAAGATGGAAAGTTTTATCTCACAATTATCCCTCATTAAAACTTATAATGCCAACTGAAAGGATGGCAAATGATCGGGGGGGGAAAAAGAGGAAGATGAGACTGACAGAGGCCCATCTATGGAAGTCTTTTTTCTCCTAGTCAATAAAGCATGTCTGTTGTCAAAAATTCCCTTTGTTCTCTCTTCCTCTAACTCTTGTTTACCTGATCAATTGCAAGACTTGCTGGTCAAAAGAAGTGGATATGAGTTGTGTCTATGGACTCTTGGTAGAAACAGAACAATCATAACAGGGACTTCACGAAATAGCATAAAACCTATTTAAAATGTAAGAACAATCATCCCTTTGGTAATTGCCCACTATGGGCCTTCAGAGTACTCGAGTTTATCTTGCAGTCAACTCTATCTTCTATATAATGCTCAATTTGTCTCATCTAATCCCAAAGACCAGTTAACCCAAGAAATGCCACAGTGACCTTCTAGTAATAACATAAAATCCTGATTAGATGTGGCTCCCAAGCATTTTATTAGCCAGCTCTATAAGATATTTGACAGGCCCTTTATCCTGTGGGAGACTGGTTTTTCAGAGCTCAGGGTGGTGACATCTTACCTACTTGACTGTCTTAGGTAAAAGTTTTTTATTGGATCTTTATTTCCCAAAGTTAATAATTGTTTTTTTCTCCAAAGAGCTCCAAATTCATTTTACAATTATAAAAGTCATACTCAGAACCAGTATGGGTGTATACCTATTTTCCTATCTGTAAAGGTTTAGTGAGTGGAATTAATGCAATATGTTATTTGCATAAGTACCACTGGAAAAGCCATATGCTTTTATTAGCTTATATAGCATTAAAGCAGCATATCCCATTTGGTGCTATTCTCCCATTAATTGCTCTCGCTGGCGAGATTTTCTCACATTAAACACTATCCTTTCTTACTCTACCAACATCGACACATTGTATTTTCCAATTTTAGTTGCAGTTTCCCATTCTCTTTACTGAATATAATTTCTCCATTTATTTGGAGGACGTGATTTTTTTATTTATACAATATATACATATATAAATATGTACATTTTAATGTATAAAATATATACATATGTATCCTGGGTGCTTGTGTTTGTTTTTGTTTTTGCAACCTTTAACTCTCCCTAAAGTGCCAGTATTTTTATTACAATAGCTTCATAATGAGAATGAATAAGAAGCGCAAATCTGTGTCTTATTTTCTAAGACTGTATAGCCAACTCCTCAATTGTTAATCCTTTACTCCAAATTTTAAATCTTTTGGCTACTCTTTTCTTCCTTATCTCATATACAAGCAGTGTTTTTAGTGTAATGGCATTAATTGTATTTTTTTGAAAAAGGGAGAAAGTAACATCTTTTTTTTTTTAATATTATCTCCTCCTCATGTGAAAAGAAGAGCTGTGCCACTGGGAAAATGTGTCCACCTTGAAGTAACTGTTGCAGACCTTGGACACTGACAGGAAGCACCTTGGGTCCAAAAGTGTGCCTTCGCTCCTACACAATAACCGTAGGGTTATTTCAGTAGCCTAGGCTTAGGAAGCTGTGAATCGTAATGCCAGCTTGAACATAGCTTTTCTAGTGAAGGACAGTTATTGACAACTCTGGAAATGTTTCTGTAGCAACTACTCACATTTTAGGGTACCTATTAGATTACCTAGGTCACTTCAGGATAGAAGGATTTCAAAAGAACCAAACCCTCCAGAGTGGAAAGGGGCCAATTCTTCCTTCTTCAAAGGGAAGGAAGGAAATTTCAAACAGCATTCATATGTCTTCATTACCCAAAGGAAGGAGCAGTGTAAAATTAGGCTTACCAAAGCAAAAATTTTCTGGCATTTCCTCTTACAAATTTCACAACTAAGATAAGATTGAAAATAAATAAACATTGTAATGCAAATTATACCACGTTAGCTTGTTTTTAAACATTTGTTATTGTCTGTCTGATAACTGTTGGTTAGAACTTTGTACTGATAACATTTGCTGTGACTTGTATCCTGTCAGCTAGTAAGATAGGGTGATGGTTTATTGCACAGATGTGAAGCCACACCTTTGGGCCCAATATATCCAAGGTCTGTAACAGTTATTTCAAGGTGGATCCATTCTTATCACTGAGGACTCCAGCTGCTTCCTGGCAGATGTGAATTTATGAAAATGCTACCTTTTTTCTTCTCATGTTATTAGGCAGTGTTTCTGAGAATTAACTGTTCAACCTTTTTTGGGGTCCATATAAGAATTAGTAAGGCTACCTGAGTGCTTTGTAAGAGTTTCAACAAAGGTAAAACCATTCAGACTAACCTTTGAGATAACTACCTAGGATAAATAATGGGTGGATGGGATTGCTTTTCTGCTCCTTAGGGCCTCTCAGGAAAAATACCCTCAAGTCTGGCTTCCTGACAATTTTCCTGTGGTTGAGGTTATCATATTGGTTCAAATAAATGAGCAAAAATGTAAAACTGATACCTGGGCAACAGTTGGGTGAAAAGGCACATTGTTTTCCATGAAGACTCTCTAGAGTTTGAGCCATTTGTGGCATGAAGTGGTACTTCCTATGGCAATATGGAGGTGACAGAGACCATTGGCTTGTTTATAAGTCTGAATAAAATAAGTTGTCAATGCAGTTGCCCAACTACTTCACAGGAACCCTACCATGTAGAGTCCCAAGATGGTGATATAGGATAGGAACCTGAGTGGGAATACAGTGTTGAGTGGATTTTCCAAGTCACATCTTCAATGTGATAACAAGTAACTCCTAAAAATGGGCTCAAAGCCTGTCTTAGTTAAGAGTTTCTATTGCTATTAAGAGACTATAAATGAAAACACTTAATTGGGGTAGGTCACTTATAGTTCAGTGGTTAAGTCCATCATCATCATGGTGGGACAAGGTGGCATGCAGGCAAACATGGTGCTGGAGAAGTAGCTGAGAGTTCTATATTTTAAAGACAATAGGAAGTGGTCTGAGTGTCACACTGAACAAAGCTTGAGCAAAGGAGACTTCAAAGCCCACCCTGACAGTGACATACTTCCTCCAACAAGGCCACACCTCCTAATAGTGCCTCTCCCTGGGCTTATGTGAGCCAATACATTCAAACTTCCACAGAGCTTACAGAGAAGCAAGCTTCTATATCTACAATTATGTAGGAATGATACTCTTGCTTCTCATTTTCTATTAAGCAAAAAGCATGCTATTTATATTTTATCTTGGAATAAGAGAAAAGGTAGATTCTATTTTCTTAGTCCTCTATTTGGAAAGTCATAAGATATGTTATGACTTGAATATTCCGTAGATGTATGTCTTTGAATATTTCATCCTCCATATTAGACTTATTTTGTGAGGTGGGGACACAATGAGGAGATGGAGCCAGGTTCTAGGAAATGGGTCACGGGGGTGGGGGGTGCTTTGCAACCTACATTATGGTGTTATTTCATGTCCAGTTTCTTCCTCATTCACTCAAATATGAGATAAATGCTTCACACTCCTGATGCAATGGGTGTGACTGTTCATGTCTTGTACAACCCTAAAAATAAAAGCATAAACAAACCTTTCCTCTTCTAACTGAGCTTTTGTAGGTTGTTTGGTTATGATGATGAGAATAGTAACCAATACAGAAAATTAGTGATGATAAATGGACTCATTACCATGATAGCCTGGCTACAGGGTTCACAAATCATTGGCTAATGATTTTTTTCAAAGCAATGTGGAAAAATTTGGACATGTGAGAATGCAAGAATCTAGAATTCTGTAAGTCAATTCTGTGGGACATTTGGATTGGAGCCTAGAAGATCAGAAAGTGAAAAAGCAAGGTGTTGAAAGTATAAGCTGGGTTCATGAGGTTTCAGCAGATAATGAGGATTGTATCAGGGTCTGTGTTAGGGCCACTCATGTTGTATTCTAGTGAAGAATCTGATTGTGTTCTATCTTGTTCTGAGAACTTCAATAACACTAAATTCAAAAATAATGGAATATGTTGCTTGGTGGAAGAAATTTGAAGAATAATTCACTACTGAACTACTTTTAAATTCAAACATTACGGACTTCCCTTCTGGACCAGAGGTGAGTGTATGGGCTCAGCCTAGATGCCATCCCTGGGCACCAGCCACTCCGGGGAAGACCTGCCCAACTTGGCCCCAGGCTCTGGCCACCGGGCAGGTTCCCTTCTAGCCCTACCAGGAAGGCTCCACTTCTCCAAGACCCCCGGCAGATTCTCCGGTCTTCTCCAAGACCCTGCAATCTACATGCCCTGCCCCTACGCCCATCCGCCCGAGACCCCAGCCACTTCCTGAGACTTAAAGACCAGCTCCCAGCTCCCATCCTGCCCTGGACTTCCCTTCTGGACCAGAGGTAAGTGTCTTAAGAAACAAGCAGGTGTAGCCACCCTGATACTCAGCAAAATAGACTTCAAACTAAAATCAATCAAAAGAGATCAAGAAGGGCATTACATACTCATCATAGGAAAGATCCACCAAGATGAAGTCTCAATTCTGAACATTTATGCCCCAAACACAAGGGTACCCACATATGTAAAAGAAACATTACTAAAGCTTAAACCACATATAAAACCCCACACATTTATAGTGGGAGACTTCAACACCCCACTTTCACCACTAGACAGATCTCCCAAATCAAAACTTACCATAGAAATAAAGGACTTAACTGATGTCATGACTCAAATGGACTTAATCGATATCTACAGAACATTCCATCCTAACAAAAAAGAATGTACCTTCTTCTCAGCACCCCATGGAACCTTCTCTAAAATCGACCACATACTTGGGCACAAAGCAAATCTAAACAGATACAAAACAATTGGAATAACCTCCTGTGTTCTATCAGACCACCATGGTTTAAAGTTAGATTTCAACAACAACAAAAACTACAGAAAACCTACAATCTCATGGAAACTGAATAATGCTCAACAGAATCACCAATGGGTTAAGGAAGAAATAAAGAAAGAAATTAAAGACTTCCTAGAGATCAATGAAAATGAAGACACCACATACCCAAACTTATGGGACACTATGAAAGCAGTGCTAAGGGGGAAATTCATAGCACTAAATGCCCACATAAAGAAGTTGTAGAAATCTCACACTAGTGACTTAACAACACACCTGAAAGCTCTAAAACAAGAAGAAGCAAAGTCTCCCAGGAAGAATAGATGCCAGGAAATTATCAAAGTGAGAGCTGAAATCAATAAAATAGAAACAAAGAGAACAATACAAAAAATTAAGGAAACAAAGAGTTGGTTCCTTGAGAAAATCAACAAGATAGACAAGCCCTTATCCAAACTAACCAAAAGACAGAGAGAGAGCATCCAAATTAACAAAATCAGAAATGAGAAGGGGGACATAACAACAGACATTGAGGAAATCCAGAGAATCATCAGGTCATACTTCAAAAACCTCTATTCAACAAAACTGGAAAACCTAAAAGAAATGGATAATTTTCTGGATAGGTACCACATACCTAAGTTAAATCAAGACCAGATAAACTATTTAAATAGCCCAATAACCCCTAAGGAAATAGAAACAGTCATTAAAAGTCTCCCAACCAAAAAAAGACCAGGACCAGATGGTTTCAGCACAGAATTCTACCAGATCTTCAAAGAAGAGTTAATACCAATACTCTCTAAATTGTTCCACACAATAGAAACAGAAGGAACATTGCCAAACTCCTTCTATGAGGCTACAATTACCTTGATTCCTAAACCAAACAAGGATACAACAAAGAAAGAGAACTATAGACCGATCTCCCTCATGAACATTGATGCAAAAATACTCAATAAAATACTGGCAAACAGACTCCAAGAACACATCAAAACAATTATCCACCATGATCAAGTAGGATTCATCCCAGGGATGCAAGGGTGGATCAACATACGAAAGTCCATCAATGTAACACACCATATAAACAAACTCAAAGGAAAAAAATGCATGATCATCTCACTAGAAGCAGAAAAGGCATTTGACAAAATCCAATACCCCTTCATGATAAAGGTCTTGGAGCGATCAGGAATACAGGGAACATACCTAAATATAATAAAGGCAATTTATAACAAGCCAACAGCCAACATCAAATTGAATGGAGAGAAACTCAAAGCAATTCCACTAAAATCAGGAACGAGGCAAGGCTGTCCGCTCTCCTCATACTTATTCAATATAGTACTTGAAGTTCTAGCCAGAGCAATAAGACAACATAAGGAGATTAAGGGGATACAAATTGGAAAGGAAGAAGTCAAGCTTTCCCTATTTGCAGATGACATGATAGTATACTTGAGTGACCCCAAAGATTCAACCAAGGAAATGATACAGCTTATAAACATCTTCAGCAACATAGCAGGATACAAGATCAACTCAAAAAAATCAATAGCCCTCCTATACACAATTGGCAAAGAGGCTGAGAAGGAAATCAGAGATACATCACCCTTTACAATAGCCACAAATGACATAAAATGCCTTGGGGTAACACTAACCAAGCAAGTGAAGGACCTATATGACAAGAACTTTAAGTCCCTGAAAAAAGAAATTGAAGAAGATATCAGAAAATGGAACGATCTCCCATGCTCATGGATAGGCAGGATAGTAAAAATGGCAATTTTACCAAAAGCAATCTACAGATTCAATGCAATCCCCATCAAAATACCAACACAATTCTTCACAGACCTGGAAAGAATAATACTCAACTACATATGGAAAAACAAAAAACCCAGGATAGGCAAAAGAATCCTGTACAATAAAACAACCTCTGGAGGCATCACGATCCCTGACTTCAAGCTCTACTATAGAGCTACAGTAATAAAAACAGCTTGGTAGTGGCATAAAAACCGACATATGGACTAATGGAATCGAATAGAAGACCCTGACATTAATTCCCACACCTATGAGCATATAATTTTTGACAAAGAAACCAAAAGTGTACAATGGAAAAAAGAAAGCATCTTCAACAAATGGTGCTGGCATAACTGGATATCAAAATGTAGAAGGCTGCAAATAGATCCATATCTATCACTGTGCACAAAACTTAAGTCCAAGTGGATCAAGGACCTCAACATAAATCCAGCTACTCTGAACCTGCTAGAAGAGAAAGTAGGAAGTAGTCTTGAATGCATTGGCATAGGAGATCACTTCCTAAATAAAACACCAGTAGCTCAGACACTGAGAGAAACAATCAATCAATGGGACCTCTTGAAACTGAGAAGCTTTTGTAGAGCAAAGGATATGGTCAACAAGGCAAAGCGACAGCCTACAGAATGGGAAAAGGTCTTCACTGACCCCACATCTGACAGAGGACTGATATCCAGAATATATAAGGAACTCAAGAAATTAGACATCAAAATGCCCAACAGTCCAATTAAGAAATGGGCTATAGAACTAAACAGAGAATTCTCAACAGAGGAAACTCAAATGGCTGAAAGACATTTAAGGAATTGTTCAATATCCCTAATTATTCAGGGAAATGCAAATCAAAACGACTCTGAGATACCACCTTATGCCTGTCAGAATGGCTAAGATCAAAAACACTATGCTGGAGAAGATGTAGAGCTAGGGGAACTCTCCTCCATTGCTGGTGGGAATGCAAGCTTGTTCAACCACTTTGGAAATCAATATGGTGCTTTCTTAGAAAATTGGGAATCAATCTCACCCAAGATCCAGCTATACCACTCTTGGGCATATACCCAAGGAATGCCCAATCATACCACAAGAGCTATACTTGCTCAGCTATGTTCATATCAGCATTTTTTGTAATAGCCAGAACCTGGAAAGACCTAGATGCCCTTCAACTGAAGAATGGATAAACAAAATGTGGTACATATACACAATGGAATACTACTCAGCAGAGAAAAACAATGACATCATGAGGTTTGCAGACAAATGGATGGATCTAGAAAAAAATCATCCTGAGTGAGGTAACCCAGACTCAGAAAGACAAACATGGTATGAACTCACTCATAGGAGTATACTAGATGTGGAACAAGGATGACTGGACTGCTACTCACATCACCAGGGAGGCTACCTGGAAAACAGGACCCCAAGAAAGACACGGGGATCACCCAATGACAGAGAACTGGATGAGATCTACATGAAAAATCTGGACATGAGTGGGGGTAATGAAGGGCGAGGGTCAAGGGAAGGAGAGCTTGAGGGAGCGGGAGATCCCAGCTGGATCAACAACAGAGAGGGAGAACAAGGAATAGGAGACCATGGTAAATGAAGACCACATGAGAATAGGAAGAAGCAAAGTGCTAGAGAGGCCCACAGAAATCCACAAAGATACCCACACAACAGACTGCTGGCAATGGTCGAGAGACAGCCCGAACTGACCTGCCCTGGTGATGGGATGGCCAAACACCCTAATTGTCGTGCTAGAAACCCCATTCAATGACTGAGGGAACTGTGTGCTGAGATCCACGGCTAGGCCCTGGGTGGAGCTCTGGGAGTCCAATTAGCAAGAAAGAGGAGGGTTTATATGAGCAAGAATTGTTGAGATCAAGGTTGGATAAAGCACAGGGACAAATAGCCAAACAAATGGAAACACATGAACTATGAATCAATGACTGAGGGGCCCCCAACTGGATCAGGCCCTCTGAATGGGTGAGAAAGTTGATTGGCTTGATCTGTTTGGGAGTCCTCCAGGCAGTGGGACCGGGTTCTGTGCTCATTGCATGAGTTGGCTGTTTGAAACCTGGGGCTTATACAGGGTCGTTTGGCTCGCCTGGGAAGAGGGGACTGGCCCTGCCTGGACTGAGTCTACCAGGTTGATTTCAGTCCTCGGGGGAGACTTTGCCCTGGAGGAGGTGGGAATGGGGATATGCTGGGGGGAAGGGGTGGGGGGGCGGGAGGGGGGAGAACAAAGGAATCCGTGGCTGATATGTATTGTAAAATACATATGTAAAATACATATACAATACAATACAACTGAATTGTATTGTAAAATAAACTTAAATTAAATTAAAAAAAAAGAAAAAAATTCAAACATGAAATCTGAACTCTAAAATCTTATTCATTTGAACTGCAGCAGTTTTGGTGAACACAAAGAATGTGGTAGTCCCAAGGAACACAGACATTCCTGCCATTATTATTTTGTAGGGGTAGTTGTTTCTGTATTGTCTTTAGAGGACTTTTGTCTCTCAGACAATCAGTGTTAAGTGTTTTTCAGACATGAATTTGTGACAGTCGAAACAGTCTTCCTTGTAATGGGTCTGCAGTGGTCAGATTCAAGTCCAATGCACCTCAAGATTTGGCACATAGAAGAATAGAAGCAGAAGTGTATCTAAAAGATACTGTAATTTTTTAGGGTGTGTGTGACATATACAATAAGAAGTCATCCTCTGTTGGTGCTATAGTCCCCTCACCCATGGATCTCTCTAACCACTAGAGCAGCACAGGAAGCAAATATAGACAAGGAAATAGAAGTCAAGATTGAAAGGAGAAAGGAAGGAAGGAAGGAAGGAAGGAAGGAAGGAAGGAAGGAAGGAAGGAAGGAAGGAAGGACCCAGGTCTCTTTAACATGCAGTTTTAGTTACTTACACTGATTAGTAAAGAATGGTCTGTTTAAAGTACTCCTCTGAAGAGTACATAGCAGCCTGATGTCACACATGTACCCACACACTATACAATACTAGAGGAGGTGAGGAAGGACAGTGAATTTTATGTAGAGATATACTTATAACCTGAATTGCCACCAAAGGAAAGACAATGTGCTGAGAGACCCTGAAATTGTGGAAGGTTAGAATTCAGCTGCAACAGAGTTTAGAATTCAGAAGATCTGCATTCCAATCTTGTGTTGTTTGCTTGACAAGCAATATGGAGTGTGTGGGATCTGCTGAGGTTACATGTAACATTTCTAACCTCACAAGGTTCTGATTTCACCTAACATCTTTCTCCTGGCTGTCAAACCACCAGGGTACTTCAAAAATAAAGTGAGAGTGGCCGTTTTGTTGAAATTGTAAAAGAATAAGTAGTGAAAGATTGAACGTTTAGGTTTTCAGAACATACTGAGGATCGTTTTCTGAGCCTAATTTATGACTGATAGATCCTGAGAATGTGCCATGTTCTGATGGTAGAATATATATCCCACAACTGTTGTGTAAAATCTGCTATCAACATTAGTTAGGTCAGTTGGGTTTTGAGAATAGTTCAATCCCAGTATTGTTTTTATTTTTATTTTTTTGGTTTTTCGAGACAGGGTTTCTCTGTGTAGCTTTGTGCCTCTCCTGGAACTCACTTGGTAGCCCAGACTGGCCTCGAACTCACAGAGATCCGCCTGGCTCTGCCTCCCGAGTGCTGGGATTAAAGGCGTGCGCCACAACCGCCCGGCCCCAGTATTGTTTTTGTTGACTTTATTTGCCTATATGATTAACTCCATTTCTTATTTCTAATTTACTGTAAGATTAATAAGGAAATATGTCTATTCCAGTTTCTTATAGGTCTATTTCTCCTTTAGAGTCATATGTTGTCTTATTGTTTCATAAATTTTGTATCACTGTGTTGTGATTTGCCCACAGACCAAGTCAAGTGTATTTATTTTATATGTAGGATGGCACAGTGGCTAGTTTCTGTTATTAACTTTACTTGATTAAGAAATGCCTAGGGCGTTATGATATACTTCTTGGGTATTTATGTGCAGGCATTTCCAAAGAATATTAACTTTTTGGTTCTACAACATACAAGGAATAACTGTGAAGGCTTTCATCACTATGAACATTCTTACACTTTCAACGACATGATGGACACCAATTCCTTAAAATATAAGCCAACATAAACCATTCCTCCTATAACTTGCTTTTTTGTCAGGCACTCACCTAATGATGAAAAAAATAACTAATGAATGGATCTTTTTTTAAATGATTAAAATTTCTCTATGATACCTTTTACTGTGTTCAGGTAACTATATGATTATCATTCTAGGGGAGTGTTTTAGTACAGTGTCTTTACAGCATCTTCAGCTATAGTAAACAGTGGTATTGGTATATGTTTCTTTGTCCTAGGCTGAATGGGTTGTGCACTTTTATCATAATTTACTTTAAAACTTTTCTAGCAAGCTGGGTAACTACTAGACTTAGCATGACATGATCAGCTCTGCATTTTCTACAGGTTATATAGGATGGGGTCACCATGTTGAGTCCAGGCATGTCCATTCATGGATATAATATAGTAGATAGGACACCAACCTGAAATCTTAAGGGATTGCTGGACCACATCAAGGGCCTGGAGTAGAACATGAACCAGCATCCAATGGCTGCATGGATGCACTTGTAGGAGTTGACATTCTCAGGAATAGCAGATATGCTGTTTCCTGGAGTGAATGGTATATAGATGCACTTATTCAATACTTACCAGTGTCTTTATGAGACACTGAAATTCTGAGAAAAACCTAATCAGTTATTAAAGCATGTTAGAGGTATACATAAATAAGTCAAACCAGGTAATTGGCTTGTGAGAGCCTTGGTAGAAAAAAATCACTTAGGGTGTTTTATTTAGCTGTTTTGGTGGGGTTATGGGGCCTTCTCTGAATCAATACATTCAGGCATTCAGCCAAAATATTTTGTAGAGGCAAGTATGTAGAGACATGCTCTGGTGAATGCTATAATGGTAACAGAAGAGTGAGCATATTTATTGTTATTTTACAAGGGATTCTACTGAGTGAAACATATAGAATAGGTTTTCCATATGCTTCTCGGTTTGTGAATGTACACAGGCTAGGTAACAGGATTACAGTGCAGGGTGACCTAAGATACAGAGGCCATGGGCAAGTTGGCCAGATACCTTACAACACATTTCAAGATGATCTATGCAGGAGGATCTGGTGATAGAGGGAAAAATGTGTACTGGGCTATTTTACTCTGGTAATACACAATCATGTGCTAACTGTGAAGCTCACCAAACTAGCTGCAAATATTCTGAGAAACAAGGTCTTCTTCCATCCAGATCACGACAAGAAGCTCTAGGAGTCCCCTGCTTCTTTTCTCCATGCCAGGTTAAGTTCCCTGTGGTTCAGAGTTTCTTTCTGAGCCAAGACTGTAGATGCCTTGTGCTCAGTTTCCTTTTATAAGACCATTGTTTTATTTTTTGACAGCTTGAGACATGTGTATGATATGTATTGATCAAACACCAGCTCCCCCCTCCATTTTTCCCACTACCCCACACTGTTTTTCACTCCCATCTTCAGAAGTTCACTTTTGAAACCCAGTTGAATTCACTTACTCATATTGTCAGTATGTGGATGGGTATAAAGTCATCTCCTGGAGCATGATTACCCCTCTCAAGACTGGAGCTTCTCACTCTTCCTCCCTAGCAACCATCACCTACCAATAAGTCCTCAGGTAGACATGGGACTTCAAGTATCCCCCCATCCATTCTGGGATTATGGCTGATTTAATCTTCTGGGGGTTTTGTGCATCCAGCCACAGTCTGTGACTCATATGTGTAATGGTTCTGTAATGTCCAGAGAATGTTGTTCTGACAAAGCCATCCACTACTTCCAGCCCTTACACCCAGTGTGTGCAATCTCAACACATCCTTTTATACTTTGGCCCTTCCTAGAACATGCTAGTAGAATGGCTTTTTTTCACTTTCACAGGTTTTTTGGCTTTGCCAAAGTGATGACTGAAAAAGGTTACTACTTCTCATGAAATTCTTGCAAACTTGTAGTCAAGGAGTTTATGCTTTATTGCAAATATACTATAAAACATTTGACACACAGTTTAAGTTGGTGAATTTTATGTACATAAGTACATTTAAGAACATTATTACAAAATTTTTTGATTCATTCTATGGAAGAAATAATGATCAGCTGTGTAAATTAATATGCTTTCCATTTTGTTTAGAGGAGAATTCAGAAAGCAGTCACATTACTCCTCTCACTGCTACTGAGAGACATTTTATAGACCATTGTAGTATCTATGCATCACAGATGATTGAACATGCAGTCATCAGCTCCTGGCTTATTGAAAACACTTCATCATAAAAGAGACATTAAACACACTCATGTAAAAAGATAGCAAATAAAATTAGCCTTCTCTATTTTGTCCTTCAATATGCTGATGGTTGTTCAGTTACCAGCTTTAATCAATGCAAGTTATATATTAACTTCTGGGCTAATTTCTTCTTAGATAAAAGTGCAAGTAGTGACAGAAGGAAACACACTGTGAACAGAAGGACTTTGATTTCCCAGGATGCCTGTGAAGTGGATGTCTGTTCTGCTCCTGCTGCAGATGAGTTGCTACTTCAGATATGGGAATTGTGGGAAGGTGTTGGTATGGCCAATGGAATACAGTCACTGGATGAATTTAAAGATAATACTGGATGAACTTGTACAAAGGGGTCATGAAGTGACTGTTCTGAGACCTTCGTCTTCTATCTTTCTCGATCCCAAAAAACCATCTGGTCTTAAATATGAAACATTTCCTACAGCTTCCAATAATGATGAAGTAGAAAAGTTTTTTACCCAATGGGTCAATATGTGGGTATATGATGTGCCAAAAGACACATGTTGGAGATATTACCCATCGATGAACATAATGTTTGGGCAATTTTCTGATTTGTGGTTAAAGCTTTGTAGAGAAGCAGTTTCGAACAAACAACTTATATCAAAACTACAGAAATCCAAGTTTGATGTTGTTCTTTCAGATGCTATTGGTCCCTGTGGTGAGCTGATAGCTGAGTTACTCCAAGTACCCTTTGTGTACAGTCTTCGCTTTGGTAATGGCTACGCAATAGAAAAGTACAGTGGGGGACTTATATTCCCTCCCTCCTATGTACCTATTGTTTTGTCAGGGTTAAGTGGCCAAATGACATTCATGGAGAGGGTAGAAAATATGATATGTTTGCTTTACTTTGACTTTTTCTATGAGTCATTTCCTGCTAAGGATTGGGATCCATTTTTCAGTGAAATTTTAGGTAAGTTGTGTCTCTCATCAGCAGGTGAGGGCCTACCTTTCGTTGCTCTTAAAGACATTCTTAGGTGTAAGTATGTCTTTCATGCTGAAATGATTAAATGAAATATAATATTGCACAACAATTTCACTACAACATCATGTTCAAACCTCCATTTTAAAGACCTAAACTACTGATGCTTGGATCTAACTATATTTGGTTGGTATTGTTGGCAGTCATGATCTCCTAGTTTAAGAAAGAAAGACACAATTAAACAAGAGCAAAAGTTTCTATTCTCATGCTTTCTGAAAACTTTCCAGATAATATTTGTAAATATTTCTACAAAGAAATACATATTATGGCATTGCTAATACAAATGAAAAGTAGAGATAGATGCCAGAAATTCTTCCAGGTATAGCCCTCTTAGGAAAGGAAGAGTCAAGGGATAGCTTATTTGTTGTAGAAACTAACATGATTCCTGTAAAAGTCGTGTCCATAATTATGCTGGGACAGCTTGACTCTAGAGCCAAAATGCTCCTTTATATTTGTATCTGCTTTTCTGAAGCTTTAGAAAAGAACAAAATGCATGGCAGATACATAGGGACTTCATGGATTATATAATGAATAGGATTGCTGAATTATTGAGGTGACATTAGCATTTCATCTCAGTTTACCTTTAATATACATATTATGTAAGCCACAAATATGCATTGTACATAAAGTAAATATATTTGTTTCATGAATGATCGCTTTGTTTCTTTGTGTAAAATTATTCCAACACTTTTCAGACAATATATATTTTATTCACGTGGCAATATTTTCTTTACTATTTTGCTCTTCCATCTTCAACTCATTTCTCTATTTAGGAACACCTACTACTATGGTTGACACAATGAAGAAAGCAGAAATGTGGCTCATTCGGTCCTACTGGGATTTAGAGTTTCCTCGCCCATCTTTACCAAACATTGAGTTTGTTGGCGGACTCCACTGCAAACCTGCCAAACCCTTGTCTAAGGTAAGGACAACTTTTTAGTTTAGTTTTGTTTCATTTTGCTTCAGTAAAAATGGTTCTACACCATTCTTTTAGTTTTTCTTCCAGTGAGAAAGAATCAGAAGTGGGGAAAAACATCCTGCCAAATGGATGCTCAAGGTTAAAACAGCCACAAATTTATGCATTTTCTTCCATTTATGGAATAACAGGAGAACCTTGGGGAAACAACTTAATTCAGTGCTATAAAAAAGTGATGCATATTCATAAAAAAACTGTCAAGTGATTAACATACATCTCAATAAGTTCTTGATATGCAGAGAAACAACATAGCGACGTTCCTGCCTAAACCAAACCCATTTTGAAAGACAGACTATACTTAATGAAAATTGAATGGAATATATTTAAGGAAGTGATTATAATCTAAAGAGACCATTGAATAGAAATAATAAAACACATCCTAAAATCACTGATTTGAAAAACAAAACAAAACAAAAGGATAAGGATAAGATAATATAGGAAGATAAGAAATTAGGACTGCATGTGTTGTTTAGCAAGAAGATATAGACAACAGGGGCTTTTGATAAACATATTATTTAAAAGTTCACAATAGGTAAGTGGTTAAAATGTTAATTAGGCCATTAAGACCACAAAGAAAGGAAGTGAACTGAGAAGAAGTAAGGCCCTCCGGATAAGTGAGACAGTTGATTAGCTTAGACTGTTTGGGAGAATGTGGTGGTATTGTGTTCCCCAAAATATTGTGCACCCTAATAAACTTATCTGGGATCAGAGACAGAACAGCCACTAGATACAAAGGCTAGAAAATGGTGGCACTCATACCTTTAATCCTAGCGTTTCAGAGGTAAAAATCACTCTGGATCTCTGTGAGTTCAAGGCCACATTGGAAACAGCCAGGCATGGTGACACACGCCTTTAATTCCAGAAAGGGAGTCTTTAATCCCAGGGAGTGATGGTAGAAAGGAAAGATATATAAGGTGTGAAGACCAGAAACAAGAAGCATTTGGCTGGTTAAGCTTTCAGGCTTTTGAGCAGCACAGTTCAGCTGAGAGTCATTGGGATATAAGGACACAGAGGCTTCCAGTCTGATGAAACAAGATCAGCTGAGAAGTTGGCCAGAACTGTTAAGATTCCTGCTACAGGGGGCACCCAGGCAGTGGCACCAGGACCTGTCCTTAGTACATGAGCTGACTGTTTGGAACCTAGGGCCTATGCAGGGACACTTTGCTCAGCTTGGGAGGAGGGGAATGGACCTGCCTTGACTGGACTGAATCTACCAGGTTGAGCTAAATCCCCAGGGGAGTCCTTGCCTTGGAGGATATGAGAATGGGGGGTGGGTTGGGGGGAGGAGGAGGGAGGACAGAGGAATCCATGGCTGATATGTAAAATTAAATTAAATTATAAAATAAAAAAATCAGATTTCCTTTAAAATTAAAAAAAAAGCACCTTCAAGGTGCAGTTCCCTGCGTTGGGTTGCACAGAAGTAAGACTGGAAATAAAGAACCTGTAGAAGGCTGCTATTGCAGTTTAGACAGCAAAAATGTGAGCATAGAATAGAATACTCATAGATCTCAGTACATCTTATCAGAGTCTAATAGTACCAAGATCATATGGACTTTGGGAGAAAGACTGACACCAGTGAAACTAAGTATCTCAGCTTCTAAGTGGGTAATGCCAAGTTAATGTTGAGTATTTCTGTCATGGAAATTTTTGTTGTTACTGTTAGACTGCGACAACATTCCTGACAGAACAAACCACAGTACCAAATGATTTATATTGGTCATGAACTCGGAAGTTTCAGGACTCAGCTCTGTTGGTGCTGGTCCTAGATTAAGGCAGACCCTATTGGGGGCAGAAGTGTATGGAAGGACTGTCCATACCATGAAGGAAGTAGAGCATTAGTTGGACTGCCCCCAACACAGAAAACAATTACCTGATGGAGTCAAGTAGGCTTCCCTTCATAAAATTTCCAAAACTCCCCAAAGTGTAATGACCAGCAGCCAAAGGATTTACCAGTGAGCATGAAGGGAGACATTTGCATTCAAACCATAATGATTTACTAAAACTAGTAATTATCTTACATTTGAAGAAACTTTATATTTACTTCCTCAAAAATAATGAGAATTTTAACACATTCTCAGGCAGTGTCCTAAAAGATATATACCATATATACTTAGTGTTGCTAGAGTTTTCCTGCCTGGCCCACAATCAAGACAACTCTCTCTCACCCGCCAGTCCCAAGCCGCTCAAACCCGATCAAGTAAACACAGACACTTATATTGGTTTCAAACTGTATGGCCGTGGCAGGCTTCTTGCTAACTGTTCTTACAGCTTAAATTAATCCAATTCTATTAATCTATACCTTGCCACGTGGCTTGTGGCTTACCGGTACTTTACATCTTCCTTATCCTGATGGCGGCTCGCAGTGTCTCCCCCACCAGCTTCCTGTTCTCTCAATTTTCCTCTCTGTTAGTCCCGCCTATACTTCCTGCCTGGCCACTGCCAATCAGTGATTTATTCATTGACCAATCAGCAACACATTTGACATACAGACCATCCCACAGCACCTCCCCTTATCTTTTCTTAAAAAGGAAGGTTTTAACCTTTACACATCTCCAAAGTCAGCTTGGTATATTTGGGAATTTGGGCGTAGCTTCTCTTACTACTTCCTGCTGGAGGGGGGCGCTGTATCTTCTGGGGAAACAAAGAAAATTTTAGGATCATGGAGTAGTCCGTGAGGCTGTATCATCTGAGCCAGTTGTCTTGAAACGGTTCTGGATGTTGGATCATCTGGGCCATGGTGTCATCGGAGACCTTTCAGGGGGTCTTGGCTGGTCAAACCTGATGTATCTTACTCTGGAACAAATCCATAGCCTCTTGCTTTCTGTGGAAACAAAAGAGACTCTTTTCCAAAGCAACATATCCTTACATCTAAATTTTGAAGTCAAAGTATCTTTAAAATATACATACTGGTTTAACTCAGCTTCCTTTATAATCAAATATCTCTCTGTAGTTAAGAATCCCAAAGACAACACAATCCAGACTCTCTGTGTAATAGTCATCTCTACGTGGCTTATTTTTTATATTAATTTTACTGTCTCTTTAAAGACTTTATTTTTTAAAACCATGTATTTGTTTCTATACTGTATATATCACCTTTTTTTGTCTCTTTTAAGCCTACGTATATTTTACACACATTTTAAACTATTACATCTGAATCTCTCTTATTGTGAATCTATTGTTTTAAGCTGCAGCAGCTCTGGCTGCTGGCTCCGCCCACCTCAGCTTCCCAACATGGCGGCGGTATGCTTACCGCCAGCTCTGGGAACTATCGTGGGTCTATATGCTTTTATCCAAGCAGCATGTAGCCCAGAAACCTCTTTTTTTGTTTTGTACTAGCAAAGGCTAAATCCACAATGTAGCTTAATGTGCCATTTGCAGAGGCCTCATTCCCGCCATACGGCGGCAGGTCGAGCGCACACACCAGCAACCCGCCAGTAGCTCAAACCGGCAGCTGCCGCTCATTTGAGAGAGACAATTAGGAAGCTATTTTTAGGTCCGTTTTAGAATCTTTTTTTTTTAGTTTTTAGGTGGAAACTCTTGCCCCACGTTGGGCGCCATTTGTTGCTTGAGTTTTCCTGCCTGGCCCACAGTCAAGACAACTCTCTCTCACCCGCCAGTCCCAAGCCGCTCAAACCCGATCAAGTAAACACAGACACTTATATTGGTTTCAAACTGTATGGCCGTGGCAGGCTTCTTGCTAACTGTTCTTACAGCTTAAATTAATCCATTTCTATTAATCTATATCTTGCCACGTGGCTTGTGGCTTACCGGTACTTTACATCTTCCTTATCCTGATGGCGGCTCGCAGTGTCTCCCCCCCCAGCTTCCTGTTCTCTCAATTTTCCTCTCTGTTAGTTCCGCCTATACTTCCTGCCTGGCCACTGCCAATCAGTGATTTATTCATTGACCAATCAGCAACACATTTGACATACAGACCATCCCACAGCAACTTAGGAAAGTAAATGTATAAATTTTGGAAACAGGATGGAAAAAGTGCAAACCTGAAATGTAACCTGTCAAGATTCTTCAACAGTATCTTAGCATAAGCAAAAGACCATTTTTCAATATCGTGAATTTTTGGCTTCAATTACTTTACAAGAAAACTCAACATTTCCTTGCTTTCAGTCTACTAAAATTAATGCACTACTCACTTGAGATCTCACAGTTTTGTAGCTTAAGGTATAAAAGGGATCATTTACTCTATTGACACAGATTTTTTTGTTTGTTTTTCTTTGTCATTACACACACACACACAGAGAGAGAGAGAGAGAGAGAGAGAGAGAGAGAGAGAGAGAGAGAGACAGAGAGACAGAGAGACAGAGAGACAGAGAGACAGAGAGACAGAGAGAACACATAATACAATGTTTGAGTCCATTGAGTGTTGCTCAATTGCACACGTTTTTAAGGAGCAGATCTATTGGTATTAGATAATGAGTTTGGGGCTCATTCTTTGGGAAGCCTGATGATGGTTTTTCTGTCTTATGCCAGATTACAGGAGACCAGTAAAACTTCATTGGGGAATGGAGTCCTGGCATCACAGCTCCTTGCCAGAATAACCACAGAAAAAAAATATATACTGCACATGAACATCTAGTTATTCTTACCACCTGCTTATGAAAACAGTAACTAGATGTAAATTATCCAATCATTCTGACATAATATCTCATATGAAATGAACATCACAGTTTGTAAGACAAATTGTTAAATGGTCTTATAATTAAAAAACTCAGAGCAAGATATTGGGGTTAAAACCGAGCGATCAGAGGAATAGGACAAGCCACAGCCAACCTCACCTTACCAGCCCTCAGCCTTCAAAGAGATCTACTTCCTGTATACCCACTCCTATGCCTTTCCATTCTGCCATATCATTTCCTCTCTCCACCCAGCTACATCACCTCCTGTCTGTCTGCACAGGCCTCCAGACCTCTATTGTTGCTAAAGTTTTCCTGCCTGGCCCACAGTCAGGACAAATCTCTGATACCCGCCAGTCCCACAGCCATTCAGACCCAACCAAATAAACACAGAGCCTTATATTGGTTACAAACTGTATGGCTGTGTCAGGCTTCTTGCTAACTGTTCTTACAGCTTAAATTAATCCATTTCCATTAATCTATACCTTGCCACATGGCTCGTGGCTTACCGGCATCTTCACATGCGGCTTGTCATCATGGCGGCTGGCAGTGTCTCTCTCACCCAGCTTCCTGTTCTCTCCATTCTCCTCTCTGTTAGTCCCACCTATACTTCCTGCCTGGCCACTGCCAATCAGTGATTTATTCATTGACCAATCAGCAACACATTTGACATACAGACCATCCCACAGCACCTCCCCTTTTCTTTTCTTAAAAAGGAAGGTTTTAACCTTTACACATCTCCAAAGTCAGCTTGGTATATTTGGGAATTTGGGCGTAGCTTCTCTTACTACTTCCTGCTGGAAGGGGGCGCTGTATCTTCTGGGGAAACAAAGAAAATTTTAGGATCATGGAGTAGTCCGTGAGGCTGTATCATCTGAGCCAGTTGTCTTGAAACGGTTCTGGATGTTGGATCATCTGGGCCATGGTGTCATCGGAGACCTTTCAGGGGGTCTTGGCTGGTCAAACCTGATGTATCTTAATCTGGAACAAATCCATAGCCTCTGGCTTTCTGTAGAAACAAAAGCAGAGACTCTTTTCCAAAGCAACATATCCTTACATCCAAATTTTGAAGTCAAAGTATCTTTAAAATATACATACTGGTTTAACTCAGCTTCCTTTACAATCAAATATCTCTCTGTAGTTAAGAATTCCAAAGACAACACAATCCAGACTCTCTGTGTAATAGTCATCTCTACGTGGCTTATTTTTTATATTAATTTTACTGTCTCTTTAAAGACTTTATTTTTTAAAACGATGTATTTGTTTCTATACTGTATATATCACCTTTTTTTTTTTTTTTTTTTTGGTTACAAACTGTATGGCCGTGGCAGGCTTCTTGCTAACTGTTCTTACAGCTTAAATTAATCCATTTCCATTAATCTATACCTTGCCACATGGCTCGTGGCTTACCGGCATCTTCACATGCGGCTTGTCATCATGGCGGCTGGCAGTGTCTCTCTCACCCAGCTTCCTGTTCTCTCCATTCTCCTCTCTGTTAGTCCCGCCTATACTTCCTGCCTGGCCACTGCCAATCAGTGATTTATTCATTGACCAATCAGCAACACATTTGACATACAGACCATCCCACAGCACTCTATGGTTGGTGCTGGGATTAAAGGCATGTGTCATCATGCCTGGCTCTGTTCCCCAGTGTGGCCTTGAACTCACAGAGATCCGGATGGATCTCTGCTTCCCAAATGCTAAGAATAAAGGCATGTGCTACCATTGCCTGACTTCCATGTTTAATATAGTCGCTGGCTTTTTCCTCTGATCCTCAGATAAGCTTTATTAGGGTACACAATATATTGGGGGACACAATATATCACCACAACAGTTGTAAAACAGTTATAGAGAGTAAGCTTTCTTTAATGACATATAGTATGATAGCCAAAGAATTGTTCATTTTTATATCACCAGCAACCACATAACATGAAAGTATTTTCATTTATTTTTAACTTGTGTGTGATTTATGTGTGTGCATATATACTACTGTGTATGCATGTGGAGAGAGGGACATCATGGCATATGTACAAATGTTAGAGTCAAATTCAAGGAGTCTTGTTTGTCTTCTAGCATGTGGGTTACAGGATCAAATTCAGGTCATCAGACTTGGTAGCAAAAATCCTCCTAACTGAGTCACCTCACTGACCATGGAAATAGTTTTAAATAGTTAACATTTAACAGTAGTTTTGAATGTTAATCATCTAGACTATACACAGTAGTTTTCCATGATCAAAGGATGATTCCATACATGTGTAGGTTTTGTACATTTTATCCTGTACTTGAAGGATTCCTCGATTCCCATTAAGAGAAATGGGCAGTGTTATTAGTATTAGAACAAGGGAAAGAAGATAAGAAAAACAATGTGTAACAATGCAATGATCATAATTGGTTATAACAACCGTTGTTATTATGTTTCACAAACAAGATTTTAACCTAAGTTATATATTCTAAACTTTGTCTTATTCTGTGTTAAAATTTCTGTATTTAGTCTGAAAAGCTGGCTCAGCAGGCAAAAGACTAAACTAAAGGTCTGATAACTTGAGTTTCACCCATGGAAATAAACGTAAATGGTGGAAAGGAAAAACTTCTGATGATTGTTTTTTTGTCTTCTGCCCTTCTCATGGTTACTGTCACACACACACACACACACACACACACACACACACACACACACACACACACGCACACACACACACACACACTACATACACACACACATGAACACACACTAAGTAGAAATAAATGTTAAAATTTATATTTTTCTTTTCCACAATTACCTGCATTTCCATCACTTATCAAATGCTTTTGTGAATTCTTTCCTGAAAAAATAAATCAGAAATTTATCAATTGTATCAAGTGTCTTTGCAATACTTATATATGAATAATACATAGTATATGTATCTGAACTATATAAAGTAAAATTAATTTGTGTATAATCAATATGTATCATGATTTTATAAATAATAAAAATACCTTCTTCAAACAAAATCAAAAAATAATTATACAGATTGAATATACAAATATTACATTTTAATTGTTTTATCAGAATCCTTTAATACCCTAAATCAACAAGGATGCAAGGTAACTTACATACATATATGTCATAGCAATAAATTGTTTTATATCACTGTCCTTATTTACATTAAATCACCACTGGTCACAGGAAATGAAGAAAAGGGAAAAATCACATTATCTATAGGTTAAGAAATAAATGTAAATGAGGATTACAACTTTCTGATCACCTCATATGATGGACATATTGCAATTTTAATTTTTTCAGAACATAATATTTGGAATACTTGTTGCTCAAAGATGGGAATATATATAGTGCTGCTCCCCATGAATGATTAAGACAGCAATGATTGTCTTTTGTGTGCTTGACCAGGGGTACTTATCAGTCCTATAATACTTCATTTTTCTCCTAGTTTAATGGCAATTTAAATAGAGTTTCATCTGCTGTTGATTTTTGGTAGTAAAACAATTTCTGTATCCACAGGAAATGGAAGAGTTTGCACAGAGCTCTGGGGAACATGGTGTGGTGGTATTTTCTCTGGGGTCGATGATCAGAAACATAACACAAGAACGAGCCAACACAATTGCATCAGCCCTGGCACAGATTCCACAAAAGGTAAGATGGTGCCCTCATGGAAGGCAATTATCTACTGAGTTTATTAACATCTGGAAAGGTCTGACACTGGAAGGATCCTTTATGTAAAATGAAGTATTATGATTTGCTGTAGCTAGAGTTTTCCTGCCTGGCCCACAGTCAGGATAAATCTCTCTCACCTGCCAGCCCCACAGCTGCTCAAACCCGACCAAGTAAACACAGAGACTTATATTGGTTACAAACTGTATGGCCGTGGCAGGCTTCTTGCTAACTGTTCTTACAGCTTAAATTAATCCATTTCCATTAATCTATACCTTGCCACGTGGCTTGTGGCTTACCGGTACTTTACATCTTCCTTGTCCTGATGGCAGCTGGCAGTGTCTCCCCCACCCAGCTTCCTGTTCTCTCTATTCTCCTCTCTGTTAGTCCCACCTATACTTCCTGCCTGGCCACTGCCAATCAGTGATTTATTCATTGACCAATCAGCAACACATTTGACATACAGACCATCCCACAGCACTTCCCGTTTTCTTTTCTTAAAAAGGAAGGTTTTAACCTTTACACATCTCCAAAGTCAGCTTGGTATATTTGGGAATTTGGGCGTAGCTTCTCTTACTACTTCCTGCTGGAGGGGGGCGCTGTATCTTATGGGGACACAAAGAATATTTTAGGGTTATGGAGTAGTCCATGAGGGTGTATCGTCTGAGCCAGTTGCCTTGAAACGGTTCTGGATGTTGGATCATCTGGGCCATGGTGTCATCAGAGACCTTTTAGGTGGTCTTGGCTGGTCAAACCTGATGTATCTTAATCTGGAACAAATCCATAGCCTCTGGCTTTCTGTGGAAACAAAAGCAGAGCCTCCTTCCCAAAGCAACATATCCTTACATCCAAATTTTGAAGTCAAGGTACCTTTAAAATATACATTTTGGCATAACTCAACAGCTTTTGTAATCAAATGGTTTTTTTTAGTTACGAATATCAAAGAGAACATAATCCAGATTCTCTGTGTGGTAGCCATCTTTACGTGGCTTATTTTTTTATATCAGCTTGAGCCTATTGCTTTGAACTGCAGCCTTCTAAGCCTGAAACGGCGCTGGCACTGCTGGCTCTGCCTACTTCAGCTTCCCAACATGGCGGTGATACGTTTTCTGCCAGCTCTGGGAGCCATCAACTCTCAGAAATAGTGGGTCTATGCTTCTATCAAAGCAGCGTGTAGCCCAGAAACCTCTTTTTTTTGTTTTGTTTTGTACTAGCAAAGGCTAAATCCACCACACAGCTTAATGCACCACTTGCAGAGGCCTCATTCCCACCATACTGCAGGTCGAGCATGCACGCACGCTAGGAACCCGCCAGTAGCTCAAACCAGCAGCTGCCGCTAACTTGAAAGAGACAACTAGGAACTGTTTTTAGCTCTGTTTTAGAATCTTTTTTCTCAGGTTTTAGGTGGAAACTCTTGCCCCACGTTGGACGCCATTTGTAGCTTGAGTTTTCCTGCCTGGCCCACAGTCAGGATAAATCTCTCTCACCTGCCAGCCCCACAGCTGCTCAAACCCGACCAAGTAAACACAGAGACTTATATTGGTTACAAACTGTATGGCCGTGGCAGGCTTCTTGCTAACTGTTCTTACAGCTTAAATTAATCCATTTCCATTAATCTATACCTTGCCACGTGACTTGTGGCTTACCGGTACTTTACATCTTCCTTGTCCTGATGGCGGCTGGCAGTGTCTCCCCCACCCACTTCCTGTTCTCTCTATTCTCCTCTCTGTTAGTCCCGCCTATAATTTGCCTGAAAATAAAGTCAGTTAAAAAATAAAGATAAATATAGCAGATTCTACAGAATATGTTTTTGATTGACAAAAACATTGACATAAACATCGTGATCACAGAGAAGCATGGTGAGTGAGGACAGTTTAAACTTTTCTATTCTGATGATACTATAAGCAAAATAAAAAAAAAAAAACCTCAATAGTCACTTACTCCTTTTTCTTGAGCCTTGTTCAAATCTAGACATTTAATGGAAATGAAATTTTATTTAATAACTTTATTGGCAGATATTGAAAAATGTCTGTGGTATAGCATATAGTAGACTTCTAGACTTGTAGTAGCATCTAGACTTCCCAGGTAACCCTTCCCTCTTTATGAGATTTCTGGACTAGGGTTGCTTAGTTACCATTCAGAAGACTTTTCAGAGAAAGGGAGAAGAAGGTTAGCACCTCAGTCCTTTTGTACCATGTTCATTCAGAAAATCAGAAGGAAGAATTGACCTTTCTAGGACCTGCCAAAACCCCTAACAGGAAGATGTAAAAGAGAGGGTGGAGTGGTCCCTGTCCTTATGATGAACCATGCATAATCAAACATCGTTCATGGAACTATGTCTCTAACCCGGTAGAGTAAAATGTCTGTCACTTAGGAACAAATGGGGAAATAAGAGATAGTCCAATAGAAATAAGGTTGATGCCAGAAAAGGTCCAGCTGGCTCTCTTCATAAGGTATATGAAGATAATTTACCACAGCTGAACTTTAATATGGAGTAGTTAGGAACTAGACTTTTAGCTTTCTATCACATGAAGTCTTCCTGCAATTGCTTGTGCTGGTTTTCCTTGAGATCCTGAAGTTAAGTTTAAACATCTTGCAGCAAACAGACATTAAACAAGTAGGTGGAGCTCCAATTTATGAGGGTAGTTTGGGATTTCTAAAATTAGCACCCTTTGTGTGGTCTGGCTTTAGAATTGCTTTGGATTTCAAAAAGCATATTAACCTCGAAGTGTTGTGCAATCTATCATATGGAACCAACGTGGCACTATTAAGATTTTGTTCTTTTTTCTACAACTACTATCACTTATGAGCAGCAAACCAGCTTCCTTTTCTATATGAAAGGAATACTCTGTCTCACTGACAGTAATGTGACTCATGTGATGAGATGCTCTACACTTCTTATGATTCCTAAGTAAAACCAATTTCCCACCAAGAGATAAGGAATATTAGATTTTATTTCTTGTTTGTTAAAAAAAAAATATGTCAAAGTCACTCTCTGTGGTTGCTATTTTCACGGTAGAGTCAGCACCTTCTGAATATGCAGAAGGGTGCAAGCAAGTGTGTGGACCTTTATGTCCTGTGGAAATGCTCTGCCAGCAACCACATCACTGGCAGTTAGTGGACAATTTAAACATCTACACTCTGTGAGATCATTGTCAGGATAGGACGGACAGATGACTCATTCTCTGATTCTCCATGATGACACCTTTTCCAAAAAACCTCTAAACAGAGAAAATTGTGAATATGGAATAGTCTCAAAAAATAATAATAATTAAAAAATGCCAAATTCTATTAAAATAACATAGGACAGATGACTATAAGTAAAATCTTGGGTTATTTTAAATTGGCATGAAATTAGAAATGGGAAATTAGAAGTATTATAGCAAATACACATAAAGTTTAATCATTCTTCCTTGTACCTGAATTATGACCACATAAACTTTTCTTAAATACATTCACATTTCATTAACTCTCTCATGTATGTATGTAACTGCACATGGAAAAATCATGATGACATCCAACTGACTAAGTATAAAGAGAAACACAATCGATGTTGTCATACTCTGTCTCACTTTTTTGATAGTTCTTATTGTTTAAAGTCTCTTTTCCTGGTTTCCAACACCTGGGCTGTGAACGGTATTTAGCTAAGCACCATATAACTTTTTAAATACTATGTTTTAAGTTTTGAATCCTGGTATAAATTATTATCCAATCTCTAACAGGTTCTTTGGAGATTTGAGGGCAAGAAACCAGACACATTAGGACCCAATACTAGGGTGTTCAAGTGGATGCCTCAGAATGATCTTTTAGGTAAGACTCTGGGAAACAAATACTGAAAACATGAGAGTCACAGACTATAGTGCAATAGGAAGCAAACTGATTCTTTTTAGAAAACACAAAAATAAAACCAATTTTAAAATATTGATTTTTAACTTGAAAGAAAATGAAATATGAGCTGACATTGTATTTTTCTATTCCAGAAACAATGTGTGCATTGTAAAAGCAACTGCCTCTTACAGAGAGCATTTTGTACATACCTTGGATTCAATTTTATACCTGTCCCCTTTTCTAAAATAGGAATTTTTCAAAAACCACTAAGAAACAACAGTCCTTTTTAATTATCAATGACAATATTTTCCATCAGAAAAAATTCACAATGTTTATTATAAAACAATATAACACTCTGATTACATGGTTGTCCTGGATGCCTTAAAAAGCCTTGTATCAGGCTTAGTAAATGTGTTAGTTATTATTGATCTTTTGTGAAATATTTCAATTTTGAGAAAATCATACATAAGTGCTATATTTACATCATTTTCAGCCTTCTCTCTCCCTCCTTCATCTCCTGCTTTGCCCCCTACCATCTCACCATCCCACTGAGTCCATTTATTGTTCCTTGTTAAATACATGTGTTTAGGGCTGACCATGGATTATTGGATAATATATCAGGGGGTTCACACTGGAGAAACTTGGCTCTTCCATCATGGCAGCCATTGATTGTCCATATCTTTTCCTCTAGGAACAGGACTCTGTGAAACTTCCCCCAACTATGTTGGCAGGTCCACTGGTACTGTCATTGAGAAGGTCTTATTTAGGCAACCACATTGTCAAGATTTCATGGATGCACCATCACTATAATATCTCCAAAACACTTTCTTCCACCAGGTATCCTGGTCCTCTGGCTCTTACACTCTTCTCACACCTTTTCCAAAATATTTCCACAGCCTTTGATTTAGAAGTTTAGCTGCTGTCGCTGGGCAGTGGTGGCGCACGCCTTTAGTCCCAGCACTTGGGAGGCAGAGGCAGGCGGATCTCTGTGAGTTCGAGGCTAGCCTGGTCTCCAAAGCGAGTTCCAGGAAAGGAGCAAAACTACACAGAGAAACCCTGTTTCGAAAAACCAAAAAAAAAAAAAAAATAGAAGTTTAGCTGCTGTAAGTATACTGATTGATCTTGGGCATCCAATGTTCATTTATTCTCATCATTTTGACCAGCTGTGGATCTCGGCAGTATTGTCCACTTGCTGCAATGGAAGCATTTGGATGAGGTGTGAGAGCTACACTTATCTTGGTTATAAGGATAAGTGTTTAGAATGTAGTTAGAAATTATACTTGTTTTGGAAAATGGCAGTAGGAGGTTTTCCTTTGGGGTCTATGATCTCTCCAGACATGGATAGTTGATTAGGTTTACAATACCACGCATGAATTTCTTACTTCTGAGCTGACCTCAAACCTAATTAGACAACCCTTGGTTAATCCTAAGATAAAAATACCACAATTTTGCCATTATTGATATCTTGCCATGTCAGTCATTGCTAAAATTCATAGATTTGAAAGCTGATAGGACTATTGATTACATTTCTCCCTAGAGATCTTATGTAGCATGCTCTAATACTATGAAAGTCCTTAGAGAGGAAGTTTCCAAGTCAATTGCATGTCAATTCCTCCAGGTCCTATGCCTGAAGAGTATAATGTCTTCATCAATAGGTGCTGTGGGATGTTGTTCTGTATGCTGTGAATATGTGTTGCTCTGAATGGTTGATAAATAAAATGCTGATTGACCAGTAGGCAGGCAGGAAGTATAGGCGGGGCAAGCAGAGAGGAGAATTCTGGGAAGAAGAACAGCAGAGTCAGGAGTCGCCAGCCAGACACAGAGGAAGCAAGATGTCAAGGCAGAACTGAGAAAAGGTACCAAGCCATGTGGCTAGACATATTTAAAAATTATGGGTTAACTTAAGTGTAATAGCTAGTCAGTAATAAGCCTAAGCAAATGGCCAAGCAGTTATTATTAATATAAGCCTCTGTGTGTTTACTTGGGGGATGTGAGTGGGAGAATTTGTCCTGATCACCGGCTGGCCAGGACACAGAAATCTTCCAATTACAAATAGAGTCTTATCTTCAAGTTCTGGGAAGCAGTCAAGGACAATGGCTAGGGTCTATATTGTTTGGGAAGAGTCCTGGACACAGACCATCCCCCCCACAACCAACAACTGATAGTGAAGTTTTCCATTTCTGGCACTGGATATTTTGATAACAGTCTATGGTTCCTGAGACTGCCAGCATCACCACACTCGGCAAAACTTCTTCCAACCCTACCCTCTCCACACACACATGTACACACATGAGTATGTATGTACTGATAAGCAAGCCTACACAACAATGTCTCCCTGTTGATTCCTCATGCACCTTTGGTTCCATTTGTTACCTTGGGAAGAGGTAATGGAAGGAAGAAGCAAGAGAGAGATAGTTGGCACTAAGAACATATGAACTCCTTAAGTCAGTAAGTTATAACAAACACATGGCATCCTTAGACATTCACTTCCTTCCATCTGGTATGTACTCTGTGTGTTCAACTGAAAATCACTTCCCATCGTTCTAGTGTCATCTCATGCCACATCTGTCATTAATCTCTCAACTAATTCTTCTGCAAACCCTAGCATCACATTTAAAAGAAAAGAGTAGTTGCAGCTCTCTCCTTTACACTACTGTGTACCTGGGTGATTTTTGCTCTGGGATATTAAAGGAATTTAAGGAATTCAACTTAATTTTTATGTTAAAAAATACCCTGCCCCTTTGATCACTTTATTATAGATTTTTACTTATATCTAAGAGTTGCATTTAATATGTTTTCTGTTGTTCTTCTGATCCTAGGTCATCCAAAAACTAAAGCTTTTGTAACTCATGGTGGAGCCAACGGTATTTATGAGGCGATCCATCATGGGATCCCCATGGTTGGCATCCCTTTATTTGCGGAACAACATGATAATGTTGCTCACATGGTGGCCAAAGGAGCAGCTGTTGCAGTTGACTTTCATACAATGACAAGTGCAGATCTGCTTAATGCACTGAAGGCAGTCGTTAACAACCCTTCGTGAGTATAACCGTCTATCTATTTATTTGTCTTGTATCGGAACCTGGGACTTTACACATGCATGCTGAGCAACTATTCTGTCACTGAGCTATGCCACTAGCCTATTTAATATAGATCATTTCTCACCAGAAGGTCCAGAGAGCAGCAATTAACCTAAAGAAACAATGATACATACAAAGACCTACATTGGATAGTGAGGGAATGTCAATGTGTTTGCTCATTACTTTATTTTAGACAGAGTCTGGATTTAACTTGACGTCTTCCTCTTTCGTCCTATAAAGTTCTAGAATAAAAAATACGTGCCAACACCCTAGACCAAAGTACTTCAAAATTGATTTACTAAAAAAATTATCAGAGATTTAATTTTAGAATAATACAGTTTTATTTGTTAAAATACCTACTGGTAGTTGAAATTGTAGTAGAGTGAAGCAAGTGAACCCAGCCACCATTTTTCTTTTACTTAAAAAAAATCTCCTCAAAATGGCTTTTTGTTAACCAGTAGGATAACATTAATCTCTAATTCCAATTATATTTAATTTTACAAATTTGTATTCGCCAATATTTGATTCTATTGCTGATCTGTGGTGAAAAATAGAGCTTTGATTTTTATTCAATTAATAACATCAAAAAAGAGGATTCTAGTTATAAATAGTGCATATCTTTAGATTTTTAAGTTGTGGTTGCCTTGTTTAGAAGAATTACGTAATTTTTAAAAATTCATTTGAAAGAAAGAATTTGGCAAATTGCTGTTCAATTGCCAAATATCTTACACAATAATGATTTTCTTTCCAAAATACTTCAGAACCTTAAATCAAATTATGCTTCTTCATTATAGTCTTTCTTTCACCAACAATATTACACATTTATTTCATGCATAAAAATTTTGTTTAGAACTGTAATGGAGGAGAAAGGAAGAAAGAAAGGAAGAAAGAAAGAAAGAAAGAAAGAAAGAAAGAAAGAAAGAAAGAAAGAGAAAGAAAGGGAAAAAGGAAGGAAGGAAAAAAAGGAAGGAAGGAGGGAAGGAAGGACGGAAGGAAGGAAGAAAAAGAAAGGAATGAAGAAAGAAAGGGAAGAAGGTAGGGAGGAAGGAAGGAGAGAGAAAAAGAGAAGGAGAGGAAAGAAAGAAAGAAAGAAAGAAAGAAAGAAAGAAAGAAAGAAAGAAAGAAAGAAAGAAAGAAAGAAAGAAATTGTAACTGGGCAGAGGTGGTGTATGCCTTTAATTCCAGCACTCAGGAGGCAGAGGCAGGTGGATTTCTGTGAGTTTGGGGCCTGCCTGGTCTACAAAGCAAGTTTCAGGACAACTAGGCCTGCTACACAGAGGAACCCTGTCTGAACACCCCCCCCCCCCGCCCGAGGAGAGAGAGAGACAGAGAGAGACAGACAGACAGACAGACAGAGACAGAGATGGAGAGAGACAGAGAGAGAGAGAGAGAGAGAGAGAGAGAGAGAGACAGAGACAGAGACAGAGACAGAGACAGAGACAGACAGACAGACAGACAGAGATGGAGAGAGACAGAGAGAGAGACAGAGAGAGAGAGAAAGAGTGGTGACAAAAGAACAACAGATACATTTTAAAGCAAGTTAACTCAATTTGAACAAATTTTAGCTATTCTAATAAGCACTTTGTGAAACACATTTTCTGTTTACGGTTTTTGAAAAATAATATTTTTCTTGATGATTAGGTAAAAATTCTCTTGTGTGGATACTTGCCTACATTTCTAATCCTTAATAGACATAATGATGGTACTAGATGAAGTTGATTTCTTAAATAGATGATACATTTTGAAGGTTCATGACACATAGTGTATTAGTCTTGAGTAAACTGTGCAACATCCTTATTATAGGCCTCATGTCCTGTATAACAAAAATACATTACTATTTCTGCCTTTGTATGAAAAACATTGTCTTCTCTCTGTGTATATATGGCTGCATTTCTCTAATATATTATAAATAACAAGAAAGGAGGTTGCCTGCATTGCCATTGGTACTCTGTTATGATACAGCATGTTAAGCTTTAAACTTGATGAGACATGTCCTTAAATAGACCCCTTTCCCATGTATCCTGGTCTGAAATCATTTCACCACTAGAATCAAATATCTCTTTAATGTTTCAGTGTAAAATATTGAATAGACTCAATATTGAAATGTCACAGCATGTAAAAGAAAAGCATGAAGAGTAATTGCAATAATTTACTCTAATTCCAGTTTACAGTAAGAATGATTCACAGTGTTCCTAGAGTCAAAAACATTTTCCTACAAATAAAGGAAAATATAGTTTTATTATTTCCATCTAACAGTTAACAACTAGAATGAGAAATTTATGAAAAGAAATTAGTAAATTTCTTTTACTAAGAAGAAGATAGTAAATGAACAATCATTGCATATCTATGTTTATAATCAATAAGCACTGATAAGTGGTCAATACCAGTTCTTCATCAATCCCAACTCCTTATCAACTTTGCCCAGATATGGATTACAGTTAAAATGGCATGCATTGGCTGTGCATCTCCAAATTGTTCTTCTGTTCTGAATTCTTCATACTAGCTACACTAGTATTTGTTTTCTAAGTGACTCATGTTTCAAAACTTCAAAGGATAGCTCAGTTTGATTTTGTTTATTTTGCTTTGGGGTGTTAACTGGGTCCAATCTCTTATTTATGAATATTTACTTTTCCTAGCATTTCTCTTATTGTTTAAATCCTGTGTGTTGAAGAGTTCTAGCTGATACATTATTTAATAAGAGCTTTACTGTGATGAACACATACTTTTCTATATACTTCCATATGATCTTTATGATACACATAAATTTATACACATATGTTTTCACCTTCATTCTGTAAGTCAATGCCCATCATATCTCCCATTAGCTATAAAGAGAATGTGATGTGGTTGTCAACCATTCACCATGACCAGCCTATGAAGCCCCTGGACAGAGCCGTCTTCTGGATTGAGTTTGTCATGCGCCACAAAGGGGCCAAGCATCTGAAGCCACTTGCCTATAACCTCAGCTGGTACCAGTACCACTCTCTGGATGTGGTTGGATTCCTACTCGCCTGTGTGGCAGCCTTGGCTTTCCTTGCTGTAAAGTGCTGCTTCATTGTTTACCGATTCTTTGTAAAGACTGGGAAGAAAAAAAAGGAATAGAGTTCTTTAAGAATGAAGGCAAGACTCTTCCATTCAGTTCTAGCACTGTGTATCAGGTACTTCTTGTTTTAGGAGATATAGGGCTATTTGACTTATCTATATATTTTACTCCTTAAAAAATAAGAAATTAACCATTTAAAATACTTATTTCCTCATATAACTCATTTTGTGCTGATTTATTGATGTGATAATCCTGAGAACAATAACCATGGACACACCATATTGTTTATGGGAGAAGATTAGGAAGCCTGAAGTTTTTATTATGAATTTTTCAGAGATATCATTTTTAAAATAAAGTGGAATGAAATGAACTACCAATGTCTGTCAAAAAAATTATCTATTTAAAAAGTGACAAGGCAGATTTTATTTAAACTGCCAAAGTAGAGAACAGAGGCTTTGAGATACAACGAACCCAATACTATAAGAAAAAAAGATGATATTATAGAAACAAACATGAAGGGCAGCAAGATGTTTCAACTAGTAGGGGCATGGGTCACACAAACCTGTCAACCTGAGTTCAAGCCCCAGAATCCACAGATTGTGAAAGGAGAGATTCAACATCACAGATTGTCCTGTGCCTTAAATCTGTGTCTCTGCACACACATGGCCATGTGCCCATATACACATAGCATACACACACATACACACTCATACACCACCACCACTATCAACATTACCAACAATAACAATGAATATAAAGTGAATTTCAAAGAACATTAAAACATGAGTAGAGGGAATAAAGAAATATGAATTAAAAAGGAGTCCTGGAGTTCATGGAGAATTACAAAAGTAGGTGGAAAATTAATTTATGTGTCCTGGTAAGAGGGAAAAAGAATGTACAACTCACAGTTTCACATAAATACAGATGCATGCACATAAACATTGAAAATTAAATCACCTTTAAAGACAGAATACAACTGGAATCCAGGATAACTTGCTCTAGGTACATTGTTAATCAAGTCCTGTGTGCTACGTGAACTTGGAAATACATCTTTCTTAAAAACAAAATACCTTGCCAAGAATTTTTGTTATTTATTACACCAACTCAAGATTTTTCCTAATGCATTTCCCACAGATCTTCACAGTTGATGGCTTCTGGCAGGGGTGTGGGGAATGATTCAGTTACCTTCAGAGAGCATGCCACTGGGAGTGTGACCATGCCCCAATGACTGAATGGACAGCACAGATTGCACTTGGTGTATTTTGGGGGTAGAACACTGGGGAGGGTGCATGGACCTGGGAGGACTGGAAGGAGAGTGTGATAGGGGTGTCTTGTGTGAAATTCCCAAATAATCAATAAAAATATTAATATTACACTGGAGAAAAATTAGATCACCTGATACATTTTTGGTTAAATAAACGGAAGCCATTATACTGCATGGTGCCTTAACTATTCTTTTCATTGAATAGCTCTGTGCAATTGGACAGTACGAAAAGGCACAGTGGAAGATGGTCTGCTTAGCTCAGGACAATAGCTGAGTACCCCATGCTTAATTGAGTCTGCTTAGTGTTATAGCACATTTCTGTTCTGTGGCAACAAGGTGACCTGTACCTTCCCGTTATTCACCTAGCTAGTCATTTCTAGCTGCTTTGCTACCCAGAACAAGTATGTGAAAAACACAAACTTTTACACTTTTACTTCTTTTGCTTTAACAACATACGATAATAATTACAAGAAGGAATAAATAGTCAAGATTGAATGGAAATTTATGGAAAATTTTGATATCGTAGCATCTTTGCCAGAGAGAATAGCTTAAATAGTAAAAGGTTCTCAGGACCTGACCTACAATATCTACAATTAGAATTTTCCTTCTCAGGGCATAGTCTGCAAAGCAGAGCACAGTGAAGATAGACCACAACTGAACAGCATTTCTTTTGCTCAATAAAGATCATAAAGTTGGATAGGGGATGTAATTATCACTTTTGATACATGGAAAAGATTTCTACAGTATTCTTCAATGCAAAACTTAACATGATTATTAATAATATTAGATGTGATAATAATGTAAGGAAATAAGTAAAGGATTTTTTTTACTGAACTCAAAATATAAGAGAATCAATTAGATACAGCCTTCTTGTAATCACTGTGCAAAATCAAAGTTGAAGCTACTTTCAAAATTTACACAGCAAATTAATGTTAAATGGTGCTCTTTTCCGTTACCTTACTTTAAGAATGAGACTGACCACGGAAATCTTTGTTTGTACAAGCCCATAATAATCTTTGTTTTACATACTTTATAATTCACCTCAACCTTCCCATTGCTGTGACCCTTTAATACAGTTCTCATGTTGTAGCAACACCAACTATAATTCATTGCTACTTCATTTTCACAGCTCTGCATTTTGGAAGTTTTTCAATAACATAAACATTTCCCTTCATAGCAACACGAGTAATGTTGAAAATTTCACTTATAGGTTTCCTAGTAGTGCTTACATAGTTGTTATTAATTTGTTATTAATATTTAATCTTATCATTATCTCACATGTGTTATTGAACAAACTTAAGGAGATAACATTTTGACTATTCTGGCAAGGGGGACGATATTCCAATGACATACACCCCTGCTACTTCTTTTGGCTATTAAAACTCTTCAAACAATAGACTCCAAGGAAGTCTGTTTCCCCAGGAATCTCATGCTGGGAGAAAGAAAAGGCTGAGTTCTTGATGCCAGCTAGTGGGCAAGCTTTTCTCTTGGGAAGAAACTTCACAGAGTTCTGGCAAATTTTCAGACAACCTTACAAAAGAGACTAGAGCCAGTGAGACAGTGATCAAAGATGAGCAAGCCCACTCCGTTGGAAGGCTCCTTTTGGATGCTTATTTCATGCCCTGTATATACCTAAATCTCTTAAGTACTCCCAGATGGACTGGGCAGGTAGGGTAGAGGCTACTGGAACTATATGCTCATCTTTCCAGTGTGACCACATCAAATAAAGTTCCTTCCCCTTCTCATCATTACTTTTCTCTTTCATTGGTTTATATAGGACAGGTTGCTAAGCTTAGATTTTTAAGATAGCAGGGGCCCAATCTTTGTGCCTAACCACTTTTATAACAGTTTCTGAAAGTCAGTGAAATTTGAAAGTGCTGCAGTTGAAACCATAGAAAAATATACTTTCATTACGTAATGAGTCTTACAGAAATTTGTGAGTAAGAAATCAGGAAAATTAAGACTCAGTAGCCAGGTGTATAAATGGATATTCCACAATTACCTGCTCAGTAAGACACTGGAGAACAAACAGTTATTATAAGGTTGATAAGACTCAGTGGGTATTACATACACATATATTCAATGACAATAATTATTAAAAAAAGATCATGGATTCCAGATGGATTGGGAGGAGGGGGAAAAGGTTGGAGGAGAAACATGAAGAGCTGGAGATGATTCCAAAACGCTATATACATAAATGAAGTTTTCAAAAAATAAAAAAAATCCCTAAAAACAAATAGAAAAAATTAATTGAAGAGTTTTGACTCAAATATTTTGTTTTATTTTTATTGTATTTTATTGCAATAAAATTTATTGCACTTTTGAAATAATGCTATAATTATATAATTTCTCCCTTTCCTCTTCTCCCACCAAGCTCTCCCATAGAACCTTCCCTACTATCCTTCAAATTCATGGGCTCTTTTTCACTAATTGTGTGTGTGTGTGTGTGTGTGTGTGTGTGTGTGTGTGTGTGTGCGTGTGTGTGTGTGTACATATTCCTAAATATAACCAGCTCAATCCATATAATGTTATTTGTATTAATGTTTTCAGGACTAACCTTCTGGCACTGGACAATCATTTGGTGTGCTCTTCCTTGGGAAGACCACCTTCTCCCACTCCCAGCTTTCTTTGGTTGCCTATAATTCTTAATGTAGGATGTGGATTTTCTCCAGACACTTTGGCATGTCCGTTAGTGTCCTTGTTCAGCTCACACTTGAGCAGTCATGTTAGTAAAATTTTATGGGTGTAGCTTCTGATATTACTAGGTGACACAATCTCACAGCAAACTCGATGCTCCCAGATGTAATGCTGTTAAGCCTTGACAGGATAGAGTAAAATCTTAAAAGTTTACCCTATCTTCAAATACCTGCAGTCATTATTTCATAGCTGAGAATACTTTGCAAAATGAATGAAGAACAAGGAAACTAAATTAAAAGGACCTCTTCTGTAGAAAGAGGTATGTTTTAATAACTCAAAGAAAGACTGAAGTATCAACAAATCAAGAGGACATTCAGGTAGGCAAATAATACTTAAAACTAATTGATGTAAGAATTCCTAATGCTAACATCAAGGAAAAAGCAGATAATGCTGATTTATTTGGACTATATATTGAATATTTTATCATACAACTAAATTGACAAATTCAAATAAGCAATAGACCAAAAGAACAAAAATAATTTATTACATGTTCTTTCAATATGTTGATGTATTTTTAATTATTTTATTATATTAATGTATGATACATGCATTTCTGTTCTCCATTTATGTGCAGTATCCAAAGAAGCCAGAAGATCCCCTGGAACTGGAGTTACAGACAGGCATAAGCTGCAACGTGGATACAAGGAATTGAACTCAGGACCTCTGGAAGAGCAGCCAATGCTCTTAACTACCAAGCCGTCTCTCCAAGCTCTGTAGATGTATTTTTAAAGAGGGAAGAAACCTATCAAACTACAGTGTCCAGAAGCAAAATAAGATTTTAAAAGGTCTAAAAGCTGAATTTCCAGTGTACATTTATTTTATTTTTAATTAAAATATAATTACATCATTACCTCCAACCCTTCCCATGTTCTCCTCTAAGATCCATGACCCCATTAGGCACAAAATAATTTTTTATCTTTACAGCTGAATAGTATTTCACAGTGTATATGTACCACACTTTCACTATTCATTCATCAGTTGAAGGATATTTAGGCTGTTTTTATTTCCTAGTACAAATAGAGTGGCAATGGACACAGCTGAGCAAGTGTCTGTGGAGTAGGATATCACTTTTCTATTGCTTTGACAAAACTTACAGAGGCAACTTATATATAAAAGAGTTTATTTTGACTTATAGTTCCAGGAGGTCAAAGTCTATAATGGTGGGACACCATGGAAAGGCAGCAGACATGGTGGCCAAAACAGGAAGCTGAAAGCTCCCATTTTAACTACAAGTACAAGCAAAGAGAGAAAACTCAAAGTAAGGCAAGGTTTTTTTCTCTCAAAGCCCATCTCTAATAACATACTTCCTCCAGCAAAGCTACACATTCTAAGCATCCCCAAATGGTACCACCAAATGGGGGACAAGTATTCAAATACATGAGTTTGTGGGAGGGCACATGGGATCATTCTCATTCAAACCACCAGAGATGTGGAATCCTTTGAACACATAGGAAGGAGCAGTATGACTGGGTCATGTGATGTATCTTTAGCTTTTTGAGAATTCTCCACGCTGATTTCCAGGGTGATTGCACATTTGCAATCCCAGCATTGAACATGGGTTTCCCTTTCCTCACGTGCTCACCAGTGTTTGTTGTCTGTTGTTTTCTTGATCTTAGCTATTCTGCCTGGAGTAAGATGAAAACCCAGGGGAGCTTTAATTTGCATTTCCCTAATTGTTAAGGACAGTGAACACTTCTTGAGAGACTTTCACTTCGTCATTTGAAAACTCTCTGTATTGTAATGCATTATTATAAAAGTGTCTCTCACATTCTAAGAGACTAGGACTTTTGCTGGACCTCACAGACAGAGTTGTTAATGCTCATTGAGGTCACTTAAGACTCAAGACAGATATTGTGCTTTCTCCTCAGTCTGTCTAACCTGCCTTTATGAGAACAGTGTACCAACTGATCTTAACTGTCTTGGATTCCCCATTCCATCAGCTTTTACAACCTAAGGTAAAGTGTAGCTGTGATTTTCTATTATGTACTTTTCCACGGCCTAAACCAAAAGTAATGCATGTATATACGTGTGTCACGGCAGTAAATGCTGGAAACCACAAATAGGTCGAAAGAAACCATATGAAATGAATATTCAGAATAAATGCTGGAATGCAGCATTCAGATAATACTCAACAGTGTTTGTTTGTTTGTTATTTTGGTTATGTGGGGTCATTTGGAGTCAATGACTTAATCTCTTGTAAAGCTATATTGAAGATTTCTGTGAAGTACTCTTTATTCCTTTTCCCATGTGATGCTTTCTATGGTGTTTAATAAATATGGAGCAAAAGCCCTTTGTTAGGTACCCAGAGACACACACACAAGTACAGACACAGGGGCAGATTCACAAGAGAACTTTCAGGTAGACACAGCTATTTCATCATATATGATAAAATAATTCATTTATTATAATTTTAAAGTCTTTACACAGAAAGCAGTATATATATATATATATATATATATATATATATATACATATACTTCCATGTTGCAGGAATCTTAAAGGAGCTTATTAATAAAAACAAACCTGGAGCCAGTTATTGGGGTGAATGTTGGAAGATCACAGAAGCAGAACAAGCCGCAGCCACCTCACCTTGGCAATTCCTCAGCTGATCCTGTTTCCTCAGACTGGAAGCCTTTGAGTCCTTATCCAAATGGATCTCAGCTGAATTGCTTCTCGAAAGCCTGAAAGCTTAACCAGCCAAAAGCTTCTAGTTTCTGGTCTTCAAGCCTTATATACCTTTCTGCTTTCTGCCATTACTCCCTGGGATTAAAGGCTCACTTCCTGGGATTAAAGGTGTGAGTCACCATGCCTGGCTGTTTCCAATGTGGCTTTAAACTCAGAGATCCAGAGGGATTTCTGCCTCTGGAATGCTAGGATTAAAGGCGTATGTGCCACCATTTTCTAGCCTCTGTATCTAGTGGCTGTTCTGTTCTCTGACCCCAGATAAGTTTATTAGGGTGCACAATTTTGGGGAACATAATACCACCACACTTACATACATGCAAACATACATACACAGAAAAAATACATACACATGAGGATAAATTTTACATGCTCTGGAAAATTCAATTATATACTAAATGTTTTGAGTTTAACTATTACCCAAAATTGTTTCAAAACTGACTGTAGAATATTCCAAGTGTGTCATCTATTAAAAATATTTTAGTATGGAAAGCTGTAAATTGTCATATATAAGACCAGAAATGATGTAACCTTATTCATCTTTAAAATTTCTGGGAAGCATTATTTTTCTTTTTAAAAGCAATGCTTAAAGACAGGATTATACCAGTAACTACAGATTCAAAACATAATTAAAATAATCATGTGTTGGAAGCCTTGCTCCAGATGGGTTCGATGACTGGGAGGGATGTGTGAAGTTGGAGCCAAGAAGAGATTGTCACCACCTGCTGTTGTTCAGTGGCCCTGGATAGTCTGGGCTGTCTTTATTTATGCAATTTCAATATCAGTTTTACAATCAGTTTTGCTTCCTGAGTTTCTAAAAATGGCTACAATAATTACGAGTTTGTTCCTTGTGGCTTTCCCCTTCCATCCCCCAAATCTCCCACCAGTAGCCATTACCTTTTTATCTATGTCTCTACTGTTAGAAGCATAAGCAGTCTTCTAAGCTACAAAGGAACTTCTCTAACTAGGCACATCTACAGGTAGAACAGTGGGCCCAGTTGGCAGCATGTATGGTTACTGTGTCATGCGGGGTGAGAGACAGTTTTGTCTCTTGGGGTTAATATTTACATCTGATAGAGTCTGGGTTCTCATGAACAACTCACTAACCAAAGCTGGATCACTCTATTCTACATTTTGTACTACTCTGTGTCCTCTGAGGGTATACCAGGTTTTTCTATTTATCCTATAGGAAGCATAACTTGGAAACTGACTCTTAATAGCTGGCACTGTTCATCCCTTGTTCTTATGTCTACCTCCCTTAATTTCTTGGGGTATTGGCACAGTTATTAGAAATGAGGGAACTCTGGGTTTCTATGATTCTGTTTCATTCCCTGTTCCTAGACTATTTCCATTAACTCCTGATACCATCTATTTAATAACATTTCTCAAAGACTCTTTTGGTAAAATCATTATTTCCAGAATATTACAGCAAATATGTGGTACTAAACTTCATGACCTACTGTGACTCATTCAGGCCAGCAGTATGGCTAGCATAGGGAAAACAAGGAGAGCATGTAGGACACACATTCCCAAGGTCATTCCCAGAATCATGCAGCAAACTGTTCACAGGTCTTTGCCAAGTGGGTCAGGGTCTCCAGGGTCTTGCCGCAAGGAGATCCATTTATACTATTCTCAGGCCTTGTTTCCCAAAGAAGTCACATGGCTCCTGCCAATCATGGGTTCATATCTGAAGATGGCACATGAAGCTGAGACATCAATGTGAGGGTGTACAACTGTTAATTCAGAGTTTCCTGCACTAGGTTACAGACTGAATGCAATATGAATATGAAAGAATGGATGATACAAATGTGCTAACTGGGTGTCTGCTTCCTAACACTCTTTAGGCACAAAATCCAGCATTAAACATCTACCACAGAAAAGATATTCTTAAAACGAGCAAGAGCTAGAAGCATTACTACAGAGCAAAGAAGATTGGCTGTTAGAACAAATATGTCTTCCCCAGGTCACTGGAAGTCTTCTAGTGATGAAACATTCAGCCATCAGGAAAAAAAAAAGATGAATGTCTGCATACCAGATTGAATTCAACAAAATGATACCAAGACCTAGAAGATGATACACAAAATATCAATATTTCATCAGTTAGCACCCATTGTTATCTCCTTGGGTATTTGGGAATGTGTGGAATATATATATATATATATATATATATATATATATATATATATATATATATACAATTATGATTATAACTGGGGACAGTGTACTCTTGAAAGATGAAGTTATTGAACAAGGGATCAAATAGAGAATCTGGCAGAGGTGAATTTAGTCAGCCATTGGTTCTGCATTTCTGGTGGTAGGCCCTGATGCATTCACCTAGTGGCCTGACATGTGATCAGACTTAATGTTTATCAACAGATTTTCTTGGATTTTGGCTCCAGTACTACTTACCTCCATTCTGGTTAGAAAGGGCCAGTGCAGATGACCTCAACTGTGCCCTTCATATACAGTGATCTCTATGTACACTCACAAGCCATCATTTTGGGGCCAAATAACAGTTACTGTCACTATGATGTTTATTTTTCTAAACATAAGACCTATGAAAATCTTTCAGATGATCTGAATAATCATCTTTCTAAGTTTACTATACCTTCATGCACTTTTGTTTACATCCTGCACTCATATACTGTGGATTGTTCTGTTAGATGTGTTTTGGTGAAGTTAGAATAATCTTGGCTTTGTTTAAGCTGCTGAGTCATAGTGACATTTCTATTAGTCACATGCTGAGAAATGACATCAGTTAAGGTTTGATAAAAGGGTAATATTTAACAACAAATTATTGGTCATTTAAGGTGAGACCTAGGAAAGATTAACTAATGATGGTGAATACATGCAGGTTACAAGTATTAAAAACAGTTTTCTTTTTCCTTCACTGCTCTATTTCCTTCACTTGGCAATATTATGCTTTGTTCTTTTTGTCAAGGTTTCTTCTATGATCTTTCAGAGGTTAATTATGCAAAATATATCATGAATCCCTGAAAACTACGCATGTATTCTCACACATTTCTCTGTGTCTTTGATAGACAAAAATGCTGCTTGGCTGTAATATGCTCAAGTCATATTATCCCCTTTGCCTAAATGGCATAAATGACAACTATTTTCGTCTTTCATTTTAATCAACATCTTGTAGAATGTATATGAAATTAGAATTACAGCTGTTTCAAACTTGTTATTGCACTGAGCTATTATGAAAAGTCTTCATTTTCACTAACTGGTTTTCCATTTCTCCACGGTCTTTGAAAATAGTTTCCAGTTTATTTTACATACATTTTGAGATTGTTTCTCAGTCTGTAACTCAGTCTACAGGCACAAGAATCAAAGACCTACTCATTCATACAACCACAAGTCCTATAAAAATACTAATCTGAAAGCTATAATATATATGCAGAGGAAATGGAGCAGATCTGTGTGGGCCCTGTGCTTGCTTCTTCAGTCTCTGTGAGTTCATATGAGTCGTACTCCGTTGATTCAGAGGGCCTTGTTCTGCTGGTGTCCTCCATCCTCTCTTACACTCTTTCCTCCTCCTCTTCCTTGAAGTTCCCTAAGCTCTAAGGGGGGAAGGATTTAATGGAGACATGCCATTTAAAACTGTCTGTTTTAAGGACTCTCTCTCTTTCTCTTTCTCTTTCTCTCTCTCTCTCTCTCTCTCTCTCTCTCTCTCTCTCTCTCTCTCTCTCTCTCTCTCTCTCTCTCTCTCTCTCTCCCCCTGCCTCCCTTCCTCCCTCCCTCTCCCCCATCGCTCAATCCCCCTTCTCTATGAATAGTGTCTGGCTGTGGGTTTCTACTTCTGTTCCTGTCTGGTCCAGAAGGAAATGATTCTGATGATGACTTAATAGGCACTGACCTATGATTATAGCAGAATATTATTCAGAGTCATTTTATTGATTTTTTTTCTTTAGATAGTACCGTTTGGTTTTACCCTGGGTCTCTGGGCTCTCAAGTTTCTGGTTCTTAGTCACCAAACTGTCTTGTGGAATGGACCTTAAGTCAAACCAAACCTTGGTTGGCTACTCCAACAGGTTCTATGCCAACATCGCCCTAGCATATCTTGAAGGCAGAAGAGATAATAAGTCAAAGGTTTTGTGACTAAATTGGTATTTATATTTCTCTTTTGTTAGCCTACAGAATATATTCTGTAACATATATTCTCATGTATTCTGTAACATATCTCATATATCCTCATAACAAAGACATTAGAACATAGGGATGAATGCTCCATGTAAGCACCAGCTCGACTACCCCAGTTCAGTGAGTTGTGTGGGTATTGTCCTCAGCAATGGAGCTCTGCAGCCAGTCTCCAGAGAGCATCCATTATCTTAGCAATGATCTGGGTTGTTTGGCCATTTCCGAAAACTCAATTTAATGCAACCCAGTTCAGATACTGAAAACTTCCTTTGGTGACAAGAGGTGGTCAGTTTGGACTCTGTCACTCTCATTATTAGGAGTCCTCATTTGGATCACCTTCATATGCTTTAGGGAATTTCCGCTGCACTAGGTTTCCGTACCATTCCTTAAATGCCTCTCAATTCTACCTGTCTCACCCTGCATTCCCTCCCTCAATGCTCTCTCTCCTTCCCCTCCTCACATGATCCTCCTTACTCCCTACCCCCATCTCCAGTCCACTGACAAATCTATTCTATTTTCCCCCTTCTAGGGAGATCGAAGTGCCCCCCGCACCCAGTTCCTTATTCTATCCCTAACCTCTCTGTGTCTATGGATTGTAGGTTGGTTACCATTTATTTAATGACTAGTATCCACATACGATCAAGTACATACCATATTTCTCTTTCTCTGTCTGGGCTACCTCACTCAGGATGATTTTTTTTTCTAGTTCCATTCATTTGCTTGCAAATTTAATGAAATCATTAACAGGGCCAGCTGGGAGACTGTTAATGACAGCTTCTATTTCTCTACTGGTTGTTTGTCTATTTAAATTGCTTATCTGATCTTGATGTAATTTTGGGAAGTGGTACCTAAAGAGAAAATTTTCAGTTTCTTCTAGATTTTACAACTTGGTGGAGTACAGAGTTTCTTTGTTTGTTTTGTTGGTTTGGTGTGGGTTTTTGAGGGGGTGGGAAGGGGGTGGGAAGTATTTTATTTGTTATTTATTTATTTATATGATCTTCTCTCATACAATTTAGTGTCTGTTGTTATGTTATTGAAAGCTTTTGGTGGGTATAGTAGTCTGGGCTGGCATCTTTGGTCTCTTAGACTGTGCAGCACATCTGTCCAGGCCTTTCTGGCTTTTAGATAGTATTTACTGTTATTAATTAATCATTCCTAGGTCTCATCTTATCAAAGCAAGAATTTATAGTTAATTATTACCCTTTTGTCAAACCTTAATTGACCTCACTTCTCAGAGTGTGACTAGGAGAAGTGTCACCATGACTCGACAGTTTTTTCTTTATGATATATATATTTCTGAAGAAGTGGAAAGGGTAACGTCCATATTGATCATCTCACTCTATTATACCAATGAGACTGAAAAATATGTTTTAGATTAAGTGATATTCCTGCTCTTTTTTCTCATCAATCTCTTCATTTATTTCCCTGCAGATTTATGTCATATAAGCATGTTAAAATTTGCCAAGGTTTCGTCTATGATCTTTCAGAGGCTAATTATGCAAAACATATCATGCACTCCTGAAAACTAGACATGTATTCTTACACATTCCTCTGTGTCTTTGATAGACAAATTATGCTGCTTGGCTGTAATATACTCAAGTCGTATTACCCCCTTTGCCTAAATGCATAAAATGACAACTTTTTTCCTCTTTCATTTTAATCAACATTTGTGGAATGTATATGAAATTAGAATTACAGCTGTTTCAATCTTGTTATTGCACTGAGCTATTATGAAAAGTTTTTATTTTCACTAACTGGTTTTCTGTTTCTCCACAGCCTTTGAAAATAGTTTCCAGTTTATTTTACATACATTTTGAGATTGTATCTCAGTCTGTAACTCAGTCTACAGGCACAAGAATCAAAGACCTACTCATTCATACAACCACAAGTCCTATAAAAACACTAATCTGAAAGCTATAATATATATGCAGAGGAAATGGAGCAGATCTGTGTGGGCCCTGTGCTTGCTTCTTCAGTCTCTGTGAATTCATGTGAGCCTTGCTCCGTTGATTCAGAGGGCCTTGTTCTGCTGGTGTCCTCCATCCTCTCTGACTCTTACACTCTTTCCTCTTCCTCTTCTTTTGAGTTCCCTGAGCTCTAAGTGGGGGGAGGGGATTTAATGGAGACAGCTTATTTTAGAATGACCTGTTTCAAGGACTTTCTCTCTCTCTCTCTCTCCCTCCCTCCTTTCTTTGGCCCTCTCTCTGCATGTCTGGCTATGGGTTTCTGCATCTGTTCCTGTGGGCTCCAGAAGAAAGTATCTCTGATGATGACTGAATAGACACTAACTTATAAGTACAGCAGAATATTATTAAGAGTCATTTTATTGATACTTTTTTTTTTAGACAGTAGTTTGATTTTGCCCTAGGTCTCTGGGCTATCAAGTCTTTGGTTATTGGTCACCAAGCAGTGTTGGGTGTGGTTTCTGTCTTGTGGAAACGGCATTAAGTCAAATCCAACATTGGTTAGCTACTCCCACAGGGTCAGTGTCTCCATTGCCCTAGTATATCTTGAAGGCAGCACAGATAGTAAGTCAAAGGTTTTGTGGCTAGGTAGGTATTTATATTTCTCTTTTGGTTTATATTTCTCTTTTGGTAGCATGCAGAGTATATACTTTTTTATTATTAAGAAATTTTCTGCTCATTTTACATACCGACCATAGATTACCCTCTCTTCCATCCTCCTGCCCCCTAGCCTTGCTCCCCAACCCACTACCCATTCCCACCTCCTACAAGGCAAGGCTTCCCACGAAGAGTCGACAGTATATTCTTAAAGTGGGATATGGAAGTCTTGGATCAGGTCAGGCTTATTAAAGGATGAAATCAATACGGTATACACACGAATATGGAATGAAGTGGCATCACTGCCTCTTTGTTCCCAAGGGAGAAATGGGGAAGGTCTGGAGGTCATCAAGCCCTGGCTTCAGCAAGCCCTCCACTGTCCAAGAGATGGGGGTGCCTCTTCTCCCAGGCTCTTACCCAGTCAAGTATCTCCAGAGAAGATCACGCCCATTGGGCCAAGCTGCTCCAATACAATTGGCTATTGGACCAAATTCCCACAACATATTCTCACACGAAAGACATTAGAATATAAGGATGAATGCTCCATGTAAGCATCAGCTCAGCTACGCCAGTTCAGTGAGTTGTGTGGGTGTTGTCCTCAGCAATGGAGCCCAGCAGTCAGTCTCCAGAGAGCAACCTGGGTTGTTTGGCCATTTCCAACAACTCAATTTAATGCAACCCAGTTCGGATACTGGAAACTTCCTTTGGTGACAAGAGATGGTCAGTTTGGACTCTGTCACTCTCATTATTAGGAGTCCACATTTGGATCACCTTCATATGCTTTAGGGAATTTCCACTGCACTAGGTTTCCATACCATTCCTCAAATGCCTCTTAATTCTAGCTGTCTCTTCCTGCATTCCCTCCCTCAATGCTATCTCTCCTTCCCCTCCTCACATGATCCTCCCTACCCACTTCCCCATCTCCAGTCCACTGACAAATCTATTCTGTTTTTCCCCTTCCAGGGAGATCCAAGTGCCCCCCACACTCAGTCCCTTATTCTATCCCTAACCTCTCTGTGTCTATGGATTGTAGGTTGGTTACCATTTATTTAATGACTAATATCCACATATAAGCAAAATATATACCATATTTCTCTTTCTCGGTCATCACTCAGGATGATTTTTTTTTCTAGTTCCATCCATTTGCCTGCAAATTTAATGAAGTCCTTTTTTTTTTTTTTTTTTTTTTTTTTTTGCTTGGAGACTGTTACTGACAACTTCCATTTCTCTACAGGTTGTCTGTCTATTTAAATTACTTATCTGATCTTGATGTAAGTTTGGGAAGTGGTACCTATAGAGAAAATTTTCAGTTTCTTTTAGATTTTACAATTTGGTGGGGTACAGAGTTTTTTGTTTGGTTGGTTGGTTTTGTTTGGGTTTTTGAGGGGGTGGGAAGGGATGGCAAGTATTTTATTTATTTATTTGTTCTTCTCTCATAGAATACATCCCAAGCACAGTTTCTCCTCCTTCCACTCCTTCCAGTTGGTTTTTACAGTATGTCTTTATGAATCTCTGGATTTCCTCAGTGTCTGTTGTTGGGTACGTCTGTTGTTGTGTTGTTGAAAGTTTGGTGGGTATAGTAGTCTGGGCTGGCATCTATGGTCTCTTAGAATCTGCAGCACATCTGTCCCAACACTTCTGGCTTTTAGAGTCTTCACTGGGAAGTCATGTGTGATTCTAATAGGTCTGGTTTATACGTATTTCTCTTTTGTAGCCTTTAGTAGACCTTCTTTGTTCAGCACTTTTAGAGTTTGATTATTAACTGGGTCCATCTATTTGGTATTCTGTATGTTTCTTTTATTTTGAATGGATATTCCCTTCCTTAGGTTAGGGAAATATTCGTATACGATATTGTGGAAATATTTTCTGGCCTCTGAGCTGCATTTCTTAACTTTCCTGCATTGCTATCAATCATAGATTTTTTCATTGTGTCCCAGATTTATTGGATGTTTCGTTTCAGGCACTTTTTAGATTTAACATTTTATTTTACCAGTGTATCCATTTCTTCTATTGTATCTTCAATGCCTGAGGTTCTCTCTTCCATCTCTTGTACTCCTTGGTGAACTTTGCCTCTGTAATTCTGTTCAAATCCCTAAATTTTTCATTTCCTCAGTTTGTATTTTCTTTATTGATTCTATTTCCATTTTCAGGTCTTCAAAAGCTTGTGTCCTCCCAATGTTTGCTTGTGTTTTCCTTGATCTCTTTAAGGGATTTACTCATTTCCTCTTTAAGGACCCCTGTCATCTTGATACAGACAGTTTTAAGGCCTTTTTCTTGTGTTTCAGTTATGTTATAATTTTCAGGGCCTGCTGTGAAAGGATGGCATGGTTCTAGTTGAGGCACATTGCCCTTGCTCTTGTAGATTGTGTTTTCATGCTGACTTCTGAGCATCTGGGATTATAAAGTCTAGGTGCTGAATTCTGGATTTGACTTTGCTGGGTGGGTGTTTTGTTCCATGGCTTCTGTTTCCTCTCTAGATTTTAGGACAGTATGAGGGCTGCGTGTTGTCTGGTGGGAAACTGTCTATGAATGTAATTGATGTGGTCATCCGTGGAGGTTCTAAGTGAAATGTATTTCTGGAGCTGACACTTAGAAAATAGAATAGGCTAGGAGTCTCAAGGGTTTCCAGAAGGGGGAAGAGCAGGTTGTTCAGCCAGGATCTACTTATTTTGTCTCCTTGGAATAGGGATAGAGAGTGAAGAGAGGTTACTTCAGATGGTCTGATATAGGGCTGGAGATGATCTTTGGATATTTAAGTAGTTCTCATTATATCACCCATCTTATCTACATTTCTTCATGAACTTCCCAGACTCTGAATCTCTACAGAATTTTAATAGATTATGATTTGACATTCTATAGTTCTTTGGAAGTTTGAGAACAAGAAACCAGATTTAACAGGAAGCAATACCTACATATGCAAATGGAGGCTTCAAAATGACATTTGTGGTAAGACTAGAGAATGAGAAGAGGAAATATGAGTATCAATCAATGAGACTAATAGTAATTCAACAATAATACAATGCACTATTGAGCATTTGGTATTGAAATTTCAAAAATAAAATAAAATTTTATTCTATCTTTTCAGCCTTAACAGAAATGAATTATATCATTTGGAATCATTATAATTTAAAAAAAAACAATATTTAAGTTTAGCTGTGATTCAAAATAGGGTCCAAAGAATTAACTTTAATTCTTTAATTATCCAAGTTAATTCTTTGGACCCTAATTCATTCATTACATTTATTTTTATTTCTGAAGTTCAAGTCTACAAATGCACCGAGAAATAAGCCTTTGCTGTATTATGAGTAGCTGTATTGTTATTTAAAAAAGAAACAACCTCTCTTTACACTTGGCCTTTGTTATTCATAAAGGCATCTTCCCAAATCATTCGTTTTTGCCACCTAGCCTTCACTTACTTCTAGGGACTGTAGGTGCTTCTTGCTCTGAAGTAATAAAAATTTAAACAAACGTCTATGCTTTTAAAAGCATTTATGCAAAGAGTACTGCCCCTGCAATGCCTTGTATTATGTTATATAACTTCTAATTAATCTTACTGAATTTGTTGGAGATACTGTTTTTTTCCCAAATGAGTATATTTGGCACCTTTAAGACATATAATTTCAAAAGTTTAATCTAGGGTTTGTTTGTGACTTTGGCTCACAAATGTAACAGAAGGTAATGGCAAAAGGCCTGGTAGATCACAGTACTTATCTCATGACAGAAGGATGCATAAAGTAAGGAAAGAAAAAAGACAGGATCTCAATAACAATTTAAAGAGAATGGCTCCATTTCTGCTACTTTAAACCATTTCCTAATCTCCGAAAGCTTCCAGTAGGTTACCAGTGGCATGCCAAAACCTCCCAATATGGACCACAAGATACCACTATCCAAACAGTAACAGGAATATATTAGTAATAATAATACAAAGACTTCAACTCCAGGGACAGGCTATCATTTAACAAAGGTGATATGCTTGCATAGTTTTAATGGCAAATCATGGGCAAGTTTTTGAGGAAGAGTTTATTGGAAATTTCAGATCTTTATCAACTTTGTCCAAACATGCACCTCAATTTTACTACATATTTTTTTTGGTCTGGAAATTATGGTATTGTCTTGAACTGTGCATCATGGCCAATTTTGGACATCATGGTCTTTGACATTACTTACTGGATAATTCAAGGCCTACATCCTTGATATGATAATCTCTGCAGTCTCCATGTTACTCTTTGGGCTTCACTGATTACAGTTTCTAGTTTAACTGTTTTATTCCTCTAGCTCTTCTCTTCACATTTCTAAATCCTGTGCTCAAATGTTGCCTGCAGTGAAGTGAAGAGAGGAAATGATTTTATTCCATATTTATTCTCAGTTTTGTCAGCTTTGTGAGAATTCTAAATCTATCATTTCTCCTTAATTTCATAAGTTAATGTCTAGTTTCCTTAAGCTACTAAGACAAAGTTCCATGTATATTAGCTGGCAATCCATGAAAAACACCCCATGAAGCCCCTTTATAGAGCAATCTTCTGGGTCAAGTTTGCCACCAGGAGCCAAACACCTACAGCCATTTGCCCACTCTCAGTGAAATAACATCGTCTCTGTGTGACTGTGTCTTGTAGACCTCTACAGAAACCATTATTTTGCTTGGCATGAAATGTCATTTGTTTATCAGAAGATTATGAAGACAGGGAAGAAAAAAATGGAGGTAAAGCCCGTTGATACATAGTGGTGTGACTGAGATGTGTCAAGATCATCTTCCATGTTTTACAAGACTTTGAATTCCTGATTTCCCTGTGTACTTTATTCACAGTCAAACATTAAAAATGTACAATTCTAATTAAAGATTTACTCAAATAGTTTATTTAGTGCTGACACATTCACATTATCATTACTGAACATTAGGCTCACTGAAACACCAACGTGGAGGTTTGAGAAGTTCAAGAATACTAATGTGCCTATTGTTCATTTTCAAAAGAAAAATCTATTTGAATGAAATAAAATCAAGCAAACTGTTTTGTTTTGTGTTATTTTTGTTTATGCTTTGTTTATCAAAGCCACATCTTTGTGAATTGTGGCAAGACTTACAAGTGTAGATAGACCAATATAAACGAGTTTAACTCTTAGATCCACAAAGCTGCCTGAGGCTTCACTATGAATGAGCAGTTAGTGAAGAGAATGGAAAAAGTTTGTGCCAAAGGGCATTGTCAGGATTTGGAAGTGTAACAGCCCCACGGGCTCATTATCATTTCCTGGTTTGTGGTGTTGTTCTGTTACTTTATGGCACCTTAGCCACCTGTGGTGTCTCTGGCAGATGTACAGCCACAGACGTAAGACTGATTTATGAGTTATAACTTGGCTGTATTTCCAGCTCACATTTCTGTTTCCCGGGCTTCTGAGATGTGAGAAATCACAACCACAAACCCCTACTGCCAGGAATTTTGGTATACCCTTCTTTCCATGATGACCTGAACCATCTCAAATTCTGAAGAACAACACAGTCTTCCTTCCTAAATGGCTTCTGTCAGATATCATGCATGGCAATGACCAAAGGAACCACCACAGAAAAGACTTTTGAGCTATGTAGAAGATCATTAAAGAAAAATGGAAACTGAACTCAAATTCCTGGGCCTAGGGATTTAACAATGCTAGTTTTCCAGTTTCAAACAATCACATTTACAAGAGAAAAAACATAGAGGGTGAGATCTCTTATGGAGACACAGCCCATTAATCAACATAGGCAGAATCCAGGATAAGTTTGCTCAAATCTCTTGGCACAGTATTAACACATATTCTTTATGTTACTTGAAAGATGATATTACATAAGTTTCATGAGATATGTAACATTCCATTATGGGGGCTGGAGAGAAGTTTCAATAGTTAAGAGCGCAGACTGCTCTTCCAGAAGACCTGAATTTAGTTCATCGCACCCACATGGCAGCTTACAAATGCCTGTAACTCCAGTTCCTGGGGATCTGGCACCCTCACACAGACATACATGCAGGCAAAACACCAAATGCACATAAAAATAAATAAATCTCATGGTCTATGTGGATGCCTGAGGCGATGTTGATGTCCATGGTCCATGCTGCCACCGGAAATCATGTGGAAGTCCATGATCCATGCTGCTATGTGGGCATGGAAGCTGCATTTGCAGTGATATCGATGACAGAAAACTTATAATTGAGAATGAGAGAACATGAAGGCTTCTGTGACAAGCCACCCTCCAGAGCAACAGAGCAACAGAGGGAGAGAGAGAGAGAGAGAGAGAGAGAGAGAGAGAGAGAGAGAGAGAGAGAGAGAGCAACAATCCAGGCATGAAGCTATTAAAAAGAGTCCTTAAAAATTTTGATAAAGATGCTGAAATGTACCTATATCTTCTAACAGGGGTGAAGTGGGGAAGGACTCAACTATCTTTAAGGGGCTGGCCACTGGGAGTTTGACCATGCTCCAATGAGTATATGGGCAACACAAATTGGACTTGGTGTATTTTTTTTCTTTTGTGGGGGGAGTGCAAAGGTGGGAAGGTGGAACTGGGAAGGATGGGAAGGCAATGCTATTGGGGTGCATTGTATGAAATTCCCAAATAATCTATAAAAATATTATGTTGGGGAAAAACTTTTAAAAAAGTTTTCCATTATGAATCATTTTTTATTTCACAAAATCTGTATATTTCTAACACTTTCCACTCAAAACTGTGGAACTGCTGATATCTTTAACTGAAATACCATTTGGATGTGAGACCTTAAATGCTTTGATTTGCTACTTTTGCTTCACTGATTGCCTCTGTGCATTAGACAACAATCTACACAGCACAGTATTTTGATAAATCCATATCTACACATATTAAAATGGTTAAATTAAGCTGATTGACTATTATTCTCCTCCTTTTTTTACAGCTTTATGGTAAAATCTACTCGGCAGTTTTTCAAATGTATAATAGGTTTTAATTATAATCACTAGGAAAAGTGGATATTTGGGTTTTATTTCTTGTGTTGAACTAAAAGTTTCTATCTTTAATCAATATCCACCCATCTCATGCCCCCCACAACCCTTGGTGGCCACGATCACTCTCTATTTGGTTTGGGCTTGCTCAGTGAAATTAGGAGGTATTGATGTCTCTGTACCTGCTTCTTTCATTTACAAAGTGTCCTACATATTCATCTATGTTGTCACCAATGACAGAATTTCTTTCGTGTGTGTGTGTGTGTGTGTGTGTGTGTGTGTGTGTGTGTGTGTAAGAGAGAGAGAGAGAGAGAGAGAGAGAGAGAGAGAGAGAGACATGCTCTTTACCCATTCAACTTTTGAATTCTTAGGTTGATTCTGGAATTACCAGAATTATTAATTCATAGTAATTATGAATAATACTTCAGTGAACAAAGAACTGTAAACATCTCTTGAATTAGCCCAAACATTTCTTTATAAAAGCATACATGCATAATTTCTTAAATGTGTACTGAATTTGCATGATTTCCTTCCTCCCTCTTTCAAACCTTTCCATGCCACCATTCTCTCTCAAATTCATAGCTTCCTTTTCTCTAGTTACTAGTGTTACATATGTGTGTATATATATGAATAAATAAATAAATACAATCTATTAGTCCATTTAGTGCTGCACATATATATGTATATACGTATGTTTGTACATATGTACGTATATATGTGTATTTATAAACACATGCATGTGTTTTTGGATTTGATCACTTAGATAACCAATGGGGAGGTTCTGCTATGCAGAAGACTGATTCTTCCTCAAGGGAATTTTTTCAGTAAAAAAATTATTTTCAATAGCTTGTTTTTGTCTTTGAAATCATTGTCTTTGGACTCAGAACAGTTTGGAAAATAAGCCCCAGAAAACAAAGAAATTAAGCAAAGAACAGTTTCCCTACCTAAACAGAGATATTTCAGTTAGTTTAAGGTAGACTCATATTATATCCCTATTAGGTGAAAAAATAATAAATTATTATCAATAAAACTAGTTATAGCACTATGATAATGATGCTCCGAGAAGAAATATACTGTGATTATTTTTGTTAAACTGATTATGCTTATGTGTGGTATCTACTTACGCCACAAAGAATAAAAATCACATGAGAGCAAAGTAATAAAAAGAAAATGTAGTGTGTTATTATTCTTTAACTGCATTTATTTGTCAGTAGAAACCTCATGGGTAGTATCACTAAACTTATTAGCCATCTTTTTAAGTTTATGATGCAGTTTCTTTTCCTACACTGACCTCTTGTGGACAGTTTGTGCTAATGCTCAGTTCAGGCTTGTTAAAACAGTTCAAATCCCCAGCAAAGATCAGTGTGGCTCAGAGAAACTGACAAACAAATGAACTGAAACAATCGATGACATAAAAAGAAAATAACTATCTAGAAATTCTAGGTATAGAAAGAAATTCTGAAGTCAAAATCTAATTGTAACTACATGCAGTTTGCAAGAGTAATGATATGATAAAATCAAAATGGACATAAATCACAAATATTTAAATAAAACAAGATGGGTGATTGTGACTGTTAAAATAATCAGAAACAAGGGGATTGGAGGTATAAATCCAGGATGAAGATGGGCCTAATGTAAGGTGCTGTGGAATAATTCTTTTGTACACTGTGAAGATGTGTTGCTCTGTTAATAAAGAGCTGACTGGTCAATAGCTAGGAAGAGGTTAGGCAGAGGAGTCAAACTGAGAGATGCTGGGAAGAAGGGGACGGAGTCACCAGCCAGACACAGAGGAAGCAGGAGATAAACAGGCTGTGCTGAAAAAAGGTACCACCATGTGGTAGAGCATAGATAAGAATTATGGGTGAATTTCAGTTGTAAGAGGTAGTAGCAAGCCTAAGTTATTGGCTGGGCATTTATAATTAATAATAAGTCTCTGTGTGGCTATTTGGGAGCTGGCTAGCAGGACAGAAAAACCTGCCAACAGTAAGGTGGTAACGATGCTTTGAATCTGTTTACTGACAATTCCAGGGCACTTAGCTGACTGCTGGGAGCTATGGAAGTTGAGATTCAGTGAGGTAGAAAATTAGTATTTCCTACTATGATCTTGTTCATTCTTTTCCTTTAAGATTTATTCTATTTTTAATTATGTGTTTGGGATTTGTAAGTGCATGTGAGTGCAGGTGCTCACAGAGGGCAGAGACATCAGGTTCCCTGAAGCCAGAGTTACAGGCAGTTGTGAGGAACTCAGTACTGGGAATCAAACTCAGTCCTCTGTAATAGCAGTACATTCTCTTAACTACTAAGCCATCTCTGAAGCCCTTGTTTATTTTTTTTTATTATTCTTTCTGTTCCCTTTGAAATCATATATTTAGTTACATCCTCTGCAATGAGTGAATGCACTTCTGATAGCAAGAACCTACCTTTTTCTTTTCATCTCCATTTTACATAACAATGTATTCCTCTCTGAGCATTTAAATAATACTTAACTTTGATTTTATAATTTTATGTTTACTTTTATGTGCAATCTTTAGGTACAAAACTTCCTATTTTATACAGTGGGTGGCATTTTCTCAATCACAATCACCCATCTTGTTTTATTTCAGTATTTAAACACGTTGACATATTAACGCAAACAATAATAAGTCCAGCCTATATTGTTTGCCCCCAGGGTCTACGGAAGAGTCTACCAACCAGCTGAGGATTCTAATCTGAGGTATATTCAATGAATCTAAGTACACTGAATTCTTTAGTCCATTTGTTTTATTTCTCTAAGTCAATTCTGCAAGTGTTTCTGGGAAGCCCGTCTATATACATGAACCGTGCTGTTTTACAATGCATTGTGAGATTTGAAGTTTTCAGGGTTGCAGAGAGAGGTGATAAGGATCCGCACATAACTCAGTAATTGTCAGCTACATTAACAACCTAAAAGGGGAGAGTGACTAAAGGAGAATTCTCTGTTAGGGTCAACTAAAGGCTAAGATCAATTAGGGAATTTATGTGCTCAAACTATAATCTAGAAATGGCTAGGTGGAATGTTAGTATCAATAAGTCACAAGAAAGTAAACTGTCTTTGGCGCAGCTTTTCCCGTTTGCTCCCCCCTGTTGCAGCTGCTTTCGGATAGGGAGGGGGAGTGTGCTGGGTTGCTAGGCAACCTATGTCAGAGCATGTAGCCTTTGGTTAGCAAAAGCACTTTCGCTCAGAGTAATTGTTGAGAAGAGAAATTAGAACTTAATTTGCATAAGAAACGAAACTTAGCATCTACTGATTGTATGGCCCATGTCAGAAATCTCCTTAGGTTGGTGGGAAATAACTATCTTAATTCAGTAACTAATAAGTGGCTAAAGCATCTCATCCCAGGAATGTGAGTAGTAAATCTCCTAAGTTATGGTCTTGTATGAATAACCCAGGGTGAAGGTAAGGAGTTGAGGATTTAATTGCTAGTGGATATTTTTTCTTACCTGTACATGGGATGAGCTAATGTTTCTCTGCATTTATCTCTGGGAAAAGGGTATCTTATCTGAAATACTTTTGTCCAGAAAATGGCTCTGGCCAGATTTATGTTAATGAAAAGTAAACACGGTTGGGGATCCATACAATTACCCCAAATGTATAAGGAGAATTATGCCAGATTAGTGATCAATCACACTGTTAGAAATTCTTGAAGGAAAAGTGAAATGGGGGAAACTCCAACAGCACACAAGAAATGAATTGCATGACACAGCTAGTACATTCAAAAGCTAATATCACCAAGACTCCGTAAGTCTTAATTTTCCTCTGGAAAAGTCCTTAACTTTTTCCAGGTGACAGCTTTGTCAATATCAGCTGAACTCCTACTTCATATTCCTGTGGCTGGCAGCAACATATGATTTTATTACTTCTGTTGTCATTAAACTGTTACAGTGATGGGACATGAAATTCTGGCTACCCAAATCTGTGTTCCTGTGCTATGTTCACTAATAGTTAGATCCAGAAAAAAATTACCTTTTGGTGAGAGCTGTTTTTTATGATGACAATGGAAACAAGCATAATGGAGGAAGGAATTACAAAAATAAGAACACGAGTCCACAGAACCAAATAATGAACTTAAGCAATGGTAAATAGTATGCTTGGCCACAGGAAAAGAAATGTAAATTAAAACTACTTTGACATTCCATCTCACTCCAGTCAGAATGGTTACCATCAGAAACACAAATGATAGTATATGCTGGTAAGGACACATGGAAAGGAGAAGCCTTATATACCATGGTTGGGTTATATATTAGTGTAGCCACTGTGGAAATCAGTTTGGAGATTGCTTAAAACAATAAAAACAAAACTACCATATGATCCAGCTGTACTATTCCTGGGCAGACTCGCAAAGGACTTCATGTACTACTACAGAGATGACTGTTCAGACATGCTCATGCTGCTCTGCTCACAATAGCCAGCAAATGCAAGTAGACTAGATGTCCTTCTGTGGAAGACAGAATCATGAAATTGTGGTGGTGCATATATATCACAGAATTACATTCAGCTGTAAAAGAAAATGAAATTTGCAGTAAAATGGATGGACTAGAAAACATTGAATGAGATAACACAGGCTCACTGCCTTATGCTCTCTCTCATATGTAGAGCATAGCTTTAAATATATAGATTTATATTTAATGCGGGATGTCTATAGAAATGGGAAATTAAAATGGAGCCATGAGATGGGAATAGTCCTGAAGTAATGTTGAAATTGTAGAACATAGGAAATATGAAAGTAGGGGACTGGAGAAGACCAGACATGGCAATGTTTAGACAAGTAGAGGGACAGAGAAAAGAAGGGGGTGGAGAGAAATCAAACAAAATTAAGTTTATATGAAGAAGTCACACGGAAACCTACTACTGTACAAACTACGGAAAAAGTATTTTTGAATTGAAATGTCCTGCCTGAGCTCATATAAGAAGCCATGTGGTTCATGTTACACTTGTTTACTGTGTCATGGTGTAAATAGAAGACCCTCACCAACTGCCAGTGCCATGCTCTTTGAGCTTGTCATGCAACAGAATAATAAGCCTCAGACATTTTATACCAATACAAAATATAGTAAAACAAGAAAAAAATACAAAAGATTTTTATAATCTTGTAAACATGAAACACAGAATTATCAGTTTAACTTAATGTATTAAGGTATGTGTGTTTTTATCATCAAAGTTTTCAAATACACAATTACTTAATGGCATCTACTTAATAACTACTGATTTACTTGCATTTATAATTTTATATACCTATATACAATACAGACCAGACAGGAGGGCTTCCAGAGTATGCTATTTTTGACACTGCTCCAAATATGCTACACACAATGTGTATATAAAACCTATAAATGCAAAGTCATTCTCTCTTGGTTGGAAGATAGCCTTATAGAACTGAAAACGATACAAAACAAATTTTTAGAACCTTAAGGTCATTGAGGTTCTGTTTGGCCAACTACATTCCACACCATCAGAAGCTGCCCATTAATAGTGGACTTTGAAGTGTACGAGTTACACGTTAACTTCTTGATTGATTTCTTGTTGCATATAAGCTTGGGTTCATAGGGACAACCAATGTAAAAGAAGCCTTTAAATTGCACTAAGCTACCTACCTACAAAGGTTACCTCAGTTCTTCTGCTGATGCCAGTGACATCTTACTTAACTCTGGAAATTGTGTAAGAGTGCTGATGTGACTGGAAGACAGCCATCAGATCACTATTGACACATCCTGAATGGACTTGTACTGAGACCATGAAGTGAATTCGATTCTTACTGATCCCAGCAAACTGGGTTCCTCTAAATTTGATATTTTTCTCTGTATATTTGATGAAACAGGAGTTTGAAGATCACATCACAAAATGGGTCAATTGGTGAATACACAAGTAATAAGAGTGTTGATTGAGGAACTATCAGTCCAAATAACCAAGAGACTTTGCAGAATATTTGAATATTGTGAACTAGTGCTGCAGAGATTCATGATAAAGCTACAGGATTCAAACTTTGATGTTATACTTGAAGATGCCACTTGTCAGTGTGGTGAGCTGTTGGCTGAGGTTCTTAAAATATGTTAAAAAAATACCCTCTGCACTTCCTACTTGGCTGTATAGTAGAAGAGTATAGTGGAAGACTTCCCCCTCCTGTGTACCACTGTTCTCTCAGAGCTAAGTGAGCAGATGACATTCATTGAGAAGGTTTAAAAACACAATTTATGTGCTCTGTCTTTGGCTTTTGGTTCCAATCATTTAGTGAGGAAAAAAAAAAACAGAAATAATTTTAGAGTGAAGTTCTAGGAATGTTTTAAAATAGGTGTTGTATAATCTTAGTGTCTCTGTCACTTTGAAGTTGAACCTGTATACTTTTTTTAATCAAATGATTGGATTAGTGTAAATCAATCAGGGAATCTGTTGTAAGATTGTGTCTCCTAGCAATATCAGAAGTTGTACCCATGAAGTCTCACCAACATGGCCACCTAAACAGGAGATGGACAAGGACAACAACAAGAGACATGTCAAAGTGGACAGAGAAAAATGAGAAGGGCTCAGCCCTACGCAATGAACTGCATGCAGCTAGCTAAGGAATGTTGAAAGCAGGAGTAATAATCTTCTCCATCAAAGAGCACACCAGTTGGCTATCCAACACCAAATGGTCATCCCTGAAAAAGAGATCATACATATATACATGTAACATTATACAGATTTAGATATAGATTTAGCTGGTTATGTTTAGGAGTGTGTGTGTGTGTGTGTGTGTGTGTGTGTGTGTGTGTGTGTGTGTGTGTGAAAGAGAGAGAGGAGAGAGAGAGGAGAGAGAGAGAGAGAGAGAGAGAGAGAGAGACCATACATATATACATGTAACATTTAGAGTCACCTGAGAGATGGCTCAGAGGTTAAGAGCACTGGCTGCTCTTCCAGAGGTCCTGAGTTCAATTCCCAGCAATCACATGGTGGCTCACAACTATCCATAATTAGATCTGGTGCCTTCTTCTGGAGTGCAGGCATACATGCAAGCAGAACACTGTATACACGATAGATAGACAGACAGATAGATAGATAGATAGATAGATAGATAGATAGATAGATAGATAGATAGACCTGTATCTCCATTATTTAGAGCCTACAAAAGAGAGAAAACATGTGATACTGTCTTTCTTAGATTTGCTTAACTACCCTAATACGATTAACTTCAATTGTGTTTATTTTCCTGAAAATGGCATAACTTCATCTTTTAAGGCTGAAAAGTCCTGTTGTGTATATAAACTACATTTTCTTTGTTGTCTGTGCTGAAACCTAAGTTGGTTCCATGACTTAGCCACTGTGAGTAGGGTTGCAACATTGATGCATATACATCTCTGTGATGTGCAACCTTGGAATCTTCAGAGTTCATGCTCAAGAGGAGTATAGTTGGGTCATATATAATGTAATTTTAGCTCTGTTACATTTTTTGCTTTTTTTCTGTATGTTTATATAGTGTGTATGTGTGTGTGTGTGTGTGTGTGTGTGTGTGTGTGTGTGTGTGTGTGTGTGTGTAAACAAACACATAAACACAACCTTCTGGAGCTCAGGAAACATCATGGTAGAGGGGGTAGAAAAGTTGTAAGAGCCAAAATACCAGGAAGCCTGTTGTAAAACAGTCTCTCCTAGAAAGACTTGTGTAAACAAGACTGAACAATAGCAGTATCAATGAACATGTTAACATAAAAGGGAGAAAATTTCTAGAGGTCCCTACCATAGACAAAAGAACTGCAGGCAACTAATGACTCTTGGGAGAAGGAGAATTAGCCTCTCCCAAGAATGAGTCCCTTTATTGGTTGTCCAGAGCAGTGTGGTCAGCACTGAAACCTTAGACACACAAACAACAAGAATATTCCCTTGTTCTGAGAGCAGACTGTTCATTTCATTTGCTCTTTTACTAAGTGGGCTGTCTCATATTTTCAGTGTTCCATTTTGTGAGTTCTTCCTATATTCCATCATTTAATCCTCTCTCAGGTATGTAGCTGGCAGGGTTTTCTCTCATTCTTTAGGCTGTTTTCCCTTGATTGTACCCTTCGCTGTGCACAAGCTTTTTATTTTTTTTTTTTTATTTTTTTTTTTTTTTGGTTTTTCGAGACAGGGTTTCTCTGTGCAGCTTTGCGCCTTTCCTGGGACTCACTTGGTAGCCCAGGCTGGCCTCGAACTCACAGAGATCCACCTGGCTCTGCCTCCCGAGTGCTGGGATTAAAGGCGTGCGCCACCACCGCCCGGCGACAAGCTTTTTAAATCTCATGCAATCCCACTGGTCAGTTCCTGATTTCATTTCCTTATCTCTGAGAATTCTTTTCTGAAAGTCCTTGCCTAACACCATGTCTTGAAATACTTTCCCTGCTTTCTTTAATAGTTCCTAAGTTCCGTTTAACATAAAGGTTTTGAATTGCATTTTGTACAGGGTGAGGAATATTAATTGAGGTTCAGCATTACACATATTGATGTCAGTTTTTCATTATTTTTTTTATATTTTTTAGCTTTGAGTATGTCCTATGTGAGGATCCAGATGTCAGTTTTTCTATATTCTTTATTGTAGAATTTTCTTTCCTTCAGTGTATGATTTTTGCATCTTTTTTTTCCAAAAAATAATGGTGGTTGTAGTTGTGCAGGTTCAATTATGATTCTACTATTCTGTCCCATTGAACTGCATGTCTCCTTTGTGCCCATATCATGTTGCTTTTGCTACTATGAACTGGCAGTGCAATTTCAAATTGGACATGGTGATACTTTATGAATTATTCTTTTTTAGATATTAATAGAGTTCTTTTTTATTAAGAGATTTTCTATTCATTTTACATATCAACCACAGATTCCCCTGTCCTCCCTCTTCCCACATCCCAGTTTTCCCCCAACCCACCCCTCATTCCCATCTCCTCCAAGGCAAGGTCTCCCATGGGGAGTCAGCAAAGCCTGGTACATTCAGTTTAGGCAGGTCCAAGCCCCTTTTCCTGCACAAAGTCTGCTCAAAGTTTCTCACCATAGGCACTAGGATCCAAAAAGCCAGCTCATGCACTAGGGACAGGTCCCAGTCCCACTGCCTTGGGGCCCCCTAAACAGTTCAAGCTAAACAACTGTCTCGCTTATCCAGAGGGCCTAGTCCAGTACCATGGGGGCTCCTCAGATATTGGTCCACAGTTCATGTGTTTCCAATAGTTTGGCTAGTTGTCTCTGTACTTTTTCCAATCATGATCTCGATATCTCTTGCTCATAGAATCCCTCCTCTCTCTCGTCGATTGGACTCCTGGAGCTCCCCCTGGGACCTGGCCATGGATCTCTGCATCTGCTTCCATCAGTCACTGGATGAGGGTTCTATGATGTCAGTTAGGGTATTCAGCCATCCAATTACCAGAGTAGGTCAGCTCAGGCACCCTCTCAACCATTGCCAGTAGTCTATGGTGGAGTCATCTTTGTGGATAGGGACCTCCCTAGCACTCTGCTGCTCCCTATTCCCATGGTGCCTTCATTTATCATGTTCTCTCTTTCCTTGTTCTCCCACTCTGTTCCTGATCCAGCACAAATATCCCTCTCTCCTAAGCTCTCATTCCTACATCCATTGTCCATTGTCCTTCATTACCCCACCACCCCCAGTTTGCTCATGTAGATCTCATCCAATTCTCCATCACTTGGCGATCCCTGTGTCTATCCTAGGGTCCTCTTTACTAGCTCGTCTCGCTGGAGTTGTGGGTTACAGTCTGGTTATACTTAGATTTACATCTAGTATCCACTTATGAGGGAATACATACCATGTTTGTCTTTCTGAGTTGGGGTTACCTCACTCAGGATGATATTTTCTAGTTCCATCCATTTGCCTGTAAACTCATGATGTCATTGTTTTTCTCTGCTGAGTAGTATTCCATTGTGTGTATGTACCACATTTTCTTAATCCATTCTTCAGTTGAGGGACATCTAGGTTGTTTCCAGGTTCTGGCTTATACAAATAGTGCTGCTCTGAACATGGTTGAGCATATGACCTTGTGGTATGATTGAGCATTTCTTGGGTATATGGCCAAGAGCAGTATTGCTGGGTCTTGAGGAAGATTGATTCCCAATTTTCTGAGAAACTGCTATACTGATTTCCAAAGTGGCTGTACAAGTTTGCATTTGCATTGCCAACAGTGTAGGAGTGTTCCCCTTGCTCCACATCCTCTCCAACATAAGCTGTCTTCAGTGTTTTTGATCTTAGCCATTCTGACAGGTATAAGATGATATCTCAGAGTCATTTTGATTTGCATTTCCCTGATGACTAAGGGTGTTGAGCAATTCCTTAAATGTCTTTCAGTCATTTGAGATTCTTCTGTTGAGAATTCTCTGTTTAGTTTTATAGTCTATTTTTTAAATTGGACCATTAGGTATTTTGATGTCTAGTTTCTTGAGTTCTTTATATATTCTGGAGATCAGCCCTCTGTTAGATGTGGGGTTGGTGAAAATCTTTTCCCATTCTGTAGGCTGTTGTTTTGTCTTATTGACTGTCTTCTTTGCCCTACAGAAGCTTCTCAGTTTCAAGAGGTCCCATTGATTGATTGTTTCTCTCAGTGTCTGTACTATTGGTGTTATATTTAGGAAGTGATCTCCGGTGCCAATGCATTCAAGACTACTTCCTACTTTCTCTTCTGTCAGGTTCAGAGTAACTGAATTTATGTTGCGGTCAAGGATCTACTTGGACTTAAGTTTTGTGCATGGTGACAGATATGGATCTATTTGCTATCTTCTACATGTTGACATCCAGTTATGCCAGCACCATTTGTTGAAGATGCTTTCTTTTTTTTCCATTGTATAGTTTTGGCTTCTTTGTCAAAAATTACTGGTTTTATTACTGTAGCTCTATAGTAGAGCTTGAAGTCAGGGATCGTGATGCCTTCAGAGGTTGCTTTATTGTATAGGATTCTTTTAGCTATCCTAGGTTTTTTGTTTTTACCTTTGAAGTTGAGTATTGTTCTTTCCAGGTCTGTGAATAATTGTGGTGTTATTTTGATGGGGATTGCACTGAATCTGTAGATTGCTTTAATAAGATTGCCATTTTTACTATGGTAATCCTACATATCCATGAGCATGGGAGATCTTTCTATTTTCTGATATCTTCTTCAATTTCTTTCTTCAGAGACTTAAAGTTCTTGTCATACAGGTCCTTCACTTTCTTAGTTAGAGTTACCTCCAAGGTATTTTATATTATTTGTGGCTATTGTAAAGGGTGATATTTGTCTGATTTCTTTCTCAACCCATTTGTCATTTGTATATAGGAGGGATAATGATTTTTTTGAGTTAATCTTGTATCCTTTCACATTACTGAAGGTGTTTATCAGCTGTAAGAGTTCCTTGGTTGAATTTTTGGAGTCACTTATGTATACTAGCATATCATCTGCAAATACTGAAAGTTTGACTTCTTCCTTCACAATTTGTATCCCCTTGATATCCTTTTGTTGTCTTATTGCTCTAGCTAAAACTTCAAGTACTATATTGAATAAATATGGGGAGAGCAGACACCCTTGTCTCTTTCCTGATTTTAGTGGAATCGCTTTGAGTTTCTCTCCATTTAATTTGATTGTGGCTGTTGGCTTGCTGTAAATTGCCTTTATTAGGTTTAGGTATGTTCACTGTATTCCTGATCTCTCCAAGTCCTTTATCATGAAGGGATGTTGGATTTTGTCAAAGGCATTTTCAGCATTTAATGAAATGATCATGTATTTTTTATTCTTTCAGTTTGTTTATATGGTATATTACATTGACAGACTTTTGTATGTTGAACCAACCTTGCATCTCTGGGATGAAGCTTACTTGATCACGGTGTATAATTTTTTTGATGTGTCCTTGAAGTCTGTTTGCCAATATTTTATTAAGTATTTTTGCATCAATGTTCATGAGGGAGATTGGTCTGTAATTCTCTTTCTTTGTTGCATCTTTCTTTGGCTTGGGAAGCAGAGTAACTGTAGCCTCATAAAAGGAGTTTGGAAATGTTCCTTCTATTGCTATTGTGTGGAACAATTTAAAGAGTATTGGTATTAACTCTTCTCTGAAGATATGGTAGAATTCTGTGTTGAAACTGTCTGGTCCTGGGCTTTTTTTTTTTTTGGTTGGGAGACTTTTAATGACTGTTTCTATTTCCTTAGGGATTATTGGTCTATTTAAATAGTTTACCTGGTCTTGATTTAACTGAGGAGTGTGGTACCTATCCATAAAATTGTCCATTTTTTTAGATTTTCCAATTTTGTGGAGTACAGGTTTTTGAAGTATGACCTGATAATTCTATGTATTTACTCATACTCTCTCTGCCTTTTGGTTAGTTTGAATAAGGGCTTGTCTAGCTTGTTGATTTTCTTAAAGAACCAACTCTTTGTTTCATTGATTCTTTGTATTGTTCTTTTTGTTTCTATTTTATTGATTTCAGCTCTCAATTTGATTATTTTCTAGCATCTATTCTTTCTGGTTGACTTTGTTTCTTCTTGTTCTAGAGCTTTCAGGTGTGCTGTTAAGTCACTAGTGTGAGATTTCTCCAACTTCTTTATGTGGACATTTAGTGCTTTGAATTTTCCTCTTAGCACTGCTTTCATAGTGTCCCATAAGTTTGGGTATATAATACATTCATTTCCATTGATCTCTAGGAAGTCTTTAATTTCTTTCTTTCTTTCTTCCTTGATCCATTGGTGATTCAGTTGGACATTATTCAGTTTCCATGAGATTGTAGGCTTTCTGTAATTCTTGTTGAAATCTAACCTTAAACCATGGTGGTCTGATAGAATACAGGAGATTATTCCAATTGTTTTGTATCTGTTGAGAGTTGCTTTGTGACTAAGTATGTGGTCAGTTTTAGAGAAGGTTCCATGAGGTGCTGAGAAGAAGGTATATTCTTTTTTGTTAGGGGGGAATGTTCTGTACATATCGATTAAGTCCATTTGAGTCATAACATCAGTGAAGCTCCTTATTTCTCTGTTAAGTTTCAGTCTGGCGATCTGTCCATTGGTGAGAGTGGGGTGTTGAAGTCTCCCACTATTAATGTGTGGGTTTTGTGTGTGATTTAAGCTTTAGTAATGTTTCTTTTACATATGTGGGTGCCCTTGTATTTGGGGCATAAATGTTCAGAATTAAAACTTTATCTTGGTGGATCTTTCCTCTGATGAGTATGTAATGTCCTTGCTGATCTCTTTTGATTGATTTTAGTTTGAAGTATATTTTGTTAGCTATTAGGATAGCTACACCAGATTGCTTCTTTTTTTTTTTTTTTTTTTTTTTTGGTTTTTTGAGACAGGGTTTCTCTGTGTAGCTTTGCGCCTTTCCTGGATCTCGCGCTGTAGACCAGGCTGGCCTCGAACTCACAGAGATCCGCCTGCCTCTGCCTCCCGAGTGCTGGGATTAAAGGCGTGTGCCACCACCGCCCGGCACCAGATTGCTTCTTAAGACCATTTGATTGGAAAGACTTTTCCCAGTCTTTTACTCTAAGGTAGTATATATCTTTGAAGTTGAGGTATGTTTCTTGTATGCAGCAGAAAGATGGGTCCTACTTTTGTATCCATACTGTTAGCGTGTCTCTTTTTATAGGTGAATTAAGTCCATTGATATTAGGGGATATTAGTGACCAGTTATTGTTAATTCCTGTTATCTTTTGGTGGAAGTGTGTGTGTGTGTGTTTCTCTTCTTTGGGATTTACTGCTGTATGATTATCTATTGCCTGTGTTTTCATGGGTGTATCTGACTTCCTTAGGTTGGAATTTTCCTTCTAGTGCTTTCTGTAGGGCTGGATTTGTGGATAGGTATTGTTTAAATCTAGTTTTGTCTTGGAATGTCTTGTTCATTCCATCTATGGTGATTGAAGGTTTTGCTGGGTATATTAACCTAGGCTAGCATCCATGGTCTCTTAGTGTCTACATTACATCTGTCCAAGTCCTTCTGGCTTTCAAAGTCTCCATTGAGAATTTGGGTGTTATTCTGGTGGGTCTGCCTTTATAAGTCACTTGGCCTTTTTCCTTTCCTGCTTTTAATATTCTTTCTTTATATGTATGTTTAGTGGTTTAATTATTATGTGGAGAGGGGCCTTTTTGGAGGGGGTCTAGTCTGTTTGGTGTTCTATAGGCTTCTTGTATCTCCATAGGTATTTCCTTCTTTAAATTGGGAAAGTTTTCTTCTATGATCTTGTTGAATATATTTTCTGTGCCTTTGAGTTGGTATTCTCCTTCTTCTATCCCTATTATTCTTAGGTTTGATCTTTTCATGGTGTTCCAGATTTCCTGGACTTTTTATGTTATGACTTCGTTGGCTTTGGTATTTTCTTTGACTGACGTACTGTTTCCTCTATTGTATCCTCTACACCAGAGATTCTCTCTTCCATCTCTTGAATTCTGTTGGTTATTCTTGCGTCTATGTTTCCTGTTCTTTAACTCAGATTTTCTATTTCCAGCATTCCCTCTGTTTGTGTCTTCTTAATTGTTTCTATTTCACTTTTCAGGTCTTGAACTGTTTTCCTTACCTGTTTAATTGCTTTTTCATGGTTTTCTTGGATTTCTTTAAGGGAGTTATTAATTTCTTCCATTTTTTATTTGTCTTTCCCTCAATTTCTTTATTGATTTCTTTCAATTTTTTGTTTGTCTCTTCTTCAATTTCATTTTTCATATTTTCTTGAAAGGCCTCTAGCATCTTCATGAAGCTATTTTTAAGGTCACTTTCTTCTGCTTCTTCTACATTGTGATGTTCAGGTCTTGCTGTTGGAGGAGGGCTAGTTTCTGGTGATGCCATATTGCTCTTCATGTTGTTGTATGTATTTTTGCCTTGAGGTCTGCCCATCTCCTCCCCCAATAGGTATAAGAGATGCCTGTGTCTGAGTGAGCTGCTATTGATCCACTTGGTGCTTGTTGTGTCTGTGTCTCAGGAGGGCCCTCTGGTCCAATCTTGGCTCTTGGTCTAATTGGAGCTGGCAGATTCTGTATCCCAGTGAGCTGCTCTTGGCCCAACCCAAGCTAGTAGATGATGTGACTCACAGAGCCGCTTTTGGTCTTATCAGGGCTCTTGGCCCAGTCAGAGCTAATAGATTCTGTGTCTCAAGAAGCCTCTCTTGGTGCAATGAGAGCTGGCAGATTCATTATCTCACAAAGCCACTCTTGGTCCAATGAGGGTTGGTGGATTCCTGTCTCAGGAAGTTACCCTTGGTCCAATGAGAGCTCTTGGTCCAATGAGAGCTGGTGTTTTGGTTTCCAGGCTTCAGGAATTTACTAGGGCCACAGGCGGATGGGTATGGGGTCAGGGCTTGGAACTAGTAGATTGCAGGGTCTGATGGGGAGTTTTGGTGGTGGGGGAGTTTTCCCTGCTGGCCGTCAACTGGGGCAGAGTTGGGTGGGGGTTCCCGGGAACTGGCTGTGTCCCAGGAACTGGGTCCTAGGGGCAGGACTCTCTGGGTGCGAGAAGAGTCACTCATGTCTTGGTCCAATGAGAGCTGTTGGTTTGGTTTCTGCGCTATTCTTTTTGCCCAAGATTGCACTGGATATTTGGAATCTTTTGTTCTTCCATGTGATTTTTAGGATATTTTATGGTTCCATATAAAATATAATTTTTATTTTGATGAGAATTGTACTGGATCTGTAGTTGTGCTATTAGAGTAATCCTTATACTATTAAATACGTCATGAATATAGTGGGTCTTTCCATTTTCTAGTACCCTCTTAAAATATTTTCTTTAGTGTTTTAAAATTTCTACTATAGAAATCTTTTCCCTTAACCCTTGGTTGAGTTTATTCCTAGATTATGTTTTGGTGGTAGTGGGTTTTGTTTTAAAGCTGTTTTCCACAGATTTTTTTCTGATTTCTTTCTCAGAATGCTCATTATTGTCATATATAAAGCATCCTGGATTTTCACATGTATTTTTGTGTGCAGTATGCATGTGTATGGTGATATTTTATTTGTACTAAAATGTTATTTGTATGTTAATAAATAAAGTTGCCCGGGGGTCAGAACTGTAGCTTAAGTTTTCCTGCCTGGCCCACAGTCAGGACAAATCTCTATCACCTGCCAGTCCCACAGCCACTCAGACCCAACCAAGTAAACACAGAGACTTATATTGGTTACAAACTGTATGGCCATGGCAGGCTTCTTGCTAACTGTTCTTACAGCTTAAATTAATCCATTTCCATTGATCTATACCTTGCCACATGGCTCGTGGCTTACCGGCATCTTCACATGCTATTTGTCATCATGGCGGCTGGCAGTGTCTCTCTGACTCAGCCTTCCACTTCCCAGCTTTATTCTCCTCCTTGACCCGCCTATACTTCCTGCCTAGCCAATGGCCAATCAGTGTTTTATTTATTGACTAATTAGCAACACATTTGCCATACAGAACATCCCACAGCACTTCCCCCCCTTTTTTTTTTTCAAAAAGGAAGGTTTTAACCTTAACAAAGTAAAATTACATATAATTTGGGAATTTGGGCGTAGCTTCTCTTACTACTTCCTGCTGGAGGGGGGCGCTGTATCTTATGGGAACACAAAGAAAATTTTAGGATCATGGAATAGTCCATGAGGGTATATCGTCTGAGCCAGTTGCCTTGAAACCATTCTGGATGTTGGATCATCTGGGCCATGGTGTCATCGGAGACCTTTCAGGAGGTCTTGGCTGGTCAAACCTGATGTATCTTAATCTGGAACAAATCCATAGCCTCTGGCTTTCTGTGGGAACAAAAGCAGAGTCTCCTTTCCAAAGCAACATATCCTTATATTCAAATTTTGAAGTCAAGTTACCTTTAAAATATACATTTTGGCATAACTCAACAGCTTTTACAATCAAATGTTTTTGTGCAGTTAAAAGTCCCAAAGACAACACAATGCAAATTCTCTGTGTAATATCCATTTTTATGTGACTTATTTTTTATACTACCTTTACTGTCTCTTTAAAGACTTTATTTTTTAAAACTATGTATTTGTTTCTATAACTCTATATATCATCTTTTTTGTCTCTTTCAAGCCTACGTATCTTTTACACACATTGTAAACTATTACATTTGAATCTGTCTTATTGTGAATCTATTGCCTTAAACTGCAGCAGCTGTGGCTGCTGGCTCCATGCACCTCAGCTTCCCAACATGGCAGTGTTATCTTTTCCACCAGCTCTGGGAGCTATCGTGGGTCTATGCTTTTAGCCAAGCAGCGTGTAGTCCAGAAACCTCTTTTTTTTTGTTTTGTAGTAGCGAAGTCTAAATCCACCATGCAGCTTAATGTGCCTCTTGCAGAGGCCTCATTCCCGCCATACTGCAGGTTGAGCGCACACGCTAGGAACCCACAAGTAGCTCAAACTGGCAGCTGCCACTCATTTGAGAGAGACAAATAGGAACTGTTTTTAGCTCCGTTTTAGAATCTTTTTTCTCAGGTTTTAGGTGGAAACTCTTGCCCCATGTTGGGCGCCATTTGTAGCTTAAGTTTTCCTGCCTGGCCCACAGTCAGGACAAATCTCTATCACCTGCCAGTCCCACAGCTGCTCAGACCTAACCAAGTAAACACAGAGACTTATATTGGTTACAAACTGTATGGCCATGGCAGGCTTCTTGCTAACTGTTCTTACAGCTTAAATTAATCCATTTCCATTAATCTATACCTTGCCACATGGCTCGTGGCTTACCGGCATCTTCACATGCTATTTGTCATCATGGCGGCTGGCAGTGTCTCTCTGACTCAGCCTTCCACTTCCCAGCTTTATTCTCCTCCTTGACCCGCCTATACTTCCTGCCTAGCCAATGGCCAATCAGTGTTTTATTTATTGACTAATTAGCAACACATTTGCCATACAGAACATCCCACAGATTTTTTTTCTGATTTCTTTCTCAGAATGCTCATTATTGTCATATATAAAGCATCCTGGATTTTCACATGTATTTTTGTGTGCAGTATGCATGTGTATGGTGATATTTTATTTGTACTAAAATGTTATTTGTATGTTAATAAATAAATTTGCCCGGGGATCAGAACTATTAGCAAATCATAGGAAAACTGGGCAGTGGTGGTGCACACCTTTAATCCTAGCACTCTGGGGGAAGAGCCAGGCATGGTGACACACGCCTTTAATCCCAGGGAGTGAGCCTTTAATCCCAGGGAGTGATGGTAGAAGGCAGAAAGATATATAAGGCGTGAGGACCAGGAATTAGCAGCATTTGGCCTGGTTAAGCATTTGGCTGGTTAAGCTTTCAGGCTTCTAGCAGCACAGTTCAGCTGAGAGTCATTCAGATATGAGGACACAGAGGCTTCCAGTCTGAGGAAACAAGACCAGCTGAGAAGTTGGCCAGGTGAGGTTAACTGTGGCTTGTTCTGTCTCTCTGACCATCCAGCATTTCACCCCAATGACTGGCCGCGGGTTTGATTTTATTAATAAGACTCTCTAAGATTCCTGCTACACATGTGTGTATATATGTGCATTACTGCATTGTGAGTGTGTAGTGCACATGTGTGTGCATTGTTTGGAAGTCTGAGATTGGTATTGGGAGTTTTCTTCAATCAATCTCCATGTCTTTCATTGAGGCAGTTTCTCATTTGAACTCAGAGCTTACCAACATGGACTAGTCTAGCTAGCCAATTTGATCTCGGTTCCCCTGTCCTGAGACCTTGAAACAATGAAATATAGGTGAGCTACCTTATCCATCTGGGTTTACTCTGGTTCTCATGCTTGAGTGGCAGGTGATTTCACTACTGAGTCATCTCCCTGGCCTGCTACTGACATTTGTGTATTGATTTTTGTGTCAAAACATTGATGAAATAGTTCATTAGTTCTCAGAATTGTCCAGTGGACTTTAGGGTCTCTTACATATAACATCACACAACATGAAAATAGCAGAAATTTTTTTTCCTGCTTATATCCCATTTATTTCTTTCTCTTGTATTATTGCTCTAGCTAAGATTTCAGGGACTATATTAAATACACATGGACAAATTGATCCATGTCTTTATGCCTGATCTCAGTGATAATGCTTGTTTTTTTCCATTTAGTATAATGTTAGCTACAAATTTTTCATATAGAGTCTTTCTTACATTCCTTCAATTCACAGTCTCTTGAAGGCATTCATCATGAAGGAATGTTGGATTTGCCAAGGACTTTCTGTATAAATTGAGATGAATTAAAATCTTTCTTGACTCTCCAGCCATGGACCTTACAATCATTCTCAAATTTCATTTCTACTGTTCCATTAACAGGACTTAAAATTACTCATTATCACCTTCTCTCTAGGAAAAAAAGTTGTGTTGTCTCCTGACATTCCATTTTCACTTTACGAAATATTGCCCCATAAGAAGATTCCAATTTTAAACCAACAAACACGTGAAAATGAAAGCAAAACTTCATTACTTGTATGACAAGGCTATGATGTTCATTTTTTTAAAATTTTTGTGATTATAACATATTTACATTTTTCCCTTCCTCCTTTGAAACTATCCCATATATCCCTCCCAGTTCTCCTTCAAACTCATGGCCGCTTTTTTCAATGATTGTTATTGAATGCATTCATGTATTTGTGTATACATAATTATTCCTAAATATAACCTGTTCAGTCCATATAGTGTTACTTGTACTTCTGTCTTCAGGCCTGACTGTTCAGCACTGCACCACCAATGGGTGTGGTATTCCTGGGGAAGACACTTCCTCCTCCTCCCAGCTTCCCTCCATTGTCTATAGTTCTTTGTGTAGGCCTGAGGTTCCTGGGCTTTCCTCCATGCAGTTTTGCATATTCATTGGTGTCATCCCTGTTCCTCTCTTGTTTGGGTGGCCATGTAGTTGAGACTTGGGGGTGTCATTTCTGACAGTACTAGGAGACACACAATATTCACAATAAACTCACCGCCTCTTGCAATCTTCCTGCTCCCTGTTCTACAATGTTTCCTGAGCTTTAGGTGCAGGAGTGTTTTGTAGATGTATTCCATGGGACTGGGCTGCTCAACTCTGCAGTTCCATTGGTTGTGGTTTTCGGTAGTGGCCTCTGTCAGTTGCAAAGAGAACTTTCCTTGATGAGGGGTGAAGACTACATTTATCTGTGGGTGTACGAGTAGCAAGAGGGAAACCACGCCTGGAACTGAAAATCTAGCTAACTACTCAGCACTAGTGAGGTCACAACTATTGGAGGCAAATCTACAACTGTGAATTTACTGTGCATTTATTTTTCATCACCTGTTGGTTACTTTTAACTTTTTACATTGATTTGCTGCCAAATTAACTTCCTTCTATGTTAGTATCTCTATTTTTTCCCTTTTCAGATATAAATAGAATGCTATGATATTATCAAGAATCCACCATGATCATCCAGTAAAGCTTCAGGATGGAGTGATCTTCTGGATGGAGTTTGTCATGAACAACAAAGGAACTACATACCTTCTGGTGACAACACATGTCCTCAACTGATTCTAACACCACTCTGGATGGGTTTGGGTTCTTGATGGCCTGTGGTGACTGTGAAATTCATTATAATAAAAATGTTGCTGGAATTTTGTTCTAACAGGAAAGAAAAATGGAAAGCCTATTATCAAGCAATCCTGTTCATCTTCATAAGAGCTGTGATACCTGATTCATTTTACCTGTGACAAAACATTTTGGAAACAACTTGTCTAGTCTAATTGGTTTGCAAGATATTCACTACCTGTCCTTAAAGAATCTGATATTTGAAGCTAAAGGAAAATTATTTTGAAAATGCATATAGAACCATGAATATTTATTTTTGTTTTGTTTGTTTTTATTAGTTCCCTGAGAATTTTGAAACATATTTTGATCTTATTCAGCCTCCTTCCCCAAAATTTTCCAAGATCGATCCCTGTCCCTTTCATTCAGCTTTCTGTGTCGCCCCCACCCCCATCACGGTCATGTGCTGCACAAATATTCTTAGACGTGTGGCCATCAACTCAAACAGGGTTGAATTCTCAGGGGCTACACCTTTAGAGAAAACCACACTTCCTCTCCCAGTAGCTAAGAACTTCCAATAGTTCCTTGGTTAGGGGTGGAATTTCATGCCCAACATCATCTCTGTGCTGGGATTTGGTCTGGTTTGGGCTTGCATGAGTCTTGTGCATGGTATCACAACTTCTCTGCATTCATATGTGCTACTGTCCTGCTGTGTCCATAAGACACTGTTTCCTTGTAGTCACCCACTGTTTTACACTCTTTCTATCACCATTTCCACAATAATCCTTGAGCCATTGGTGGGGAAGGTCAGTATATGTGCTTCATTTAGGGCTGGACATTCTGTGGTCTCTTATTCTCGGAGCCTTGGCCGGTTGTAGGTCTCTGTGTTGATTATCTACTATAAACAGAAGCTTCTCTAAGATGATATCTTAATCTAGTAGTATAATAATAAAGCATTAGGAACTGGTTTACTATTCTGTCCCTTTAGCAGAACAATAGTAGATTCTCTCCTAGGGCCTATGATTTGTCTAACCATAGGTTCTTTACCCAATAATGGAGCCAAATATCCTTTCATATTTTATAACAAGTCTAAGATCTAATCATAAAATGATGGGTTGCTCCCATGGCATTCATGCTACTATCTCATCATTGGGTACATCTGTCAGGCTGGTTGTTACTGTAGCTCATGGGGTTCACTGGTCATCACCAACCTGATTTCTCTGTGTTTCTATGTGTTCTATGATTCAAATATGTGGTGTCTTTAGCAATAGGAACACAATAAATATGGATTCCCCTTTTACCACACCAAATTCAATATTTGTCAGCATTATTTTTTGAATTGAAGCCATTCTGACTAGGGTAAGTAACAAAATCTCAGTATATTTGTAATTTGCAGTTTGATGTCTAAGGATGCTGGAAATTTTTAGATGTTTCTCAGCAGTTAGTGTTCATCTTTTGAGAGCTCTCTATTTAATTCTATCTATGCCCCATATTTTTGAAGATAATTTTTTCATACAATGTATTCGGATCATGATTTCTCTTCCTTCATCACCTTCTAGATCCTCCCAACTTCTCCACCCATCTGACTCTATGCTTTCTTTCTCTCTCTTTAGAAAACAAACAGGCTATCTCTGTGGTTTTTCCCATCATGATCCTGACCCCCACTCATATAATCCCTCCTCCCTCTCCTCAACTGAACCACAGGAGCTTGGCCAAGTGTGTATCTCTGCATCTGCTTCTATCTGTCACTAGATGTGGGTTCTATGATGACAATTAGGGTAGACACCAATCTGAGTAAAGGGCAAGACTAGATAGCTGACCTAAGCTAATGGGAGCTCATGGACTCTGGACTGGACTGACAGCTTGGGAGCCTGCATAGGACTGCACTAGGCTCTCTTAATGTGGGTGACAGTTGCATAACTTGATGTGTTTGTGGGTCCCCTGGAAATGGGACCAGGACTTATCCTGGGTACATGAATTGGCTTTTTAGAGCCCATTCCCTGTGGTGAGATGCCTTACTCAGCCATGATACAGGGGGGATGGGATTGGTCCTGCACCAACTTGGTATACAGCCTATGTTGACTACCCAAAAGAGGCCTTGAGGAGGGGATGGGGGTGGAATCAGGGGAGTTGGGGTGAGCAGGAGAAGAGGAGAGAGAGGGCACAGGGGTTGGTATGTAAAATGGAAAAAAATCAAAAAAGGAAAAAACAAAAACAAACAGGCAAATTTTAAAAATAAGAAAAAGCACCAAAACACAGATACATAGGCACACACATACACATATATGCTCTCAAATAAAATCATAAAACACAAAATCAGAAATTATATACAAGCAGAAGACCAATCATGTAAAATATCCAAACAAATCAATGAGGGAGAAAAAAGTCTCCAAAGATACTATTGAGTTAAATTTGTGTTAATTATCTACTGCTAGGCCTGGGGTCTGCCCTTAAGTGTGGTTCATAGACCCAGTAAGAACATGATCCAGGCCCCACTTTATCTGGGTTGAAATAGGTGAAGGATCCATGCAGGCACCAGCTCCACTGTCTGTGTTCAATGAGTTGTGTGGATGTTGGCTTCAGCAATGGGACTCCTCTGTCAGTTTGCAGACAGCATCCTTTGGTCTTAGCAACAGCCTGGGTTGTTTGGGGATTTGCATGGGATTCCCTCAGGCAACAACTCAATGGAATGCAGCCCAGTCCCACTACTAGAATCTCTGTTTGGTGACAAGAGATACTGAGTTTGGACTCCATCACTTTCATTATTAGGAGACCTCACTAGGATCATCTTCACATATTTTTGGAAGTTTCCACTACACTAAATTTCCATTCATCAAATGACTCTCAGTTCCAGGTGTCTCTTCCAGAATTCTGTCCTTCTACCCTGCCCTCCCTCCCATTCCTGTCCACACCCACCTCCAGTCCACCTATAAATCTATTCTATTTCCCTCTCCCAGGGAGATCCATGCATTCTATCCTAAATATTTCCTCTACAACTAACCTCTCTTGGTCTATGGATTGTAACATGCTTATCATTTACTTGACAGCTAATATCCACTTATAAGTGAATACATATCATATTTATCTTTCTGGGTCTGGCTTACCTTACTCAAGAAGATTTTTTTTTCTAGTTCCATCCATTTGCCTGCAGATTTCATGATGCCATTGTTTAACACCTGAATAATATGCCATTGTGTAAATGTATCACATTTTCTTTATCCATTCTTCAGTTGAGGGAAATCTAGGTTGCTTCCAGTTTCTGGCTATTATGAATAAAGTCACAGTGAACATGGCTGAGCAAGGGTGGTAGGATGAAGTGTCCTATTGGTATATGCCCAAAAGTGGTATAGCTGGGTCTTAAGGTAGATAGATTCCCAACTTTCTGAGGAACCACCATATTGATTTCCATAGTGGATGATTACACTGCCACCATTAAGGAAGGAGTGTTCCCCTTGCTCCACATCCTCAGTGCATGAGCTGTCATTTGTGTTATTGATCTTAGCCATTCTGACAGGTATAAGATGGAATTACAAAGTAGTTTTGATTTGCATTTCCCTGATAGCAAAGGATGTTGAACATTTTCTTTCTCACTTGTTCAGCAAATATTTATTGAACAGCATCTTTGTTGGGCATGGTTCAAGGTATCTGGAACTCTATGTGAGAATATCAGTTTCCCACTGGTATCATTGGCAAATCTTTTGATTTTTTAAGAATATTTTATTTATTTATTCTTCCTTCACAAAATACATCCCAACTGCAGCCTCCTCTTCCACTCCTCCTTCCAATCACCCATTGTGTTTCCTCTCCCCCAGATCCACTGCTCCTCCATTTTTCTTTAGGAATGAGCAGGCCTCCCAGTGATGTCAACCAAACTCAGAATAGCAAGGTACAATAAGACTAGGCACAAGCCCTCATATCAACGCTGGATGAGACAACCCATTTGGAGAAAAAGGGTCCCATGAGATGGCAAGAGAGTCAGAGACACCACCCACTCCCATTGTTAGGAGTCTAACAAAAACCCTAAGGTAATGAACCACAGCATCTATACAGATGTCTTGGTGCAGATCCATAAGGTTCTGTGGTTGTGCTTCAGTCTCTGTGAGCCCTTATGAGCCCTGTTTAGTTGATTCTGTGGGACATGTTCTCCTGCTATCCTCAAATTCTTTGGCTCCTACCATCCTTTCTCCCCCTCTTTTGTGGAGTTCTCTGATCTCTGCTTAATATTTGACTGTGGGTCTCTGTCCCCATCAGCTATGGGAGGAAGCCTCTCTGATGACAATTAGGCTAAGCATTGATCTTATGAGTATAACAGAATATCGTTAGGAATCATTTAAGTGTTTCTCAGCCATTTGAATTTCCTTTATTGAGAATTTTCTGTTTAGATCTGTATCCCATTTTTTAAAATTGAAATATTTGGGATTTTCTATATCTAATTTCTTGAGTTCTTCATATATTTTCAATAGTAGTCTATCAGATGTGGAGTTGGTAAAAATCTTTTTTCCATTCTGTAGGCTACCATTTTGTTTCAATGACTATATCTTTTGCCTTACAGAAGATTCTCAGATTCATGTCAAATACCTCCCCTCAGAGCTCTGGGAACCCTGTAAAAGAGGAGGGGAAAAGAGTGTAAGAGAAGAGGGGATGGAGGACACCAAGAAAAAAAGGCCCTCTGAATGAACAAAACAAAGCACATAGGAACTCACAGAGACTGAAGCAGCAAGCACAGGGCCTACATGGGTCTGCACTAGGTAAAGTTTAGTGCTTTAGTGTGAGAATAAGTGGTTCTCTGATTCTTGTGCCTGCTCTTGGGCCTCTTTTCCTGCTGGTGAGCTACTGTGTGCAACTTGGATATGATAGTTTTTGCTTTATTTTACTTTATTTTGTCTTGTTTGGTTGTTGTCTCTTAGAAGACTGTTCTTTTCCAATAAAAGACCAAAGAAAGTGGATCCAGAGGGGATGTGGAGAGGAACTGGGTGGAGTAAAGTGAGGGGAAACTATAATCAAGATATATTGCATGAAAAAAGAATCTATGTTCAGTAAAAGGAAAGAATATTCTGGATAATATATAGTCTACATGGCCATTATTTGGAAACTTATGTTTCCAAAACATAAGAAACCCAATGTTTCTTTCTTTGGAAATTCTTTTTTTGTTGTTTCATTAAACATACATTCTCATGTAAATATTTTGTCATGAATAAATCAATAAAAATAAGGCAGTATTGCAAGATGTGCTTTTAAGTGTTTAGCCAATTTAAACCAATGATTAAAAAGTTTTATAAAGTCCACATTTCATATACTAAAGAATTGGTAATATTTTTGCAGTTAGAAAATAATGTATAATGTAAATAAAAGAGTGAATTAATAAAAAGAGTATTATACAAATTTACATGGATTCAATAAAACTTTTGCCTCACCTAGTTGTTTCCTATAGAGCAGTTTGTGTGTGGTGCGTAGACAGGAACTCAGGTCTCTGTGTAAGGGAAACAAAGGCTTTACCAATCAAATTCCAGCCCCATACCAAGGTTTGATTCCATAAAAGGCTACACATTGAAAGCTTGATCTTCAGATCATAGCAGTAAACATTTTAAGTGGTGAGGTCCAGTAAAAGGATGTTATGACATTTATTTCTAGCATGAGGTGAGGTGCTTGCTGTGCCATACAAGAGCCCAGACTGAAGCAGGCTAGAATATTACATCATATAGAAAACAAATGAGAAATGTCTACATGCCCATATCACAATGTAAAACACAAATATGAAAGGTCAAGACAGTATGTCCAACCCTTTAACATAATAGTCCTGTGGAAATGTTCTCCAGTGAAACTTCTTAGATGAGCCACAGGGTACATAGGATGACATGACCCATAATGGGCTCTCCCCAATCAATCACTAATTAAGAAAATGCTTTGTTCTAGGACAAAGAACTCAGAGGATTTGACCTAGATCTCACTGGGAAGCTTCTTTCTGCAGACTGACTTCAATGGTTCCAGAAAATACTATGAGATCTGCCAAGAGGAAGCAATTAAGCAGTCTTCCCTAGCTGTATGTCCCCACAAACTAGGCACACAAGGGGTATACAAACATACAAGGCAGCAAAACATTCACACATATAAAAATAAACTAAAAATTTTAAAGAATATGTGAACTCACTGCAAGCTTCTACACTGACTATTGGCTAAGTTGCCCAAGACCACTGGCTTCATTCTTACATTTTCAGGCCTAGCAATGGCCACATAGCTCCTGCACAGACTTTCCCCAGTTAGTGTCACCAAAAGCAAGCCTTCCTGTGCCAGCAGCAAATTCCCATACCTTACATCTGGATCTTATGGAGGAATTTTCTCAGTTTAGGTTCCCTCCTTTCAAATAACTCTAGTTTGTGTGCCAAGTTGACAAAAGACTAGCCAGCACAGAGGTATAGTGTGCTGGAGACAAATCACGACTGATACTGGAAACCTAGCCAGCCTCCTGGGCCTAGTGACATTACTGACCTTAGGGTTAAAAAAAAAACAAAAAACAAAAACAAAAACAACAACAAAAAAAAACCTATGATTTCCACTTTGCTAGACCAGCACAATTCCTTACTACATTTTTTTTTATGCCGGATGCCATTTATTGAAGGAGGGAGGAGGTCTTAAATACAGGCTTAGAGCACAATGGGAGAACCCCAGAGGGCAGAAGTTCGCTACCGATGTTTTACAATCTTGCATCTAAGCTGTTAATGCCCAATATGCAGGATACACAGACAAGGAACTTCCCTTAAGCATTCAGGAGGGTGGAACCCTGCAGGGAATTAGCATAGGGAGGATATCAAGGTCAAGATCAGCAAGCAAGGCAACAGTTACTCAAAACGGGGGCCAGGGTCCTGCAGGTCTCCCCTTTTACTAAAAAATGAACTTTTGACTTAGGTTGCATGGGACATCAGCAGGTCACATTACCTGTCATGGAGACGCCTGCCCAGGCCACACAGGCGCTCTGTCTTAGGTTGGTGAGCGCCCCCCAGACATTACCCATCTCTGAATACTCCTGAAATTCATTTAGTCCCCTTTGAAGATACCTTAAAATTTGTGAGCCTGAATGTAGCCATTATGAGACCATTAGTTCTGCTCCTTGTGAGCTGCCTGTTTTTTCTTTATGGTTCTTAGTTGTTCTTTCACAGAGCTGCCAGCTTAAGTCGTGCTGGGATCAAGAAAAATGGGTCTTGGCAGTTCATGTTCTTGGAGTTATGTCCATGCCAGTGGATGCCCACATGCTCCAGAAGAGAATTTGACATCACTGCTGCCATTGTTGCTGTTATAGCAGTGGCAGCCACCGCTGCTACTGTTTCTGAGATTACCATTTCATAATTGGTTACTATAGCTAGCACAGTGGAGACCCTGGCAGCAAAAGTAGCTACCACAGTTAGTTAATCTTTCATTCTATTGGGCATGATAAATTTAATTCAATAGTTAGATAGATAGATAGATAGATAGATAGATAGATAGATAGATAGATTAGCTTTGAAAGTTATACATTTATAAACTCAAGTTCCATTTGCTTTTGGGATACCATCTTACAAGGACTCCAATTTGCATTGAGACTCATTAAGAAAGGGAATGACTCAGTTGCCCTCAGCCTACTGGCTATGGATTGGCTAGGACTTCTGTTGGTCTTTTCTGTGTCGAACACACAGATTGCAAGCCCAGCACCACTTTGAGATCTTTGGCAGCAGTTAACTCTGCAGCTCACACATAATTGAGCCTGTATGATAATGAGTATCCTTACTACATTCTAAATCTTTTCCTTATACCCATAGGTAAGTGTGTGCCTAAGTCAATGTTCTATTGCTGTGAAGAGACACTGAGATCATGGCAACATGTATAAAGGGAAAGCATTTAATTGGGGTTTGCTTACAGTTTGAAGGTTTAGATAATTGTCATCATGGCAGAAAGCGCGTTGGCATACAGGCAGACATAGTGCTGCAGAGGTAGTTGAGAATTCTACATCCAGATCTGCAGGAAGAGAAAGAGAGACACTGGGCCTGGCTTGAGTATTTGAAACCCCAAAGCCCACTCCCAGGGACACACTTGCTCCAACAAGGCCACAATTACTTCAAAAAGCCACATCTCCAAATAGTGTCATTCCCTGGTGACCAAGTTTTCAACTATATGAGCCTATGAGGGCCATTCCTATTCAAACCACCACAATGTGACTGTCACACTCTACAACAGAGAACTATCACAAAAAAGCACAACTTGGCATAATGAAAATATCAAAATGTCAGAAAGTTCTGCCCCAAATAGATACATGTACATCACAGCTTCTGTAAATACAGCTCAAGGAATATGATGAAAGAGAGAGTACATGACTATAAGAGACAGAATGCCAGGAAGTGAAGTCTATGGTGAAACAGGTACTTTTAGAGCCTGCATAGGCAAGCTTGAAGCCATGGCAATGTCAACGGACATATTAATGTTAAAGGGAGGAAATTTTGTTTGTTCCCCACTGGCTCTAAGAAACAGAAAAACAATATTTCTACCTCATCCTCCCTTTTTTACTACTTTCCCTGTCAAATCAGAGACTAGTGAGGAAAAGAGCATCATCTTCTCTCTCTCTCTCTCTCTCTCTCTCTCTCTCTCTCTCTCTCTCTCTCTCTCTGTCTCAAATGTAGTACTATCCCCCTTATGAAAGAAAGTTCTTTACAGGCCAGCAGCTAAGTCTCAGTAGCATTTACATCACCCAGAGCAACAGCCATACAAACCACTCTACTAGAATAATCTTTGATTTTATCTGTATCTGTTCCTCTTTGGGCTATAATTGCATAGATGATTTTCCCAGAAACATGAGAACAAGTGTCTGTTAAGATCAGAAAAAGCATTGATGAAAAACCAAAGTAGTAATTCCACTCAGGTGTGACAAGGTGAGCCAAGGAATCTATTTAGTTCTTTACAGAAGCATAGAAGAGTGCATATCTGAAAGGCCCATCCCATCGTGGTGAACTCTTAAGGAAGATGCATCCTTGGAATTTGCTATGTTACTTTGTGTTAGTGAGTTTTTAGTCAACTTGACATAAGTTAGTGTCATCTGAGAAGAGAGAACCTCAGTAGAGAAAATGCTTTAATCAGATTGTCCTGTGGGTCAATTTTCTTGTTTGATGAATGATTAGAAAAGCCCAACCCATTGTGATTGTTGGCATCCCTGGCAAGGTGGTCCTGGATGTAAGGAGAGAAAATGGAGAGAGCTATCAAGATAAGCCAGTAAATGTTGTTCCTCTATGGCCTCTACTTCAGTTCCTGACTCAAGGTTCTGGCCTTGAGTTCCTGCCCTAACTTCTCCTCATAACGAACTACAGCTCTAAGAAGAAATAACACCCATGCTGTCCAAGTTGCTTTTAGTCATGATGTCTATCATGGCGATAGAAATCTAAAGAGGATGCACTTGTAGATATGTCCACCAAAGAACCTCCAGGATCCAAGAAGTTGTGTGTATATGATCTGGAAGAGATATATTGTAAAAATATTTTAGTCTCCTGAGCATTATAGTACTCCCTCTTCCTTTCAGGAGGAAATGTGGCAATTTGAATGTAACATAATGCATTATAAATAATCAAAATTTTTGAAAAATACCAAGATCAAAGAAATGCTGGTCTCCCCATACCCTTGTGCTGTGGGATGTTCTGTACGGCAAATGTGTTGCTGATTGGTCAATAAATAAAACACTGATTGGCCATTGGCTAGGCAGGAAGTATAGGCAGGACAAGGAGGAGAATAAAGCTGGGAAGTGGAAGGTTGAGTCAGAGAGACACTGTCAGCAGCCACGATGACAAACAGCATGTGAAGATGCCAGTAAGCCACGAGTCACGTGGCAAGGTATAGATTTATAGAAATGGATTAATTTAAGCTGTAAGAACAGTTAGCAAGAAGCCTGCCACGGCCATACAGTTTGTAACCAATATAAGTCTCTGGGTTTACTTGGTTGGGTCTGAGCAGCTGTGGGACTGCAGGTGAGTGAGATTTGTCCTGAGTGTGGGCCAGGCAGGAAAACTCTAGCTACACCCTTGTTTGATCTTTACTGTTATGTAAGAAATAGGAGGTTCTCATTTGTGACTCTTCATATGATTCTAAAATGTTATATTTAGACAAGATAATTATACATGGAAAGTGTGTGATCTTAGCTGATTAGTATCAGGCACAAGAAAGAAAGAAAGAAAGAAAGAAAGAAAGAAAGAAAGAAAGAAAGAAAGAAAGAAAGAAAGAAAGAAAGAAAGAAAGAAAGAGAAAAAGAAAAAAGGAGACAAACAAACTTTGTTAACCTTGAGTTCACGTTCCATGTGCATATTTACAGATGATATCACACCACCAGGCTTGTTAACTCATTGATGGTTTTGAAGTTACATGTTAACTTCTTGATTTATCCAACTTTGCATAAAAGCATGAAAACCTGCAAAGAATGATAGATGTCAAAAGCATTCCATTTCAGCAAGATGTATATGAAACAGACTTCAGTTTTGCTGTTGATATGCTACTTTAGACTTGGAACTTGTGGAAAAGTGCTGGTGTGGCCAACAGAATACAGCCATTGGATCAATATAAAGAAGATTCTGGATGAACTTTTGCAGAGAGGTCATGAAGTAACTGTTCTGACATCTTCAGCTTCCGTCCTTATTGAGCCTAGCAATGAATCTTCTATTAATTTTGAGATTTATCCTGTACCTTTGAGTAAAGATGATCTTCAATATATGTTTGAAAAATGGGTAACTGATTGGACATACGATTTTCAAGAACTCTCAGTTTGGACATACTTTTCAAAAGTGCAAAAAGCCTTTAATGAATATTCTGATGTTATTGAAAGCTTCTGCAAAGCTGTAGTTTGGAACAAGAGTCTTATGAAAAAACTCCAAGGATCTAAGTTTGATGTCATCCTCGCAGATGCTGTTGGTCCCTGTGGTGAGCTGTTGGCCGAAGTGCTTAAGACACCTTTAGTGTACAGTCTCCGTTGCTGTCTTGGACACAAATGTGAAAAGTACAGTGGGGGACTTCCACTCCCTCCTTCCTATGTGCCTGTGATTCTCTCAGAATTAAGTGACCACATGACATTTGTGGAAAGGGTGAAGAATATGTTGTTTGTGCTATACTTTGACTTTTGGTTTCAATTATTTAATGAGAAAACCTGGAGTCAGCTTTACAGTGACGTTCTAGGTAAACTGTCTTTCACTATTACAGTGAAATTCCAATTTTCTGCTTCTTAGAATGTGAGTGTGTGTGGATGAATATACAGTCATAGAATGAGGTTGCTAATTGTGAGCTGATAAAGCAAAAATAGAAGACAACTAAATAGCCTCAAAACAAGGCAGAACACTGTAGAGTTGTTCAGAACACTCCAGAAATTGCTCTCCATGCAAATTGAGACAAAGATTTCTCTTGGTAATCATTTGATGTATTCTATGTTTGTCTTAGTATAAGAAACTCCAGGTTTCAATGAATGCATTAGTGACTTTAGATATGTGCACTAAGAACTTATAATTCACTACCATGACTATCTGTGTAGCACTAAAGAAAATATGTTCCCTTATAAAAGTTTCTTCACTTGCAAATTGAAACATTTATCTAGAATGTCATGAAAGGTCCTTAACAATTAAACAGTATCTCTAAGACCAGAAACAGCCAAAGAAACTTGGTTTTCTTGGAGTTTGAGACTTCTCAGATGCCTAAAACTGATAACTTAAAGCCTAAAATCTTGCTGCAAAATGCAGGCATTTTTATTGGCTTGTAACACCTAAATTAAGAGTAAGAAGAATTTGAATGTTATATTTTTATGGAAAATATCTAGCTGTAACTTCCACGTATACAACTGTTAGTATTACTAGTCCCTTTTGATGGACCCAGTACAGCAGTATCTAAAAGGAATTTAGTCATACCTTACAGATTATCATAGTGCATTTGAAGAATCAAGGATCAAGAAACTAGCTTCTAAAACACATAAACTAGACTAAATATTCTATGAAAGCTGTTTTTTCAAGATTCTTTGCAGCAGTCAAAAAGCTTTGAAATTACTGGTGTAACTTTGGAAGACAATGTAATTTTTACACAAATTATTATTTAATTTTATAATATTAATATTAAATTTAATATTAGTACATTTATATTATAAAGCACCAGTGAAACATTTCAAATTGTTGTCTACATTATTTCAACTCATCACTAGAAATCACATGCTATATGCCAGACAAAATCCTTTCATCATTGCATATTATTACTTGTTTTTTGTGGTGCAGGAAGACCCACAACATTATATGAAATGATGGGGAAAGCAGATATGTGGCTCATTCGAACTTACTGGGACTTTGAATTTCCCCACCCATTCTTACCTAACTTTGACTTTGTTGGAGGACTCCACTGCAAACCAGCCAAACCATTGCCTAAGGTAACCCTATATTGTTTCCGTTGATAAATTGCTTTGCCTTTTTCATGGAAACAATTCTTCAACACTCTTTCAGGATGTCGGGTTTCATGAGAGATATAAAAAGTGGATTAGAATTCTCTGACAACTGACATATACATTACTTCCATACTTTAACACATCTCTGTATCACACTACCACCACCGGTCATTAATATAGATTTTAATCACAGAGGTTAGTAGAGAGATGTTCATGCCAAGATGAAGGCATATGCAAGTGTGTATATGAACTTTACAAGGGAGTGTCACAATTGCCTTTACAGTAGCCATAATGGAAAAAATTACTGGAAATTTTATTCATTCCAAAATTTTTTCATATAAAACATTGTGACTATCTTCTGCCAGATCATATCCACCTCCCCACCCATACTTTATGTTCTCTCTGTCTCTCTGTCAGTCTGTGTGTATGTGTGAGTGTGAGAGAGGGAGAGAGACAGAGACACAGAGAGAGAGAGAGAAACCACAAAAATGAAAATCAAAACAATGACCTAAAAATCAATAAGACCAAAAAATGCCCAAGCAAAACCAAGTGAAAGACAAAGCCCACAAAAGAAAAAAAAACCCTTGGGATTTATTTTGTGTTGACCAAGTACTCCTGGGCATGGGTCCTGCTCTAGGATATGAATGATTTACCCAGTGATATTCCAATAGAGAGAGAATTGATTTTCCCCTTTGCCATCAGGTATCAATTGCAAAAAGCTTCCTAGTTAGAAATGGAAGTCCATGTCCATTTTTCACTCTCAGTGCTGGGACCTCATCTGGCTTGGACCTGTGCGGGTCTTACGTGTGTTGCCACAGTCTCTGAGAGTCATATATTCCTCAGTCTTTCTGTGTCTGGAAGACACTGGGATGTCATCCATTCCTTCTGACTTTTACAATCTTTCTGCCTCCTCTTTGTGTTGTTTTTAAAATACCTCCTAATGATCATCTAAATTTCAGTGATATCTCTAGTAACATTACCTTTTATCTCTAATTTACTTATTTTGGTCAGTTGCACTGTAGCACAAATGTACTCTCAATGAATACTGAGTACTGAGGCAATGGAACCACTGATCTTCTTAAAATAATTCCAGTTATTACATGATTTCCTCTCATAAAGTTTGTCGTGGTGCTTCCTATGCTGCCATTCATTTGTGATGTCACATCTCTCTTTGTAGGAAATGGAAGACTTTGTTCAGAGCTCTGGAGAACACGGTGTTGTGGTATTTTCTCTGGGTTCAATGGTTAGAAACTTAACAGATGAAAAGGCCAATATAGTTGCATCTGCTCTTGCTCAGATTCCACAAAAGGTGAGATTAAAGTGTCCACTAGGTGGACAATTGTATTATAAGTGTATTGAACTCTGAAAGGTTTTAAGAAAATTCCTGTGTGAAAAATAAAATGATGGCTTCTTTCCTATTCATCTCTAACACCATTTTAAAAAGAAAATTTTAAATTGATCAGGATGAAATATTAGTCTGGTTCTGACTGAACTCATGATCTGAAAGATTATAATTACATCCATGCATGGTTGTGCATAGTTGTCATTCTGGCTCTTAGAGACCAGAGTGAATCTTTTTTCTCACATTTAAAGCCCGTTTATACTTCGTGGTGATTCCCAAACTTTTCATATCTCAAAAGAAGTGAGAGGAAAAAGAAAGAAAGGGTGGAAAGAAGGGAGAGAAAGAGGAAATAAAATAAGAAGAAATATACCAGAGCTGGTGAGATGACTCGGTGGTTAAGAGCATTGGTTGCTCTTCCAGAGAGCCTGGGTTTGATTGCTAACACTTATATAATAGCTCACAAGTGTACCCAACTCAAGTTCCAGAAGATCTAATACATTTTTCAGGCCTCCAGGTGGCATACAGAATTACATGCTGGCAAAACACCCACATACATAAAATGAAACACAAATGTTTGTAAAGAAAGAAGGGGGAAAATATCTTCTTCCCAATGGCTGATGTAGGAAAATATAAGAGAAAGGATGATGAAAATTGGTCCTGACCCTGAAGTGAGCCCAGGATGATAAAATTCTGATTGCATCTACGGGAACTCTGCTTCTAGAACATCAAGGAAATGTTTTTTCTGGTTGGTGAAAAAGCATGGAATTTAAGATGGAGTTATATGTAATTCAGTAACCATAAGAAAAATCTAGAAGCTCCTGACTCCATACATTTTTGTATGGTTGACTCACTTTCTAAAAGCATCACTGTTTGGCTGTAAAGACCTGCATTTACTCTAGTACTTGATAACAGTTTCTCCTGTTCATGAAGACAATTTTTATACTTATTTTAGAAACACAGAGCATATAGAAAGTGAAGATGAACAGTTTGTATTCGTTTGTGAGAAATGCTAGTATTTCGCAACTCAGTTTGGCACTAAACATGAATTGTATTTAGAGCAATAGAAATCATACTTCAAATTTTCTTATTGACACTTTTTCCTTGGGCAGTCCTTAAAGTTTCATCTGAAACAAAGTAAATATACTTCCTTAGTAAGAAAGAAATTATTTCTCAGAATAGTAAACTATATTAATAGGATATTTTTATGCATCAAAAATAAACCTAATTATAATTTGTAGACTAGGGAAGATGGAAATATAGGTAAAATTATGTGCCCATGACTCAAAAAGATATAAATTAATATTGAATTTGTAAAATAAGAACTAGAATTATACATAATATATACATAATCATAAATTGTTACTAATTGTATATAGTATACCCATTCAGGATTATATTAACTGCCTAAAATTTTCATGTATGCTTGAATTTGTCATTAATCATTAAACCTATATAAATTAGCATGATGAAATATCATGCTCAAGTTATTGTAAAGCTATGTACAGAAAATGTATTATTTATGTCAGTCTTTTAACATCTCATACTATTTTAAAATTTCCTCTCTTAATTTCATTAGCAATAACTGGTTCAATTGAATAATCTCCTTGGTTATCCAGAATCAAAATATACCAAAGCTTTTGAATTTCTGCAATTGAATAAGGTACTTTCTGTGTGTAACAGGTTCTGTGGAGATTTGATGGTAAGAAACCAGAGACCTTAGGATCCAATACTCGGCTGTACAAGTGGATCCCCCAGAATGACCTTCTTGGTAAGACAGAGGTCAATAAAGTAAGAAAACAAAGGGAGGAACAGATCTTGAGGACAGTCAGAAACAAAGCAAATTTATTTATATTTATTTTCATAAATACAGAATGAAAAATAGCTGCCTATAAATTCTGTCATCCTATTATTAAAAATCATCTTCTCTATGTCTAGAATCTGAATATCTTCACTCCAGCTGAAATAACTATCCTAAGAATTGTCCAGAGACTGTATGAATTGCCCCTTTGTCTCTTGCTTCTTAATTTTTCATTATCGTTTATCCTACTACAGGAATATTTCCAATGCCACTGAGAATCTTAGCCCCTCCTGTTGCACCAACTCTGTATTTTCTATGCAAACAAATCTTTACCACAAAGTACTAATGTATTTCATGATGAACTGCAACTTGATTGGCTTTGGATTCCACCATCTACTATTATAGTGACTATACACTACACACCAGACCCAGTGCCAAAACTATTTCTATATAAATAGTCTACTTGCCTTCTGGGTTTTAATGTGGTATTTTAATAAATAAATTTCACACAATATATTTTAGTCAAATTAAACCATCAACTCCATTTATCTTAACTCTTCTCATATCTACCCTCTTCCTTCCCACCCACTTCCTTTTTTTCCTCTTTCTCATTGGTTATTATTATTGCATCTGTACATACATATGGATATACAAATACAATCTGCTAAGTCCATCTAGTAGTCCTGCTCAGTTTCTGAACTCACCATTGGTATTGGATAATAAATTTGAATTCATCTGTAGCTAGAGATTTCCTGACTTGCCCACAGTCAGGACAAATCTTTGTCACCCACCACTCCCACAGCCGCTCAGACCCAACCAAGTAAACACAGAGACTTATATTGCTTACAAACTGTATGGATGTGGCAGGCTTCTTGCTAACTGTTCTTATAGCTTAAATTAATCCATTTCCATAAATCTATACCTTGCCACGTGGCTTGTGGCTTACCGGCATCTTCACATGATACTTGTCATGGCGGCAGCTGGCAGTGTCTCCTTCCGCCTTCCTGTTCTTTCTTTTATCCTCTGTTAGTCCCATCTATATTTCCTGCCTAGCCAATGGCCAATCAGTGTTTTATTTATTGACCAGTCAGAGCAATTTGACATACAGACCATCCCACAGCATTCATCCCTGGGGAAAACTGATTCTCAGCAGTCATTATGTGTCTGTGCCTCTTTACCTGGGGACAAGGCACTGTAACATTTTCTGCCTTTACATTGGCACGTCAACTGGTATATTCATTGTACTGATCTTGTTTAGACCACCATAAAGTCAAGATTTAGTGACTGCAGTCTCCCTATGCTGTATGAAGACACAATCTCAGAGCAGATTTCCTTGTCCTGTGATTCTTACCATATTTCCAACCCATCTTCTGAAATGTTTCTTGAGCCATATATATAGGGGGTTTATGTTATAGATGTGTCATTTGGAGCTTCATACCCAAGATCAGTTGTTCTCTGCATTTTGACAACTTTGGCTTTCTGTAATGGTCTCTGTGTGCTGCAAAAATAAGAATCTTTGATGGGGGATGAAAGCTACATGTTTATGTGGGTATAAGGTAAGGATTTCAAATCCAATGAGAAATGACATTGGTTTAGAAAAGTGACAGTTGTGGGTTCTTCTCTATGTTCAGAGCCCCAGGGGAAATTCATACCTGGTACTATAAACCTAACCATGTGGATTCTTTTCCACTGGATTTTTTATCCACAATCTTCCTTTCATTTTCTTATGTGGCAATCTTATTTTCATTTTGCAATTCCCAAGACACATACTACTTCTTCCAAATAGTCTTCTCTTACCTCTCCTGCTCACTTAAGAACTTCTTTCTATTAAAGTCCAAAGCAGTTTCACTGCAAATTATTGGCTATAACATGTTTTCTATGAAAACAGTCGCTTTGGAACCCTTATATTTCACTTCTCTTTAATATTTTAATCAATGATTATGTAAAAGTAATTCTAATTGTAGGTCATCCAAAAACCAAAGCTTTTATAACTCATGGTGGAGCCAATGGCATTTATGAGGCAATCTATCATGGCATTCCTATCGTTGGTATTCCATTGTTTGCGGATCAACCTGATAATATTAACCACATGGTAGCCAAGGGAGCAGCTGTTAGAGTGAACTTCAACACACTGTCAACTATAGACCTTCTCACTGCTTTGAGGACCATCATTAATGACCCTTCGTGAGTATAATTACTTTTTGCTTGAGTTTTTTTTTCTTTTTTGAAACAGGGTCTTACTGTATAACCACAATACTGATCCTGAACTCATAGAGATTTGCCTGCCTCAGCCTACTATGAGCTGGGATTGAAAATATGTGCCATCATGCTTAGTGTATATAACTACTTCTTTTAAAATACTGATGGAAAGATTATTATCATCATCATATTGATTTTAATCCCATCTGAAGGAAAATAACAGTGAAAAACTTCAAATTATTTTGCATATCTGAAATATGTACTTGTTTCCAATAACAAAGTTATTCTATATTCATATTTGACTTCATAGAACAAATGAGAAATGATTAGTCTGAAAATTCTCTGTATATATGTAAATAATGTTTCAAATATACATCTACTGGTAGCAAGGACATTAAAATATAACAGAATATACATAATGAAGTAATCATGAACTTTAAAATCAATGAAAGAATGTTTAAATGTTTATCCATACTTTCTGAAGCTATAAAACTTTTGGTGAAATTTTATATTATTTCTATCATTTTTTAAACAGGGTCTCATTTTATAGTACTGTGCTGGCCTCAAATTCAGAAAGATTCTCTTGACTCTGCCTCCCAAGTGCTCAGATAAAAGGCATGTTCTACCAACCCTGCAATAGAAGCTGTAGTGACTAGCTTTGAGAAAATGTGTTCTAGATTCAATTTTATGACATCTCAAAAGCCCTTAGAATAGTTTAGTTCATTTTATCACTCTAAAATAAATACCAAGTTTCACTGAACTCATAGCCAACATCTAAGGCTTCTAAGACAGTGATGTCAACAAAAGAACCCATGTTAGTTGAAATTTATGTTAAGGCCTGGACAATGAGATTAAAACAAGCACACTGGAATGAAAGACAATATTAAATTCATAACATACCCCAGCAACATCATTAGTAGCTTCAAGGTTTACCAGAAGACAGATGTACCTAATCAGAAAGTCCATAGGCAAAACAACAGGAGAAAATGATGTTGGTTCTTGTAGACACAGTCTCCATGTCCAGGTAGAGAATTGGATTTTAGTTTCATTTTGTTGAGAATTCTGGTGGAAGTATTGTGTAAGAAAGAATCATACATTAAAAAGTGTTTTCAAACATGAATCTAGTTAGAGATTGAAATTACAAAACAGAGGTAGGAGAGGAGAAACTGAAACTGGAGAAGAGATATCCAACATGACACCTTACCCTGTGATGCTTAAGACAATTTTGTGTTTACTTCACTTATTAGTCTTATATCATATGTTACATGTTCCTCAAACGAAAAAGATTTAGCTCTCATTACTAATGATCTCTTGCCAATTTGAAAATATAGCTGAACTACAAAAATTCCAATTAAAAATTAATATTTTATGGGAATAAAGCAAAAACAGACCCAGCACTTGTAACTGAGGTGCCAGTGGATGCTGGTAATCTCATCAGTTGGAAAGTGGATAGAGAGGTTCATTAGATATCTTTAATGCCAGTGTAACCTACACGACAAATTCAGAACAAACTTGTGCTACACGAGGCTGTCTCAACTCTCCTCCTTGCCACTCAACTCTTCTCCCTGCCACTAAACTGTGCATCTTGTCCCTCAACTATCCTCCATGTCACCTGATAAACCACAGCAAATCTATTTGGTTAATTTTGAGTCACTTTGGGGGCTGTTTCTCAAATCAACAAATGTTAGGAAGCTCTGAAAATTAGTTTCATTTTAATTTTAGTTGTACACATTGTCCCATTCAGGTATAAAGAGAATGCCATGCGGTTATCAAGAATCCACCATGATCAACCAATGAAGCCCCTGGACAGAGCCGTCTTCTGGATTGAATATGTCATGCGCAACAAAGGAGCCAAGCACCTTCGTGTGGCAGCACATGACCTCACCTGGTTCCAGTACCACTCTCTGGATGTGCTTGGATTCCTGCTGGCCTGTGTGCTGACTGTGATGCTCATCATCATGAAGTGCTGCCTCTTTTGTTGCCGGAAGTGTGCTAAATCTGGAAAGAAGAAGAAAAGGGAGTAGCTGACGTGGGGAGGACTGCTAACGTGGGTAAAAAGAAGAGAAAAGAGTAGCTGCATTGAAGCCTCACGAGTCCTGAGAGATGAGCATCTCACAGCTGCTCCCAGCAAGAAGAGGTTGAGATGCCAGGTCTTTCCCTCTAAGAGAAGACAGTTTCAGGTCTTCAGTAAAGAAGGCTTTCATGTATTTCGTGTTTAAGACGTGCAAGATTTCATGACATATATTCACTCAATGCTTTAAAACAAAAATCACGTGTTCATTTTAGAGTGTTTTGATGTAATTGAGGAGTTATCCCCAACAATAATCACTGAGATTAACTGTGGTTCACAAAAGTCACATGGGCATACATCTTTGAAAATACCTCTCTAAATGTCAGTTACCTTTACAAATATCTAGCCTGTTCTGACTTCATTTGGTGGACTATTTTCTTTCTTGTTTTTACTACTCATAAATAATAGTGTTCAGGAGCCAGACTTCTGAAATAGACTTGCTTTTCTCTTTGTATAAGGGAAGCCATACATTGTTCTGGTTATTTTCTCATACACACACCACACATACTTTATTTATTAAAGGAGCTGTGATGAAGGTTACCCTCCTCAAAACAGGCATTTCTCCATGGCATTCAAACAATTATTTCTACCTGCTTGTGTTAAATTCCATTACTTGGGAGGTTCTACAACTTGACAGGATTATTCATTCACTCTCCATCTTATCCCTTGGTCACAACTCACCTGGACACTATAACTCATAATTAAAACTTTTGAAGCAGACTTGAGCTGTTAAAAGTTCCATTCCTCTCACTTATAAAGTACACAAGGTTAGGTACAAGAATAAAAGTCTCCAGATAAGAGCAAGACAAAAGAAAACTGTATCTAGCACATGATGTGGATCCATAGGTTATAGATTTTAAAAAAATGTTTTGTGCAATGCAGAATAACTAAAAGATTTACCCCATTGCCACCCTAATCACTGCAATAATATGGCCACACATTCTGAAATGGACTCCTGTAATGACGAGCATTGAATTTCAGAATGGACAAGAGGTCTTCTGTTAAAATGTAAGCTGAATCTCAGTGGAGCCCCAGGTGAAACTAACACGATTTTATCAACAACAAGAAAGAAATCCTGAATGAGAAGCACATGCACTGAAACTAGAAACCATCTTACCACCAGTGCAGAGCTGAGCCCTTCTACCATAAACAGTTCAAAGTTCAGAGTTCAGAAGCAGCAGAAACCCTAGTTAGTGATGATGAAATGAGCCCTGGAACAGCTGTCACACCTGTAAAGTATACTGACCCCAAAAGGCTGGGAAATGAATTATGATCAGGTTACCCAGGGAAACATCAGTTGTGGATAAGGACAGAAAGGAAAAGTAACTGCAATAGTGCAGAGTGTCCAACAAAAGGAGAGATGAGAAAGCTGGTCAATCACAAGCCCTTGCTCCTTCTGAACCCAGGAGAGAATGTGATCCCTGTGTCTTAACCCTTGGGCAATACAACCAAGCTGATGCTAGAAATACATGAAATAAGGAAGAGAACTGAAGCTGGCCAAGAGAGTTCCGTGGATTAGAAAACAGATTACGCCAAAGTGCCCAAGTTACAAGACCTAACTATAAAGACAACACTGGCCAAAAGAAAACTTGGCTTACAAGGGTTAAAAAACACTGACTATTCAAAGGGAGAAACATATCTGAAAACATGCAGAGGGTCCAGCCTTCTGCAGGTCAGAGAGACTGGGAAAGAGATGCAGAGTCAGCGAGAAAAACATACAGACTTCTTTTCTGAGGGATAAAAGCTTTTATTTTGTTTTATTATTCTTTCTGTTGCTTGCTCTACTCTATTCTTTTTTGTTCTTGTTGTTCTGTTCTTCTACTTTGATATTCCCCTTTCTCTTTCCTGATGACTTCCTTCTTACTACTTCCTGATGTCTTCTTTCTATATCTTTATTTCTACCTATATCTTTTCTGGTGTTTTCCTTCTATGTGTCTTTATTTTTTTCCCTTACAGCTTATATACCCCAGCAGAATCTTTCAAACAATATAAGAATTACAATGTGGTTACATTCTATTTTTAAGTGAATAATTGCAGTGAATACAAGTAAAAAACAGCATATTTTCCATACCCCTTAAATGATTAAACATTTTATATATTACAAGTGGAAAATGAATTATCCCCAAGAACCCACATACACTTAAACATTTATCTTTTAGACTTCTCAAAGATCAGGAGTCTTTCAGCTATAACCGCCTACATAGGCAATAGTCTTTATAATTGGCAGAAAAACAGATTACTGGTTTCGCTTTTTATATTTTAGAGTCCAGTCTAGTTATCTTTACTAACCATGCAATTCTTTGTTTTTTGAGTCACAGAAGTCATTATTTAAAACTTTGTTTTAGCTATGATGCACACAAAAATCCATGAACACGTTTCCCACTATCAAAAAGAGCTAACTTCTGGGACTCGATTGTTTTCGTTAATCATTAACTTAAGTCACTCTCTGTATGGCTCCTCCAGAGAAACTTGCAAGTCCTAGCTGTGTGCCATTTCCTTGTTCTTATTTTCTATCCTCTATAGCCCCTAATTATGAGGGGAGAGACAACATTGTATCCTATCTTTACCTATATTAATTTTCCCATTAAAACAACCTCTATCATAATCCGTTACTATATTTGTTAGAAACCCTTAATCATCAAAATTCTATTTAAACTAACACTATTCTGGCATAAAATCATTACTTCAGTTAAACAGTACAGCTTAAAATGAAAGCATCTGCATAATAATCCACAGGTAAAAATGCGCAGTAGAACAAGATATATCCATGAGATAATCACACTACACTAAAGGCAGTAAGGATCCCCATGCGCCCCATTCACGTTGTACCAATAACAGAAAAAAATGGCAGCAGCAAACATGTAAAGGCATAGCAGAAACTAAAGACATTCTGAAGCCAAAGCAGTATCTGAGATTGACCCATCAGTGCCTTGCTTCCTGGTGGGCTGAACTCCGGAATTCAAGTGCCACCTGCTATTCCTCTGATGTGGCCATGAGCAGTAACAATATCAAGCTCTGACTCCTGTCAATATTTGGATTCAAAACAATCCTAAGCAGAAACCAAAATTCACCTTAGATGAGATCAAGTGGGTTCAGGGTGATGTGCCCATTCCAAGGTTCACTTTAAACACCCTCTTTCTGCCCTGGTAGCACTTAATTCCAGTCTCTACAAATGGAGAATTTAAAGGCATATCGCCCCATTAATTTCTATACTTTCATTTTTATTTTATAGAAATTGCTTTAGAATGGTATCCTAATCTCTCTCCAAGTCTACTTGCTTAAAGTTACATTTTTGGTCCCTGTTTTTAAATCATATTTATTTATACATGCTGCATGAGTGTTGTCTCGGCGTGTATGTGTGTGTACCACATGCGTGCTTGGTGCATTCAGAAGCTAGAAGATGGATTAGGAAACTGTGACTGGAGTTACAGATGTCGGAGAGCCCTGTGGGTGCTGGTACTCTAACTGGGTCCTCTGGAACAGCAACCAGAGCTCTTAACTGCTGAGCCAACACTTCAGGCCAGGGTTTGGAGTGAAGCATATGTTTGTTTATCATTTTCTTTTTATTTCTTCTATTCTTTTATTTGTTCTCCTTTGTGATTGTTGACTTGTACACTTGAGACAGACTCTCACTGTGTATCTCTGGGTGTCCTCAAACCCTCTATGTAGTCCAGGCTGGCCTTGAACTCACAGAGAGCTAGGTGTGTGCCATCTTGCCTGGTGAATTTAAACTTCTTATTTTTGTTGTTCGTTATTAATTATTTTATGTACCCAGGTGGTAGTGGCACACTCTTTTAATCCTAGCACTCTGGAGGTAGGCACAAGGGGATCTTTGGGAGTTCAAGATCAACTTGGTCTACAGCCTTTTCTCTAAAACAAAAAAGAAAAAAGATATTTTATGTAAATAATATAAATAGAAAAAAAACAGAAACAATAGCCAAGAGTGGTAGCACAAGTCTTTAACCCTAGCACTCCAGAGGTAGAGGCTGGTAGATCTCTGAGTTCCAAGCCAGCCTGGTCTACAGAGAGACTTCTAGGACAGCTAGGGCTACATGAGCAACTCTCTTTCCTAAAAAAGATAATTAACTAAATGATTTGTAATACACACACATACATATTTATGTTTAGAATTCCTATCCCTTTTTAACTAGTTTTTATTGATATAAATGAGAGGGAGAGAGAGAGAGAGAGAGAGAGAGAGAGAGAAACCTAAACAGAGACAAAGAGATATTCACTGCAGCCTCACTTTTCCCTTCAGCATTTCTTTCAGCCACTTTACTTTCATTCCTGAAAATAGAATATGCCTGCCTTAAATTATACTATAAAGTGGACATATCCACTGCTTCCTGTGCGACCCCCTAACCCTCTTTTTGCCAAGTCCCTGTCCCTGTTCATGGTGCCATCTGTGGGAGGCCAGCTCCATTTTTTCCCCCAGGGTACTCTTGAGGAGTTAAGGATGAGAAATGTTTAGATAGAAAGATAGAGGGGAGAGAAGACAGACAGAAACACAGGACAGTTTCAGTAGGGCCTGGATCAATATATACCAGCTCCTTTTGTCTCTTCAAAAGGGCTTCGTGGCTGATATGTAAAATTAAATTATATTATAAAATAATAAAAGGGAAAAATAGAATGCCAAGGGGTGGGCAAAACAGCTCCCCATAGATCAAGCAAGTGCAGACCCTTCCAATCACCTGGTAACCATGCACGTGGTCAAGCCATCTCTTAATGCACCACTGCTGGGTAAGGTAAGTTCAGATCTTCCTAGGAAACCTCTGTGGGCTTCTACATAATGAAATGGATTAGATGGTAAAAGTGTTTATCTTGAAACCTTAATGACTTGAGTTCAGTCCCCATACAAGCCTGAACATCTGAATTGATCCTGAGAAACCACATAAAGGTGGAGGTATAAACTCAGCAAATTTGCCATGGTCTCCTATTCCTTGTTCTCCCTCTCTGTTGTTGATCCAGCTGGGATCTCCCGCTCCCCCAAGCTCTCTTTCCCTCGACCCTCACCTTTCATTACCCCCACTCATGTCCAGGCTGTTCATGTAGATCTCATTCCATTTCTCTGTCATTGGGCGATCCCTGGGTCTTTCTTGGGGTCCTGTTTTCCGGGTAGCCTCCCTGGTGATGTGAGTAGCAGACAATTCATCCTTGTTTCATGTCTAGTATCCTGCTATGAGTGAGTACATACCATGTTTGTCTTTCTGAGTCTGGGTTACCTCACTCAGGATGATTTTTTCTAGATCCATCCATTTGTCTGCAAACCTCATGATGCCATTGTTTTTTTCTGCTGAGTAGTATTCCATTGTGTATATGTACCACATTTTGTTTATCCATTCTTCAGCTGAAGGGCATCTGGGTTGTTTCCATGTTCTGGCTATTACAAACAATGCTGATATGAACATAGCTGAACAAGTGCTCTTATGGTGTGGTTGAGCATTTCTTGGGTATATGCCCAAGAGTGGTATAGCTGGATCTTGGGGGAGATTGATTCCCAATTTTCTAAGAAAGCGCCATATTGATTTCCAAAGTGGTTGTACAAGCTTGCATTCCCACCAGCAGTGGAGGAGAGTTCCCCTAGCTCCACATGAGAACAGGAAGAAGCAAAGTGCTAGAGAGGCCCACAGAAATCCACAAAGATACCCACACAACAGACTGCTGGCAATGGTCGAGAGACAGCCCGAACTGACCTACTCTGGTGATGGGATGGCCAAACACCCTAATTGTTGTGCTAGAAACCTCATCCAACTACTGAGGGATCTGGATGCAGAGATCCATGACTAGGCCCTGGGTGGATCTCTGGGAGTCCAATTAACGAGAATAAGGAGGGTTTATATGAGCGAGAATTGTTGAGACCAAGGTTGGATAAAGCACAGGGACAAATAGCCAAATGAATGGAAACACATGAACTATGAACCAATGGCTGAGGGGTCCACACTGGATCAGGCCCTCCGAATGGGTGAGACAGTTGATTGGCTTGATCTGTTTGGGAGGCATCCAGGCAGTGGGACCAGATCTTGTGCTCATTGCATGAGTTGGCTGTTTGAAACCTGGGGCCTATACAGGATTGTTTGGCTTGGCCTGGGAGGAGGGGACTAGACCTACCTGGACTGAGTCTACCAGGTTGACCTCAGTCTGTGGGGAAGGCTTTGCCCTGGAGGAGATGGGAATGGGGGGGGGGGGCGTTGGGGGGAAGGTGAGGGGGATGGGAGGGGGGAGAACAAGGGAATCTGTGACCGATATGTAGAACTGAATTGTATTGCAAAATAAATTAAAATAAATTTAAAAAAATTCATTTAAGAAATAAAAAAAAAAGAATAAATCAGAAAACATCAAATTATTACCTCCAAGTCGACAGAAATGATTTAACATAAATAACAATGGTTTAGAAAAATTTGTTAATCTCACAGAAACAAGTGTGTTAATATGACCCTAAATAAAAACCCAGATACAAGTAAAAAAAAAAAAAAAAAAAAAAAAAAAAAACTCAGCAAATTTGAATCTGACCTTCACATATGTTACACAGAGCACAAGTGCCCCACCTATGACACAAGTGCGCATGTGCGTAGTCAGGATAATAAAAGTAATGGCAGCAGTATAGTAATCATGATGAGAATGATGATGATGATATGCCACCCCACAGGTAAAGCTACTGTTTAAAACCATGAGTTAAAATGCCTTGTGGATATGTTTATTTCTTAGAGGCATTATCAAAGATTGGTTTTGTGGGTGTGTGCTTTTCTGATGAGTCCTGTTCAAGTCATAGCCAAGGGTTTGCAAATTTATGATATTGGGACATAAGTTTTTCTACAATGCTTTGAATTTGACAGACAATTACACAGACTTTTCACCATTTTACTTAGGAGAGATAAATCCTTCTGCTGTCAATACTGTTGTTTCAAATTACCTTCAATGACACAACACATTTGGAATGCAAGAATCGGACGGGCGGTGGTGGCGCATGCCTTTAATCCCAGCACTCGGGAGGCAGAGCCAGGCGGATCTCTGTGAGTTCGAGGCCAGCCTGGGCTACCAAGCGAGTCCCAGAAAAGGCGCAAAGCTACACAGAGAAACCCTGTCTCGAGAAACCAAAAATAAATAAATAAATAAATAAATAAATAAATAAATAAATAAATAAATAGAATGAAACAATCCCAATTTCAAAGACACTTACCTAATACTTCACTGTAAAGCTGATTCCACTTTTTCTAATTAAATGTTTGGAACCAAAAGTCAAAACAAAGCACATAGATTACATTTTGCACCCTCTCCATGAATGTCATTCGATCACTCAATTCTGACATAGCAGGGGGCACATAGGAAGGAGGCAGTGGGAGTCCTCCACTGTACTTTTTTTTTTTTTTTTTTTTTTTTTTTGGTTTTTCGAGACAGGGTTTCTCTGTGTAGCTTTGCGCCTCTCCTGGAACTCACTCGGTAGCCCAGGCTGGCCTCGAACTCACAGAGATCCGCCTGGCTCTGCCTCCCGAGTGCTGGGATTAAAGGCGTGCGCCACCACCGCCCGGCCCACTGTACTTTTTATATGTGGATCCAGGAAAGAAGCGGAGACTGTACATAAGTGGTATCTTGAGAATCTCAGTCAGCAGGTCTCCGCAGGGTATGAAGGGATCTGCTACCATGACGTCAAAGCTTGAATTGTATAGTTTTTTCATGAGTTTCTTGTTAAAAACTACATCTTTGCAGAGACTCTCAGAAAATTCAGAGTCTAACCAACAAAGTTCTTGCAACATTAAAAAATATCTCCAAAATGATTGCTTTGGCAGCTCATAAATGCATTTCCCAAATAATTCCATATAAAGGTCCTCCAAATCAGCCACGGGAATGGATGAAGGGTATGTTTCAAACTCAAGAGCAGATTTGTCCTCAACCTCATAAGAAAGGGAAGCTGAGGGTATCAGAACAGTCACCTCATGACCCTTCTTCACAAGCTCATCTAGGATTATCTTTAAGTTGAGCCAATGGCTGTATTCCATTGGCCACTCCATCACCTTCCCACCACTCCCAGATCCAAAGAAGCCACTCAGATGGAGCAGGAGCAGGATTGCTATCATTTTCACAGACATCTTACTTAAATCCAGAGCTGCCTTTCAAATGGCAATCACTCAGCTCTTGCAGGTATAGGAGAGTAATAATTAGTTAAAGCATAACTTATACCCACAAAAGCAAATACACATGGGATAGTCACAGCCTCTGAATGCCAAGTGCAAACACCAGGAGGCAGATGTGAACATGTGAAATGACTCTTGATTCTCAGTGACCTTGAATGTATAATGTACTTGGAGAACAGTGAACAGTAAGATCTCCCTGTCTTTCTTTGTCTCTCTCCTTCTAATGTAGCTTCCTTGATAAAGAACTTACAAAAAAGACATAACTGTTGAGTCACACTTTTAAAATATCACAGTCCAGTGTGTCTTCATATGAATGTTGACAACAGCATTCCTTTACCATACTATTGAATGATTTTAAATAAATGGTTCAGAGGTTCATAGTATAACCTCAGAATTATAAACACTGCAACTAAATTTGAAGCTGATTTTATCCTAGATAGAGGCCCTGTTCTGTTAGACTTTCCATTGGTTCCAGCCCTACCCAATCAGGAATCTTCTTTCTTATAACTGGTCACCCTGGCAGGAGTGAATATATTCTGAGACACTTTTGCCTCCCTCCTTAACTATCAGACTATTGAAAGTATGGACGCTAAGAAATTAGAATTTTCCTGGTGATCTTCTACTGGGAGAAGAATTGTCTGATGCCTTGGGGGTACCTAGGAGGAATCTGTCCTCAAGGGCCATTTACAAGCTAGCGGGGCACTAACATTTCTGAAGAGCCTAGAAGCTAAGAAAGTGTTGGGCAAGGGACCACATCATGGCTGAACTGCTTAGCTGTGCATATGTCTTATCAGAATCCCAAAGATGGAGTTGGGTAAGGGTGACTGGCTCTCTCTGCCTCTCTTACTAAAGTGAGTAAATCTGTTTTATTTTTTCCTGAATTTTACAGTTTATTTGGCTCCTTTGATTGGCTTATTTAAGTGTGTGTGTGTGTGTGTATGTGTGTGTGTATGTGTGTTTGTGTGTGTGTGTGTGTGTGTGTGTGTGTGTGTGTGTGTGTGTAACTGGCTTTTGGGGACACACAGGCTGAGACCCTTTAGTCATGAAACACCCATTTCTCCTTATTATGAGCATTTCATGTAGCTGTTATAAATTGGCTGGTGCTTTGTGAATGGCTTTGATTATATTAAGGGTTTAAAGTACTGTCATGTTATAGGAGGTAGCCAAGTTTCTTTTATGTAATATTAACTACATATTGTAACAGAAAGTCCACACTTGCTCTTTTTTAATTTGATTGATATTAGCTTTGTTCCCAATTTTTGACTACTTTTTTTATTAATATTGATGTACCATATATTTGTCCTGTTCTATATTTTGATCTCAACCCTTTCCTGAGTCCATTTATCTGTTTCAGACATCACCAAAAAATCCCTTATTTTCATTATTCCCTCATTGAGGCAAAATATCATTAGAAAAAAGACCAGGGTGCCTCCTTACTAAAGTTCAGGTGGTGTCCTACACACAGCACCAAGCAAACCATGAGTTCCTCTGAGGGCTCCACCTCAGAGAGCAAGGGCAAGAGGTCTGAGCAAGCTTGGACAGGAGAGCCGGAATGGGTGAAAGCACTATCATGCTCTTGGGCAGAACCCAGTTTACCCTGACCTGTGCTCTATGGGATCCCAGCAGTGGGATCCGCCTAGCAAGATGGCAGAGTTGCTCCTGAGTGGGTATTGAAGAAAGGTACACCTGGTGGAACTCATGGCTGTCCTGGGGTGAGCATGGAAGTGGAGTGCAGCCTGGAGTCTGGCAGCTGGGCAGGCAGGAAGTGTGGGCAGAGACTTCTTGCAATTCTTATCTGGAGTTTAACAAGTTGGGGGCAGAGACCTGGGAAAATAGGGATCCACCCTGCCTGCTGCTGAGTCTCCATCCCAGTTCCCTGGAAGAGGTTTGTGTGGATCTGTTCTTACTTCTCTTTGAAGTGTAACTATAGGAGCCTAATGCTAGGATCTTTAAAGTCTGCAGAAGTGGCAGACTGTTTCCAAGGAGCTGCTCAGGTTGCCATCCACAGTACAGTACAGCATATCCTGATGTCTCTCCCCTTGTTCTCTTTCTCTCTTGATTATAAGCAGTTAAGAGGATGAAGCCCCATCTCATTGTGGTTTTCAGTTGTTTTGAGCTGAGCTTGGTTGACGTTAAGCATGATGATACTGAACATACTTCCACATGCGTATTAGCCACCTGCGGCTCTCTCACGGAAAACGTCTATTCAGATCCGCTCTCCATAATTTATATTGAGTCATCTCAAGTGTTTTCCCTTCCACATTATGAAGATATGGCCTTTCATTATACAGTGCTTAATTCTTTTGGGGGTGGAGGTATATGAATTTCAAATGCATTCTCCAGGTTTGTGATTTGTGTTTTCAGTGATGTTTTTTGATGCAGAGAAGTTTTCATTTTTGAGAGTTCAATTAATGAAGTTTAGCTTAGTTGCTTCTGCTTTTGATGTCGAAGAGAAAACTAAATTTCAAATTCAATAACAAATATGTATTCGCACATGTATTAACATCTTATATTTATAATTCTTACCTTTACTTCTTAAAGCATTTTAAATGATCATTATATGTAATCATTTAAGAGTTAGAGGTCCATTTTTAATTTTTCATGCCAATAGATTTCTTAGAAGCCCTGGATAAGAAAAGAAAAATACAAAAAACAAAAGCAAACAAACAAAACCAAACCCTGCAACTTTCCCATGGATAGTTCTGTGATCCTTGTCAAATATCAATCAAATTGTATAATTTTATATTCTCTATAACTTTAGCACTCTCACACAAAATTAATAAAGCATAAAAGTAATAAAACCACCATCAGGCATTAAGAATCTTTTTTTTTTCCAGATAATTTAAAATATTTGTTTTTTTCAAGTTACACATGATGGTCAAAATAGTAATGATGTCCTTCCATGTAGTGACACAGTATAAACGCTGGGATATGAGTATAGATGGTGAATGGGCCGAAATCAGGAGAATTTAGGAACACACTGAACTCTGAAATAAACAGACAAACAGATGGTCTACAAGGACAGCACAGTCTAGTCATCATCAGAGTCTGAATCGCATTTCTTTCCTTGGATAGTTTTCTTTTCCAGCTTTGTGAAGTTTGTCCCAAATTTCTTTTGGCTCTGAAATGGTGGCTCCATTAAATTTCCACTGTAATTGATAACGTCAGAACAGCCAAGTCTCCATTCTAAAGTATCCGTAGTGAAGTCATCCGTACTGCCTAGGTCGGTGAACCCGACAACATGATCCTGTGTCTTGCCGTCTCTCAGGAGCGCTAGTGTGGGGATGACCGTGATCCGCAGTCTCTCACAGAGGAATGGCGCCTATTCCACATTCAGCTTCAAAAACTTGGTTTCAAGATGTTTTTTGGCCAGTATTGCCAAATGTCTGTCTAGTATTTTACACCTGAATGTGGTGTCTCTGTAGAAATGGCAAACCACCTTTTCACTCTCCTTGACTTCCTGAAAGAAGTCTCTCTCACTGACCACTTCTCTGTCCTCCCCATGTCCTTTAGAAAGCCACTCTTGTTTCTGCTGCTGGGCCTTCCTGAGTGCCGCCAGTCTCTTTTCTTTGAGGAGTTCCAGCTCGTCTTCACCGATCTGATCCAGTTTCTGAATTTCAGAGTCCAAGTGGTTTTCCACGAGCTTAGTGGCCTGGAGGAACTGGTTCTCTAGGACTTCTGAGAACATGTCGATGGATCCATTCCCTTCCATTTTTCTAAACAGTCTTGCTGCTGGACTATTGGTGATGGCTACTAAGAGAGGAAGCTGCAGATCAAGAATACTGATCAGGTTCACGCAGGTTTCAGCCTCCAAGAATCTTTTATTGCCAATATATGATTTAATATGATTATGTGTACATAAAAACTGTAGAAATTACCTATGCCAAAGAGCATGATATATTGATGTAACAGTTTTCTTTTAAATCAAGATAAAAATCAAACACAGATCAAAAATCAAATATGAAATGATTATTCCCCAACACTGTAACAATGAAAATGGATAGGAATTCTAAATATATATATATATATGTGTGTGTGTGTGTGTTACAAATTATTTAGTTAATTATCTTTTTTTTTTTTTTTTTTTGGAGAGAGAGTTGCTCATGTAGTCCTGGCTGTCTTAGAACTCTGTCTGTAGACCAGGCTGGCTTGGAACTCAGAGATCTGCCTGCTTCTATCCCTGGAGTACTCTGGAGAGCTGGGGTTAAAGGCTTCTGCTACCACTCTTGGCTATTGTTTCTGTTTTTTTTTCTATTTATATTATTTACATAAAATATCTTTTTTCATTTTTGTTTTAGAGAAAAGGCTGTAGACCAAGTTGATCTTGAACTCCCAAAGATCCCCTTGTGCCTACCTCCAGAGTGCTAGGATTAAAAGAGTGTGCCACTACCACCTGGGTACATAAAATAATTAAAAACGAACAAAAAAAATAAGAAGTTTAAATTCACCAGGCAAGATGGCACACACCTAGCTCTCTGTGAGTTCAAGGCCAGCCTGGACTACATAGAGGGTTTGAGGACACCCAGAGATACACAGTGAGAGTCTGTCTCAAGTGTACAAGTCAACAATCACAAAGGAGAACAAATAAAAGAATAGAAGAAATAAAAAGAAAATGATAAACAAACATATGTTTCACTCCAAACCCAGGCCTGAAGTGTTGGCTCAGCAGTTAAGAGCTCTGGTTGCTGTTCCAGAGGACCCAGTTAGAGTACCAGCACCCACGTGGCTCTCAGACAACTGTAATCCAATCACAGTTTCCTAGTCCATCTTCTAGCTTCTGAATGCACCAAGCACACATGTGGTACACACACATACACGCTGAGACAACACTCATGCAGCATGTATAAATAAATATGATTTAAAAACAGGGACCTAAAATGTATCTTTAAGCAAGTAGACTTGAGAGATTAGGATCCCATTATAAAGCAACTTCTATAAAATAAAAACTACAGGATGGAAATTAATGGGGCAATATGCCTTTAAATTCTCCATGTATAGAGACTGGAATTAAGTGTTAACCAAGGCAGAAGGAGGGTGTTTAAAGTGAACCTTGGAATGGGCACATCAACCTGAACCTACCTGATCTCACCCAAGTTGAACTTTGGTTTCTGCTCAGGATTGTTTTGAATCCAAATATTGGCAGGAGCCGAAATCTGCTTCTGTTCCTATAACTTTCTCCCTTTGAACAGTCAGTGTTCTTTTAACCCTTGCAAGCAAAGGTTTCTTTTGGTCAGTGTTGCCTTTATAGCTAGCTCCTGTAAACTGGGCACACTGGCATAATGTTTCCATATCCATGGAACTCTCTTGGCCAGCTTCAGCTCTCTTCCTTATTTCATGTATTTCTAGCATCAGCTTGGTTGTGTTTCCCTGGGGTTAATACACAGGGTCACATTCTCTCCTGGGTTCAGAAGGAGCAAGGGCTTGTGATTGACCAGGTCTCTCATCTCTCCTTTTCTTGGACACTCTGATCTATTGCAGTTACTCTTTTTTTCTGACTTTGTCCATGACTGATGCTTCCCTGGGTAACCTGATCATAATTGCTTTCCTAACCTTTTTTTTTGTGGTGGTATTTTGTATATGCGCTAACAAATAAAGCTTGCCGGGAGATCAGACCTTTAATCCCAGCACTTGGAAGGAAAAAGCAGAAAGATCAGGAGTTCAAGGCCACCCTGGCCTACACGATGTTTATCTAGTCTAAAAGAGAAACAGAGCCAGATGGTGGACGCTCATGCCTTTAATCCCAGCACTAGGGAGATGGAGACATAAAGACAAGGCATTAGGAGACAAGAGCTCAGCCATTCGGTTTGAGGATTCGGTAGAGGTAAGAAGTCTCTCTAGTGGCTGGCTCCTTTACCTCTCTGACATTTCAGCATTTACCTCGATAACTTCAGGATTTTATTATTAAGACCAATTAGAATTCACGGTCCACTTCTTGTAAAGTATACTGCATACTTTACAGGTGTGACAGCTGTCCCAGGGCTCACTTCATCTTCACTAACTAGGGTTTCTGCTGCTTCTGAACTCTGAGCTTTGAACTGTTTATGGTGGAAGGGCTCAGCTCTGCATTGGTAGGAAGATGGTTTCTAGTTTCAGTGCATGTGATTCTCATTCAGGATTTCCTTCTTGTTGATAAAATTATGTTGGTTTCACCTGGGGCTCACCATTACAGGAGTCCATTTCAGAATGTGTGGATATTTTATTGGAGGTATCAGATGGGATAGATCTTTTTGTGATCCTGCACTGCCCAAAGCAGTTTTCATCTAGAACGTATGGAGCCACATCATGTGCTAGATACAGTTTTCTTTTGTCTTGCTCTTATCTGGAGATTCGGCTTCTTGTAGTTAACTCTGCTCATGATAAATATTGTTTTCACCCCTTGCTATTAAAATTTCAAAAACTAATTATAACTTTACGATAATCTATATCTTATGATCAAGGTCATGAAATGAAATACCCTGGTTTTTCATAATAAAGCCATGTCATCAGCATACTGAATCACACTATGCCTAGAAGCATTCTTCCTACTACTTGAATAGCACTATCAAGCTATATCTGAATCAGCTATGATATCAGATTAGGATAGTCTTGTTTTTACATTCAGAATATTTTCTGCCCATGAGAAATTTATAGTATATTCCCAGATTATATAACTAGATTTTTAGATTCATTCAAAAACCATTCACAGATAGTCACATTGTACTATGAAGTGGGGATACATGAAGAAGAAGTAGTCGAGGTCACTATCCAGGATGAAGCTAACATAGGGTAGGTGTGAGCTGTCACTGAAAGTCAAATGAGTAATAGAACTTTTCACAATGCCATGACCTGGGTGCCATTTGCTGTTTTATTCCTGATGTTTAGGATTCCTGGATTTTTATGAACTGGAATAGAAATGAAATCTGATGGTGGTATGATGACACATGACTGGATCAGAGCAGTAACTGATATGAACTCAAAATAAAGCTGGAGTTGTGTGATTCCCAGATTCATCCTTAATGAGCTTCTTATTCAATCCAGGATGGTCATGATGTAGAAGGGATCTACATGCTGTGGAGAGGACCACAGAGATGGCCCCTGCTATATCAGGTCAACTCCATTTGTAGTGGACAGGACCACAAGTATGGTCCTGTAAATGAAGAATCAAAATCCACTCCCACAGACTTGCCAATAGGCCAGACTTTCCTCACAGATGACTCTAGGCTTTGTGAAGGTAGCAACTGAAGCTAACCAGATGGATAACTAAATATTTTCTAATTGGATTTGAGGCCCACTCTTTTGGCAGGAAGCTGACACTATAAACCTGATTAAAGGTCAAGGAAATCCTAGCTTGGAACCTACTATTGCTATTTTGCTGAATGTTCATTGTAGCTGGGAGTTTCTTGGGTCCTGCCCAGCTCTGTGGTCAGGATGACTCTCTCTTACCTGCAGTCCCACAGCTACTTATACAATAATCACTCAGAGGTTTATATTAATTACAAACTGTATGGCCTATGGCTTCAGCTTATATTAGCAAGCTCTTTCAATTTAAGTCAACTCATTCCTATTAATTAATATGTTGCCACGTAGCTGTGGCATTATCGATCTGCCGCCATCTTGTTGTTCCTTCTGTGGTGGCTGATGTCTCTCCAGACTCCATCCTTCTTCATCTAGTCTATAGTGTGAATGTACTGCCTAACCTTAACCTGCCCTGCCATAGGAAAATGCAGCTTTATCAACCAATCAGAGCAACACATATTCACAGTGTACAGAAAGACATCCCCCACCGTGTCATCTTGGGAAAGTGCCTTCTAAATGTTAATGGTGACAGCCATAGCCATAGATCTGCCATGTTCTTAGCCTTTGTCAGAGAAGCTTTTGTTGTAATGGACACCATTCAACTCAGAGACTGACAACTGTCCAAAGGGCTGAGAATGATTAAGTCCATACCAAGGCTCAGGGAATACTGCAGAAGCACCGGGAAAGAATGTAAGAACCTGATGATGAGAAGTGATATGGAACACTTTCTTCTGGACATGCCATGGCTTTTGCATTCATAAACTCAAAGAATCTCTCAGCTGCACAGGACTTGCATAAGATAAGGTAGACCAATTTCCATAATGAATGCTTTTGGCAGTCATAGATTCCAGGAGGGGATGAATCATTACTATAGGGGTTGAGTGGACACTGGTACATTGGCCATGATGTAGCAATGTCTCCTCATGAATGCATACATGTATCTATATGTACCACTAATTGGACTTACTGGGTTATTAAAAATTAGAGGTCAGGAAGTTGTGATTTGGACATATTGGGAGAGATCCAGTGGGAAGTAGGAATATGATCGTGAGGGAACAATTTAATATTTTTAATATTTTCCAGAATCAAAGTGAGAAATTCTAAATGAAGAAATTAAACAAAATAAACAAAACAAATTGGGAGTCTGTGGGGGAAATTTCAGATTGGGTATATAATATGAGGTAAGTGATGTTGGGACTTAAAAATTCTGGTCTTCTCTTGCATGTTTACTTTATAAGTGAGAGGAAATGGAACTTTTGACAGCTCATGTCTACTTCAAAAGACTGAAATAAGAGTGGCAGTGTCCAGGTCAGTTGTGGCTAAGGGATAAGATGGAAAGCCTGTCTTGCTGGGATGCACTGGGAAAGGTTCGTGAGTTTGTCCTCCCCACTTCAGCTACTCCCTTTTCTTCTTCTTCTCTCCAGCTTTAGCAAATTTCTGGCAACAAAAGAGGCAACACTTCATGATGATGAGCATCACAGTCATCACACAGGCCAGCAGGAATCCAAGGACATCCAGAGAGTGGTACTGGAACCAGGTGAGGTCATGTGCTGCCACACGAAGGTGCTTGGCTCCTTTGTTGCGCATGACATACTCAATCCAGAAGACAGCTCTGTCCAGGGGCTTCACTGACTGTTCATGGTGAATTCTTGATAGCTGCATGGCATTCTCCTTATAGCTAAAGACAGCAACATGGAAAATCAATTAGTTTACTTAAGTGCATGAAGCCTATGGAAGGTTCAGGGAAAGCATCACGAGACTTAGTACATTCCTTAGATTAGTCCTAGATACCGTGTGGTTTTGATTGGGACATGTTTGAAGGTTTGCCTGTAAGCTGTCATTTTCTGAGAAATTCTTTCCCAAACTGAAATGGAAATCATTTGGGAAGTAAATCTTTCCAGCAGAGCAAATGTTCATAATCCTTTTCTAGCACTGTGAGGTGATTCATAGAGACTGAGCATGATCACATTGATGCTCTTGAGAAGAAAAGGTGTCATAATTCTTTATAATCTCAATAAAAACACTATTGATGATTAAAAATTGGGAACTGGTGAGAATGGGACATACTTTGCACCAGATGACTTGAGGGCTGGGATGCAGCTCATTGATAACTTGCTTAGAAACTATTTCCATCATCAAATTATTCTAAACTAACCTCTCATATAGTAAGTCTGTAGAGATAGTTTGCAGTCTTGACTGACAGTGAAAGCTCATTCCACAGTGCTTAAATGGGTTTTACATTGTTGTCGATGTTTTCAAACTTATACTAATGTTCTAGGAGATGTTTTCCTGTGTGCTTTGAATATATGTTGTTCTTATTGGTTGATAAGTAAAGCTGTATTGACCTATGGCAATGCAGCTTAGAGGAGGGCAGTAAATACAAGCAGATAGACAGGAAAGAGAAAGGAGAGGAGAGAGAGACACCAGCCTGCTGCCCAAGGAACAACATGCCAGCAGACCGGTAAGCCCCAGGACATGTGGCACAACATAGATTAATAGACATGGGTTAATTTAAGATATAAGAGCTAGCTATCAAGAGGTCTGCCATATGCTATACAGTGTGTAATTAATATAGTCTGTGTGCTTACTTGTCTGAGAGGCTCTGGGATGGGCAGGAGAGAGGAAAATTTCTGACTACATTTCGTGCTCACCCTTGGGTATTGGTTCATATAGACCTAAGAAAGCTTAAAGATTCTGAACGCACAGAAACAGAGCCACACTAAGCTTCCTAGTCTCACAGTCTCATGCCAGTAGCCCAGTGGAGTCTTTTCTCCCAACAGCTGTCTGTGAGATGGAGCCTCCTGCCAGCCACTATAAGCTAAGCAGCGTGGTGGATCCCCACTGCAGTACACAGTGTGTCTCCAAGCTGAGCAGTGTACTGTGTGGTGTATTTAGCTTTTGCTATTACCAAAAGAAGGAGGAGGAGGAGGAGAAGGAAGAGCAAGAGGAAGAGGAGGAGGAGAGGTTTCTAGGCTACATGCTGCTGCTGGATGAAGGCATGGACCCAATGACTCCCAGAGACAGGAGATGGCATGGCTCTCAGAGCTGGTGGTAAATTATCTCCACCATGTTGGAAAGCTGAGGTGGGTAGAGCCAGCAGCCAAGGATGCTGCTTTTCTTCCTAGCCACGCAGTTGAACAGTTTAAAAACTCTCCTGCCGGGCGGTGGTGGCGCACGCCTTTAATCCCAGCACTTGGGAGGCAGAGCCAGGTGGATCTCTGTGAGTTCGAGGCCAGCCTGGGCTACCAAGTGAGTTCCAGGAAAGGCGCAAAGCTACACAGAGAAACCCTGTCTCAAAAAAAAAAACCAAAAAAAAAAAAAAAAAAAAAAAAAAAAACTCTCCTGGTCAGAGAAGATTTATAGATTCACAATAAGATGGATTCAGATGAACAAAACTCTAAACTGTTTACAATGTATGTAAAAATTATGTAGGCTTGGAAGAGAGAGAAAAGGTAATATATATAAAGGTAATATATATAAACATATAGATAATTTTTAGAAATAAAATCTTTAAAGAGACAATAAAAATGATATAAAAATAAGCCACATAAAGATGGAAATCACACAGAGAGGCTGGATTACATTGTCTTTGGGATTTTTAACTGCAGAAACACATTTGATTGTAAAGACTGATGTGTTAAGCCTATATATATATATATATATATATATATATATATATATATATATATATATATAAAGGTATCTTGACTTTAAAGCTTGTGTCTAAGGATATGTTGCTTTGGAAAAGAGGTTCTGCTTTTGTTTCCACAGAAGATGAGAACCTGTGGATTGCTTCCAGGCTAATATGGTTTGACCAGCCAAGACCTCTGAAAGGTCTCCAATAACACCATGGCCCAGATGATCCAACATTCAAAATCAGCTTCAAGGCAACTGGGTCAGAGAATACAGCCTCACAGACTACTCCAGTCAGCACTTGACCATAAACTTAAAATTTTCTTTGTGTCCCATAAGACTACCAACACCCACAATCAGCAGGAAGTAGCCAGAAATCTATGCCCACACCCCAAAAACTGGATTATGGATATTTGTCTTTGTTTAGAGATTGGTTATATATTGTTATTGGTCATAGTCAATATATTTCTAAAAGAAAATAGGGGTATAGGATATAGGTATGATAGGATGAAAGGGTAGATTTTTGAATCTACTTTTAAAGAGCAACAACTTGCTTAAAATATTTTTCATTGATATAGATTTTAGTTTATTGATACAAATTTAATTTTTTATACTGTATGTATATTTTTACTCATTAAAACTTTATGTTTATACAACTCATTTAAAATTGTAATGTATCATTAAGAAATACAGATTAATAATCATCTATAATCATCTAACTTGTCATATTGGTTAAGTTTTCTATATATACATAGATATATTTCAATTAGGTAGGTAATCTTCAAACACTTCAAACACCTACAGAATATGGCATTTAAAATGTTTTAAAAACTTAGACTTTCTGGATGGACATTGAGACATGTCTGCTCCTGGCAGCACCAATCTACTTCAGAGAAGATAATGGACATTGAAGAAACTCATTATTGAGTTTGATTTCTGGGTTTTTTTTTTTTTGGTTTTTCAAGACAGGGTTTCTCTGTGGATCTCACTCTGTAGACCAGGCTGGCCTCGAACTCACAGAGACCCTCCCGCCTCTGCCTCCTGAGTGCTGAGATTAAAGGCTTGTGCCACCACCACCTGGAGGAGTTTGCTTTCTTTGTGGCAAAAGTTAGCCACTGGGCAAAAAAGTGACCTTGTGTCCACTGCTTGACAGTATGTTATATAAAATGTACATGCAGGACCCATAGGAAGGTAACCACTGAACTTTGCAAGATGAGATGGTTTTTGAGTTTCTGCTTCACAGAGGAGATTGCCAGATATTCTATATGACACAAGGAGAAATGACTGAGAAACACTAAGCCTAAAGGCTGGAGATGGACGCCCCAACATTACAGAGGAACTTTGGATGATTTCCAGGCAGCCAGCTGTCTCTGTCTTTCTAGATTTTTGGAAGTTGCTTACAATGCTCTTCTTGTTTACCTAGGTAATATTATATCCTTATGTCATCTTTGATGTAGTTGAAGACTAGAGAGAATATTTTCTTTAATTTTAAATAGACTAGATATTATAACTGTAATTCCTGCTGATTACTGATCTAGTATATTTAACTTTACTATGTTAGAGTGAAAACCTTCCTGTTTGATTAGATAGAAAAGGGGAAATGCTGGGGGATGTCTTTCTGTATGCTGTGAATATATGTTGTTCCCATTGGTTGATACATAAAGATATATTAATCTATGGCAAGGCAGCTTAGAGGCAGGCAGGAAATACAAGTAGATAGACAGGAAAAAGAAAGGAGAGGAGAGAGAGAGAGACACCAGCCTGCCACCCAAAGAACAACATGCCAGCAGAACAGTAAGCCATGGAACTCATGGCAAAACATAGATTAACAGAAATGGGTTAATTTAAGATATAAGAGCTAGCTTTGAAGAGGTCTACCATATGCTATACAGTTTGTAAGTAATATAATCTGTGTGTTTACTTGTCCAAGAAGCTACAGGACAGGTGGGACACAGGAAAACTTCTGACTACACAAAAGGTCAGATGAATTCTACTGTTACCTTGGAGAGAACCTATCTGTACCAGTACCATCTTGAACAAAATCACTGTACTTACGAAGGATCATTAGTGACTATCTTCAGTGCATCAACCAAATCTGTACTGGACATTGTAAGAAAGTCCAGTCTAACACCTGCTCCTTTGGTCTTCATGCGAACAATATTATCAAATTGGTCACCAAACAAAGGAATGCCAACCACAGGGATCCCATGGTAGATCGCCTCATAGATGCCATTGGTGCCACCATGAGTTATAAAAGCTCTGGTTTTAGGATGACCTAGGAAGGGGAGAAATCAAGGACAAGTATTAATCATAAGTCTGAGATAGAAAATGAGAGGCAGGAAAAGAGGCACAGAAAGGGTAAATATTCTCTAGTTAACAATATCATAATCACGAGACTGCACTGAATTCCTCTCATGTCTTAAAGCAAGGAGCACCACAAGTCCACAGAGGTTAAGTGAAGGCCACCTAGAGGAGGTGCAGTGTGGAAGCAGAATGGTTTTGTACAATGACCAAAAGGCAGAGCTCCTCCCAAGTGCAGCAAACAGCTTGTGTAAGCACAGGCTCTGGTTCAGGAGAGTGTGTTCTCTTAAAGGAACAGTGAAGCCACTGTTCATGGTAGGTTACCTCCATGTAGTAGAGGGTTGGTTGATCATACTGATGAAATGAGAATTAGAACAAGCAATGCTTCATCAAATATAGGACTGCCTCATAATGTGGAGTTTTGGGGGAGCTAGTAATTGAAGAGTCATTAATGAAAGGATACCATTCTCACTGGCATTTGAAATTGACCTACCATAGGGGAAAGGGTGTATGTAAAAGTATAGAAATAGGAGGTGAACACAAACATGAAGAAGTGGCTTAAGTGTATCTGAAAGATAATTACAGTGGAGTTAAAAATAGATTCTCCCATCTCCAATGTTACTGTACAAAATATTCACATCAATTGTTTACCCATTTTCTCCAAAAGTAGATCACAGCTGTCCTAAATGCCTTAGTGTTGACATTCACATTCATAAGCAGTCATTCCTCATGTCTCAGGGATCTTCTCATGCTTACCAAGAAGGTCATTCTGGGGGATCCATTTGTACAGCTGAGTGTTGGAGCCCAAGGTGTCTGGTTTCTTGCCTTGAAATCGCCAAAGAACCTGTTTAGAGGAAGCTAGCCTCTTATTGCTTTGGTCAAATGCAAGTTACTCCTGATAGAATTCTGGATAGATTAAGAATCAATGGAGATAAATGACAAGTCTCGATGAGCCAGGAGGTGAGGATCGATGATGGGAACTTTGAAGAACTACTACAGCAAGGATGCAATAGTCTTCACTCTCCCGCATTTATTCTCATGCTTATCCAAGTGTCAGCATGCCACCTTAACATTTAACAAAGAGCAACTTAGACAAAGTTAGGTCCAGTAATATCAACCAGCAGTTAAGAAATGTGTCAAGGCTGGAGAGATGGCTCAGTGTTTAAGAGCACTGGCTGCTCTTTTAGAGGACTTAGTAGCAATTTCCTCTACCCACATGGCAGCTCACTACTGTCTGTCTGTAACTCCAGGTCCATGGGAGCTGACACCCTCACACAAATATACATGTAGGCCAAACACCAATGCACATTTAAAAAAAAGTGTGATTGTAATTCCAGTTCAACAATCCACCAATGTTACTAATATACACCTTTTTTTCCAATATATATTTATAGCAATTTTTGCTTTCCAAATTCAATATAAATATTTTTCAATGATATTTGAGTTAATTCTTTATCATCACTTATATCATAGGTATTTTGTTAGATTAGGTCCCTGTGACATGTCATTGTCTATGTGCATGGTCACATAAAGAGCAAGTCCCCGAGTTACCTTCTATTTCAGCATTAAAAGCCACAGTCTCCCAGATGGACTCTCGGTTGGTAAATCCTAGTCTACCTATTGTTTTGAATAGCAAGGAAAACATTTCCATGCATAAGCCCATTTTAATATGTAGGTGGTCACATTTGGCCAAGACCAAAAGGAATATTATGCTGTTATACAAACTCCTTTATGAAAAATTTACATTTTCTTCTTTTTCTATTGTTTTTATTGGAAAGAAATTTTTTCATACAATATGTTCTGATTATATTTTTCCCTCCCTTACCTCCTCCTCTTCCATCCATATCCACACCCAGTCTTTCTCTCACCTTAGAAAAAAGGCATCTAAATAATAATAATGAAATAAGATAAAAGATAAACAAATACACAACAATAGCACAAGTTTCATTTTTAAAATAATGATTTATTACTATTTATGTGTAAGTCAGTATGTCTGCATGTGTGAGTATGTATGTGCGGTAGTTTGAATAGGTATGGCCCTCATGGACTCCTGTGTTTCAATGCTTGGCCTATAGGGAGTGGCACTATTTGGAGCAGTGGTCTTGTTGGAGGAAGTGTGACCTTGTTGGAGGAAATGCGCCACTGTGAGGGCAGGCTTTGAGGTCTCATATGCTCAACCTATGCCCAGTGTGGCACACAGTCTCCTTCTGCTGCCTGTGAATAAAGATATAGAACTCTGCCCCTTTTCCAGCACCATGTCTACCTGCATGCCACTGGCCATGATGATAATAGACTAAACCTCTGAAATGGTAAGCCAGCCCCAGTTAAATGTTTTCCTTTATAAGAATTGCCGTGGTCATGAAGTGTCTTCACAGCAATAGAAACCCTAACTAAGACAGTATGTGTATACATATGTATGGAACGTGTGTACGGGTGTCATGACAGGCTGGATGAGGGCATTGAATCCCATGGAGATGCAGTTATAGGCAGTTGTGAGATGATAATCTTGGAGTCTCAGAAGTAAGTTCAGGTCCTCTGGGTGACAACACATGCTCTTCAAGGATGAGGCACTTCTGCAGTCCCACAACTGCAAATTTTGATTGCTTCCAAATTGTTACTGGGCCAGTGTGCTTACTGGTTATAACTTAAATGCTGTATGGTTTTAAGGTAGTGTGTGCAGAGTACTTAAATATCCTCCACGATAATGGAGGAAGTAACAAGACACACTTTTGTGCCTATAATACCTTCCTAATACCGAGGTCACAAACACTTGTTAAGTGGTTTTTTTTTGTTTCTGAACACAATGTTAATAACAAATTTATTAATCAAAAACATCACCTACTATTTGGCATCTGTCCCTTGTATTTTGGTGTCTTAAGTGACATCAGATATGAGCTAGAACTCTCAGGACAGCTTCAATTTCTCACAAGAGGTTTCTGCCATCACACCTGAACTGGATATGACAGTCTTAGTGAGGATGCCACACTGAGGCACTGTATCTTACCTTCTGTGGAATCTGGGCAAGGCCTGCTGCAATCACATTGGCCCTTTCTTCTGTTAGGGTACCCACCATGGATCCCAGGGAAAACACCACAACACCATGTTCTCCAGATGACTGGACAAAGTCTTCTATTTCCTGTTAATGGAATATCAGCTCATCACAAACAGCAGCAACACCAAATAACCTGCATAAAAACTGGTACCAACATCCACAGGAAGAAACTGAACAGCATTGGAAATGATTAGAATACTGGATGTTTTAAAACTATTCACATCCACATATAAGATGGACAGTTGTAGTCAAATGTAAGGTTACAGTTCTCTGTGTTATACATCTTCACATTCATTAAAACAGTTCTGGAACATTTTCATCTTGACAAGCAAGATCTGTTTATATTAAATTCAAAGTTCTCTTTCTTCCTCCTCAGTCTCTTGGCCACCAAACATCTGCTTTCTGTTTCTATTATTTTGACCAGTCTAAGGAGTTTACATAAGGTATGCTTATTTTATTATTGTCTTGTTCATTGGCTAGTTTACTTAGTGTACTGTCATTAAAATTAATACCTTGCATCTCTAGACCATAGGTTTTGAAGTGTTAGTGATTTTTTTGTATTTGCATACTATCTAAGTTTTATCATCAATTCTAGTGATATCTAAGTTGCTTCTACCTTTCTTAGTTTCTATTCTAATTTTATGAGGAGACTCCATGATAAAGGCATTTATAAAAAAAGTAATTTGTTGGGGGCTCCTTAAAATTTCAGAGGGTTAGTCTATGAACATCATGGTGGGGAGCACCCTCGCAGGCAGGCCTGGCACTGGAATAGTATCCCAGAACTCTACCTGAACCATAAGTTGCAGACACATAGAAAGAAACCAGACATGGTTTGGGTTATTGACACCTTAAAGCCTACCTCCTGTGACACATTTTCTCCAATTATGTTACCCCTTCTAATCCTTCCTAAATAGTTCACCAACTGGGAACCAAACATTCAAGTATATCAGCCTATGGGAGCCATTGTTATTCAACCTACCTGCACTCTTCCCTTCAGAAATAGTGCTGCCATGATAATCCTTTCATTACTATCTCATAGATGTCCTTCATTTAGTTCTTTTACATACATACTCAGGAGTGGAATTCATGGACCATAAATCTATTTCTAATCTTGTTAAGAATGTCCATTGTCGCCGGGCGGTGGTGGCGCACGCCTTTAATCCCAGCACTTGGGAGGCAGAGCCAGGTGGATCTCTGTGAGTTCGAGGCCAGCCTGGGCTACCAAGTGAGTTCCAGGAAAAGGCGCAAAGCTACACAGAGAAACCCTGTCTCGAAAAACCAAAAAAAAAAAAAAAAAAAAAAAAAAGAATGTCCATTGTCTTTTCATTCATGTTCTTTGTAACATATATTAGTTTCATTGAGAAGAAATGTACTATATGCTGTCAATTGGTGGGCTGTGGGATAGTCCTTCTGTATTCTGTGAATGTGTATTTTTTTATTGGTTAATAAAGAATGGGTATAGACCTTCACAGAAACAAATACATAGTTAAATAAACAGTAAAAGTAATATAAAAAAGCCACATAAAGATGGGAAATACATAGGAAGTCTGGATCCTGTATATTGCTGTGTTAATTTTGAATTTTTTTTATTGCTACCAAAGACAGCTGCTAAGAGACCTGTAATTGAAAGAGGGAATACTGAAATAAACCCACCAAGATACTTTAGGAATGCCTTAACTTTAAAATGGAAGTCAAAAATACATTTGTCAAATGGAATTCAAAAATACTTTCAAGAAGAGGTTGTGATTTTGTTTCCACAGGAAAGGAGAGGCTATGCATTTATTCCAAGTTAATATGGTTTGATTGAGGAAGATCCCCTGAAAAATCTCTGATGGGAATGGCTGTCCCAGATGATCCAATGTTTCAGAGCACCTCTGTTGCAGTTTCCTCTGAGTTCTACATCCAGAACAGCTTGAAAGCTGCTGTCAGAAAGGACTCCAGTTAGGACTTGACCATAATTCTAATTTTTCTCAGGGTCCTCAAAGATTAGCAGCACCCTCCAGTCAGTGGGAAATAGTCTAGAAAACTACACCCAAATTCCCAAAATTATATTTATGAATGTTTGTTTTCATTTAACAGTTGTAGCCCACTAGGATTCCTAGTGGCTGCACCCAGCAGGACTGCTTAAGAGGTTGACTGGACCATGGGCCTGATTATCAGGTGTTCGTAAGGGTCTACACTGTAACCAGCAAGCGGGAGGCTTTTGCTCCACCCCTTGGCATTCTTATAAATAGATCTCTGGAATAAAGTTCGGAGCCCATTTGGATGAGGATCTAAGCCCACCTGAGTCTATCCTGTGTTTTCTCTCTGTTTCTCTATCCTCTATTTCTAAGGAAGTCTCTTATCTCTCATTCCTCAAGAGTCCCTGGGGTAAATACATATAGGGGCTCTTTCCCCACACATGCTCCATCACAGATCACAACTTAACAAAGACAAAGAAAAAAATAAAAAAGAAAAAATAACACTAGGACTTGGTGAAAGGATTGTGAGGGTGTTGGGAGTGTGTACATGCTGATAAGGAATTGAAAAATGAAGGCAATGGTATTTTATTCTTGGGTGCATAGGTTATGCAGTAAAATATTGCAAGTCTGCAGCATTAGATTTATATATATATATATATATATATATATATGTGTGTGTGTGTGTGTGTGTATATGTGTGTGTGTGTGTGTTCTCTCTCTCTCTCTCTCTCTCTCTCTCATCTATAAAAATTAAGGAAGGTAGAAAATAGAAATATTGGGTTAGGAATATAGAAAATAAAAAGCTTAGGGTAAAGTAGGAAAAGATAAGCCTAACTATGGGGCTATGAATGCAAAATCCCGGGAAAGACACAGAGGAAAAATCTATCAAAGAAGAGATTAACATGGAGCTATCCAGGAGAGGAGCTCTTCTTTCTGTCCAAGAAAGGAAATTCCTGAAACACATGCTTTCGGTTTGCCTCATTGACCTGGAGTGAAGCCCTAAGGGATTTGACTCTGGCAATAAGCCACAAACTGAGTGAGGAGACAAACAGATGCAAGGCTCAGGAACTGGGTTAGGTGAAAGATCTAATTAGAGTGGTATACATGTTAAAAGTTGGCACAGGCATTCTAAGGCAAGTTTAGGAAAGAAAAATCTCCTGTTGCAAAAGCAAAACCCTGTAAAGGGAACTGGAAAGTTTGCTAGCATACACGAAAAGCTTTCTGGGAAATGTAGTATTAATGCAGGTTTGAAACAGTGCCTTATATCATCTAATAGCTGCTCAAAGAGTCAATATGGTAATTTCAGCCTGAAGGGAAGTTTTTGGGTAGAGCAAACCAAAAGTACTGCTATAACAGAAATGTTTGTCTGAATTGAAGCACCTAGGGATTTGAATAAAGGGACAGCCTCTAGTTAGAAACCGGTTACTGCTGAGAGCTAATCTCTGCTGGTTCTGGAATGGCTGAGAGAGCTTGGCAGGAAAGGCAACTTTGGGGTGTGGCCTTGTACCAAAAATATTACAGCTTCCTAGCAACAAATGCTACAAATCCATAGCAACAGAACTCACTAAATCCCAGCATTGAAAGAGCCATTGAGAAATCTTACTTCAAACTCTCAAGAACTTTTAGAATAATATCAAAACTTTACTATAAATTCTGAACTTTAGAAATGATTTGTGTACTTCTGGTCTTGTTAATAATTTAGTTAAAAATCTTTTCTAGATGTTAAGAAATATCTTTGCTAAGGTAGTTCTATAGAGTTTCTTTAAGAATATCTAAAGCAGTCCTATATTAAGCCTGTAAGAAGTAAAGATGCTAGTTGTAGACTTAGGTAAGGTTTCTTCTAGATGTTAAGGTTTAAACAGTAGACCTATAGAATGTAAGTACGACTTATGTAAGGTTTATAAAGTAGATGTAAAGGCTTGAGTAAGACTTAGGGTTTAGAGAGTAGTCCTATAGAATGTATGTTTACTCTATAGGCTTGAAGGAGACTTGGGTAGGGTTTATAAAGTAGTCCTATCAAATGTAGGTTTAAATAGGTCATAGATTTAGTCATAAAAATGTAGGTTTAAAATTATATAGTTTTAGGTCTAAGGATATGAAGAGTAAGTTTTCCCAACCTGGGAAAACAATATCCATACCAGACTTGGTAGTTCCAGAAACCACCAATAACAACAAGAAGCAGCTCCAGAGACTGCCAGCTTTAGGAAATAGCAGCCACGTATTCACGGCTGAGACCTATGAAGCGGCATAGCTTCTCAAGCATCAGACGCCAAAAGCCAGTGCAAGTGCCAGCTGCAAGAGAGTCTCAGAAGCTGAGACCCTCAAGGCATCAATGCTGTAAACAAGGGTCTACAAGGTTTCTACCGAAAGGAAGTCACGGTGAGAAGGAAACATGCTAAGCTATGAGAGAAGCTAAGGGCAAGCAGCAGTTTAGAAACCCAGCAGAGACGCTGCACGGCGGGAAAGGTGACCAGCAAGGTTCTGCAGCCTTCTACACCATGAGAAAGGTGAATGGTGGAGAGAGCTCAGCGGTTTGATGTCACCTCAGGAAAGATGAACAGCAAGCAATGGACACTTCAGAGACCAGAATGCTTCCAGAGGCCTAGAACAGAGTGGTGTCAGTGCTGGATGAGTAGCTGAGACACGTGGGAACTGCTGAGTGCTCCCTGCTGAGCAGCCAGACCAGGAATCTGCCAATGGGACCCGGTTTGCTGAGCACTTGGACCATGAGCGATGCAGGGAATGGATTTTCCTCCCAAAGCCAGGGCTGCTGCCAAAAAGCCACGGTTCAGCTCATGACAGCTGAATCTCCCTAGCCTGGTCTGGGAGGAGCCTGCTCTGGGCTGCAGACTACAGAGCACAGTGGTGGTTGGGATCAGAGGTTTCAGAGAGACTTGCATGACCTCAAAAGTTTTGGTTGTGGAACTTCTCTTCTTTGGAGCTGTTTGCTTCAGAGTCATTACAACTCTGACAGCTATACACAGACTTAAGGGCAGCTGACAAGCCAGGTCCTGACTGGAGTGCTCAGAGGAACTTTTAGGAATGGTACCAGAACTCTTTTTGAACTTTCAGGCTTAAGAAATGAAATGGACAGTAATGTTTTCATTACAGTGGGACAGTTTGAGTTTACTTATGCATATCAACTCTATCAATGGTGATGACTTATGAACTGAGTGTGTAACTATTTATGTAAAAATGGAACTGCTTATAGAGAAATAGAGGTTTTCTAACTAGGCTCAAGATTTAATTTAAAATATAAAGAAAAGGGAATGTTGCTAGAGTTTTCCTGACTGGCCCACAGTCAGGACAAATCTCTCTCACCCGCCAGTCCCAAGCCGCTCAAACCCAATCAAGTAAACACAGAGACTTATATTGGTTACAAACTGTATGGCCGTGGCAGGCTTCTTGCTAACTGTTCTTACAGCTTAAATTAATCCATTTCTATTAGTCTATACCTTGCCACGTGGCTTGTGGCTTACCGGTACTTTACATCTTCCTTATCCTGATGGCGGCTGGCAGTGTCTCTCTGACTCAGCCTTTCACTTCCCAGCTCTATTCTCCTCCTTGTCCCACCTATACTTCCTGCCTGGCCACTGCCAATCGGTGATTTATTCATTGACCAATCAGCAACACATTTGACATACAGACCATCCCACAGCAAGGGAAAGTTAATATTCCTTAGTATATTTAATTTTAAAAATATTTTCGTGTTACTTGAGTGAATTAATGTTATGTTTTGTATAGTTCTATTAAGAAATTGTTCTTGAATGTAGGTTTGTAGGTTGAGAGTAGGTTTGTAGGAAGGTTGAGAGTAGGAATTATAATTGCTCATAAAAATGTTCATGTTAGAATTATTAAGTTTGATGGAGTTGCATCAAGAGTTTTTTCTTTTAAAATGTAAAGAAGAGGACCTGTTGTAGCCCACTAGTTTTCCTAGTGGCTGTACCCAGCAGGACTGCACAAGAGCTTGATTGGACCATGGGCCTGAGTATTAGATGTTTGTAAGGGTCTACACTTGGCTGTAACTAGCGGGGGTTGGGGGGTCTTCTTCTCCACCCTTTAGCATTGTTATAAATAGACCTTAGGAATAAGGTTGAGGGTCTGTTTGGATAAGGACCCAGGCCCACTCAAGTCTATCCTGTGTTTTCTCTGTTTCTCTCCCCTCTATTTCTAAGGAAGTTTCTTATCCCTCATTCATCAAGAGTCCCTGGGGAAAATAATGGTGGGGGCTTGTCCACCACATTTAAGGGATGTTGGTTACTAAATGTTATTGATCATAGTCAGTCACTCTCTAAAAGAAGAAAGGAGGATATTATAAAGAAATGATGGGAAAAGGGTTAAATAAAGATTATTGAATCTTCTTGAATCCAAAACAACTGTTATTCTCAAAATATTTTACATTGGTATCGATTTTAGTTTATTGATATAAATTTAAGGTTAATTTTTGTTATGCTTCATGTATATTTCTGCTCTTGTTATAGGTATTATGTTTATGCAGCTGAATTAAAAATGTAAGGTATAATTTAAAAATACAAAATTGCAAACATACAGTTAGTCATCTATAATAGTCAAACTTATAGTCATGCTAGTTTGGTTTTCTAGATATACAAAGATATATTTCAGATAGATAGGTAATCTTCAAACACCTACAGAATATGGCATTTAAAATGTTTAATAACTTAGACTTTTCATGACAGTGAGACACATCTGGTCCTGGCAGCACCAATGTACTCCATAAAGGTTGATGGGCATTGAAGAAACTCCGTATGGAGTTTGTTTTCTTTATGACAAAAGCTAGCCATGTGGGCAAAGAAACTGCCCTTCCTTCAATTGCTGACAGTTACTGTCCAAACTGTACCAGCAGGACACAAGAAAGGTGACTGCTGAGCTTTGCCAAGACAAAGTAGGACAGTCCTTCAAATTTCCCTGCTTCACAGGAAAGTCTGTCAGATATGCTAGGCCTGTATCACAAAGAAGGATGACCAATATTACAGAGGAAACTTGGGTGACTTTCCAGGCAGCCAGTTGATTCTGTCATTTGTCACATTTTTTTGGAAGTTGCTTGCCTGCACTTTTTGCTTACTCAGGTAATGTTATTTCCTTCTCAGTTCTTTGATGGAAATGAAGACTATATAATTATAGTTTTTCTTAGTTATGATAAAAAGGTAAGTTAGATATAAAACTTTAAACTCACAAAGATGAGATAGGTAATAAAATATTTTCTCTGATTTTATCAAATACAAATGGACTGGATATTGTAACTGTAATTCTTGTTTGATAACTGTTTTCTTGTATGTAATTTTACTATGTTAAAGTTGAAACCTTCCTTTTTGACTAGACAGAAAGGGGCAAATGCTGTGGGATATCCTTCTGTATGCTGTCAATATGTATTTCTCTCATTGATTAATAACGAAGCTGCTTTGGCCTAGCAAAAGCAGAATAGCAATAGCAGGGCAGAAAAAAGCCATGTGGGACAGCCAAACTGAAGAGAGGAGAAGGGCAGAGTCAGAGAGAGACAAGCCAGCCCCAGGAGAAGCAAGACACTAGAGAACAGGTAAAGCCATGAAGCCATGTGGCGATATGTAGATCAATAGAAATGGGTTCATTTAAGTTGTACAATCTAGTTAGTAATAAGCCTGAACTATAGACCAAACATTCTGTAATTAATATAAGGTTTGTGTGATTATTTTGGACTGAGCAGCCAGGATAAAAGAAAAGCTCCACCTCCATTTCTATTTATGTTATTGTGTCAGTTTGGGCAAATGTATGCGTGTATGTATGTTTTCACTTGTGTGTTTGATCAAGAAAGTAAGCAGAGTCACTGTGAATATTGAAAATGAGATTTTCTTTGTTCTTACTCCATCTATCTACTCTCACTTTGTATAGGACTTGGCTTTTGGACCTCTCTCTGCATTTAGTATTTGCGTGTTTGTTATACTCAAATATAGAAAAATGTTTTTTATAACAAAATCTTGCTGAATTAATTTAATCCACATGAAATTCACAATTTTTTTATTTTTTTTTTGAGGCAGTGTTTCTCTGTATAATAATCCCAGCTGTCCTAGAACTCATTCTGTAGACTGAATTGGCCTTGAACTCACATAGATCCTCCTGCCTCCACCTCGAAAGTGCTGGGATTAAAGGCCTGTGCCACCACTGCTGGTTTGAAATTCACATCTTGTGATAGAATAGATATAGGTGTTTCTCCAGGCAGCTTTATTATCTAAATTCCTGTGACTCTCTGAGTTTGACAACCATTCTGAAGTAATAAAATATAATCACTCTTACTGAAAATGCAAGGCAAACAGAAGCAAACAAATGGCACTGTATTTACCTTAGGCAGAGGCTTGGCAGGTCTGCAGTGGAGTCCTCCAACAAAATCAAAATTTGGTAGGAGAGGGTGAGGAAATTCCAAATCCCAGTAGGTTCGAATGAGCCATATATCTGCCTTCCCCATCATCTCAGTGAGTGTTGTGGGTCTTCCTGAAGAGGGATCAGAACAGGGAAGGTATAATCCATGACATAAGTGCCAGGTGAAGATGAATATGCCAGGGAGTCTTCTGAAAGCACTTTGGATAATGAGTCATTTACAAGCATGTGGCTGGAATATAAAACATATTTGCATCTATCTATCTATCTGTCTGTCTATCTATCTATCTATATCTGAATGTATAGTGTGTAACACAAGTTTATAGTATCTATGTTACTCATCCTTATGCTTAGAGATATATGAAGTCACCGTGCAAGTGGCAAGTGATGTAGAAGATACCACAGCTATAAAATACTTTGGAAATTCATGATTAACAAATATCTAGATATGCTATTTAAATATGTTCAATTTCATTTTCTATGATTCTTTTTTATCATAGTCACTTAAACACTTTACCCTGCTCTTCCCCATCAAGTTTTCACTGGTTATCTGCTGGAATCTTGATGTGTGCTCTTCTAAGGGAACTGAGAATTGTTCTGTTTTGTTTTATTTTGTTTTGAGATATTCTGATGGAGCCCAAGTGTGATTCCTATATCCTATATAGCCATAGTTGACCTTGAACTCCAGATTCTCTTCATCAATATTTCCTCTGCTGGGAGTACAGGTGTGTGCTACCACACCTAGTGTAAACATTTGTGGGAATTATTTCTTCAGCACTTCATTTTGAGACAGGGTCTCACTATATAGCCCTGGCTGACTTCAAAGAGAATTTTCAATTATGCCTGAGTTCCTTCTCCTCATACTGCTCTTGATTCACAATTGACTGTGTAATAATTTGTCTGTGTATGTCTGTTTGGAGATAATAACGATGACAAGTCTTAAAATATGGAAAGAGATGTTTGGTCATTATGTATATTTTAAAACACTTTAACTAGTAATCAATGTCTACACTTCAATGTCATATATTTTTAAACAAAGTTTCAACCCCACTAATAAATAAATATAGATTGTCCAAAATTATAAATATCCATGATTTCTGTGCTGATTATGTAGACAGTGTATTCATAGCTGTGCAAAAATTTAGCAGGTGAAATGAGAATATATTTCAAATTATAAATGAGAAAACTAATGTATATAAAGGGAAAAGCTATCAATGCTATGTAGATACCTATCTAGAAATATGTATTAGCCCTCAGTCTATATGTGCAAATCATGATGACATTGAGTTTGTTTAAAGCTACTGTTTTCGGGGTTAGTGGTGTGGGAGGCCTGCTCTAGCTTTTTCTTCAGGATACTCTTGAGGAGAGAGGGTTGATAAATATTTAGATAGAAAGATAGAGGGGAAAGAAGACAGATAGAAACACAGGATAGCTTTGGGAGGGTTTGCCTCAATATCCACTGGCCTCTTCTGTCTCTTCATAAAGGCTTTTTATATGCATGCCAAGGGGTGGGGCAAAAGACTTCCCCTAGTTCAGCCAAGTGCAGACCCTTGGAAATCACCTGGAAACCACACATGTGGTCAAGCCATTGCTTGATGCAGCCCTGCTAGATAAAGCAAGCTCAGAATTTACCAGGAAACCTCTGTGGGCCTCCAGAACTCCCCCTCTTGATATAATAAAGGGCCCACCAAGCCCCTCAGATAGACTGTGCCTGTCCTTGGTCATCCTTCTTGATTAATTTTCCTTACCTGTCATGGAGATACACTTTCCATGAAGCATACTCTGGTTTACATTGGAAGCTATCAAGAAGAAAGTTGCCCATCTTTGACTACCATCCCTTGGCAGGAGGAGGTATAGAGCTTAACTCAGCTCTGACTCAGGTACCTATCAAGAACCTCTAAATAGTCAAAACATCCACAGTGATCTCCAAAGTGGCACACCTCCCAGTAAAGGAGTAGAGGATTATAAAGGATTTTTGGAATGGGTTTAGGATGACTACAGCAGTCTTAGCTGCAGAAAGCTCTTTCCTAAATCAAAACTCTCCATGCAAATGCATCAAATGAACTGTATCAAACTTAAAAATTCCCTTGGATTTTACCAAACCATGGTTCATAAATAAAGACAATTCAATTATGAACATTACTGTAGATATTTACAACTAACATGAATATCACTAAACTTATACTTTTTACAAACTTATATTCAAAAGGAAACTCTATAGAACTATTTTACAAACTTTAGCACACATCTAGAAGAGATTTCTTAACATAACTATTTATGTTTTCTTCCAACAAGACAGAGAGTAATTTCTTTGGACTTCATTTGAAAAGTAGGAATATGGTACTAGTTATGAAATTCAAAGGTCTACATCAAGTATACAGCATAATATGTAAAACATTTTTTGCAAAACATTGCTCAGTAGATCATTAATCTCAATCACCTATAATTGATATTCTTTAGACTTTTCTGACAAAGCATGCAAAATGTTAGTTTTCAAAGAATAGTGCTGCTGCTAAATAACTCTTTATGCATTCCAGGTTTTTTAAAAACTCTATTGAGAGCTATCTCATTTCTAAACATACATAGCAAGCCCAAAAAGGAAGAAAGGAACACGAGGAGGAGAAGTACCTAAGGAACATCCTGTTTCTGAATTACACAGCTGGTAGCTCAACAGCAGTCAATCTCCCATCAGGGGAAAATATTTGTCTAAGTTAGAGTGGTGTTCCAGACCTGAAGCACTCAGCAGGCTCCCCTGCTAGGCTATGCCCTGAAAGATCAAATTGTGGGTGAGTGGCTTCACCACTCTTACAGGCAGTGTCATTGCTAGGGGTCTGTAACACTTGCTGCTAGGGAGCTGTAACACTCAGGATGACACCAATTCCCCATTCACCTTTCCTGCCAGGCCCTTTTAGCCATTCCAGAACTGGGAGAAGTGCACCCAGCAGTGGACTGTCACCTGCAACGGGGCTGTCCCTTAACTCATTACAGTTCCCCTGAGTGCCACAATTCAAACAAACATTGATGAAACTTCGCTCAGTTACAGCAGAACTTTCGGTTCACTCTCCTGAGAAGCCTCACTTCAGGGCAAGGGTGGAATTACCATATTGAGGTGCTGTAAAGCTCTCAGAAAAAACTTCCTGCACAGCAATTAGGAACCATCTTTCTTAAAGGAGCCTGCATTGAAAAAGAAGTGGTGTGGCTCCAGGTTTTGTTTCATTCCAGCTTTCCTGGAGAAATGTCAGCAGCTATGGTATTAATAGAGCTCACATTTTTTTTTTGTTCCACACACCTCACCAGACTCAGGCAGCCATCAAGCTTCATTTAGTAACTGTGGGTACAATTTTCCCGTTTCTCAATTATTTGAAGCTGCTTTTTAAGTTTACCATGAGTTCTTTTAATAATGCCTTGCTTTGTCTTTCAATGTTCCCCTCTTGCATCTCAAGCACAACCCAAGTTTCTTATTTGCCATAAGTTTTTTCCACACCCAAAGCAATTTCCCAGTGTGCAGACTGCTTTCCCTTGTTTTCTAAAGGGTCACAAAGTGACTTGATAAACATCATTAGCACCTTAATTGCCTCTTGACAGGCAAGTTTTGTTCATCTTCTTCCAATTCTCCAGAGGAAAGGCTAACAAAGCTTGAGAAAAAAATGCATTTTGAGCTGAACAGACACCATGCTGTTTTTTCTGCACTTTTCTCTGGGCCTGCCTGCCTATGCTGCCATGCTGTTATGAACTACATTTCCCAAGCAGCCTTTCTGGGTCCCAGCTGTTGCCAATTGTGGCCATTGCATTCCCAGTTCACCTGGCACTGTCCCCAGAGCAGGTCATGCCCATCCAACTGTGTTCACTTAGACAGGGGCTTGGTGGCTTTTCTTTCCCTCCTCACTGGGTCAGTGAAAATAGTATTTGAAAAAAGCTTTTTCAGCTACAGGACTTAAGCTCTGGGACACAACTAGTCCCCATGAACCCCCACCCATCTCTGCCCCAGTTGCTGGCCAGTCTCTCCCACCAAAATTCCCCTTCAGACCCTGCAATTCATACGACCCACACCCTAACCCAATACCCATCCCCCTGTGACACCAGTGGCTTACTGAGACATAGAATCTGCCAGCTCTGACTGGACCAAGAGCCCTGATAAGACTAAGAGCAGCTCCATTAATCACAGAATCAGCTAGCTTGGATTGGGCCAAGAGCAGCTTCCTGAGATACAGAATCTGCCAGCTCCAATTAGACCAAGAGTTAAGATTGGACCCAAAGGAGCCGCTGAGACACAGACACAGCAAGCACAGATTGGACCAATAACAGCATGCTCAGACACAGGCACCTCTTGCACCTATTGGAGGAAGAAATGGGTAGGTGCCAGTGCAAAAATACATACAGCAACAAAATGAGTGATATGGCATCACCAGAACCTAGCCCTTCTGCAACAGCAAGACCTGAACATCATAATGTAGAAGAAGCAGAAGAAAGTGACCTTAAAAATAACTTCATGAAGATGCTAGAGGCCTTTAAAGAGGAAATGAAAAATTCCCTTAAAGAAATTGAGGAAAAGACAAACAAAAAATGGAAAAAAAATCAATAAATCCCTTAAAGAAAGCCAAGAAAACCATGAAAGAGGAATTAAACATGTGAAGGAAACAGTTCCATACCTGAAAAGTGAAATAGAAACAATTAAGAAGACACAAACAGAGGGAATGCTGGAAATAGAAAATCTGAATAAATGAACAGGAAACACAGATGCAAGCATAACTAACAGAATACAAGAGATGGAAGAGAGAATCTCTGGTGTAGAGGATACAATAGAGGAAATAGATTCATCAGTCAAAGAAAACACAAAAGTCAAAAAAGTCATAACACAAAATGTCCAGGAAATCTGGGACACCATGAAAAGGTCAAACCTAAGAATAATAGGGATAGAAGAAGGAGAAGAATACCAACTCAAAGGCATAGAAAATACAGTCAACAAAATCACGGAAGAAAACTTTCCCAACTTAAAGAAGGAAATACCTATGAAGATACAAGAAGCTTACAGAACAACAATTAGACTTGTCTCCCCAAAAAAGTCCCCAACCAGATAATAATTAAACCACTAAACATACATAATAAAGAAAGAATATTAAGAGCAGCAAAGGAAAAAGGCCAAGTGACTTATAAAGGTAGACCCATCAGAATAACACCTGAATTCTCAATGGAGATTTTGAAAGCCAGAAGGTCCTGGACAGATGGAATGCATACAATAAGAGACCATGAATGCCAGCCTAGACTAATATACCTAGCAAAACTTTCAATCACCATAGATGGAGTGAACAAAGCATTCCATAACAAAAACAGATTTAAACAATACCTATCCACAAATCCAGATCTATAGAAGGCACTAGAAGGAAAATTCCAATGTAAGGAAGTCAGATACACCCATGAAAACACAGGCAATAGATAACCCCACAGCATTAAATCCCAAAAGAAGAAAAATGCGCACACACTACCACCAAAAGATAATAGGAATTATCAATCACTGGGCATTAATATTCTTTAATATCAATGGACTTAATTCATCTATAAAAAGACACAGGCTAACAGAATGGATACAAAATAAGGATCCATCCTTCTGCCACATACAAAAAAAATACCTCATCTTCAAAGACAGACACTACCTCAGAGTAAAAGGCTGGAAGAAGACCTTCCAATCAAATGGTCTTAAGAAGCAAGCTGGTGTAGCTATCCTAATATGTAACAAAATAGACTTCAAACTAAAATCAATCAAAAGAGAACAGGAAGGACATTATATACTCATCCTGGGAAAGATCCACCAAGATGAAGTTTCAATTCAGAGCATTTATGCCCCAAATACAAGGGTAACCACATATGTAAAAGAAACATTACTGAAGCTTAAATCACACATCAAACCCCACACATTAATAGTGAGAGACTTCAACACCCTACTCTCACCACTGGACAGATCTGCTAGACTAAAACTTAATGGAGAAATAAGGGACCTAAGAGATGTTATGACTCAAATGGACCTAATAGATATGTACAGAACATTCCCCCCTAACAAAAAAGAATATACCTTCTTCTCAGCACCCCATGGAAACTTCTCTAAAATCAACCACATACTCAGTCACAAACAGATATAAAAAAAATTGGAATAGCCTCCTGTATTCTATTGGACCACCATGGCTTAAAGTTAGATTTCAACAACAACAAAAATTACAGAAAGCCTACAATCTCATGGAAACTAAATAATGCTCAACTGAATCACCAATTGGTCAAGGAAGAAAAAAAAAAGAAGAAATTAAAGACTTCCTAGAATTCAATGAAAATGAATGTACTACATACCCAAACTGATGGGATACCTTGAAAGCAGTGCTAAGAGGAAAATTCAAAGCACTAAATGCCTACATAAAGAAATTGGAGAAGTCTCACACTAATGTCTTAACAGCACAACTGAAAGCTCTAGAACAAAAAGAAGCAAACTCACCCAGGAAGAATAGATGCCAGGAAATAATCAAATTGAGAGCTGAGATCAATAAAATAGAAACAAAGAGAACAATACAAAGAATCAATAAAACAAAGAGTTGGTTCTTTAAGAAAATCAACAAGATAGACAAGCCCTTATCCAAAATAACCAAAAGGCAGAGAGAGAGAGAGAGAGAGAGAGAGAGAGAGAGAGAGAGAGAGAGAGAGAGAGAGAACATCCAAATTAACAAAATTAGAAATTAAAAGGGAGACATAACAACAGACAAGGAGGAAATCCAGAGAATCATTCGGTCATACTTCAGAAACCTGTACTCCATAAGATTGGAAATCTAAAATAAATAGACAATTTTCTCGATAGGTACCACATAACAAAGTGAAATCAAGACCAGATAAACTATTTAAAAGACCAATAACCCCTAATAGAAACAGTCATTAAAAATCTCCCAACCAGCCGGGCGGTGGTGGTGCACGCCTTTAATCCCAGCACTCAGGAGGCAGAGCCAGGCGGATCTCTGTGAGTTCGAGGCCAGCCTGGGCTACCAAGTGAGTTCCAGGAAAGGCGCAAAGCTACACAGAGAAACCCTGTCTCGAAAAACCAAAAAAAAAAAAAAAAAAAAAAAAATCTCCCAACCAAAAAAAGCCCAGATGGTTTCAGCACAGAACTCTACCAGATTTTCAAAGAATAGCTAATACTAATACTCTTCAAATAGTTCCACACAATAGAAACAGAAGGAACATTACCAAACTTCTTTTATGAGCTACAGTTACTCTGATTCCCAAACCACAAAAAAAATGAAACAAAGAAAGAGAATTAGAGACCAATCTCCCTCATGAACATTGATGCAAAAATACTCAATAAAATATTGGCAAACGGAATCCAAGAACACATTTAAAAAATTATCCACCATGATCAAGTAGGCTTCATCCCAGAGATGCAAGGATGGTTCAACATAAAAAAATCTGTCAATGTAATATACTATATAAACAAACTGAAAGAAAAAAAAACACATGATCATTTCATTAAATGTTGAAAAGGCCTTTGACAAAATCCAACACCCTGTCATAATAAATGTCTTAGAGAGATCAGGAATACAAGAAACATAACTAAACATAATAAAGGCAATTTACAGCAAGTCAACATCCAACATCAAAATAAATGGAGAGAAACTCAAGGGATCCCACTAAAATCAGGAACAAGACAAGGCTGTCCACTCTCCCCATATTTATTCAATATAGTACTTGAAGTTCTAGTTAGAGCAATAAGACAACTAAAGGAGATCAAGGGGATACAAATTGGAAAGGAAGAAGTCAAACTGTCACTATTTGCAGATGATATGATAGTATACATAAGTGACCCCAAAATTTCTGCCAGGAAACTCCTACAGCTGATAAACACCTTCAGTAAGGTGGCAGGATACAAGATTAACTCAAAAAAATCAGTAACTCTCCTATATACAAATGATAAATGGACTGAGAAAGAAATAAGAGAAAAATCACCTTTTACAATAGCCACAAATAATATAAAATACCTTGGGGGTAACTCTAACTAAGCAAGTGAAAGACCTGTAGGACAAGAACTTTAAGTCTCTGAAGAAAGAAATTGAAGATATTAGAAAATGGAAAGATCTCCAATGCTCATGGATAGGTAGAATTAACATAGTAAAAAATGGCAATCATACCAAAAGCAATTTACAGATTCAATGCAATCCCATCAAATCCCAACACAATTCTTCCAGACCTGGAAAGACCAAATACTCAACTTCATTTGGAAAAACAGAAAACCCAGGATAGTTAAAAGAATCCTGTACAATAAAGCTCTGGAGGTATCATAATCTCTACTCTACTCTACTATAGAGCTATAGTTTAAAAAAAAAAACAGCTTGGAATTGGCATAAAAATGGACATGTGGACCAATGGAATGGATTGAAAACTGTGACATTAACCCACACACCTATGAACACCTGATTTTGACAAAGATGCCAAAACTACACAATGGAAAAAAGAAAGCATCTTGAACAAATGGTGCTGGCATAACTGGACATCAACATGTAGAAGATTACAAATAGATTCATATCTATCGCCATGTACAAAACTCAAGTCCAAGTAGATCAAAGACCTCAATTGCTGTGGGATGTTCTGTATGGCAAATGTGTTGCTAATTAGTCAATAAATAAAACACTGATTGGCCATTGGCTAGGCAGGAGGTGTAGGCGGGACAAGGAGGAGAATAAAGCTGGGAAGTAGAAGGCTGAGTCAGAGAGACACTGCCAGCCGCTACGATGACAAACAGCATGTGAAGATGCCGGTAAGCCATGAGCCATGTGGCAAGGTATAGATTAATGGAAATGGATTAATTTAAGCTGTAAGAACAGTTAACAAGAAGCCTGCCACGGCCATACAGTTTATAACCAGTATAAGTCTCAGTGTTTACTTGGCCGGGTCTGAGCGGCTGTGGGACTGGCAGGTGAGAGAGATTTATCCTGACTGTGGGCCAGGCAGGAAAACTCCAGCTACACTCAATATAAAACCAGTTACACTGAACCTGATAGAAGAGAATGTAGGAAGTAGTCTTTAATGCACTGGCATAGGAGACAACTTTCTAAATATAACTCTGTAACTCAGACACTGAGAGCAACAATGAATAAATAGGGCCTCCTGAAACTGAGAAGCTTCTGTAAAGCAAAGGACACAGTAAATACAACAAAACAACAGCTTACAGAATGGGGAAAGATCCTTACCAACCCTACATCTGACAGAGGTTTGATCTTCAGAATATATAAACAACTCAAGAAACTAGAGATCAAAATAACAAACAATCCAATTAAAAAATGGGCTACAGCCGGGCGGTGGTGGCGCACGCCTTTAATCCCAGCACTCGGGAGGCAGAGCCAGGCGGATCTCTGTGAGTTTGAGGCCAGTCTGGTCTCCAAAGCGAGTTCCAGGAAAGGCGCAAAGCTACACAGAGAAACCCTGTCTCGAAAAACCAAAAAAAAAAAAAAAAAAAAAAAAATGGGCTACAGAGCTAAATAGAGAATTCTCAAAGGAAGAATCTCAAATGGCCAAAAGACATTAAGAAATTGCTCAACATCCTTAGTCATCAGGGAAATGCAAATCAAAACGACTCTGAGATACCATCTTATACCTGTCAGAATAGCTAAGATCAAAAGCACTGCAGACAGCTTATGTTGGAGAGGATGTGGAGCAAGGGGAACAATCCTCCACTGTTGGTGGGAGTGCAAACTTATACAGCCACATTGGAAATCAGTATGGCTGTTTCTCAGAAAAATGGGAATTAATCTTCTTCAAGACCTAGCTATACCACTCTTGGGCATAAACCCAAGGAATGCTCAATCATATCACAAGGACACATGCTCAACTATGTTCACAGCAGCATTACTCATAATAGCCAGAACCTGGAAACAATCTAGATTCCCCTCAACTGAAGAATGGACTAAGAAAATGTGGTACATATACACAATGGAGTACTACTCAGCAAAGAAAAACAATGATATCATGAAATTTGCAGGCAAATGGATATGGAACTAAAAAATATGATCCTGAGTGAGGTTATCCAGATTCAGAAGGACAAAACATGGTATGTACTCACTCATAAGTGGATACTAGATATAAAGCAAAGGATAACCAGACTGCAACCCACAACTCCAGAGAAGCTAGCTAACAAGGAAGACCCAAAGAGGGACACATAGATTGCCCTGGGAAGGTGAAAAGGATGAGATCTCCATGAATAAACTGGGGATGAAGGGTGGGCAATGGAGGGTAGGGTGTAGGGGTTGAGAACATAAATGAACAGGATGGTCAAGCTGGAACAGTGATGGAGTGGGAAAGCAATGACAGAGATACCATGATTAATTAAGACATCATGGGAATAGGGAGAAATAGAATGCTAGGGAAGTTCCCAGGCATCTACAAGGATGACCACACCTGAGACTACTGGCAATAGTCTAGAGGGTATCTGAACTGGCCTACTCGGGTAATCAGATGGCTGAATGCCCTAACTGTCATCACAGAGCTTTTCTCCAGTGACTGATAGAAGCACATGCAGAGATCCACAGCCGAACACCAGGCAGAGCTCCAGGAGTCCAGTCAAAGAGTGAAGAGGGATTCTATGAGCAAGTGCATCAAGATCATGAGGGGGAAACCTGCATAGAGACCAAACCAAATTAGTGGGAACTCATGAAAGTTGGATCAATGGCAAAGAGCCTGCATGGGACTGGGCTAGGCCCTCTACATAGTTGTACAGATCAAGTTGTGTAGCTTGATCTCCTTGGGGGTCACCCTGGTGCTAGGATCAGAATCCATTCCAAGTGCATGAGGGCTTTCTGGAGTCCACTACCTATGATGGGACACCTCACACAACCTTGAGGCAGGTGGATGCTTGGACTTGCCTCTAATGGATGTGCCTTCCCATTCGAGGCCTTGCCTTCTTGTGGGTGGAAGTGGGGGTTGGATTGGAAGGGGGATGCTGGGGGTGGGAGGAGGGAAGAGGGGGATCTTTGGTACATAAAATGATGGAAAATTTTTCTTAATAAAAAAAGAAAAAAGAATTTTTAAAAAAGAAAAAGAAAAAAACTTTTTCAGAGGGATTTTTTTGCTCCTCTCCTCGTCCATGGGGACTGTGTAGCCCCATCTACCGACTAGGGGTTTGTGCTCAGGCAAGCAGCTCCTGCCATCCTCACCAGCCTCATTTGTACAGCCAAATTTTGCTTTTATTTTTCCCGTGATGTCCTTGCAGCTTTGCAGCTACTGTTAGAAACTTGACCCTGTTTTTTTCATTGCAGGGAGGTATTCCAAGCCTCGACTGCTTCCTCCATGCCAGCAGCTTTTCTCCGGGTCCTGCACAGCCTCTGCTGCAGCTCCACACTGGAAGAAAGGCTCTCGCAGGCGCCTCTCGCTAGGCTCTGGCCATAAGGGACTCTAGTCCTAAGTTTCTGCTGTTTTTCTAATACTGGCTTGAAGGGATGACAGGACTAGCAGAGAGGGTTTACCATGTTCCAAGAAGTTTTTTTGGTTTTTTTTCTAGGGCAATTACAGGTGACTTTCCCATTCTGATAGATGTTCCTTCCTGGTGAGTCTAATTTTGCCCTTACAGAAAGAAAAGAGTTCTGAGAGAAAAAAAAAAAAAAAAAAAAAAAGTCTGAAAAACTTTCAGTTGTTGAAAGAGAGATTATTAAGTTTTTCCCAAGATTTCTGTTCCTTTTTCTTGACTTCATGGCCAGGATGATACTAATTCTGATGGTAAGATGTTTTCATACAGTGGCAATATCCGCAGAGCAGAGGGTTTTGTCTGGCCTGTATCTGTCTCAAGGAAAATATTTTCCCTGCTGCTCAGGACTCAGATCTAAGCTGTCCACAGGCCAAAAACTTCCACAGGAATCTTTTTCTGCCCATTTTCCTCAGAGTATTTTCCTGACTCTGATTCTTCCCCAGGAGTCTGCATTAATAGTCCAATAATTTGGAGAATTAAGGACATAGCTCCTCAGTCTTGTTGCTTTTCTTATCCTAATGTTATTTTTGTTTGTTTGTTTTGTTTTGTTTTGTTTTGTTTTTTATTTTGCAGTACAATTCAGTTCCACATATCAGCCACAGATTCCCTTGTTCTCCCCCCTCCCGCCCCCCTCACCTTCCCCCTAGCCCACCCCCCATTCCCACCTCCTCCAGGGCAAAGCCTCCCCCGCAGACTGAGATCAACCTGGTAGACTCAGTCCAGGCAGGTCCAGTCCCCTCCTCGCAGGCCGAGCCAAGCGACCCTGCATAAGCCCCAGGTTTCAAACAGCCGACTCATGCAATGAGCACAGGACCCGGTCCCACTGCCTGGATTCCTCCCAAACAGATCAAGCCAATCAACTGTCTCAGCCAATCAACTGTCTCACCCATTCAGAGGGCCTGATCCAGTTGGGGGCCCCTCAGCCATTGGTTCATAGTTCATGTGTTTCCACTCGTTTGGCTATTTGTCCCTGTGCTTTATCCAACCTTGGTCTCAACATATAAATTCTCGCTCATATAAACCCTTCTCTTTCTCGATAATTGGACTCCCAGAGCTCCACCCGGGGCCTAGCCATGGATCACTGCATCTAGATCCCTCAGTCGTTGGATGGGGTTTCTAGCACGACAATTAGGGTGTTTGGCCATCCCATCACCAGAGTAGGTCAGTTCGGGCTCTAATGTTTTTTTTTTTTTTAACACTATATTCCTATACTTTAACTTACCCTAAATATTTCAAACTTTCTTCAAGTGAATCACTGAAGATCTGTTTACTATTTTCCTACCCCATTTTGGCACTAGGGAAATTCTACTCTTATCCTAAGTTTTTCTTACCTAAGTTTCTTCTTACCAATATTCCTATATTTAACCCTATATTTTTATGTAATTTTTATAGATAAAATGTGTGAGAGAGAGAGATTCACTGCAGCCTCACTTTTCCCTTCGTCATTTCTTTCAGCCACTCTACTTTCACTTCCAAAAACGGAATATGCCTGCCTTAAATTACACTATAAAACCGGACATGTTTACTGCTTCCTGTGGGCCCCCAACCCTCTTTTTGCCAAGTCCCTGTCCCTGTTCATAGTGTCATCTGTGGGAGGCCAACTCCCACTTTTTCCACAGGATGAGGGATGAGAAATATTTAAATAGAAACATAGAGGGGAGAGAAGACAGAAACACAGGATAGCTTCAGGAGGGCCTGGATCAATATACACCATCCCTTTTGTCTCTTCAAAAGGGCTTTTTATAGGAATGCTAAGGGTTGGGCAAAGCAGCTCCCTCTAGATCAAGCAAGTGCAGACCCTTCCAATCACCTGGTAACTATGCATGTGGTCAAGCCATCTCTTAATGCAGCACTGCTGGGCAGGGTAAGTTCAGATCTTACTAGGAAACCTCTGTCGGCCTCTACATAGTGAAAAGGATTCGATGGTAAGGTGTTTATCATGAAAGCTTAATGACTTGAGTGCAGTCCCCATACAAGCCTGAACACCTGAATTGATCCTGAGAAACCACGTAAAGGTGGAGGTAAACACTCAAAAAAATTGAATCTGACCTTCACATATGTTACAAAGAGCACAAATGCCCTACCTGTGTCACACTGTGCATGTGCATAGTCATAATACAATAAAAGTAATAGCAGCAATATAGTAATCATGGTGAGGATGATGATGATGATGATGCCACCACACAGGTGAAGTTACTGTTTCAAACCATGAGTTAAAATGTCTTATGGATATGTTACTTCTTAGAGGAATTATCAAAGATTTGTTTTGTGGGTGTGTGCTTTTCTGACGAGACATGTTCAAGTCATAGCCAAAGCTTTGCAAATGACATTGGGACATAAGTTTTTCTACAATGCTTTGAATTTGGCAGATAATTATACACACTTTTCACCATTTTACTTAGGAGAGATAAATCCTTCTGCTGTCAACACTGTTGTTTCAAATTCACCTTCAGTGACACAGCAAATTTAGAATGCAACAATCCCAATTGAACACACACTTACCTAATACTTCACTGTAAAGCTGATTCCACTTCTTCTCATTAAAATTTTGGAACCAAAAGTCAAAAGACAGCATGTAGATTACATTTTGCACCCGCTCCATGAATGTCATTCGATCACTCAATTCTGACAGTGCAACAGGCACATAGGAAGGAGGCAGTGGGAGTCCTCCACTGTACTTTTCCTGTGTAGAGCCAGGAAAGAAGCGGAGACTGTACACAAGTGGTATCTTGAGAATCTCAGCCAGCAGGTCACCGCAGGGTATGAAGGGATCTGCTACCATGACATCAAAGTGTGAATTTTGTAGTTTTGTCATGAGTTCCTTGTTAAAAACTACATCTTTGCAGAGACTTTCAAAATAATCTGAATGCTTCCAAACCACTTCTTGAAACATTAACAAGTATCTCCAAAATGATTGCTTTGGTAGCTCATAAATGCATTTCATGATTGCTTCCATATAAAGTTGCTCCAAATCAGCCATGGGAAAGGATGAAGGGTATTTCTCAAACTCAATAGCAGATATGTCCTCAACTTCATAAGAAAGTGAAGCTGAGGGTATCAGAACAGTCACTTCATGGCCCTTCTTCACAAGTTCTTCTAGGATTATCTTCAAATTGAGCCAATGACTGTATTCCATTGGCCACACCAGCACCTTCCCACCACTCCCAGATCCAAGGAAGCCACTGAGCTGGAGCAGGAACAGGGCTGCTGTCATTTTCACAGACATCTTGGTTAAATCCAGAGCTGCCTTCCAAATGGCAATCACTCAGCTCTTGCAGGTATAGAAGAGTAATAATTAGTTAAAGTATAACTTGTACCCACAAAAGCAAATACACATGGGATAGTCATAGCCTCTGGATGCCAAGTGCAAAAAGCAGGAGGCAGATGTGAACATGTGAAATGACTCCTGATTCTCAGTGACCTTGAACATATAATGTACTTGGAGAACAGTAAACAGTAAGATCTCCCTCTCTTTCTTTGTCTCTCTCCTTCTAATGTAGCTTCCCTGATAAAGAACTTACAAAAAAGACATAACTGTTGAGTCACACTTTTAAAATATCACAGTCCAGTGTGTCTTCATATGAATGTTGACAACAGCATTCCTTTACCATACTATGTAGCTGAAGTTTTTCTATGTCCCACCTGGCCCATGGTCAGGACAAATCTCTCTCACCTGCCAGTCCTGCAGCCACTTGGACCCAAGTAAACACACAGAGGCTTAATTATTTAAAACTGTTCGGCCATTAGCTCAGGTCTACCATTGACTAACTCTTTCATTTAAACTAACCCATAAATCTTGTTTATGTTTAGCCTTGTGGCTTGGTACCTTTTTTCAGTTCTGTCTTTACATCTTACTTCCTCTGTGTCTTGCTGGTGACTCCTGACTCAGCTTTCCTTTTCCCAGAATTCTCTTCTCTGCTTTTTTCACCTATTTTTCTTGTCTGGCTACTGGCCAATCAGCACTTTATTTATTAACCAATCAGAGCAATACATTTACAACATACAGAGTGATAGCCACAACAATACTATTTAATGATTTTAAATAAATGGTTCAGAGGTCCATAGTATAACTTTAGAATTATAAACACTGCAACTAAATTTGAAGCTGATTTTATCCAAGATAGTAGCCCCGTTTTTTAGCCTTTCCATTGGTTCTGGCCCTACCCAATCAGGAATCTTCTTTCTTGAAATTAGTCACCCTGGCAGGAATGAATATATTCTAATGAGACATTTTGCCTCACTCTTCGACTATCAGACTTGAAAGAACGGATGCTAAGAAATTAGAATTTTCCTGATGACCTTTTGCTGGGAGAATTGTCTAATTCCTTGGGTGTACCCAGGAGGAATCTATCCTCAAGGACCATTTACAACTAGAGGGGACTAACATTTCTGAAGAACCTGGGAGCTAAGAAAATGTTGGGCAAGGGACCACATCATGGCTGAACTGCTTATGCATATATCTTGTCAGAATCCCAAAGATGGAGTGGTAAACGTGACTGGTTTTCTCTGCCTCTGTTACTAAAGAGATTACAATGAGTAAATCTGTTTTTTTTTCTGCATTTTACAGTTTATTTGGCTCCTTTGATGGGCTTATTTAGGGGTGTGTGTGTGTGTGTGTGTGTGTGTGTGTGTGTGTGTGTGTGTGTAACTGGCTTGTTGGAACACACAGGCTGAAACCCCTTAGTCATGAAACCCCTTTTTCCTTATTCTGTGCTTTTTGTATAGCTGGTATAAAATGGGTGGTGCTTTGTGATTGGCTTTGATTATATTAAGGGTTTAAAGTACTGTCATGTTATAGGAGGTAGCCAAGTTTCTTTTATGTAATGTTAACTACATATTGTAACAGAAAGTCCACACTTGCTCTTTTCTAATTTGACATTAGCTTTTGTTCCCAATTTTTGACTACTATTGTTTTTTTATTAATATTCATTACCATATATTTGTCTGCTCTATATTTTGATCTCAACCCTTTCCTGAGTCCATGTATCTTTTGCAGACATCACTAAGAATATAACCCCTTATTTTCATTATTCCCTCATTAGGGCAAAATATCATTAGAAAAAGTCCAGGGTGCCTCCTTGCTTAGCTCCAGTGGTGTCCTACACACAGCACCAAGCAAACCATGAGCTCCTATGTGGGCTCCACCTCATAGAGCAAAGGCAAGAGGACTGAGCAAGCTGGGACAGGAAAGGGGGAAAAGGTGAAAGCACCATCATGCTCTTGGGCAGAACCCAGTTTACCTTGAGCTGTGCTGTCTGGAGCTCCTTAGTGGGATCCGCCTAGCAAAATGGCAGAGTTGCTCCTGAGTGGGCATTGAAGAAAGGGACACCCGGTGGAACTCGTGGCTGTCCTGGGGTGAGCATGGAAGTGGGGTGCAGCTGGGAGTACTGCAGCTGGGCAGGCAGGCAGCATGGGCAGAGACTTGTTGCCGTTCTTATCTGGAGTTTAACAGGCTCTGGGCGGGGACCTGAAGAAATAGGGATCCACCCTGCCTGCTGCTGTGTCTCCATCCCAGTTTTCTATAAGAGGTTTGTTTGGATCTGTTTGAAGTGTAACTACAGGAGCCTAATGATGAGATCTTTGAAGTCTGCAGAAGTGGCAGACTGTTTCCAAGGAGCTGCTCTGGTTGCCACCCACAGCATAGTACAGTAGTATCCTGATGTCTCCCCTTGCTCTCTACTGTTTCTCTCTTGATTACAAGCAGTTAAGAGGATGAAGCCCTATCTCATTGTGGTTTTCAATTGTTTTGAGCTGAGCTTGGTTGACCTTAAGCATGATGATGCTGAACATTCTTCCACATGCATATTGGCCACATGTAGCTCTTTCATGGAAAAATGTCTATTCAGATCCTGTGTCCATATTTTATTTTTGAGTCATGTCAGGTGTTTTCCCTTCCACATTATGAAGTTATGACCTTTCTTTATACAGTGCTTAAGTCTTTGGGGTGGGGGAGGTATATGAATTTCAAATGCGTTCTTCAGGTTTGTGATTTGTGTTTTCAGGACTTACAGTGATGTTTTTGATGCAGAGAAGTTTTCATTTTTATGAGTCCAATTAATGAAGTTTAGCTTAGCTGCTTCTGCTTTTGAGGTCAAAGAGAAAACCAAATTTCAAATTCAATAACAAATATATATTTACCCATTTATTAACTTCTAATATTTATAATTGTTACCTTTACTTCTCAAAGCATTTTAGATGATACTTTTACATGATCATTTAAGAGTTAGAGGTCCATTTTTAATTTTTCATGCCAATAGATATCTTAGAAGCCCTTGATAAAAAAAGAAAAAAAACCCAAAGCAAACAAGCAAAACTAAACCCTGCAACTTTCCCATGGATAGTTTTGTGATCCTTGTCAAATATCAATCAAATTGTATATTTTTATATTCTCTATAACTTTAGCACTCTTACACAAAATTAATACAGCATAAAAGTAATAAAACCACCATCAAGCATTAAGAATCTTTTATTGCCAATATATGATTTAATATGTTCATGTGTACATAAAAACTGTAGACATTACCTATGCCAAAGAGCATAATTTATTAATGTAACAGTTTTCTTTTAAATAAAGATAAAAATCAAACCCAGATCAAAAATCAAATATGAAACAATTATTTCCCAACACTGTAACAATGAAAATGGATAGGAATTCTAAACATACATATATGTGTGTGTCTATTACAAATATTTGTCTACTACAAATATCTTTTTTTGGAGAGAGAGTTGCTCATGTATTCCTGGCTGTCCTAGAATTCTCTCTGTAGACCAGGCTGACTTGAAACTCAGAGATCCACCTGCCTCTACCTCTGGAGTTCTGGAGTTAAAGGCTTGTGCTACCACTCTTGACTATGTTTTTTATTTGTATTATTTACATAAAATATATTTTTTCTTTTCTGGTCTAGGAGACAAGGCTGTAGACCAAGCTGATCTTGAACTCACAGAGATCACCTTGTATCTGCATCCAGAGTGCTAGGATTAAAAGAGTGCACCACCCCGCCTAGATACTTAAAATAATTAAAAGTAAATAAATAAAGAAGAAGTTTAAGTAGCCAGGCAAGATGGCACACACCTTTAATCCCAGCACTAAGGAGGCAGATGCAGGTAGATCTCTGTGAGTTCAAGGCCAGCCTGGACTACATAGAGGGTTTGAGGGCACCCAGAGATACATAGTGAGAGTCTGTCTCAAGTGTACAAGTCAACAATCACAAAGAAGAACAAATAAAAGAATAAAAGAAATAAAAGAAAGTGATAAGCAAACATATGTTTCACTTCAAACCCTGGTCTGAAGTGATGGCTCAGCAGTTAAGCACACTGGTTGCTGTTCCAGAGGACCCAGTTAGATTCCCAGCACCCACACAACTTATACACATCTGTAACTCCAGTCCCAGGGTTTCCTAATCCATCTTCTAGCTTCTGAATGCACCAAGCATGCATGTGGTACACACACATACTTGTTGAGAAAACATTCATGCAGCATATACCAATAAATAAAATTTAAAAATAGGTAACTAAAATGTAATTTTAAGCAAGTAGGCTTGGAGAGAGATTAGGATCCCATTATAAAGCAACTTCTATAAAATAAAAACAGAAGTATGGAAATTAATGGGGCGATATGTCTTTAAATTCTAGATATGCAGAGATATGCACTTGATTAAGTGCTAATCAAGCAGAAGGAAGGTGTTTGAAGTGAACCTTGGAATGGGCACATCACTCTGAACCCACCTGATCTCATCTAAGGTGAACTTTGGTTTCTGCTCAGGATTGTTTTGAATCCAAGTATTAGCAGGAGCTGGAAACTGCTTCTGTTCCTATAATTTTCTCCCTTTGAACAGTCAGTGTTCTTTTAACCCTTGTAAGCAAAGTTTTCTTTTGGCCAGTGTTGCCTTTGTAGCTAGATCCTGTAACCTGGGCACATTGGCATAATGTTTCCACATCCATGGAACTCTCTTGGCCAGCTTCAGCTCTCTTCCTTATTTCATGTATTTCTAGCATCAGCTTGGTTGTGTTTCGCTGGGGTTAAGACACAGGGGTCACATTCTCTCCTGGGTTCAGAAGGAGCAAGGGCTTGTGATTGACCAGCTTTCTCATCTCTCCTTTTGTTGGACACTCTGCACTATTGCAGTTACTCTTCCTTTCTGTCCTTGTCCATGACTGATGCTTCCCTCCCTGGGGTAACCTGTTCATAATTGATTTCCCAACCTTTTGTGTGTGTGTGTTTGTGTGTGTGGTGGTATTTTGTTTGTGCTCTAACAAATAAAGCTTGACTGGCGATCAGAGGGCAGAGCTAGCTCTAGGTAACCATAGAGGCCAGGCAGTGGTGGCACACGCCTTTAATCCCAGCACTTGGGAGGAGAAAGCAGGAAAATCAGGAGTTCAAGGCCACCCTGGGCTACAGGAGATTTATCTAGTCTAAAAGACAAACAGAGCCAGGCGGTGGAAGCTCACGCCTTTAATCCCAGCACTAGGGAGATGGAGACATTAACACAAAGCATTAGGAAACAGGAGCTCAGCCATTCGGTTTGAGGATTCGGTAGAGGTAAGAAGTCTCTCTAGTGGCTGGCTCTTTCACTTCTCTGACATTTCAGCATTTACTCCAATATCTGACTTCAGATTTTTATTATTAACACCAATTAGAATTCACGCTACACTTTTTGTAAAGTATACAGTATACTTTACAGGTGTGACAGCTGTCCCAGGGCTCACTTCATCTTCACTAACTAGGGTTCCTGCTGCTTCTGAACTCTGAGCTTTGAACTGTTTATGGTTGAAGGACTCAGCTCTGCATTGGTAGTAGAATGGTTTCTAGTTTCAATGTTTATGGTAACAGCCATAGTCATAGCTCTGGCTTACTCTCAGCCTTTGTCAAAGAAGCTTTTGTTGTAGTGTTCACTAATCAATTCAGAGACTCACAACTGCCCAAAGGGCTGAGAATGATGAAGTCCATGCAAGGCTCAGAAGCATGGGGAAAGAAAGAAGCCGATGATGAGGAGAAATGTTATGGAACACTTTCTTCTGGACATGCCATGGCTTTTTCATTCATAAACTCAAAGAATCTGTCAGCTGCACAGGACTTCGGAAAGATCAGGTAGCCAAAATTCCATAACAAATGGAGAGGATCTCCTAATACTCCACCCATAAATAAAGAGTTTTTGGCAGTCATAGATTCCAGGAAGGGATGAATCATTATTATGGGAGTTGGGTGGACACCGGTACATTGGTCATGATCCAGCAATGTCTCCCCATGAATGCACACATGCATCTATAGACAGAACTAATTGGACTTACTGGGTTATTAATAATTAGAGGACAGGAAGTTGGGATTTGGACGTATTGGGTGAGATCCAGTGGGAAGTAGATACGTGATCATGAGGGACCAATTTAATATTTCACTGAATCAAGGTTACAAATTATAAATGAATAAATTAAACAAAATAAACCAAACAAATTGGAAGTCTGTGGGGAACCTTTCAAGATTGGAATATAATATGAGGTAAGTGATGTTGTGACTTAAAAAATTGTGGTCTTCTCTTGCATGTGTACTTTATAATTGAGAGGAAAAGGAACTTTTGACAGTTCACGTCTACTTCAAAATGATGAAATAAGAGTGACAGTGTCCAGGTCAGTTGTGACTATGGGATAAGATGGAAAGCCTGCTTTGCTGGGATGCACTGGGGGAGATCTGTGTGTCTGTCCTCCCCACTTCAGCTACTCCCTTTTCTTCTTCTTTCCAGATTTAGCAAACTTCTGGCAACAAAAGAGGCAACACTTCATGATGATGAGCATCACAGTCATCACACAGGCCAGCAGGAATCCAAGCACATCCAGAGAGTGGTACTGGAACAAGGTGAGGTCATGTGCTGCCACACGAAGGTGCTTGGCTCCTTTGTTGCGCATGACATACTCAATCCAGAAGACGGCTCTGTCCAGGGGCTTCACTGGCTGATCATGGTGGATTCTTGATAGCCGCATGGCATTCTCCTTATAGCTAAAGATAGCAACATGGAAAACCAAGTAGTTTACTTAAGTGCATCAAGCCTATGGAAGGTTCGGGGAAAGCATCACAAGACTCAGTACATTCCTTAGATTAGCCCTAGATACAGTGTGGTTTGATTGGGACATGTTTGAAGGTTTGCCTGTAAGCTGTCATTTTCTGAGAAATTCTTTCCCAAACTGAAATGGAAATCATTTGGGAAGTAAATCTTTTCAGCAGAGCAAATGTTCATAATCCTTTTCTAGCACTGTAAGTGAGGTGATTCATAGACATTGAGCATGATCACATTGATGCTCTTGAGAAGAAATGCTGTCAAAATTCTGTATAATCTCAATAAAAACACTATTGATGATTAAAAATTGGGAACTGGTGAGAATGGGACGTACTTTGCACCAGATGACTTGAGGGCTGGGATGCAGCTCATTGATAACTTGCTTAGAAACTATTTCCATCATCAAATTATTCTAAACTAACCTCTCATGCAGTAAGTCTATAGCGATTTACAGTCTTTTTTTTTTTAAAAAAAAAAGATTTATTTATTTATTTATTATACATAGTGTTCTGTCTGCATGTATCCTTGCAGGCCAGAAGAGGGCACCAGATCTCATTACAGGTGGTTGTGAGCTTCCATATGGTTTCTGGGAATTGAACTCAGGACCTCCGGAAGAGCAGTCAGTGCTCTTAACCACTGAGCTGTCTCTCCAGCCCAATTTACAGTCTTGATTGACAGTGAAAGCTCATTCCACAGTGCTTAAATGAGTTTTATATTGTTGTTGCTGTTTTCAAACTTAGAATAAGACCAGATGAATTCTACTGTTATCTTGGAGAGAGCCTACGTAGACCAGTACCAATTTGAACAAAATCACTATACTCACGAAGAATCATCAGTGACTGTCTTCAGAGCATTGACCAAATCTGCACTGGACATTGTGAGAAAGTCCAGTCTAACACCTGCTCCTTTGGTCTTCATGTGAACAACATTATCAAACTGGTCTCCAAACAAAGGAATGCCGACCACAGGGATCCTATGGTAGATCGCCTCATAGATGCCATTGGTGCCACCATGAGTTATAAAAGCTCTGGTTTTAGGATGACCTAGGAAGGGGAGAAATTAAGGGCAAGTGTTAATCATGAGTCTGAGATAGAAAATGAGAGGCAGGAAAAGAGGCACAGAAAGGGTAAATATTCTCTAGTTAACATTATCATAACCACAGGACTACACTGAATTCCCCCATATCTTAGACTAAGGAGCACCACAAGTCCACAGAGGTTAAGTGAAGGCCACCTAGAGGAGGTGCAGTGTGGAAGCAGAATGATTTTGTACAATGACCAAAAGGGCAGAGCTCCTCCCAAGTGCAGCAAACAGCTTGTGTAAGCACAGGCTCTGGTTCAGGAGAGTGTGTTCTCTTAAAGGAACAGTGAAGCCACTGCTCATGGTAGGTTGCCTCCGTGTAGGAGGGGGTTGGTTGATCGTACTGATGGAATGAGAATTAGGACAAGCAATACTTCACCAAATACAGGACTGCCTCATGATATGGAGTTTTAGGGAGCTAGTAACTGAAGAGTCATTAATGAAAGAATACCATTCTCACTGGCATTTGAAATTCACCTACAATAGGGGAAAGGGTGTATGTAAAGGTATAGACATAGGAGGTGGAGAGAAAGAAGTGACTGAAATGTACTGGAACGGTAATTAAAGGAGAGATAAAAATGGATTATCCCATCTGGATATTAGTGTCAGGAAATTCCATTAGTTTTTGTATCCATTTTCCCCAGGACTAGATCACAGTTGTCATAAATGCATTAGTGTTGACCAGCCATTTCTATGTCTCAGGCGTCTCCTAATACTTACCAAGAAGGTCATTCTGGGGGATCCATTTGTATAGCCGAGTATTAGAGCCCAAGGTGTTTGGTTTCTTGCCTTCAAATCGCCAAAGAACCTGTTAAGAGGAAGCTAGCCTCTTATTACTTTGGTCAAATGCAAGTTACTCCTGTTAGAATTCTCAAGATACTTAAGAATCAATTGAGATAAATGCCCAGTCTTGAGGAACCAGGAGGTGAGGATAGATGATGGGAACCATGAAGAACTACTACAGCAAGGATGCAATACTTTTCATTCTCCTGCATTTATTCTCATGCTTATCTAAGTGTCAGCATGCCACCTTAACATTTAACCAACAGCAGTTTAGGCAAAAGCAGGTCCAGCAATGTCAAGCAGGATTAAGAAATGTGTCAGGGCTGGAGAGATGGCTCAATGTTTAAGAGCACTGGCTGCTCTTCCACAGGACCCAGGTTCAATTCCCAGCACCTACATGGCAGCTCACAACTGTTTGTCTGTACCTCCAGTTCCAGGGGATCCAACATCCTCACACAAACATACATGCAGGCCAAACACCAATGCAAATTTAAAAAATAAAAAGAAATATATGATTGAAATTACAGTTAATCTACCAATGTTACTAATACATAACTTGATTTTTTCTAATATATATTTATAGCAGTTTTTACTTTCCAAATTCAATATAAATATTTGTCAATGATATTTGAGTTAGTTCATGTATCATCACTTTTATCAAAGGTATTTTATTGGATTATATCCTTGTCGCATGGCACTGTCTAAGCACATGGTCATTTCAAGAGCAAGTGTCTGAGTTGCCTCCTATTTCAGCATTAACATCCTCAATCCCCCAGGTGGACCTGGGGTTTGTAAATCCTATTTTACCTATTGTTTTGTGTAGCAAGGAAAACAGTACCCTGCATAAGCCCATTTTAGTATGTAGGTGGTCACATTTGGCCAAGGCTACAAAGGGATATTATGCCATTATACAAATCTCATTATTTATTTATTTATTTATTTATTTATTTATTTATTTATTTATTTATTTATTTATTTATTGAGAAAGGGTTTCTCTGTGTAGTTTTGGTGCCTGTCCTGGATCTCACTCCGTAGAACAGGCTGGCCTTGAATTTACAGAGATCCTCCTGGCTCTGCCTCCTGAGTTCTGGGATTAAAGGCATGTGCCACCACCTCCAGACAAACCAAACCTCATTCTTTTTAAATTTACATTTTCTTCTTTTTCTATTTTCATTTTATTGAAAAGAGATTTTTTTCATGCAGTATCTTCTGATTATATTTTCCCTCCCCAGCCTCTCCTCATCCATCCAAATCCATACCCATTCTTTCTCTCTCCTTAGAAAGCAAACTGGCATCTAAATAATAAAATAAAATAAAATAATATAACAGATAAGCAAATAAGCCAGAATAGCACAAATTCCATTTTAAAAGTAAAGATTTATTTTTATTTATGTGTAAGCTAGTGTGTCTGCATGTGTGAGTATGTATGTGTGGTAGTTTGAATAGGTATGGCCCCTGTGGACTCATGTGTTTCAATGCTTAGCCTATAGGGAGTGGCACTATTTGGAGCAGTGGTCTTGTTGGAAGAAGTGTGACCTTGTTGGAGGAAATGTGCCACTGTGGGGGCAGGCTTTGAGGTCTCATATGCTCAACCGATGCCCAGGGTGGCACACAGTCTCCTTCTGCTGCCTGTGAATAAAGATGTAAGAACTCTGCCCCTTTTCCAGCACCATGTCTACCTGCATGCCATTGGCCATGATGATAATAGACTAAACCTCTGAAATGGTAAGCCAGCCCCAGTTAAATGTTTTCCTTTATAAGAATTGCCTCCAGGAAAGGCGCAAAGCTACACAGAGAAACCCTGTCTCGAAAAATCAAGGGGGGGGAAAAAAAAAGAATTGCCGTGGTCATGGTGTCTCTTCACCACAATAGAAACCCTAACTAAGACAGTATGTGTATACATATGGATGGAAAGTGTGTATGAGTGTCATGACAGGATGGATGAGGGCATTGGATCCCATGGTGAAACAGTTACAGGCAGTTGTGAGATGACAAATGTGGGGTCTCAGAAGTAAGTTCAGGTCCTCTGGGTGAGCAACACATGCTCTTCAAGGATGAGGCACTTCTGCAGTCCCACAATTGCAAATTTTCATTGCTTCCTTATTGTTACTGGGCCAGTGCACTTACTGGTTATAATTTAAATGCTTTATGGTTTTAAGGTAGTGTGCGCAGAGTCCTCCAAGTGAATGGAGGAAGTAAGAAGGCACATTGTTGTGCCTATAATACCTTCTTGACACTAAGTTCACAAACTCTTGTTTTGTTTTTTTTTTCTGAACATAATGTTAATAACAAAGTTATTAATCAAAAACATCACCTACTATTTGGCATCTGTCCCCTCTATTTCTGTGTCACAGGTGACTTCAGAGATGAGCTAGAGTTATCAGGACAACTTCAGTTTCACACAAAAGAGGTTTCTGCAATCACACCTGAACAGGATGCAACACTGAGGCACTGTGTCTCACCTTCTGTGGAATCTGGGCAAGGCCTGCTGCAATCACATTGGCCCTTTCTTCTGTTAGGGTACCCACCATGGATCCCAGGGAAAACACCACAATACCTTGTTCTCCAGAAGACTGGACAAAGTCTTCTATTTCCTGTTAATGGAATATCAGCTCATCACTAACAGCATCAACACCAAATAACCTGCATAAAAACTGACACCAACATCCACAGGAAGAAACTGAGCAGCAATAGAAATGATAGAGTAGCGGGTGCTTAAATCTATGCACATGGATGGACAGTTGTAGCCAACTGTAAGGTTACAGTTCTGTGTGTTACACATATTCACATTCATATAAACAGTTCTGGAACATTTTCATCTTGAAAGGCAAGATTTGTAGAAATTAAATCCAACATTATCTTTCTCCTTCTCTAGTCCCTTGGTTACCATACATCTGTTTTCTGTTTCTATAATTTTGACTTTCTGGGTAGTATACATAAGATTTTCTTCTTATTTCTGTCTTTTTCTGTGGCTGAGTTTACTTTGTGTACAGTCATTAAAGGTCATACCATGTATCTCTATACTCTCAGTTTTAAAGATTTAGTGATATTTCTTTGTATTTATGTACTACATATTGTTTACTTATACTTCTAGTGATACCTAGACTGTTTCTCCCTTTATTAGTTACTGTTCTAATGCTGTGAGGAGACATCACGATTAAGGCCACCTGGGAGCTTTGTCACAGTTGTAGAGGTTTAGTCTATGAAAATTGTGGTGGGGAGCACTGTGGTAGGCAGGCAAGCATGGTACCAGCAGAGTATCTGAGAGCTCAACCTGATCCATAAACTGTAGTCAGAGGGAAAGACACCAGGCATGGCTTGGGCTTTTGAAACCTCAAAGCCTGTCTCCAGTGACACACCAGCAAGGCCACACCTCCTAATCCTTTATAAACAGTTCCTCGACTTTACACCAAGCATTCAAATATATGACCCTATGGGGCCATTCTTCTTCAACTACCACACATCTTCCTGTCAGGAACAGTGCAGCTGTGATCATCCTTCCATCCATTCTTTTGCATACAGACCCAAGAGTGGAATTCATGGACCATGAATCTTTTTCTAATTTTGTTAACAATGTCCATTCTCTTTTCTAAAGTATATGTGTATTTTAAGAGGCACTCAGTTTGTTGGAAAAATATTTACTATGTTGTCAATTTATGTTACTGTGCTTCCTTGTGTAAATGTATATATGTATGTATGTATGTGTGTATGTATGTATGTGTATGTGTACATGAGTGTGTTTCTAATTGTGTGACTGATTGACCAAGACAGCACATACAGCCATTGTGACTTTTGACAATAAGTTTTTCTTTGACATAACTCCATTTGTCTTCTCCTAATTCACTTTGTATAGGACTTGGCTTCTGGAACTGCTCTTGCATTAAGTATTTGTGTGTTCTCCTTTGCATGCTTGAATGAAAGAAAACATTTTTAAAATAGTTTTTTTTTTCTTTTTGTTTTTTTGAGACAAGTTTTCTCTGTATATAGCCTTGGCTGTCCTAGAACTTGCTCTGTAGACCAGCCTGGCCTTGAACTCACAGAGATCTTCATTTCTCTGCCTTAAAGCTGTGTGCCACTACTGCCCAGCTGAGAAAACAGTCTTTAACAGATCTTTTGAATTAATTTGATCCAAATGCTGAAATTGGTCCTAATCATCCTTCATGTATTTTTCAACTCCTGCATATGCCATCTAGGGGATATAAATATCCTGAATAACTTTCTTCCCGCAACAATTTTGATGTTCTACCACAGAGAGAGCCAAAACACATCACTGTTGTCCTGACATGGCCATACCTCACCATATATGCACATCTTTGAAACCATAGTCAGTAGTCAAAATAGGCTGATTAGCTGTCAGTTGTTGAGTCAAATTCCTGATCAAAAAACATTTGTTGATGTTGCATGGGGCATATTTTGTCTATTAATACCTTACTATCCTTTATAAGTTGAATTTGAATTCAGAAGAAATGGAGGACAGTTTCCTCAGTTCCCCAATTCTAATAGGCTGGCTTAAATTCCCTGGCTTCTAGAATCTAGTTTTAGTTACAGTCTGTTGAGTTGAGGCACCATCTTGGTTGGAAATCTTGCTGACTGACTCTAGAGGGGGGTCATTTCCCGACTTCTAAAGGGAAAAACTTTTTACTTGATATTGAGAAGCTGGGAATAGAACCTGGGTCCTCTACAAGAACAGCAATTGCTCTGGTTCAGTGAGCTGTTTCTTCAGTCCCCCATCTTTTTGAATCAGTACATAGAGCAGTAGGCTTCATTGTGACATTTGGGAATATAATTTGCTTTTGTTTTGCTGTCCCATGCCCCTGGGCTTCCATTCCCCATTCCATCTTCTACTGCAGGAATCACAGTCTATTTTCATGTTACATGTGTTCCATTATTGCAACCTTGGGTTTTACCCCAGCAAACACATACGTAAAATTACTATATATATATATATATATATATATATATATATATATATATATATATTACACATGCTGATTATGTGATATACATTTAGAAAATTAAAGTCCTATAATATAGACATTTTTACTCCTATAGAACAACATTGTTTCTCCCTATTTTTTTCATTTTCTCTTCATTTTATATGTAAATTTGTGTTGTGGCTATGAGTAGTTAAGTATTCTATGAAAAATAATTATAGAATATATTGTACGAATTTTCAATAAAAATGTAACATTTTTGTAGGCATACAGCATGCATATAAAAATAAAACCAGCTTTTTATACATGTAAGTAACATTCAGTGCTTCCTTCATGAATAACTGCTATGAGTCTTAATCATAAATACATCTTAATTATTTTTATGCATAATTTCCCAACAGTTTATAGTAAAACAAATTCTTTTCTAAAAGATTTTCTTTTGAGTGTTTTGCCTGCACATATGTATGTGTTCTATGTGTGCAAGTGCTCCCTGAGGCCAGAAAAGGGGAGTCAGATTCTGTGGTACTAGAGTTATAGGTGATTGTAAAGTACCACGTGGGTGCTGGGAACCAAACCTGGGTCCTCTAGAAGAGCAGCAAGTGCTCTTAAATTCTAAGCCATCTCTCTGGCCCCATGAAACAGATTTTAATGGTATATTCCTTCTCTCTCCTTCCACGGAGTACAACTTATTGAAAGATGCTATGATAGAATTCAATGCCTTCTTCTCTAACGTTAACACCTATGGTCATCAATCACAACTCAATCAAACTCATATTTTTAGAACCAAATGCATTACTGCATTATAAAATTTTAAATCCTTAAGTGTGTGGCTCTGGGACCCCAAGTTCATGTGACAGATTGTTACATTCCTACTTCCATTTTCTATCTTAATGCAGACATACAAAAAGCACATTTTAAATTCCTGTGGAAAGATGCAATTTTAAATGATTTCTAAGTATGCCCTCATTCACAACACACTGCTAAGAACTCCCAAGAATTCACCTTTTGCAACATCTCACTCTCTTTTCTATATGTCAAGAAAGCTGAGAGAAAGGTAGTGTGGAAAATGTTATTACAGAAGAAGACAGCACAATTAAGCCTTATTAATGTTTTTGACATAAGTTAACAATCTCCATAAGAGACATTATTATCTTTTCTCATACTACCTGCTCTTTCACCTATTAGCTCTCTCAAACCTCCTTTATTTATTTCCTGACATTTAGTTAATGAATCCCTTATTTTAGCAGAGAAATGACCTTATAATGATACTCCATTTTGGGGGGTGGGGGTGGGGGGGCGGTTTGAGACAAGGTTTCTCTGTGTAGCTTTGGAGCCTGTCCTGGAACTTGCTCTGTAGACTAGGCTGGCCTCGAACTCACAGAGATCCTCCTGGCTCTGGCTCTGAGTGCTGGGATTAAAGAAGTGTGCCACCTATATACACAATGAAGTACTACTTGGCAGTAAAAAAAAAAATGACATCATGAAATTTGCAGGCAAATGGATGGAACTAGAAAATATCATCCTGAGTGAGGTAACCCACACTCAGAAGGACACACATGGTATATACTCACTCATAAGTGGGTACTAGAAGTAAAGCAAAGGATAACCAGACTTACAACCCACAGCTCCAGAGAAGCTAGCTAACAAGGAGAACCCTAAGAGGGACACATGGATTACCCTTGGAAGGGGAAATAGATGAGATCTCCATGAGTAAATGGGGGTGGAGGGGCAATGGAAGGTGGGGTATGGGAGATGAGATCATAAGGGAATGCAATGGTTGAGCTGGAACAGGGACAGAGTGGGAGAGCAAGGAAAGAGATATCATGATAGAGGAGATATCATAGGGATAGGGAGAAACAGGGTGCTAGGGAAGTTCCCAGGAATCCACAAGGAAGGATGACCCCATCTTAGACTACAAAAATAGTGGAGAGGGTGCCTAAACTGGCCTACTCTGGTAGTCAGATTGGTGAATACCCTAACTGTCATCATAGAGCCTTTCATCCAGTAACTGATTGAAGCAGATGCAGAGATCCACAGCCAAGCATCAGGCCGAGCTCTAGGAGTCCAGTTGAAGAGAGAGAAGGATTCTATGAGCAAAGGGTATCAAAATCATGATGGGGAAACACAGAGACAACAAAACCAAACTAGTGGGAACTCATGAACTGTGGACCAATAGCTATGGAGCCTGCGTGGGACTAGACTAGGCCCTCTGCATAGACAAGACAGTTGTGTATCTTGACCTGCTTAAGGGGCTCCCTGGCAGTGGGATCAGGATCTGTCCCTGGTGCATGTGCGGGCTTTTTGGAGTCCAGTGCCTATGGTGGGATACCTTACACAACCTTGGTTCAGGGAGAGGGGCTTGGACCTGCCTCAATTAAAGGTTCCAGACTCTACTGACTCTGGAAAAGAGGCCTTGCTTTGGAGGAGGTAGCAATGGGGTTGGAGTTGAGGAGGAAGACTGGGGGGCGGGAGGAGAGAGGAGAGGGGGATCTGTGGTTGGTATAAAAAATTTAAAAAAAAAAAGAAGTGTGCCACCACTGCTCTGCCTGGTACTCCATTTTTTAATCCTTTTCTCGAAACCTTTAATAACCCATTGATTTCAATTTGTTCTGGCCACTTACTTCTGAACGTTGGGGCCATTCACCGGAGCATGGCTGACCTTTCAGGAATTACATGCTTAAAGAAAATCTACTCCATTCCTTTAGAAGCCATCAACTGTCGAAGCTCCTCAGTAAGTTGTATGAGCTCATGAGACCCTTCCTACTCCATGCAAGCATGCTTGTTAGCTTGGTCTCGTGCAGTTCTTATGCAGATAGCTACAGGTTCTGGGAGTTTGCTAATGCAGTGGTCCTGTTACGTCCAGAAGACACTGTTTCCTCTGTTCTTACTCATCCCACAGCCCTTACAGTATGTCTACCTCCTATTACTCCGTGGCTCCTGGCCCTTGGAGAGAGATATTGATATAGATGTCAAATTTGTGGCTGAGTACTCCACAGTCACTTAGGCTCTGTACTTTGAGCAGTAGTCTGTTTCTGCATTATCCACTGCTGATTACCCAAGAAGCTTCTTAGATGAGGTCAGAGAACTGAACTAGTTTATAGTAAGGAGATATTAATTAAGAAGGTATCTGATGCTATCTCCATTTTGCAAAATAATAGAGTATGTTCATCACTGGGGTCTGTGAGCTCCCCCTAAATAAGGTCATGTCCAAATTTATGGTGCCAGCCATGTCTTTTCTTCTATGAAGCAGGCTTTAAATCTAAGCTCAGAGCAGTTAGTTATTCCCATAACATTCATGCTGCTGTTGTCCTCATTGACTGATCTTGCCATGCTAGTCACAATTGTAGTTCACTGGGTTACCATCTGGGATGACTGCTGAGGACATTTTTTTCATAGCACCTTCCAATACTAAGAGTGCTAACTAGCCAGCAAGGAGGAAGTTTCCTACTTAGTTTCACTTGGATATTTCCAAGTCTTATGACCAAAATATGTCCTGTCTTCAGCAATAGTCTTATCATGTAGCTTTAGGGGTCAACCAGAAGCCTTAGAAACACCCTGCATTGCTTTAGGAATCTGTGCGATACCTCTGAACAATACCACCAGGGACAGTATCCCATACCTAGAGTTTTGCTTTTTTGTCAAGATGTGGGGTCAGGGTGAGCATAATCCCTTATGTATGGTACACTGATGGACCAGCCTGATTCCTTCATAATATCAGAAGCCATTTTGTTGTTAAGTCAGAATAAATTTGTTTCTACTTGCTGCAAAATTCAAGTTTGATCATGCTTTAACCTGTTTGTGGAGTCTAATATGTTCCCCACCCTCTGGAGGCTGACTTACTTGTTGAACTTACCCTGAACTCTACCCTGATAGGAAGTTCTGCCAAGAAATCTTGAAATATTCAACTACATTGCTGCATAACCAAAATTCCTTTGGTAATTCTGCAACCATTGAAAACCCCCCCAGTCTTACAGTTTTGGAAGCTATAATATCCCCCTATGTTTGCCGCCATTTTCTCAAACTTTGCTTTGGGGAGATAGCTCTGACTGGCAGAAAATAAAGCTTGCATAATTTGACCAAAGTATTTAGATAATTGTAGCTGGAGTTATCTCCAGTCCCGCCTGGGCTGGCAGCCACTCAGACTCAAATAATCACTCAGAAGCTCATATTAATTAAACTGCTTGGCCATTAGCTCAGGCCTACCACTGTCTAGCTCTTACACTTAAACTCAGCCCATTTCTATGAATCTATACCTTGCCATGTGGCTTGTGGCTTACCAGTATCTCACATCATGCTTCTCCTCGTGGCAGCTGGCAGCATCTCTTTCTGCCTCAGCCTTCTTCCACCCAGCATTCTCCTCTCTCTTTGTCCTACCTATCCTATACTTCCTGCCTGGCTACTGGCCAATCAGCATTTTATTTATCAATCATAGTAACATATATTTACAGGACATCCCACAGCAGATAATGGTATTTATACTCATTTAGTGGGTTTAACAATATTTAGATTAAACTATTTCATATGAGCATACACATATTTAGTGAGCTCATGAAATTTGTTCTCTTTTTTATATGAAGGCTTTTCAAATCATAGCAAATAGTATATTCACCCAATTTATAATTTTTAGTTTTCTAGTTTAAGAATGCTCCAAACATTATCTTTTAGCTAATCTTTTTTTAAATATTTTTTATTTGTTACACTATTTTACTGTTTCTTTGTTTAGATAATATAATACTACCATAAAAACTACTCATATAGTCCAACATAACAATGTATATTCCCTTACTTGCTTTTTCATGGCCTCTTTTATGAGTAGTACGTGTTACAAACCTAATATATATATATATATATATATATATATATATATATATATATATTAGAATATATATACATTTTTTAAAGATTTATTTGTTTATTATGTATACAGTGTTCTGCCTGCATGTATCCCTGCAGGCCAGAAAAGGGCACCAGATCTAATTACAGATGCTTGTGAGCCACCATGTGTTTGCTGGGAATTAACCTCAGGACCTCTGGGAGAGCAGCCAGTGCTCTTAGCCCCTGAGCCATCTCTCCAGCCTTTTTAGCTATTCTTAAATACACACTAAAATTTAATGTGCATATTTGCATTATTGATGTACTTTATCAAATATATGTTCTTTGAGATGCACAGAAATATTTGAGAATCTGATATGAATTAGGTGCTGTAGAGGAACAACAATTCTCATCACAAATGACAAAAAGAATCCAAAGTTATTAAGACAGAAAACTTGTGTCTCAAACTGAAAGGACCAAGCAGATGCCATAACAGGCTGCTCGGTCTTCTCTCAGAGATCAGGCCTCAATTTCAGTTTCCTGAGACTTGAGCAAGCAGTTTCTGGGAGGGCCATGAACAAAAGACATAGTCCTTGCAGTAGCTCCCTTTCTGATGTCCTCTGACTGCTCAAAGTTCAGCCAGATGTTTACTGTCTGGGGCCCCTCACCAACTTAGAGTTATGTGCAGTACATGCTTGGCCAGCCAGCCCCCATGGTGGCTCAAGGACAAAGCCTGGGACTTGTGCTGGACTGTCCCCAAAGTGATAAATTGTAACCACCAACCAGTAAATTCAAAGGTTACATACCCTCATCCAATTAAAAGAGAATAGAGATAAAAATAAACCAATCTGAGTTGCACCAGTGCAAAACCCCCCCAAACCCCCTGAAGGGCTTGTGGATTTTGCCTTTAAAAAGCTAGCCACACAAAGAAAAAGCAAGCTCCTCCTGGCCTCACTGCTACTAAGAGTGAGTACTTTGGATCGAGCTTCCCTGCCCGCGGCTTGTAAACAGAAATAAACCTTGCTTTTGCATTCTGTACCTAAAGTCTTTGGTGGCCTCTTTGGGAACGCGATCTGGGCATAACAAAACTTCAATCCACCCTCTATTGTTCTCAATTACCATGATTAGAATCCCCCCTACTTCCTTTTCCTTTTTGGTGCACTGGGCATGTGGGGCCAGCTCTCCACTACTGAACCACAGCCTCAGCACACCCTGTAGGTCCTCAGTCTACCTCCCTCCCACCTCTCCTGCTAACATTACCATCCTTAATGTAAAGACAGAGTCGCTTGTAAACAGTGCTGACCTGCACAGAACTTATGAATCTTCCCTCAGTTTGTTCCTCTCAAGTTCTTACCCATCTAGTTCTTCCATTCTCTTTTCTCTTCTCCCCTGTGCTCTGGAAGTCCCGGTATATAAAGGGAGGGTCCGAGCTAAATTATGTGAAGCTATTTACTTAATGTCCACCTCACCTAGGTGGTGTCTCTTTGTGGAATTTACCTTAAATCAGGAGACTTGCCTGTGGGCTGCTATCATTGTTAGTCCTAGGAAGTTGGGCGCCCCCCTGAGTGGTGTCTCCTTGTGGAATTTACCTTAAGTCAGGAGACTTTTCTGTGGGTTATTATCACTGTTAGTCCTCGGAAATTGGGCGACCACCTGGGTGGTGTCTCCTTTAGTCCTTGAAAGTGGCTAGGGGAGATATCTGATTCCAGGGAAAGCCTTTCCTGAGGCTGTTCTCCAAATGCCTGGAATGTGTATGTCTAGAGAGTGATCAGTCCACATTGTTAGCCCTTCTTAGGGAAAAATCAATTGGGAAAACTATGAAGGCACACATGATTTTCATAACAGAAGACAGCTGATATATAACAAGCCAAGTAACACCAAAAACTCCTTGGGATTTGGCTTCCTCTGGAGGAATTCCCTGATTCCTCCAGATAGTGACTTTGCCATAACCAGCTGAGTTCTTATGATATATTCCTGCGGCCTGCAGCAATTTGCAGTCATTAACTAAGGGCAGGCTTTAGTGACCAGAGAGAGCTGAGTTTTCCTCACTAAGCAGAACTGTTTCCCTACCTGTGCTCCATCTCTGCTCTTTACTTTTACTGCCAGGCAACTTGGCCTTTCCTCACTGTAACATTTCCATAGTTTTGTTACTTGTTCACAGTTTGTCTTCAAAACAGAATTGCTGGTGTTTGTGGGTGAGCCTGTGCACACTTCATTTCTCTGTCTGCTCGGTACTTTCCTGTGGGGTGTCCCTGTCACTTATCTGTATGTTCTGCGTGAATCACTGAGATTTTCTCATATTGAGTAGGACTCTAACTGTTCCTGTCCTCAGAAGTCCCACAGGGCTCCATAAAATAAATTCAGACTCTTGTGATGGGATAGATACACTCGTTTCTACTGGCCAGTTTCTTCATCTAAATTCCTATGACACTCTGAGTTTGACACAAACATTCTGAAGGAATAAAATAGAATCATTCCTGCCAAATATGTAAAGTAAAGAGAAGCAAGCAGACAGGAATATATTTACCTTAGGCAGAGACTTGGCAGGTCTGCAGTGGAGTCCGCCAACATAATCAAAATTTGGTAAGAGAGGGTGAGGAAATTCCAAATCCCAGTAGGTTCGAATGAGCCATATATCTGCCTTCCCCATCATCTCAGTGAGTGTTGTGGGTCTTCCTGAAAAGGAATAAGAACAGGGAAGGTATAACCCATGACATAAGTGTCAGGTGAAGATGAATATGCCAGGAAGTCTTCTGAAAGCACTTCCGATAATGTAGCCAGCCAGAGTCGTTTACAAGTGTGTGGCTGGGATATAGTGTGTGTGTGTGTGTGTGTGTGTGTGTGTGTGTGTGTGTGTGTGTGTGTGTATGTGTGTGTGTGTGCAACTTGGGAGAAGACAACACATACATAACAACTTGGAAATTCATTATTACCAAATATCTAGACATGTCATTGAAGTATAATCAAATTCCATTATCTATAAATCCTGCCTGTTGTGCTGAGGGAAACACTTTTCTTGGAACTCTCCATCCAGTTTGCCCTGTTTAGCTGCTGTGTGCTCCTGATGTGTGCTCCTCTAAGGGAAACTGAGAATTTTTTGCTGTTATGAGATAGTCTGATGGAGCCCAGGATGGTCCCTATGTAACAAAGTTGACCTTGAACTCCAGATCCTCTTCCTCCAAATCTCCACTGCTGGGATTAGCGGTGTGTGCTGCCACACCCAGTGTAAACATTTGTGGATTCTGCTTCAGCACTTCATTTTGAGACAGGCTCTCATAATATCTTCCTGGCTGATCTATTAAGTTCTATTATGCATGAGTTCCTTGTCCTGGTACTGCTCTTAAATTATGACGGAGTGTATATATAAGTATGTTCGCAAATGTTAAGTGATAACAAGCCTTACAATATGGAAAGAGATGTCTATTCCCTACAATTTTTCATTTAAAAAAGACATCATTTAAAACTCTGTAACTAATAATTTCCATGTCCACATGTGAACATTGTAGGGCTTTTGAAAAATATTTACTTATTTGCATTTGTGTGTGTGTGTGTGTGTGTGTGTGTGTGTGTTCAGAGGACATTTGGAGGAAAGCCTTTTGTCCTTTCACTCCTTATGTCCAGTGAATGGGTCTAAGGTCTTCAGGTTCTTGACAGCATGGGCCTCTACCTGGTGAGCCATTTGCTGGAACCATTAACGGTTTAAAAGAGAAGAATTTTAAACACCCAGTGACTGAACATGGATTTTCTAAAATCCTGCATTCATAAATTTGCTGTGTCCGAGACAGAGATGGTGTATGTCACAACTGTGAAGAAATTCATTTTGTAAAGTCAGAAATAATTTCAAATTTTAAATAAAATAACTAATTACCTTAGAAGTGATAAGTTCTCCACACTGTGTAGATAACTGTGGTAGAAATGTGTGTTAATCCTCAATCTACATGCCTGTCACTCAGGAAGACATTGGATGAGTTTAAAACAATCACTTTAGGGGTCAGCCAGGTGGCCCAATGGATTAAAGCATTTGCTGTGCAAGGTGGCAGACATACTTCCGTCCTTTCTTGTGGGATATTTGTACACTGTATGAAAATGTATTGCTGTGATTGATGTAATAAAAAATTGAATGCCCAATAGATTGGCAGGAGGTATAGGTGGGAATTTGGGGCATAGAGAGAACTCTGGGAAGAAAAAATGTGGAGTTGCCAGCCAGACATGGAGAGGGAACAGGAGGTGCAAGATGGAAGAGAGGTAACACCACAAGGCAGGACATAGATTAATATAAATGGGTTGATTTAAGTTATAAGAGCTAATTGAGAGAAGCCTAAGCTAAAGGAAAACCTTCCATAATTAATGTTTACGTGTCTTTACTTGTGAGATGGCAACCAATGAAAAAGCTTCCTATAACCCTTAGAATATGTGTAAAAGTAGAATGAGAGAATAGACTCTACAAATTATCTGCTGAACTTCCTTCACATGTGTGTCTTGACATACAACCTCACAGTCAGTGCACAAATAAATAATAATGACAACAATGATGATGATTATGATGATGATAAATACCACTGAGGTAGAACTGTTTTAAAAGCTGAGATAAAATAGCTATATACTTGCTTAGAGAAACCCACAAAGCATGGTTTGGTGAGTATGTGCCATTCTGAAGTATCTTGTACAAGTTATAGACAAGGCTTTCCAATTTGACACTGGGATATAGGCTTTTCTACAATACTTTCAATTTGGCAGATAATTTCACAGACTTTTCACCATATTACTTAGGAGAGGTAAATCTTTCTGCTGTCAATCCTGTTGTTTCAAGTTCGCCTTCAATGACCCAGCAAATTGAAAGAGAAATTGAGAGAGCAACAAACCCAATTGAATGGGGAACTTCCCTAATACTTAACTGTAAAGTTGAATCCATCTCTTCTTGTTAAATGTTTGGAGCCAAAAGTCAAAACAAAGCACATAGATTACATTTTGTACCCTCTCTATAAAAGTCATTCTATCACTTAATTCTGATGGAGCAGTAGGTATGTAGGAAGGAGGCAGTGGGAGTCCTTCACTGTACTTTTCATATGTAGATCCAGGAAAGAAGCAGAGACTATACACAAGTGGTATTTTGAGAATCTCAGCCAGTAGGTCACCACAGGGACAGGAAGGATCTGCTACCATAACATCAAAGCTTGAATTGTGTAGTTTTGTCATGAGTTCCTTGTTAAAAACTACATCTTTGTAGATACTCTCACGATATTCTGAATGCTTCCAAAGCAATTCTTGCAACATTAAAAAGTATCTCCAAAATGATTGCTTTAGCATCTCATAAATGTATCTACTGATTGATTCCAGGACATGTTCTTCTATACTAGCCATGGGAAAGGATGAAGGGTACATCTCAAACTCAATAGCAGATGTGTCGTCAACCTCATAAGAAAGGGAAGCTGAGGGTATCAGAACAGTCACTTCATGTCCCTTCTTAACAAGCTCATCTAGGATTGTCTTTAAGTTGAGCCAATGGCTGTATTCCACTGGCCACACCAGCACCTTCCCACCACTCCCAGATCCAAAGAAGCCACTGAGCTGGAGCAGGAGCAGGGCTGCTGTCATTTTCACAGACATCTTGGTTAAGTTCAGAGCTGCCTTTCAAATGGCATTCACTCAGTTCTTGCAGATATAGACAGAGTAATAATCAACCAGTTAAAGTATAACTTATACCCACCAAAGTCAATATACATGGGATAGTCACAGCTTCTGGATGCCATGTGCAATTCCAGGAGGCAGATGTGAACATGTGAAATGACTCCTGATTCTTAGTGACTTTAAATGGGTAATTTATCTTTGGTATGTTAGATATTTTTTCTTTTATTCTCCCATATATTACATCCCAACAGCAGTTTCCCCTTCCTCCACTCCTCTTAGTCCTCCCCCTAACCTCTCCTCTCCCCCAGATACACTCCTCCTCTATTTTCCTTTGAAAGAAAAAGGAGGCCTCTCAGGGATATCCACTGATCATGACCTAGTAAGTTACAAGAAAAGGCACAAACCCTCATATTAAGGCTCAACTAGGCAACCCAATAGTAGGAAAAAGGTCCCAAGAATAAGCAAAAGAGTTAGAGATACCTCCCATTCCCACTGTTGGAAGTCCCACAAGAATACCAAGCTACACAACCGTAAGGTATATGTAGAGGGCCTAGCTCAGACACATACAGGGTCATGAGAGAGATCCCACACCTGACACTGCCTGGATGACCAGGAACTAGAGTCAGGGCAGCCTAGAGACCCAGGATAGAACTAAACATGAGTGGCAAGAAAAAAACTCAACAAAATTATTCTTAATGATATTCTGTTATATTTATAGATCAGTGCCTAGCCTAAGTGTCATCAGACAGGGCATCATCTAGCAACTGATGAGAGCAAATGCAGAGACACTAGGTGGAGCCAGGGAATCCCACAGGAGAGGGAGAGAAAGGATTGTAGGAGCGAGGAGTAGAGGACACCACAAGAACATGGTCCACAGAATCAACTAAGCAGGGTTCATAGGGGCTCACATAGTGTGAAGTAGTATGCTAGAAATTTTAAAATAGTTTTAGAATAGTAAAAATTATATATATATGGCCTGAAATAAAGGCAACATTGCTGAGGCAGAGTTTTTTCTATTACAGTTCAGTGACTTTTTCCCCATATGAATGTGTATGACATGGCAATCATGTATCATATCACCCATGAATATTAGATCTATACTCCTGAAGTTCATAACATAATCTCTTAATTGTGAACCAACCACTGTAATAAAGTTTGGAGATGTTTATTATCCCAGATATAACCACAGTCTTTTTACCCTTGTCACTTGATTCAGTCTTTTCCAACTTCTTTTCTACTTCTGTATGTTATGGTTTCCTTATTTTGAGCATATCAAGTTGTATTATAATATGGGTGGTTTTTTGCATATGGCTTCAATATTTCTGAAGTTTTTGAGGACTCTTCATGTTATAGCAAGCATGCAAATTAGTTCTGTGTAGTCATCAAACCCCATTTTGTAATAAACGACCACACTTATTTATTCATTCCTGAACTGATGGTTTCTTTGTTGGTCCCTCACATTTGTCCCCTATAAATGTTGATGTTATTTATTGAAAATAATTGTTTTCATACAATGTATTCTGATCATAGTTTCCTCTTCCCCATCTCCTCCCAACCTTTCAACTCATCCAACTCCATGCCTTTTTCTCTCTTTAGAATACAAACAGGCAAACAAACAAACCAAAATGAAAAATGAAAAAAACAAAGATAAGGCAAAAGAAGTGTGTGTGACACACACACACACACACACACACACACACACACACACACACACACACACACCACATGAAAATACAAAAGCAGCCATACACACTAGCAAAAAACCAGTATGATAAAGAGAGCCCCAATAAAGCAATATGAGACAAAAACAAAAACAAAAAAACAAAAATTCTCTACAAAAACATCATTGAATTTGTTTAGTGTTGGCCATCTACTACTGAGCATGGAGCCTACCCTTAATTGTGGTTTGTATATCCAGAGACATTCTAATGGAGAACAGTAATTTTTTCTTTGAGAGCAGTTTGAATCAGTTGGAGTTAGCTTCGTGATTAGGGACGGGAGCTCATACTCTTCCCTCTCTCCACACTGAGATCCTATATGGCTTGAACCTGTGCCTGCCCGGTGCTTGGTGCCACAGTCTCTGTAAGTTCATAGGTATAACTTTCCTGTTGTATCTGGGAGGCATAAATTCATTGGTGTCTTACAATCTTATCACACTCAGGAATGAGTGTTCCAAAGTCTCTCATTCTCTACACATTATCCCAGTTATGGGTCTCTGTATTAGTTCCCATGTACTATAAAGAGAAAGCTTCCCTGATGATGGTTGAGCAAGACACTGATCTATGAATATAGCAAAATGTCATTATATTCCTATGTTCCTTTAGCAGAATTGTAGTATGAGGACTTTCCCTAGGCCCATGGCCTATCTAGTTCCAGGTTCTCTTATCTCATGGAGTGGACTGTCACTCCAATCAGAGTAGTTGGTTGCTCCCACCACATTTCTGCCACTGTTGCTCTGGTGTATCATGCAGGCAGGTCACCTCTGTAGATTTAAGAGTTGATAGCTGAGTTGGTGGTTGTATTTCTCCTCTGATAGGTTGCAGAGTACCTTTCAGTACCATGAACACTGGACAGTAGAGGGAACTCTGGGTAGGTGCTAGCTCAACTTCTCCATTTTTCCATGAGTTAAATAAGTGTGGTCTTCAGCAATAGGTCCTTACCATCAGTTCATGGGGAGCAATCAATAGCCTTGGCAATAGTCAGAGTTGTTTGAGGGTTTCCATGGGGCTTCCGTTGGCCAATAGCTCATTTAGATGTAATCCATTTGTAACACCAGGAGTTTCTCTTTGTGCTGGGAGATGTCTAGTCTCCCTAATTATTTTGTAATTCTACTTATATTTCTTTCATATCTCTATATATTTAAAAAGGCTTCTATAGTAGAAGGTTTCCATACAACCAAATGGCCCTTGGATTTGTAGTAACCGCCTATATTATATCTCTTATGTTCCACTTCCGATCCTCTTCATCATTCAATCCTGTGTCATTCTTCCCACTGTCTCTCCATAACTATATATTGTATTTCTCCTTCTTTGGGAGATCTTCTCATCCCACAGTCCCTTACTCTGTACCAAACTTCAGTGATTTTACACATTGCAGCATGTCTATTGCAGGCTTAAAAGCTAACAATATAATAATTGTCTTTTTTTAAAATCTGGGTTACCTCTCTCAACATGATTTTCTAGCTCCATCTATTTACCTATGAATTTCATAATTTAGTTTTTCTTTTTAGAGGTTGCATAATATTCTATTATGTAAACGCACCACATTTTCATTATCCACTCATCTATTGATGAACGTCTAGGCTGTTTCCAGTTTCTGGCTATTATGAATAGAGTAGCAACATCATGGATGAGCCAGTGTTTCCTTAATAGGATATAGAATCCTTTGTGTATATATCTAAGAGAGATATATTTGAATCTTGAGGTATATCGCTTTCCATCTTCCTGAGGGACCCACACACTGAGTCCCATAGTTCCTGTACAAGTTTGCATTCTGACTAGCAATGGATGGGTATTCCCCTTTCTTCACATCCTTGCCAGTGCAAGCTATAATTTTTGTTAATCTTGGCCATTCTAACTGGTTTTAGATGAAATCTCAAAGTAGTTTTAATTTCCCTTTCGCCAATGACTAAGGCTATTGAATGCGTCTTTAATTGTTTCTCGGGCATTTGTGTTTCATCTTTTTTGAGAATTCTCTGTTTAGTTCTATACCACAGTTTTAAATAGCTATTTGTTTTATTTTCTTTTGTTTTTCTCCTTCTTTGGGGGAGCTGGGTTATAAAGCATATTTGTATGTATCTATATATCTGTATCTATCTATCTATCTATCTATCATCTATCTATCTATCATCTATCTATCTATCTATCTATATCTCTATGTATAATGTCTGATGTAAGTTTGCAATATGAGTTTCTTATACTAATATATATATTATATATAATATATAATATATATTTCTTATGCTTTGATATATATATATATATAAAGTCACTGTGCAAGCAACTTGGGAGAAGATACCACATCTGGAACACACCTTGGAAATTCATGATTACCAAATATCTAAATATGCCATTGAAGTGAAGAATAATCAATGCCATTATCTATGAATCCCATTGGTCATGCTCAGGGAAACGCTTTTCTTGGAACTCCCCATCTAGTTTGCCCTGTTTAGCTGCTGTGTGCTCCTGATGTGTGCTCCTCTGAGGGAACTGAGAATTTTGTGTTGTTTTATTTTTTTTGAGATATTTTGATGGACCCCAGGGTGGTCCCTATGTCACTATGTAGCCAAAACTGACCTTGAACTCCAGATCCTTGTCCTCCAGGTCTCAACTGCTGGGATTACAGGTGTGTGCTGCCCAATGTAAACATTTGTGGGAATTTTGTTTCAGGAGACAGGGTCTTACTATATTGCCCTGGCTGACTTCAAAGAGAATTTTCAATTATGCCTGAGTTCCTTGTCCTCATGCTGCTCTTGATTCTTGATTGACTGTAATAATTAAGTATGTGTAAATTTGTTTGCAGATAATAAGGATAGCAAGTCTTAAAATAAGAGAAGAGCAATGTATGGTCATTAGGTATATTTTAAAATACTGTAACTAGTAATCATTATTCATACACTTCAGTGTTAAACATTCTAAACACAATTTCAACCCTCCTAATAAATAAATATAGGTTCTCCAAAATTCTGATTTCACACATTTTCTGAGCTTGGTACATAAACATTGTATTCACAGTTGTGCAGAAATTTAGTAGGGAAAATAAGAAAATATTTCAAACTATAAATGAGAAAACTAATTTATATAAATGGAAAACTTCTCAATACTATGTAGATACGTATCTAGAAATGTATATTAGTGCTCAGCCTATATGTGTAAATCATGAAGACATTGAATTTGTTTAAAGCTACTGTTTTAGGGGCTAGTGAAATGCATTAGATGGTTGAAGTGTTTACCATGCAAGCATGACTTGAGTTCAGTCCTCAGACAAACATGAACACCTGAATTCATCCTGAAAATCCAAGTAAAGTTGGAGGTAAAAACTCATCAAGGTTTAAGCTGATTTCTACATGCGCAACACAGAGCACAAGGTCTACACCCGTAATAGAAGTATGCATGTTACTCATGATAATGATAGTAATGGCATCAATATAATGACGATGATGATCATGCCACAACCCAGGTAAACCTACTGTTTTAAACATGAGGTAAAATGCCCCATGGATGTTATTTGTTAGAGAAATTATCAAAGCTTTGTTTTGTGGTGTATGCCTTCCTGAAGATTCCTGGTCATGTTATAGCCAAGGCTTTGCATTTGACATTGGGACATAAGGTTTTCCACAATGCTTTGAATATGACAGAGAATTTCACAGACATTTTACCATTTTACTTAGGAGAGATAAATCCTTCTGCTGTCAACACTGTTGTTTCAAATTCACCTTCAATGACACAGCAAATTTAGAATGCAACAATCCCAATTGAACAGGCACTTACCTAATACTTCACTGTAAAGCTGATTCCATCTCTTCTCATTAAATGTTTGAAACCAAAAGTCAAAATAAAGCACATAGATTACATTTTGCACCCTCTCCATGAATGTCATTTGATCACTCAATTCTGACATAGCAGGAGGCACATAGGAAGGAGGCAGTGGGAGTCCTCCACTGTACTTTTCATATGTGGACCCAGGAAAGAAGCGGAGACTGTACACAAGTGGTATTTTGAGAATCTCAGCCAGCAGGTCACTGCAGGGTATGAAAGGATCTGCTACAATAACATCAAAACTTGAATTGTGTAGTTTTGTCATGAGTTCCTTGTTAAAAACTACATCTTTGCAGAGACTTTCAAAATAATCTGAATACTTCCAAACCACTCCTTGCAACATTAAAAAGTATCTCCAAAATGATTTCTTTGGCATCTCATAAATTTGTTTCCTGATTGACTCCATGAAAAGTTCCTCTACATCAGCCGTGGAATATGATGAAGGGTATGTTTCAAACTCAATAGTAGATGTGTTGTCAACCTCATAAGAAAGGGAAGATGAAGGTCTCAGAACAGTCACTTCATGGCTCTTCTTCACAAGTTCTTCTAGCATTACCTTTAAGTTGAGCCAATGGCTGTATTCCATTGGCCACACCAGCACCTTCCCACCACTCCCAGATCCAAAGAAGCCACTCAGCTGTAGTAGGAGCAGAGCTGCTGTCATTTTCACAGACATCTTGATTAAATTCAAAGCTGCCTTTCAAATGGTGATTGCTCAACTCTTGCAGATATAGACAGAGTAATAATCAATTAGTTAAAGTATAACTTGTACCTACCAAAGCAAATACACATGGGATTATAACTGAAGTAATTATTTTTAAAGTGGCTGTGGGTTCTGTGGGGCTGGGCAGGACCAGAGGAAACTTCAGTTACATGGGATAGTCACAGCCTCTGGATATCAAATGCAAAATGGGGGAGGGGGAGCAGATATGAACATGTGAAATGATTTCTGATTCTCAGTGGACTTGAATGTATAATGTACTTGAAGAACAGTAGAAAATGAGATCTCTCTCTCTCTCTCCTTCTAATATAGCTTCCTTGATAAGAAACTGGAGTAAAGACATAGCTATTGAGTCATATTTTTTTTTATTTTATAGTTTAGTGTTTTTTCATGTGAGGTTGGCAACATCAATCATTTACCATACTATTTAATTATTTTAGATATATGACTCAGAGGTCCAGAGTAGATCCTTATAATTATAAACACTGCAATTAAATTTAGAGCTGATTTTATCCTGGATAGAAGTCCCGTTCTTTTAGCCTTTCCATTGGTTTCAGCTGTACCCAATCAGGTAGTCATCATGGCAGGAGTGAATATATTCTAATGAGACACTTCTGCCTCCCCCCTTGACTATCAGACTATTGAAAGAATGGACACTAAGAATTAGAACTTTCCTGGTGACCTGCTGGGAGAAGAATTGTCTGATGCCTTGGATGTGCTCTGGAGGAATCTGTCCTCCAGGGCCATTTACAAGCTGGGGGGGTGGGGGAATAACATTTCTGAAGAGCCTAGAAGCTAAGAAAGTGTTGGGCAAGGGACCACATCATGGCTGAACTGCTTAGCTGTGCATATGTCTTATCAGAATCCCAAAGATGGAGTTGGGTAAGGGTGACTGGCTCTCTCTGCCTCTCTTTCTGAAGTGATCATGATGAATAAATCAGTTTTTTTTTCTGTATTTCACAATTGATATAGCTTCTTTGATTGGCATATATATAGTGTGTAACTGGCTTGTTGGGACACACAGGCTGTGATTCCAAAGTCATGAAACACCTTTGTTTCCTTATTCTGAGCTTTTTGTATAGCTGGTGTAAAATGGTGGCACTTCGTGACTGGCCTTGATGTTTATAAGGTTTTAACGTACTGTCATGTGATAGGAGGCAGCCAAGTTTCTTTTATGTAATGTTAAGTCCATTTTATAACAAAAAGTCCATACTTCCTCATTTCTAATTTGATTGACATTAGCTTTGTTCCCAGTTTTTTACTACTATTGTTTTTTATTAATAGTCATGTACCATCTGTTTGTCCTGTTCTATATTTTAATCTCAACCCTTACCTGAATGTTAGCATTCAGACCCACTTCTTGGAATCCTAGCCAATAAGCATCTTGATGGTGTACTATGTTCCTTTTAAGAAAGGACTCCTCCCCCTTCGTTCTCTCTCTCTCTCCCCCACCCCACCCCTAGGTAGTGCATCCCGCCCTCTCTCCCCCCTCTCTTTCTCTTTCTCTTTCTCTCTCTGTCTCTCCGTCTCTGTCTCTCTCTGTCTCTCTCTCTCTCTCTCTCTCTCTCTCTCTCTCTCTCTCTCTCTCTCTTTCTCTCTCTCTCTCTGTCTCTCTCTCTCTCGTTGCCTCTCTTTCCCTCTCCCCTCTCTCTTCCCCCCACCAAATAAAACTCTTCACTGAGTGTTGTCTGCATAGCATCTCTGTCTCTCACCAGCAGTGGGGCACCTTGGCTCAAACTTGCTAAGATCTCTCTCTCTCTCCCTGTTACAACATAGGTGCTATATGGCTCTGCAGAGGCCCCCCTGGCGCAGTCTGAGACGCACTAGGATCCCTGGAACCTTCAAATTGGTAAGCCCCTACCCCGCTTCTGTTCATTTCCCACAAATGAGGATTTGTCTCACCTTGAAATCCCTGTGCTGGGCACTCTATTTGGGCATCTTGTTCTCTGTTTGAGGAAACATTGCAGCAGCCTGTGCTGTCCTGTTTCTCAGACCTCAGTGTCCTTCGGTCCCCTGCTCTGCTTTTGATGAATTGCTCAGCAGCTTTCACCTTCTGCCTCACTCATGGGAAATTAGTCAGATCCAAGGATTCTTGGGCTATGCACTCTCATCCCTTCCTCCCTCCCTCCTGCTTGTGGTCACTGCTGCCAGCGCTCATGGCACCAGGGCAGCCTCCAGGAACTGAGCCCCTGCCTCTGGCACCCACCCGCCCTTCAGCAGCTCCTGCTGCCACTGCTTGATGGCTCCCTTATCTCCTGCTCCTCCTTGACTGTAAATTTTTCTCTCTGGATTTTTGTCACCTGACCTTTCCTGGGAAGTTTTGTCTGTCATTCTGTTAAAAAAAAAAAAAAAGTTTATTTCATATTTGCAAATGGAAGTGTATGATGGATGTGGCCATGTGACTGTGTTTCTGTCTGAGTTTTTAATGCTTGCATTTACGTATTCTGTTTGTCTTGTTAAAAAAAAAAAAATATGACCACGTGGTCAGGCCCCCAGACAGGTCATATGGCCTCATTGCCATCTTTACTAACGGCAGCAGAAAGTCACTTCCTGTCCAGAGCTCAAGTATTGGTGGGGTGCCCCAGTGCTTAGGTCGTCTGTTTGGGGATGTGGGAGGTCTGCTCTGGGGCAAGAAAGCTCTGCCCAGTGCCACGCACTGTTTTACAGGGCTGAGGACTCCAGCCTTGCAGGCCTCTGCAGGCTTCGGTCACAGTCTGGCACTCCTCTGAGGCTCTGAATGTGCTCCTAAGAACAGGGGGCCCTGAGACCCGGCAGGCCCTGAGCAAAGAGCCTGCCTTCCAGATGCTGCAGTGAATCCTGAGCTGCCTTGTCAATACTGTCTTCTCCCTCTGGGATGTCACCAGCTTGCACTTCTCTATGGGCGAGACAGCAGCTCCTGTAGCCCCAGAGGACCCGCCTTCCCCGCTCTGCCACTTCAGCCTCCCAGCTCCCATGCCTGTGGGTGGGGCTTCTCCCAATCCGTGATAGGGTAGCAACACTAACATGCTTGAGAGGTTGTGAAAAAGTTTTGTTTGCCTTGTTGGAAAGTTAACTATTTCTAAAAACAAGAGGGTACTTTATTTTTGATATCACAGGAAGACATCTGAGGGATTTTAAACCTTTTTTTTTTCTTAACAGTTTTTAAGATATTTCAATTTATAAGGCTATGGACAACTTGCCAGCTCATTTTATAGATAATAAATCAAGCCTTACTTGTTCTAAAGCTATTAGGTCTCTTGATTAAAAAACATGTTATAAGATATAAAAGTCCATGCATGCTTTGAAGGACTCAGAAAATTAGTCAGTGTGTAAATACCAGTTACAAAGATATAAATAGATGATTTAAATGCTTCAGATTACTTTCCCCTTCTATGATATTGTTATATTAAGATTTCAAAAGTTCAGATTTTAACATTAATAAAATTCTGATACTGTTTGGGTCACAAGCTCAAGATTTTAGACTTTTTTTTGGGGGGGGGGGGGTTGTCCTCTAAATATAAACCTAAACTCATCAGGCCAAAGACATCTCTGTCGAATCTGTACCTGATTCTCTAAACAAACAAAAAAAATGTACATATTTTTAGCCCAAATCTGTAATTTTGCTAGGACTCAAAGGTATGAGTCTAGATACCCATTACGTGCTGACTTCAACGTGTAAGCCATGGACTTACTAAAAGCTGATATGGACCAGCCCAGCCGATATAAATGCTCCTTGTTTCCAGGTGGGTCAAATCAGATGCTTCTGTAAGCTTTAAAGGGGCTGAGGAGGGTAACCAATTCCCATACAGGAATTGGCAAAATTGGCTTTTTTTTAACGCCCAAAAAGAGACAGCTGAGTCTTCCCAATGGGCACAGCTGCAACAGAAACCTACACTCCAAGCCCATGCCTTGGCAGCTGCCCTGAAGCCACTAGACCCCTCATCCCCCACACATGGGAGACAAGGGAAGTTGACCATGAGGCTCCATCCTGCTGGAGCTCAGCCCAAGTCAACACCACCAGGAGCCTGTGTCAAATGCAGCCTGGGGCCACTGGTCACAGTATCACCCTGATCCTCAGCCACCCACAAGGCCATGCCCTGTCTACTGACAGCCTGGACACTGGAGATCTGAATGCCCCATGCTGGCTCATCCTCTATGCCATGTCATGGAAGTCCAGCCTCAGCAACATTGGCATCTGACTCGCCCAGCCTTTGAACTTCTAAGCCTGGTGGAAGACTGATGGCATCTAGACTTGGTGACTCCCATTCCCTCTCCAAGCCTGTGGTGGCACTGCAGGTAGCAAGTAAGTCCATTGACCCTCTACTGGACTCAGGAGCTACCTATTCTGTTCTAACCTCTTCCTTGGGTCCCACAGTTCCCTTGTCAATTCCTGTCACAGGGGTGGATGGGACCCCCTCCTTCCCATTTAAGAGAAACCTGGGACTCCCTACATAGCTAGAAAGCTGTCTCAGTTCTGTTCACTTACTTATCCTTCTCAGATCTGATGGTGTTTGATGACCAGGATTTGCAAATTTTACATCTCTCCCCCAATCCTTGGTAGCTCATTAATAAGTTTCCTGTCAAAAGTACAGGCAGGTGTGACTCATTCACAGACTCCATGGTACAGGATAAAACTGGTTTCAGGTGTAACTTCAGAAGTTCAAAAGTTTAACATTGATAAACGTAGTTTTGATAAAACTGATAGATCACTGACTACAGACAGTCTTGGGAGTCCTTAAATTTCTGTGGATTTTACAGTTACCAGCTTTTAGGAGACAGGTTAGTATTGGAGAGGGTAGGGATCTGCCCTCCTCCTTCACTCACTCAACCACTTCCATTTAGTCAGTTTCCTCTGGTTATAGATTTAAAGATATGTTCATGCTTTTTAACCCAAAGCCATAGCTTTTGTTATGATACCAAGATGTAAATCTGTGCCAATTGTTTTACAAACACTTGCAGGTCCCTGCACAGATTGACCCTTCCTGCAAGACTTGTGCCAAGGCCAGACCCTCAAAGACCCTCCAGATACACCACCAGCCACTGTAGCAACTGAGGACACCGACCAGGCAAATACTGGCAGTTTAACGTCACCCACATGCCCACTCATAAAAACTCTGTTATCTCCGGAATTGCTGACACTTTCCCAGGATGGATAAAGGCGTTTCCCACCTCCAGAGAAACAGCAGATGGGATGGCTCAAGTACTCATGAAAAACACATCATCCCTCAATTCACTGCTGGTACCCCTGTCTCCAGGCTCAAGTGGGCACCAACCCAGCAACTGGAACCTAGTTTTCCAAGATGTCCCAATAAAGAACATATCTGTTCTAGTGTCTCACTCACTCACACTTGCCTCTTCTGTACAACCAAGGCACTTCTCTGTCCCATGCTTTCTGGCAGTTTTCACTCTTCCCATGGCTAGCCCCATTCATAGGACCATTGCTATTTTTTCTGCTAGCAACCTGCCTTCTCAGCTCCCTCAAGGAACAGATGCCTGAGGACTCCACTATGACAGCTAACTAAGAGCTTCTTTACTCACACCTCCCATCAGGCATGACATCGACCTCCAACTTCCCCTTCCCACTTTGCCGCTTGTCAGCAGGAAGCAGTCTTAAGAAATACGTGCCCCTACTCCCCCCACTTGCTATCTATAACTCACCTTTTTATAATAATCAAAAGGGAGGAATGTTAGCATTCAGACCCACTTCTTGGAATCCTGGCCAACAAGCAGATAATACCCTGGCCTGCCCAGCATCCTGATGCTATCCTATTAAATTATTATCCTTATTAAATAAATATGATTTAAAAATAGGAACCTAAAATGTAATTCTGAGCAAGTAGGCTTGGAGAGGGATTAGAATCCCATTACAAAGCAATTTTTATAAAGTAAAAACGGAAGTATGGAAATTAATGGGGCAATGTGCCTTTTAATTCTAGATATGCAGAGACTGGAATTAATTGCTAACCAGGGCAGAAAGAGGGTATTTAAAGTAAACCTTGGAATGGGCACATCACCCTGAAACCACTTGATCTCATCTAAGGTGAATTTTGGTTTCTGCTTAGGATTGTTTTGAATCCAAATATTGGCAGGAGTCGGAGCTTGCTTTTGTTACTGCTCATGGCTGTGTTAGAGGAGCAGCAGGTGGCACTTGAATTCAGGAATTTCAGCCCACCAGGAAGCAGGGCACTGATGGGTCAATCTCAGATGATATGGCTTTGGCTTCAGAATGTCTTTAGTTACTGCTATGTCTTTACATGTTTGCTGCTGCCATTTTTTTCTTTTATTGGTACAATGTGAATGGGCACATGGGGATTCTTACTGCCTTTAGTGTAGTGAGATTATCTCATGGATATATCCTGTTCTACTGGGCATTTTCACCTGTGGATTATTATGCAGATGATTTCATTTTAAGCTGTACTGTTTAACTGAAGTAATAATATGTTATTATATAATATGCAATAATGGTGTTAGTTTAAATATAATTTTAATTATTAAGGGTTTGTAACAAATATAGTAAGGGATTATGATGGGGAAAATTAATATAGGTAAAGATAGGATACAGTGTTGTCTCTCCCCTCATAATTAGGGGCTATAGAGGATAGAAAATAAGAACAAGGAAATGCCACACAGCTAGGACTTTCGAGTTTCTCTGGAGGAGCCATACAGAGAGTGACTTAAGTTAATGATTAACGAAAACAATCGAGTCCCAGAAGTTAGCTCTTTTTGATAGTGGGAAATGTGTTCATGGATTTTGGTGTGCATCATAGCTAAAACAAAGTTTTAAATAATGACTTCTGTAACTAGAAAACAAAGAATTGCATGGTTAGTTAAGATAATTAGACTGGACTCTGAAATATGAAAAGTAAAACCAGTAATCTGTTTTTCTGCCAATTATAAAGACTGTTGCCTATGTAAACAGTTATAGCTGAAAGACTCCTCATCTATGAGAAGTCTAAAAGATAAATGTTTAAGTGTATGTGGGTTCTTGGGGATAATTCGTTTTCCACTTGTAATATATAAAATGTTTAAACATTTAAGGACTATAGAAAATATGCTCTTTTTTACCTGTATTCACTGTAATCATTCACATACAAATAGAATGAGACCACATTGTAATTCTTATATTGCTTGAAAGATTCTGCTGGGGTATATAAGCTGTAATGGAAAAAATAAAGATACATGAAAGGAAAAAAACAGAAAAGATATAGGTAGAAGTAAGGATGTAGAAGGAAGACATCAGGAAGTAGATGGAAGGAAGTCATCAGGAAAGAGAAAGGGGAATACCAGAGTAGAAAAACAGAACAAAAAAAAGAGTACAACAAACAAACAAACAAAAAGAATAATAAAACAATATAAAAACTTTTATCCCTTGTGGTGGTGTTGTGTTCCCCAAAACATTGTGCACCCTAATAAACTTATCTGGGGTCAGAGACAGAGCAGCCACTAGTTACAAAGGCTAGAAAATGGTGGCACTCACACCTTTAATCCTAGCACTCCAGAAGTAGAAATCCCTCTGGATCTCTGTGAGTTCAAGGCCACATTGGAAACGGCCAGGCATGGTGACACACGCCTTTAATCCCAGAAAGCGAGCCTTTAATCCCAGGGAGTGAGGCAGAAAGCAGAAAGATATATAAGGTGTGAGGACCAGAAACTAGAAGCATTTGGCTAGTTAAGCTTTCAGGCTTCTAGCAGCACAGTTCAGCTGAGAGCCATTAGATATGAGGACACAGAGGCTTCCAGTCTGAGGAAACAAGACCAGCTGAGAAGTTGGTCAGGTGAGGTTAGCTGTGGCCCGTTCTGTCTCTCTGACCTTCTAGTGTTCATCCCAATACTTGACTCCAGCTTTGATTTTTATTAATAAGACTCTTTAAGATTCATGCTACAATCCCTCAGAAAAGACGTCTGTGTGTTTTTCTCGCTGACTCTGCATCCCTTTCCCAGTCTCCCTGACCTGCAGAAGGCTGGACCCTCTGCATGTTATCAGATATGTTTCTCCCTTTGAACAGTGTTCTCTCAACCCTTGTAAGCAAAGTTTTCTTTTGGCCAGTGTTGCCGTTAGGGCTAGATCCAGTAACCTGGGCACATTGACATAGCCTGTTTCTCAATCCACAGAACACTCTTGGCCAGCTTAATCTCTCTTCCTTATTTCATGTATTTCTAGCATCAGCTTGTTTGTATTGCCCTGGGTTAAGACACAGGGGTCACATTCTCTCCTGGGTTTAGAAGGAGCAAGGGCTCTTTATTGACCAGCTTTCTCATCTCTCCTTTTGTTGTACACTTTAAACTATTGCAGTTACTCTTCCTTTCTGTCCTTGTCCAGGACTGATGCTTCCTTCCCTGGGTAACCTGATCATAATTCATTTCCCAACCTTTTGGGGTCAGTATACTTTACAGGTGTGACAGCTGTCCCAGGGCTCGCTTTATCTTCACTAACTAGGGTTCCTGATGCTCCTGAACTCTGAGCTTTGAACTGTTTATGGTTGAAGGGCTCAGCTCTGCATTGGTAGTAGAATGGTTTCTAGTTTCAGTGTGTGTGCTTCTCATTCAGGATTTCCTTCTTGTTGTTGATAAAATCATGTTAGTTTCACCTGGTGCTCCAGTGAGGTTCTGCTTACATTTGAACAGAAGTCCTCATGTCCATTCTGAAATTCAATGCTCACCATTGCAGGAGTCCATTTTAGAATGTATGGATATTTTATTGCAGTGATTAGAGTGGCAATGGGGTAAATCTTTTTGTGATTCTGCACTGCACAATGCATTTTTTTTATCTATAACATATGGATCCACATCATGTGCTAGATACAGTTTTCTTTTGTCTTGCATTTATCTAGAGACTCGGCTTATTGTAGCTAACCCTGTGCACTTTATAAGTGAGAGAAAATGGAACTTTTAACAGCTCATGTCTACTTCAAAAGGTTGAAATAAGAGTGATAGTGTCCAGGTCAGTTGTGACTAAGGGATAAGATGGAGAGTGAATGAATAATCCTGTCAAGTTGTAGAACCTCCCAAGTAATGGAATTTAACACAAGCACGTAGAAATAATTGTTTGAATGCGCATGGAGAAATGCCTCTGTTTTGAGGAGGAACCTTCATCACAGGTCCTTTAATAAATAAAGGATGTGTGGTGTGTGTACAGGAAAATAACCAGAACAACAGCTTCCCTTATACAAAGGGAAAACCAAGTCTATTTCAGAAGTTTGGCTCCTGAACACTATTATTCATGAGTAGTAAAAACAAGAAAGAAAATAGTCCACCAAATGAAGTCAGAACAGGCTGGATATTTGTAAAGGTAACTGAAATTACCTTTACCTAACATGACATATTTACCCTTACATGACATAACATGGTATTTTCAAAGATTCTATGCCCATGTGACTTTTGTGAACCACAGTTAATCTCAGTGATTATTATTGGGGATAGCTCCTCAATTACATCAAAACATTCTAAAGTGAACACATGATTTTTGTTTTATAACACTGAGTGCCTAATTGTCATGAAATCTTGCACATCTTAAACATATGAAATACGTGAAAGCCTTCTTTACTGAAGACCTGAAACTGTCTTCTCTTAGAGGGAAAGACCTGGCATCTCAACCTCTTCTTGCTGGGAGCAGCTGTGAGATGCTCATCCCTCAGGACTCATGAGGCTTCAATGCAGCTACTCTTTTCTCTTCTTTTTACCCACGTTAGCAGTCCTCCCCACATCAGCTACTCCCTTTTCTTCTTCTTTCCAGATTTAGTAAACTTCTGGCAACAAAAGAGGCAACACTTCATGATGATGAGCATCACAGTCAGCACACAGGCCAGCAGGAATCCAAGCACATCCAGAGAGTGGTACTGGAACCAGGTGAGGTCATGTGCTGCCACACGAAGGTGCTTGGCTCCTTTGTTGCGCATGACATACTCAATCCAGAAGATGGCTCTGTCCAGGGGCTTTATTGGTTGATCATGTTGGATTCTTGATAGCCGCATGGCATTCTCTTTATACCTGAATGGGACAATGTGTACAACTAAAATTAAAATGAAACTAATTTTCAGGCCTACCTAACATTTGTTGGTTTGGGAAAAAGCCCCTAAAGTGACTCAAAAATAACCAAATAGATTTGCTGTGGTTTATCAGACGACATGGAGGATAGTTGAGGGACAGGATGGACAGTTTAGTGGCAGGGAGAAGAGTTGAGCGGCAAGGAGGAGAGTTGAGTCAGTCTCGTGTAGCACAAGTTTGTTCTGAACTTGTTGTGTAGGTTACACTGGCCTTAAAAATACTTAATGAATCTCTCTATCCACTTTCCAATTGATGAGATTACCAGCATCCACTGGCATCTCAGTTACAAGTGCTGGGTCTGTTTTTGCTTTATTCCCATAAAATATTAATTCTTAATTGAAATTTTTGTAGTTCAGCCATATTTTCAAATTGGCAAGAGATCATTAGTAATGAGAGTTAAATATTTTTCATGTGAGGAACATGTAACATATGATATAAGACAAATAAGTGAAGTAGACATAGAATTGTCTTAAGCATCACAGGGTAAGGTGTCATGTTGGATATCTCCTCTCCAGTTTCAGTTTCTCCTCTCTTACCTCTGTTTTCTAATTTCAATCTAAAACTAGATTCATGTTTGAAAACACTTTTTGAAGTATGATTCTTCCTTGCACAGAACTTCCACCAGAATTCTCAACATAATGAAAAAACAAATCCAATTCTGCACCCAGACATGGAGACTGTGTCTGTAAGAACCAACATCATTTTCTCCTGTTGTTTTGCCTATGGACTTTCTGATTAGGTACATCATTCTTCTGGTAAACCTTGAAGGTACTAATGATGTTCCCTGGGTATGTTATGAATTTAATATTGTCTCTCATTCCAGTGTGATTGTTTTAATCTCACTGTCCAGGCCTTAACATAAATTTCAACTAACATGGGTTCTTTTGTTGACATCACTGGCTTAGATGTTGGCTATGAGTTCAGTGAGAATTGATATTAATTTTATGACCTAAACTATTCTAAGGGCTTTTGAGATGTCATAAAATTGAACCTAGAACACATTTTCTCAAAGCTAGTCACTTCAGCTTCTATTGCAGGGTTGGTAGAACATGCCTTTTATCTGAGCACTTGGGAGGCAGAGTCAAGAGAATCTTTCTGAATTTGAGGCCAGCTCAGTACTACAAAATGAGACCCTGTTTAAAAAATGATAGAAATAATATAAAATTTCACCAAAAGTTTTATAGATTTAGAAAGTATGGATAAACATTTAAACATTCTTTCATAAATTTTAAAGTTCATGATTACTTCATTATGTATATTCTGTTATATTTTAATGTCCTTGCTACCAGTAGATGTATATTTGAAACATTATTTACACATATACAGAGAATTTTCTGACTAATCATTTCTCATATGAAGTCAAATATGAATTTAGAGTAACTTTATTATTGAAAACAGGTACATATTTCAGATATGCAAAATAATTTGAAGTTTTTTACTGTTATTCTCCTTCAAATGGGATTAAAATCAATAATATGATGATAATAATCTTTTTATCAATATTTTTAAAGAGGTAGTTACATACATCAAGCATGATGAGACCAATTTTTAATCCCAGCACATAGTAGTCTGAAGCAGGCAGATCTCTATGAATTCAGGGGCGATCGTGGGATTATACAGTGAGACCTTGTTTCAAAAAAGAAAAATAAATTCAAACAAAAAATTGTTGTACTCACGAAGGGTCATTAATGATGGTCCTCAAGGCAGTGAGAAGGTCTGTAGTTGACAGTGTGTTTAAGTCCACTCTAACAGCTGCTCCCTTGGCTACCATGTGGTTAATATTATCAGGTTGATCCGCAAACAATGGAATACCAACAATAGGAATGCCATGATAGATTGCTTCATAGATGCCATTGGTTCCACCATGAGCTATAAAAGCTTTGGTCTTTGGATGACCTACAATTAGAATTATTTTTACATAATCATTTATTAAAATATTAAAAAAGAAGTGAAATATAAGGGTTCCAAAGGGACTGTTTTCATAGGAAACATGCTATAGCCACAAATTTGCAGTGAAACTGCTTTGGAAGTTTATATCAAGCTCTTAAGTGAGCTGGAGATAGGAGAAGAGTATTTGGAAGAAGTAGTATGTGTCTGGAGAACTGCAAAATGAAACAAGATTGTCACATACGAAAATGAAAGGAAGATTGTGGGTAAAAGATCCAGTGGGAAAGAATCCACATGGTTAGGTTAATAGTACCAGTTGTGAATTTCCCCTGGGGCTCTGAACATAGAGAAGAACCAACAACTGACACTTTTCTAAACCAATGTCATTTCTCATTGCATTTGAAATCCTTACCTTATACCCACATGTATGTGTAGTTTTCATCCCCCATCAAAGTATCTTATTTTTGCAGCACACAGAGACCATTACAGAAAGCCAAAGTTGTCAAAATACAGAGAACAACTGACCTTGGGTATGAAGCTCCAAATGATACATCTATAACACAAACCCCATATATATATACATATATATATATACACATATATATACATATGGCTCAAGAAACATTTCAGAAGAGGGGGTGGAAATATGGTAAGAATCATAGGACAAGGAAATCTGCTCTGAGATTGTGTCTTCATACAGCACAGGGAGACTGCAGTCACTGAATCTTGATTTTATGGTAGCCTAAACAAGATCAGTACAATGAATATACCAGTTGACGTGCCAATGTAAAGGCAGAAAATGTTACAGTGCCTTGTCCCCAGGTGAAGAGAGACAGACACATAATGACTGCTGAGAATCAGTTTTCCCCAGGGATGAATTCAAATTTATTATCCAATACCAATGGTGAGTTCAGAAACCTAGCAGGAATACTAGATGGACTTAGCAGATTGTATTTGTATATCCATATGTATGTACAGATGCAATAATAATAACCAATGAGAAAGAGAAAAAAAGGGAGTGGGTGGGAAGGAAGAGGGTAGATATGAGAAGAGTTAAGATAAATGGAGTTGATGGTTTAATTTGACTAAAATATATTGTGTGAAATTTATTTATTAAAATACCACATTAAAACCCAGAAGGCAAGTAGACTATATAGAAATGGTTGTGGCACTGGGTCTGGTGTGTAGTGTATAGTCACCAGGATAGTAGATGGTGGAATCTAAGGCCAATCAAGCTGCAATTTCTCATGAAATATATTAGCACTTTGTGGTAAAGATAGTACACTTGTTTGCATAGAAAATACAGAGTTGGTGCAACAGGAGGGGCTAAGATTCTCAGTGGCATTGGAAATATTCCTGTAGTAGAATAAAAATCATGCAAAATTAAGAAACAAGATACAAAGGGGCAATTCATACAGTCTCTGGACAATTCTTAGAGCAGTTATTACAGCTGAACTGAAGGTATGCAGATTTTAGACATAGAGAAGATGATTTTTAATAGTAGGATGACAGAATTTATAGGTAGCTATTTTCCATTCTGTGTTTATGAAAATAAATATAAATATATTTGCTTTGTTTTTTACTGTCCTCAAGATCTGTTGCTCCCTTTGTTTTCTTACTTTATTGACCTCTGTCTTACCAAGAAGGTCATTCTGGGGGATCCACTTGTACAGCCGAGTATTGGATCCTAAGGTCTCTGGTTTCTTACCATCAAATCTCCACAGAACCTGTTATACACAGAAAGTACCTTATTCAATTGCAGAAATTCAAAAGCTTTGGTATATTTTGATTCTGGAGAACCAAGGAGATTATTCAGTTGAACATTATCCAAATGATTGCTAATGAAATTAAGACAGGGGGTTTTAAAATAATATGAGATTTAAAAGACTGACATAAATAATACATTTTCTGTACATAGCTTTACAATAACTTGAGCATGATATTTCATCATGCTAATTTATATAGGTCTAATGATTAATGACAAATTCAAGCATACATGAAAATTATGCAACCCTGAATGGGATTACTATATACAACTAGTAACAATTTATGATTATGTATATATTATATAAAATTCTAGCTCTTATATTACAAATTCAATGTTAATTTTTATCTTTTTGAGTTGTGAGCACATAATTTTACCTATATTCCCATCTTCCCTAGTCTACTCATTATACTAGGTTTAATTTTGATGCATAAAGTATTATATTGATATAGTTTACTATTCTGAGAAATAATTTCTTTCTTACTAGAAAGTGTATTTACTTTGTTTCAGATGAAACTTTAAGGTCTGCCCAAGGGAAAATTTTGTCAATAGGAAATTTTTAAGCGTGGTTTCTATTGCTCTAAATACAAATCATGTTTAGTGCCAAACTGAGTTCTGAAATACAAGCAATCCTCACAAATGAATACGAACTGTTCATTTTCACTTTCTATATGCTCTGTATCTCATAAAATAAGTTTACATAAAAATTATCTTCATGAACAGGAGAAACTGTTATCAAGTACTAGAGTAAATTCAGCCCCCAAACAGCCAAAGAGTGATGCTTTTAGAAAGTGAGTCAACCATACAAAAGTATATGGAGTCAGGAGCTTCTAGAATCTTCCTATGGCATACTGAGCTATACCTGACTCCATCTTAAATTCCATGCTTTTTCACCAACCAGAAAAAGATGTTCACTTGATGTGCTAGAAGCAGAGTTCCTGTAGATGCAATCATAATTTTATCATCCCAGGCTCACTTCAGGGTCAGGACCTATTTTCATCATCCTTTCTCTTATATTTTCCTACATCAGCCATTGGGAAGAAGATACCTCCCCTTTTCTTTACAAACATTTGTGTTTCATTTTATGTATGTGGGTGTTTTGCCCTCATGTAATTCTGTGCATTACGAGTATGCCACCTGGAGGCCTGAAAAATGTATTAGGTCTCCTGGAACTTGAGTTGGGGACAGTTGTGAGCTAGTTAGTATATAAGTGTTAGCAATCAAACCCAGGCTCTCTGGAAGAGCAGCCAATGCTCTTAACCACTGTCATCACACCAGCTCCAGTATATTTCTTTTTATTTTATTTCCTCTTTCTCTCCCCATCCTTTCTTTCTTTTTCTTCTCACTTCTTTGAGATATGAAAAGCTTGGGAATCACCACGAAGTATAAACTGGCTTTAAACATGAGAAAAAACGACCCACTCTGGTCTCTAAGAGCCAGGATGACCACTATGCACAACCATGCATGGATGTAATTACAAACTTTCAGATCATGAGGTCAATCAGAACCAGATTAATATTTCACCCTGAACAATTTAAAATTTTCTTTTTAAAATGGTGTTAGAGATGAATAGGAAAGAGACCTTCATTTACTTTTCACACGGGAATTTTCTCTACTTAAAACCTTTCAGAGTTCAATACACTTATAATACAATTGTCCACCTAGTGGACATTTTATCTCACCTTTTGTGGAATCTGAGCAAGAGCAGATGCAACTATATTGGCCTTTTCATCTGTTAAATTTCTAACCATTGAACCCAGAGAAAACACCACAACACCGTGTTCTCCAGAGCTCTGAACAAAGTCTTCCATTTCCTACAAAGAGAGATGTGACATTGCAAATGAATGGCAGCATAGGAAGCACCACGACAAACTTTATGAGAGGAAATCATGTAATAACTGGAATTATTTTAAGAAGATCAGTGGTTCCATTGCTTCAGTACTCAATATTCATTGAGAGTACATTTGTGCTACAGTGCAACTGACCAAAATAAGTAAATTAGAGGTATCACTGAAATTTAGATGATCATTAGGAGGTATTTTAAAAACAACACAAAGAGGAGGCAGAAAGATTGTAAAAGCCAGAAGGAATGGATGACATCCCAGTGTCTTCCAGACACAGTAAGACTGAGGAATATATGAACTCACAGAGACTGTGGCAACACACGTAAGACCCGCACAGGTCCAAGCCAGATGAGGTCCCAGCACTGAGAGTGGAAAATGGACATGGACATTTCTAACTAGGAAGCTTTTTGCAATTGATACCTGATAGCAAAGGGGAAAATCAGTTCTCTCTCTATTGGAATATCACTGGGTAAATCAGTCATATCCTAGAGCAGGACCCATGCCCAGGAGTACTTGGTCAACACAAAATAAATCCCATGTTTTTTTTTTTCTTTTGTGGGCTTTGTCTTTCACTTGGTTTTGCTTGGGCATTTTTTGGTCTTATTTATTTTTAGGTCATTGTTTTGATTTTCATTTTTGTGGTTTCTCTCTCTCTCTCTCTCTCTCTCTCTCTCTCTCTCTCTCTCTCTCTCTCACAAACACACACACACACACAGACTGACAGAGAGACAGAGAGAACATAAAGTATGGGTGGGGAGGTGGGTATGATCTGGCAGAAGATAATCACAATGTATTATATGAAAAAAGTTTTGGGCCAGGCGGTGGTGGCGCACTCCTTTAATCCCAGCACTCGAGAGGCAGAGCCAGGCGGATCTCTGTGAGTTCAAGGCCAGCCTGGGCGACCAAGTGAGTCCCAGGAAAGGTACAAAGCTGCACAAAGAAACCCTGTAGTGTCTCAAAAAACCAAAAAAAAAAAAAAAAAAAAAACTCAAAAAAATTAAAAAAAAAAGGTTTGGAATGAATAAAAATTCCAATTTTTTCCAATATGGCTACTGTAAACGCAATTGTGACACTCCCTTGCAAAGTTCATATACACACTTGCATATGTCTTCATCTTGGCATGAACATCTCTCTACTTATCTCTGTGATTTAAATCTATATTAATGGCCAGGCAGTGGCAGCACACACCTTTAATCTCAGCACTCGGGAGGCAGAGCCAGGTGGATCTCTGTAAATTCAAGGCCAGCCTGATCTACAGAGCAACATCAGGACAGGCAGCAAAACTACACAGAGAAACCCTGTCTCAAAAAAAAATCTATGTTATAAATGTCTTTTAATAAACTCCAACTCTGCTTCAAAAAAGAAAGAAAATCAATATACTAACACATCTGGAAATCTTGAAGAAATGAAAGAAAACTGAGGATATAAGAACTTCATTGTAAACACACACAACAGTAATGAACAATGAACTTTAAAGAACATTTGTTACAAAGTCAAACACTGCACACTAAGTAGATTCAATGATGAATGCTCTCCAGCTATAATAAATACACAATACCAATGCTACCCAAGTAGCTCAATAAAGTGGAAAGAGAAGGAACATTTGTTAAGCCTTCTTATTAAGCTAGTATTTTTCTGTTGTTACAACTTGGTTAAAAAAAACAACATGAATTTCCACACACCCCCAGTGAACACAGATGGAATAAAATATTTGTAAGTAAAATTCAGTGGCATATTAACACTATCTATCATATGTCATATTACGTTGATTTCTTTTTCTATTTAAAATTTTTTATTCCACGAATTTGACTAAAAGAATGAAAAAAGAAAAGAGAACACAAGTTAGAGTGGGTAAGGATCAGGTAACGTCTCTGGATTTGGGAGACGTTAGGGAGAGCTGATTTTATAATGAAAACACACTCTATAAAATTCTTAAAGAACCAGGAAAAAGCAAAGAAACATATAGACCAAGTAGGAGAAATAGGTTTACAGGTTGTCTATAACCCTGACAGAGGCACACAAACTGCACATGGAAGTTGAAGACAGACCTTTTAAAGGATGGTGCCAAGAATTCTATTTATCTGCACAGGTAGGATGAAAATAGAACTCTCTCTCACTCTGAAAATTTTACTCAAAATGGATAAAAGACATGAAAATGGAAACTGAAAGTTCAAATGTCTCTAAGAGAACTCAATGACACTGAAAAAGATAGTAATTTATTGATTAGAATCCCATCAGCCCAGGGAATAAATTGGGAACTGACAAGTGGGACTACTTTATAGTAATAACTTCTGAATAACAAAGAAAAATATCATCAAAATGAAGAGACTCTTAAAAACTGGGGGAAAAATCTGTAAACTTGTCCAGACTGTAGATGAATTAAAAAAAATTCTAATATCAAAAGAAAAAAATAATTCAGTCAACATAGATAAATGATCCAGAAGGGACCATTCTCAGTAGAGGTACAAGTAACCCATAATTATATGAAAAATTATTTTAATATTTTTAGCTATTAGGAAAATGCAATTCAAAATATGTTGATATTCCATCGTAATCCAGTTAGCATGTATGTCACAAAAATTAAAACAATAGCAAAAACTCCCACAGACATTATGAAATTGAACATTTATGTATTTGTTATAGCTAGGAATGTGAAGTGATACCAATATGAAAAACACAAAGAAGGTTCTTCATACAGATAACATTAGCTCTAAATGTACATGCCATTCTTGGGTGAGACATCTGAGAGAAAGAGTCACAAAGAGAAAAAAAATACACGTAACGATGTTTATTATACCACTACCCACAATGTCCCAATTATGGAATTAGCTTAGATAGTCTTCAACATACAAATGTGTAAAAAAGTGTTGGTATATAAACGTAATTGTGTTCTACCCAGATATTAATTAGAGGTCACCATGTTAAGCAATAAGCCAGGCACACAAAGAGAAACTTTGTTTTCTTTTATAAGTGGAAACTACAAAGACAAAAACAAAATACCAGCAAAAACATAACTGTAGAAACACTATGAGGAAGTCGGGAAGAACAAGAGGCTGTGTAGAGCGCTCCTAGACACGGCTCTCACATGACCTGCCTGCTTTGTCATCCTGCTTGGCTGAGTGTGGAGTTTTGTCAACGGTTCTTGGAATTGTCTGCTTTCCTCTTTCTCCCTTTCATTCTTTCATCTAATCCTGCACACTTTGTAACTATGCAAGGATTCTGGGACAGCTCCTGTGATCTCTGTTGGATATGTCTGCCACATATCTGTCTTCCTCTAGTAACACAATACACAATATTTATTATACTATATACAACGTTTCTTCATTCTTATACTCTGTTCAAGTAGAATATAGGTTCTCTTTGTTAGAGAAATTTATTCTTCTTTCTTTAGATTTTCAACATATGTCTCTGGCATTTACTATATGTTCTTGAATAGAATATTAATTCTTTTTTTATGAGTTACATAAAGGCCGTTAAGTCACTGACCACATTCTAAAATGATATGACATTTTGCTTAACAGTAGTGAGACACAGAGATGTGTTACAGTATGGAAATAATGTATATGTCAGTTGTCAGAGAATTCTAATCCACTTTTTATATCTCTCATGAAACCCAACATCCTGAAAGAGTGTTGAAGAATTGTTTCCATGAAAAAGGCAAAGCAATTTATCAAAGGAAACAATATAGGGTTACCTTAGGCAATGGTTTGGCTGGTTTGCAGTGGAGTCCTCCAACAAAGTCAAAGTTAGGTAAGAGTGGGTGGGGAAATTCCAAGTCCCAGTAAGTTCGAATGAGCCACATATCTGCTTTCCCCATCATTTCATATAATGTTGTGGGTCTTCCTGCACCACAAAAAACAAGTTAAAACTATGCAGTGATGAAAGGATTTTGTCTGGCATATAGCATATGATTTCTAGTGATGAGTTGATATAATGTAGACAACAATTTGAAATGTTTCACTTGTGGTTTATAATATAGATGTACTAATATTAAATTTAATATTATTAATATTATTATAAAATTAAATAATAATTTGTGTAAAAATTACATTGTCTTCCAAAGTTACACCAGTAATTTCAAAGCTTTTTGACTCCTGCAAAGAATCTTGAAAAAACAGCTTTCATAGAATATTTAGTCTACTTTATGTATTTTAGAAGCTAGTTTCTTGATCCTTGATTCTTCAAATGCACTATGATAATCTCTAAGGTATGACTAAATTCCTTTTAGGTACTGCTGTACTGGGTCTATCAAAGGGTATTGGTAATACTAACATTTGTATATGTGGAAGTTACAGCTAGATATTTTTCATAAAAAATTTAACATTCAAATTTTTCTTACTCTTAATTTAGGTGTTATTTTATTTAATGGAAAGGTATTTTTAAAAACCAGCAAATAAAAATGCCTGCATTTTTTTTCAGCAAGATTTTAGGCTTTAAGTCATCAGTTTTAGGCATCTAAGAAGTCTCAAACTCCAAGAAAACCAAGTTCCCTTGACTGTTTCTGGTATTAGAGATACTGATTAATTGTGAAAGACCTTTCATGACATTCTAGATAAATGTTTCAATTTGCAAATGAAAAAACTTTTATAAGGGAACATATTTTCTTTAGTACTATACAGATAGTCACAGTAGCGAATTAGAAATCCTTAGTGCACATATCTACAGTCACTAATGCATTCATTGAAACCTAGAGTTTTTTATACTAAGACAAACATAGAATACATCAAATGATTACCAAGAGAAATCTTTGTCTCAATTTGCATGGAGAGCAATTTCTGGAGTGTTCTGAACAACTCTACAGTGTTCTGCCTTGTTTTGAGGCTATTTAGTTGTCTTCTATTTTTGCTTTATCAGCTCACAATTAGCAACCTCATTCTATGACTGTATATTCATCCACACACACTCACATTCTAAGAAGCAGAAAATTGGAATTTCACTGTAACAGTGAAAGACAGTTTACCTAGAACGTCACTGTAAAGCTGACTCCAGGTTTTCTCATTAAATGGTTGAAACCAAAAGTCAAAGTATAGCAGATGCAACATATTCTTTACCCTTTCTACAAATGTCATGTGGTCACTTAATTCTGAGAGAACCACAGGCACATAGGAAGGAGGGAGTGGAAGCCCCCCACTGTACTTTTCACATTTGTATCCAGGACAGAAACGGAGACTGTACACTAAAGGTGTCTTAAGCACTTCGGCCAACAGCTCACCACAGGGACCAACAGCATCTGCAAGGATGACATCAAACTTAGATCCTTGGAGTTTTTTCATAAGATTCTTGTTCCAAACTACAGCTTTGCAGAAACTTTCAATAACATCAGAATATTCACTAAAGATTTGTTGCATTTTTGAATAATATGTCCAAACTGAGGGTTCTTGAAAATCGTATGTCCATTGAGTTACCCATTTTTCAAACATATATTGAAGATCATCTTTACTCAAAGGTACAGGATAAATCTCAAAATTAATAGAAGATTCATTGCTAGGCTCAATAAGGACGGAAGCTGAAGATGTCAGAACAGTTACTTCATGACCTCTCTGCAAAAGTTCATCCAGAATCATCTTTATATTGATCCAATGGCTGTATTCTGTTGGCCACACCAGCACTTTTCCACAAGTTCCAAGTCTAAAGTAGCATATCAGCTGTATCAGCAGCAAAACTGAAGTCCGTTTCACAGACATCTTGCTGAAATGGAATGGTTTGACATCTATCATTCTTTGCAGGTTTTCATGCTTTTATGCAAAGTTGGATAAATCAAGAAGTTAACATATAACTTCAAAACCATCAATGAGTTAACAAGCCTGGTGGTGTGATATCATCTGCAAATATGCACATGGAACATGAACTCAAGGTTAACAAAGTTTGTTTGTCTCCTTTTTTCTTTCTTTCTTCCTTTCTTTCTTTCTTTCTTTCTTTCTTTCTTTCTTTCTTTCTTTCTTTTTTTTTTTTTTTTTCTTTCTTTCTTTCTTTCTTTCTGGTGCCTGATACTAATCAGCTAAGATCAAACACTTTCCATGTATAATTATCTTGTTTTAAATATAACATTTTAGAATCATATGAAGAGTCACAAATGAGAACCTCCTATTTCTTACATAACAGTAAAGATCAAACAAGGGTATGGGGAAAACAGCATTTCTTAGATCTTGGTATTTTTCAAAATTTTTGATTATGTATGATGCATTATGTTACATTCAAATTGCCATATTCCCTCCTGAAAGGAAAAGGCAGTCCTATAATGCTCAGGGGACTAAAAAAAAATTTACAACATATCTCTTCCAGATTATATAACACACAATTACTTGGATCCTGGAGGGTTTTTGGTGGACATATCTACAAGTGCGTCCTCTTTAGATTTCTATTGCCATGATAAACATCATGACTAAAATAAACTTGGAGAACATGGGGCTTATTTCAGCTTAGAGCTGTTGTTCATTATGAGAAGTTAGGGCAGTAACTCAAGGCCGTAACCTGGAAGCAGGAACTGAAGTAGAGGCCATAGAGGAACAACATTTACTGGCTTATCCTGATGGCTCTCTCAGTTTGCTCTCTCTTACATCCAGGACCACCTTGCCAGGGATGCCAACAGTCACAGTGGGGTGGGCTTTTCTAATCATTCATAAAACAAAAAAATTGACCCACAGGACAATCTGATTAAAGCATTTTCTCTATTGAGGTTCTCTCTTCTCAAATGACACTAATTTGTGTCAAGTTGACTAAAAATTCACTAGCACAAAGTAACATAGCAAATTCCAAGGATGCATCTTTCTTAAGAGTTCACGATGGGATGGGCCTTTCAGATATGCACTCTTCTATGCTCTTGTAAAGAACTAAATAAATTCCTTGGCTCACATTGCCATACCTGAGTGGAATCAATGCCTGTTCTGATCTTAATAGACACTTGTTCTCATATTTCTAGGAAAAATCATCTATGCAATTGTAGCCCAAAGAGGGACAGATACAGATAAAATCAAAGATTATTCTAGTAGAGTTGTTTGTATGGCTGTTGCTCTGGGTGATGTAAATGCTACTGAGACTCAGCTGCTGGCATATAAAGAACTTTCTTTTATACGGAGAGTAGTACAGCATTTAAAAGAGAGATGACGATGCTTGTTTCCTCACTAGTCTCTGATTTGACAGGGAAAGTAGAAAAAAAGGGAGGATGAGGTAGAAATATTGTTTTTCTGTTTCTTAGAGCCAGTGGGGAACAAACAAAATTTCCTCCCTTAAACATTAATATGTCCGTTGACATTGCCATGGCTTCAAGCTTGCCTATGCAGGCTCTAAAAGTACCTGTTTCACCATAGACTTCACTTCCTGGCATTCTGTCTCTTACAATCATGTGCTCTCTCTTTCATCATATTCCTTGAGCTGTATTTACAGAAGCTGTGATGTACATGTATCTATTGGGGCAGAACTTTCTGACATTTTGATATTTTCATTATGCCAACTTGTGCTTTTTTTGTGATAGTTCTCTGTTGTAGAGTGTGACAGCCACATTGTGGTGGTTTGAATAGGAATGGCCCTCATAGGCTCATATAATTGAAAACTTGGTCACCAGGGAATGACACTATTTGGAGATGTGGCTTTTTGAAGTAGCTGTGGCCTTGTTGGAGCAAGTGTGTCCCTGGGAGTGGGCTTTGGGGTTTCAAATGCTCAAGCCAGGCCCAGTGTCTCTCTTTCTCTTCCTGCAGATCTGGATGTAGAATTCTCAACTATGTCTGCCTGCATGCCACCATGCTTTCTGCCATGATGACAATGATCTAAACCTCCAAACTGTAAGCCAACCCCAATTAAATGCTTTCCTTTATAAGAGTTGCCACGATCTCAGTGTCTCTTCACAGCAATAGAACATTGACTAAGACACACACTTACCTATGGGTATAAGAATAAGATTTAGAATGTAGTAAGGAATTGTGCTGGTCTAGCAAAGTGGAAATCATTGTTTTTTTTTTCACCCTAAGGGCAATAATGTCACTAGCCCCAGGAGGCTGGCTAGGTTTCCTGTATCAGTCATAATTTCTCTCCAGCACACTATACCTCTGTGCTGGCTGGTCTTATGTCAGCTTGACACACAAACTAGAGTTATTTGAAAGGAGGGAACATCAACTGAGAAAATTCCTCCATTAGATCCAGATGGAAGGCATTTTCTTAATTAGTGATTGATGGGGGAGAGCCCATTATGGGTCATGTCATCCTTGGGCTTCTGGTCCTGGGTTCTATAAGAAAATAGGCTGAACAAGCCATGAATAGCAAGCCAGTAAGCAGCACCTCTCCATAGCCTCTGCATCAGCTCCTGCCTCCAGGTTCCTGCTGTGTTTGAGTTCCTGTCCAGATTTCCTTCAACGATGAACAGTGACATGGAAGTATAAGCCAGATAAACCCTTTCCTCCTTAACTTACTTTTGGTCATGGTGATTTATCACAGCAATAAAAACCCTAACTAAGACAATCTCCTTTCAAATGGTTGGTCGTGGTTGTCCAAGTGACTCCCCAACAATATTGGCTACTGATGCAGCCCCTGGACCTCATTTCTGAAGACATTACACACTTGGGACACAGAACTCAGAGGATTTGACCTGGATCTGACCAGTAAGCCTCTTCCTACAGTCTAACTTCAATGGTTCCAGAAAATACTATGAAATCTGCCCAGAGAGAGAGCAATTAAGCAGTCTTCCCTAGCTGTATGTGCCCTGTGGTTCATCTAAGTAGTTTTCACTGGAGAACATTTCCATAGGACTGTTCTGTTAAAGGGTTGGACATACTGTCTTGACCTTTCATATTTGTGTTTCGCACTGTGATATGGGCATGTAGACATTTCTCATTTGTTTTCTGTATGATGTAGTATTCTGGCCTGCTTCAGTCTGGGCTCTTGTAGGAGATATACCCCTGGAGCCTTGGAGTCTGGGGACAGTCTTGAAGCCTAAGATTCTGTTGAGGTTTGCAGACAAAGTCTGCACTGCATATCAGGAGCTATGTCTGGAAGTTCCGAGATGGCTTGGGCAGGCTTCTGATGGCACTTACTAGGGAAAGCTCATGCAGGAGCTGCACGACTGGAACTGGGCATGGGAATTCGCTGCTGGCACAGGAAGGCTTGATTTCAGTGACCCTCACCTGGGAAAGTCTGTGCGGGAGCTCTGTGGCCATTGTCAGGCCTACAAATGTAGGAAGGATGCCACCGGTGGGCTTGGGCAACTTAGCCAATAGCCAGTGTAGAAGCTTGCAATCAGTTCACATATTCTTTAAATTTTTAGTTTATTTATTTGTATGTGTGGGTGTTTTGCTGCCGTGTGTGTTTGTATACCACTCATGTGCCTGGTGCTTGGGGAGGCCAGCTGAGCGCAATGGAGCCCCCTGAGATTAGAGTTAGAGAAGAGAGTGAGCCTCCCTATGGGAAAATGGAGGTTCTGGAAGAGCAGTCAGTTCTTTTGACTGTCAAAATCTTTCTAGACCCTTACTTTACATTTTATTTAATTAAGAGATACGATTTAAAAAAAAATGACTACAGTCAGAAAGATTGCTGTGCTGGTGAAGGCATTTGCTGCCAATCCTGATGATCTGCGTTTAATCCTATGTAAATACATGGTAGAAAGAGAAAAGCAATTCTCTCCAGGTGTCCTGTGACCTCTGTACAGATGCCCTAGTGCGTATCAGCAGAACTGAAATCCACTGCTCATGAATATTGCTGCAATGCCAGTACTTCTGCCAAATTTTGCTGTCCTTCTCTGGTTTACTTTAAGGACAAAGCATTAAAAAAAGTTAAAGTCTAACCTTTATGGCTTCTTACAAATCAATACTCTTTTAGCTTTTGATCATGTGGACACCTGGGTACTATAGAACTCAGATGACCCAAAGGTCATAAAAGTTTGCTTGCTATTTCCTTTCTCTTTCACATCCACAACCACTTTGCTTACATTTTTTCTTTTACTTAGAAATATAAAGATAAAATAATGCAGCTGTGTCAAAATTTATCCGTCAGTTTAAAATGTGCTTAAAATTTTGATAATATAAAATGAACATAGCATACAATTCATGAATTCAAAAGTTACAGTTCAATGTTTCACAGTAAATCCATAGAATTATAAAATTGCATTTCATTTGTTCAAATCAAGCTTTTATCATTAAAAAAACCTTTGTTTATGTTTCTATAACAAAATACTTGTGGCATACTACAATGCATGGAAAAATGCTATATTTTGCTCATGATTCTGATGGTTGGAAAGTCCAGACAGCCTGGGGTTAATACCTAATGACAGCTATTTGTCTATATATTAAAAAGACAGAGAAGTAAAATGTGTATGTGCAAAAGAGGCCAAATATGTGGATTACTTCATAACAATTTATTATTATGGTAATTACTCTAGTCCTAACTGATCTAAGATATTTCCAGGAGAACTTTATAATTTGAATGCCTAATCATCTGTCAAAACTCTCTACTGCTTCTCAATCTTGTTACAATGACCAAAGTTTATCATGATTTCCTGTGTGGACAGGTCAGATTCAAACTGTAGTACTTCCCACTGAAAATATGATTGCAGTGATAGAGACACTAACTGTCATGGTCTTAAGTAAAGTTACTTTGTTGTGTTTTGTAACAGACCTTCAGATCTTAGCAGAATTGATGTCATAGTGGAGGTGTCCTTCAGGCCTTGGAACCCAGCACATAGGCAGCAACACCTGAGAAACACTGAGAAAAAAACAAGAACAAAGACCTAATCCATCAAAGCCTACAGTTCTGGGAAAGTCTCTAAATGTACTAACATTACTTTTTGGCTTCTGTAGTTCCACTTCTGACTAACTGTTTTGCTAACTGAGGTGTGTCAACCCAGGATGTGGTTTTTGTGCTTCAAAGTTCAACCTGAGAAAGACTTGGGACTTCATTGGAGTCCCGAACATTCAGCGTATTCTCCAGCCAGTGAATAAAAGCTTACTATTGGCTTGAACTCGTATCCAGGTAGTCTTCTCTGGTGGATACCTCACAACATTTTCACAGGCGTTGGGCATATTTTCTTTTGAATACGCTTATTTGGGGACACTAAGAAAACATTCTACTCATACTTATCATTTACAATGTTATTGTTTACTGTTAACATTTATAGATATGTGTGCATTTTTAATTAATTAATTAGATGTCTGTGTGTGCATATGTGCACAAGTGTGCCTGTACTTATGGCAGTCAGAAAAGGGTGTCAGATCCCCAAAGCAGGAATCTATATAGGTAGTTTTAAGCCAACCGACATAGGTGCTTAAAATCAAACTCTGGTCCTGTGAAAGAGAAACAAGTACTCTTACCCTGAGACATCTCTTCAGCTCTCACAATGTATTTTCAAAAGGAAAAGGGTATTTTAGCTACTTTAAATTTATTTATCATTATACTTTTAGAAAATTCTTTTAGGTTATCTGGGACTCATTTCATTGAGTATAATTTTTTCTTTGATTATGAGCTATGTAAGAAGTAGTTGGAATTAAAATTGTAGTATATTTTCATCTCTTAGCCTCTGTCTTCCTTTATACATTGTCTGAGTTTATAAAAGTTTTCTAGTCTTGGCACCTAAATCACTCTTTCATGGCAAGAAGTGAAGAAATTCTGACTTTCAGGTTAATCTTGTTGGAATTCAGAATTTTAATAGAAGAGTCCTATTTGTAACCCAGAAGTATGTACTCCAATTGACCCGATTTAATGTTATGTTCACTGTTCTTATGTAACTGTGTGTGCAAGACATCTTTTGCTCTAATATCAATTTACTGTCCCCATGGAATGCACCTTGTATAACTGGCATGGAAAGATCCTTCTCTCAGCTCTCCTTGTCCTTACAGGGAATACTTAAACCACAGTGGAAGATGTCTATCGGCAATTCACAGAAGGCCATTTGGTCTTGGTAAAATGTGCTTGAAATTGAGCATTTTTCATATGTCCAAGTCCCAACCTTGACCTTTTAAAATCCAGTTGTTATCTACAAACATAATGATCTTATATTGCCTCATTTCCACTCCCCTTTATGCTACTTTCCTCTTCCTGGAACAATAGCTGACAAAATTAGTTCCTGAGGAGATAGCATTTATTCTGGCCATCATGGGGAGAATGAAGGGCACAGCAGGCACCTCACCTCATGCTAGGAATAAATGTCACAACATCCTTTCACCGGGCCCCACCACTTAAAATGTTTATTGCTGTGATCTGGAGACCAAGCCTTCAATGTGTAGCCTTTTATGAAATCAAATCTTGGTATGGCGCTGGAATTTGATTGGTAAAGCCTTTGTCTCCCTTACACAAAGACCTGAGCTCCTGTACAAGCATCACACACTCCCCTTTCAGGTAATGGTCCTTGAAAGGTGAAGGCATGATGTTCAGGAACTCAAGATCATTTCATCTACATATTGAATCTGAGACCACAGTAATATCTTGTTTCAAAAAAAAAAAGTCTAGACAAAATAAGAAGAAATTAAAAAAATCGCACTAAAGGAAACAACTAGGTGCAGCGAAAGTTTTATTGAATCCATGTAATTTGTATAATACTCTTTAACTATTTTATTTACATTATTGCGGGGCATTTACCCACCAACCCCACAGCTCCCCAGAGTTTTCTTGAGTGCGAGCAGCAGGAAATATTAGATAGAAGGATTTAGATTGTGGAGATGAAGAGATAGAAAATAAAGGATAGCCTCAAGAGGGCCTGTAACCTTTTCCAATGGCCCCTGTCTGTCTCTGCCCCAGGGTATTTATAGAGACACCAAGGGATGAAGCAAAAGACCTCCCCCCTAGCACAGCCAAGTGCAGACCATCTCAGACACCTGCACTCAGGCCCATGGTCCTAATTATCCTCTCTATGTGGACCTGCTGGGTAAAGCCACAAGGAACCTGAAAACGGGCTCCCACACATTATACATTATTTTCTCACTGCAAAAATATTACCAATTCTTTAGTATATGAAATGTGGACTTTCTAAAACTTTTTAATCATTGGTTTAAAATTTTTTTAATTGGCCAAACACTTGAAAAACACATCGTGCAATATTGCCTTATTTATTGATTTATTCATGGCAAAATATTTGCATGAGAATGTATGTTTAATACAACAACAAAAAAGAATTTTCAAAGAAAGAAACACAGAAAAGTTTCCAAATGATGGCCATGTAGACTATATATTATCCAGAATATTTTTTCCTTTCATTGGACATAGATTCTTTTCAAATGCAATATATCCTGATTATAGTTTCCCCTCACTTTACTCCACCCAGTTCCTCCCTACATCCCCTCTAGATCCACTCTCTTTTGTATTTCATTGGAAAAGAATAGTCTTCTAAGAGATAACAACCAAACAATACAAAATAAAATAAAATAAAGAAAAAACTATCATATCCAAGTTGGTAGCCCAACAGCAGGAAAAGAGGCCCAAGAGCAGGCACAAGAATCAGAGAACCACTTATTCTCACACTCAGGAGTCCCATTAGAGAACTACACTGAAAGCTGTAATATATATGCAGAGGACCTGGTGCAGACCCATGTAGGCCCTGTGCTTGCTGCTTCAGTCTCTGTGAGTTCCTATGTGCCTTGTTTTGTTCATTCAGCGGGCCTTGGTTTCTTGATGTCCTCCATCCCCTCTTCTCTTACACTCTTTCCTCCTTCTCTTTTACAGGGTTCCCAGAGTCCTGAGGGGAGGTATTTGACATGAAACTGACAAGTTTCTGTAAGGCAAAAGACATAGTCACTGAGACAGAATGGTAGCCTACAGAATGGAAAAAGATTTTTACCAACTCCACATCTGATAGACTATTATTCAAAATATATAAAGAACTCAAGAAATTAGATATAGAAAATTCTAAATATTCCAATTTAAAAAAATGGGTTACAGATCTAAACAGAAAATTCTCAATAGAGGAAATTCAAATGGCTGAGAAACACTTAAATGATTCCTAATGATATTCTGTTATACTCATAGGATCAATGCCTAGCCCGTTTGTCATCAGAGAGACTTCCTCCAGTAGCTGATGGGGATGGATACAGAGACCCACAGTCAAATATTAAGCAGAGCTCAGAGAACTCGACAAAAGAGGGGGAGAATGGATGGTAGGAGACAAAGGATTTGAGGATGCTAGGAGAACATGTCCCACAGAATCAACTGAACAGGGCTCATAGGGGATCACAGAGACTGAAGCGGCAACCACAGAACCTCATGGATCTGCACCAGGTCCTCTGCATACATGCTGTGGTTCATTACCTCAGGGTTTTTGTTAGACTCCTAACAATGGGAGCGGGTGTTGTCTCTGACTCTCTTGCCATCACATGGGACCCTTTTCCTCCTAATGGATTGCCTCATCCAGCCTTGATATGAGGCTTGTGCCTAGTCTTATTGCACCTTACTATTCTGAGTTCAGTTGACATACTGGGAGGCCAGCTCATTTCTGAAGGAAACTGGAGGAGTAGTGGATCTGGGGAAGAGGGGACGTGGGGTGGGGGCACTGGGAGGAGGAGTGGAAGAGGAGGCTGCAGTTGGGATGTATTTTGTGAAGGAAGAATAAATAAATAAAATATTTTTTAAAAGTAATTTAAAAAGTCAAAGATTTGCCAATGATACCAGCGAGAAACTGATGTTTTCCAGATACCTAGAACCAGGTCCAACAAAGATGCTGTTCAATAAATATTTGCTGAACAAATGAGAAAAAAATGTTCAACTTCCTTACCTGTAGGGGAAATATAAATCAAAACTACTTTGTGGTTCCATCTTATACCTGTCAGAATGGTTAAAATCAATAACACAAACAGCAGCCCAGGAACCTCAGCCCTACACAAAGAACGATAGACAATGGAGGGAAGCTGGGAGGAGGAGGAAGTGTCTTCCCCAGGAATACCACACCCATTGGTGGTGCAGTGCCGAACAGTCAGGCCTGAAGACAGAAGTACAGGTAACACTATATGGACTGAACAGGTTATATTTGGAATAATTATGTATACACAAATACATGAATGCATTCAATAACAATCACTGAAGAAAGAGGCCATGAGTTTGAAGGAGAAGTGGAAGGGGTATATAGGAGGGTTTCAAAGGAGGAGGGGAGAAATGTAAATATATTATAATCTCAAAAATAAAAAAAAATAAGCGTCATAGCCTTGTCATACAAGTAATGAAGTTTCGCTTTGATCTTCATGTGGTCATTGGTTTATAATTGGAATCTTTGTATGGGGTAATATTTCCTAAAGTGAAAATACAATGTCAGGAGACAGCACAACTTTTTTTCCTAGAGAGAAGGTGATAATGAGTAATTTTAAGTCCTGTTAATGGAACAGTACAAATGAAATTTGAGAATGATTGTAAGGTCCATGGCTGGAGAGTCAAGAAAGGTTTTAATTCATCTCAATTTATACAGAAAATCCTTGACAAATCCAACATTCCTTCATGATGAAAGCCTTCAAGAGACTGTGAATTGAAGGAATGTAAGAAATGCTATATATGAAAAATTTGTAGCTAACATTATACTTTATGGAAAAAACAAGCATTATCACTGAGATCAGGCATAAAGACATGGATCAATTTGTCCATGTGTATTTAATATAGTCTCTGAAATCTTAGCTAGAGCAATAATACAAGAGAAAGAAAAAAACTGGATACAAGTAGAAAAAAATTTTTTCTGCTATTTGCATATTGTGTGATTCATGTAAGAGAACCTAAAGTCCACCAGACAATTCTGAGAACTAATGAACTATTTCATCAATGTTTTGACACAAAGTCAATATACAAACAACAGTAGCAGGCCAGGGAGATGACTCAGTAGTGAAATCACCTGCCACTCAAGCATGAGAACCAGAGTAAACCCAGATGGATAAGGTAGCCCACCTATATTTCATTATTTCAAATGTCTCAGGACAAGGGAACTGAGACCAAACTGACTAGCTAGACTAGTCCGTGTGGGTGAGCTCTGAGTTCAAATGAGAGACTGGCTCAGTGAAAGACATGGAGAATGATTGAAGAAGACTCCCAATACCAACCTCAGACTTCCAAACAATGCACACACATGTGCATGACACACTCACAATACACTAATGCACATATATAGACACATGCCTGCTACACACAAAAATACATGCAAAAATCCAGGATGCTTTATATATGTCAATAATGAGCATTCTGAGAAGGAAATCAAGAAAAAAATCTATGCAAAACAGCTTTAAAACAAAAACCACTACCACCAAAGTATAACCTAGGAATAAACTCAACCAAGGGATAAGGGGAAAAATTTCTACAGTAGACAGTTTAAAACACTGAAGAAAAAAATGTACGAGGGTACTAGAAAATGGAAAGACCCACTATACTCATGACATATTTAATAGTGTAAGCATCACTCTACTAGCACAACTACAGATCCAGTACAATTCTCATCAAAATAAAAATTATACTTTATACAGAAGCATAAAATATCGTAAAACTCACATGGAAGAACAAAAGATTCCAAATATCCAATGCAATCTTGGGCAAAAAGAATAATTCATAAAGTATCACCACGTCCCATTTGAAATTGGACTGCCAGTTCATAGTAGCAAAAGCAACATGATACTGGCACAAAGGAGACATGTAGTTCAATGGGACAGAATAGTAGACTCATAATTGAACCTGTACAGCTACCACCAACATTATTTTTTGGAAAAAAGATGCAAAAATCATACATTGAAGGAAAGAAAATTCTGCAATAAAGAATGCTAGAAAAATTGACATCAATATGTGTAATGCTGAACCTAGATTAATATTCCTCACCCTGAACAAAACACAATTCAAAATGTATAATGACCTTGATGTTAGACCTGAACTTAGGAACTGTTAAAGAAAGCAAGGAAAGTATTTCAAGACATGGTGTTAGGCAAGGACTTTCAGAAAAGAATTCTCAGAGATAAGGAAATGAAATCAGGAACTGACCAGTGGGATTGCATGAGATTTAAAAAGCTTGTGCACAGTGAAGGGTACAATCCAGGGAAAACAGCCTAAAGAATGAGAGAAAACCCTGCCAACTACATACCTGAGAGAGGATTAAACGATGGAATATATGAAGAACTCACAAAATGGAACACTGAAAATATGAGACAGCCCACTTAGTAAAAGAGCAAATGAAATGAACAGTCTGCTCTCAGAACAAGGGAATATTCTTGTTGTTTGTGTGTCTAAGGTTTCAGTGCTGACCACACTGATCTGGGCAACCAATAAAGGGACTCATTCTTGGGAGAGGCTAATTCTCCTTCTCCCAAGAGTCATTAGTTGCCTGCAGGGGTTTTTTTTGTCTATGGTAGGGACCTCTAGAAATTTTCTCCCTTTTATGTTAACATGTTCATTGATACTGCTATTGTTCAGTCTTGTTTATACAGCCATCTCTAGGAGAGACTGTTTTACAACAGGCTTCCTGGTATTTTGGCTCTTACAATTTTTCTACCCCCATACCATGATGTTCCCTGAGCTCCAGAAGGTTGTATTTATGTGTTTGTTTACACACACACACACACACACACACACACACACACACACACACACACACCATACAAACATACAGAAAAAAAGCAAACAATGTAACAGAGCTAAAATTACACTATATATGACCCAACTATATCCCTCTTGAGCATGAACTCTGAAGATTCCAAGGTTGCACATCACAGAGATGTATATGTATCAGTGTTGCAACCCTATTCACAGTGGCTAAGTCACGGAACCAACTTAGGTTTCAGCACAGGCAACAAAGAAAATGTAGTTTATATACACAACAGGACTTTTCAGCCTTAAAAGATGAAGTTATGTCATTTTCAGGAAAATAAACACAATTGGAGTTATTCGTATTAGGGTAGTTAAGCAAATCTAAGAAAGACAGTATCACATGTTTTCTCTCTTATGTGGATTCTTAAATAATGGAGATACAGGTCTATCTGTCTATCTATCTATCTATCTATCTATCTATCTATCTATCATTTATACAGTGTTCTGCTTGCATGTATGCCTGCACTCCAGATGAAGGCACCAGATCTAATTATGGATAGTTGTGAGCCACAATGTGGTTGCTGGGAATTGAACTCAGGACCTCTGGAAGAGCAGCCAGTGCCCTTAACCTCTGAGCCATCTCTCAGGTGACTCTAAATGTTACATGTCTATATGTATGGTCTCTTTTTCAGGGATGACCATTTGGTGTTGGATAACCAGCTGGTGTGCTCTTTGATGGAGAAGATTATTTCCCCTGCTCTCAGCATTCCTTAGCTAGCTGCACGCAGTTCATTGCGTAGGGCTGAGCCCTTCTCGTTTTTCTCTGTCCACTTTGACATGTCTCTTGTCGTTGTCCTTGTCCATCTCCTGTTTAGGTGATCATGTTGGTGAGACTTCATGGGTACAACTTCTGATATTGCTAGGAGATACAATCTTACAACAGATTCCCTGATTGATTTACACAAATCCAGTCTTTTGATTAAAAATAATATACAGGTTCGCCTTCACAGAGACAGAAACACTAAGATTATGCAACACCTATTTTAAAACATCCCTAGAACTTCACTCTAAAATTATTTCCATTTTTTTCTCAGTAAATAATTGGAACCAAAAGCCAAAGACAGAGTACATAAATTGTGTTTTTAAACCTTCTCAATGAATGTCATCTGCTCACTTAGCTCTGAGAGAACAGTGGTACACAGGAGGGGGAAGTCTTCCACCGTACTTTTCTACTGTATAGTCAAGCAAGAATTGCAGAGGGTATTTTTTAAACATATTTTAAGAACCTCAGCCATCAGCTCACCACACTGACAAGTGGCATCTTCAAGTATAACATCAAAGTTTGAATCCTGTAGCTTTATCATGAATCTCTGCAGCACTAGTTTACAATATTCAAATATTCTGCAAAGTCTCTTGGTTATTTGGACTGATAGTTCCCAAATCAACACTCTTATTACTTGTGTATTCACCAATTGACCCATTTCATGCTGTGATCTTCAAACTCCTGTTTCATCAAATATACAGAGAAAAATATCAAATTTAGAGGAACCCAGTTTGCTGGGATCAGTAAGAATCGAATTCACTTCATGGTCTCAGTACAAGTCCATTCAGGATGTGTCAATAGTGATCTGATGGCTGTCTTCCAGTCACATCAGCACTCTTACACAATTTCCAGAGTTAAGTAAGACGTCACTGGCATCAGCAGAAGAACTGAGGTAACCTTTGTAGGTAGGTAGCGTAGTGCAATTTAAAGGCTTCTTTTACATTTGTTGTCCCTATGAACCCAAGCTTATATGCAACAAGAAATCAATCAAGAAGTTAATGTGTAACTCGTACACTTCAAAGTCCACTATTAATGGGCAGCTTCTGATGGTGTGGAATGTAGCTTGCCAAACAGAACTTCAATGACCTCAAGCTTCTAAAAATTGTTTTGTATCGTTTTCAGTTCTCTAAGGCTATCTTCCAACCAAGAGAGAATGGCTTTGCATTTATAGGTTTTATATATATAATTTGTGTGTAGCATTTTTGGAGCAGTGTCAAAAACAGCATACTCTGGAAGCCCTCCTGGCTGGTCTGTATTGTGTATAGCTATATAAAATTATAAATTCAAGTAAATTCATAGTTATTAATTAGATGCCATTAAGTAATTGTGTATTAAAACTTTGATGATTAAAAACACACATACCTTAACACATTAAGTTAAACTGATAACTCTGTGTTTCATGTTTATAGGATTGTAAAAGCCTTTTGTATTTTTGCTTGTTTTACTTTATTTTGTCTTGCTACAAAATGTCTGAGGCTCATTATTCTATTGTGTGACAAGCTCAAAGAGCATGGCACTGGCAGTTGGTGAGGGTCTTCTAGCTACACCATGACACAGTAAACAAGTGCAACATGAACCACATGGCTTCTTATATGAGCTCAGGCAGGACATTTCAATGCAAAAATATCTTTCCAGTAGTTTGTACTGTAGTAGGTTTCCATGTGACTTCTTCAGATACACTTAATTTTGTTTGATCTCTCTCCACCCCCTTCTTTTCTCTATCTCTCGGTCCCTCTACTTGTCTAAACATTGCCATGTCTGGTCTTCTCCAGCCTCCTACCTTCATATTTCTCATGTTCTACAGTTTCAATATTACTTCAGGATTATTCCCATCTCATGACTCCATGTTAGTTTCCCAGTTTCTATAGACACCCTGGGTTAAATATAAATCTAAATACTTGAAGCTATGCTCTACATATGAGAGTTAGCGTAAGGCAGTGAGGCATTTGTCTCTGAGCCTGGGTTATCTCATCTAGTTTAATGTTTTCTAGTCCATCCATTTTACTGCAAATTTCATTTTTTTTTTACAGCTGAATGTATCTGTGATATATATGCACCACTGCATTTTCATGATTCTGTCTTCCAAGGAAGGACATCTAGTCTAGTTGCATTTGCTGACTATTATGAGCAGAGCAGCATGAGCATGTCTGAACAGTCATCTCTGAAGTAGGACATAAAGTCTTTTGGGGGTCTGCCCAGGAATAGTACAGCTGGATCATACGGTAGTTTTGTTTTTATTGTTTTAGGAAATCTCCAAACTGATTTCCACAGTGGCTACTCTAATATATAACCCAACAATGGTATATAAGGCTTCTCCTTTCCACACACACATCCTCACCAGCATACACTATCATTTGTGTTCCTGATGGTAACCATTCTGACTGGAGTGAGATGGGATGTCAGAGTAGTTTTAATTTACATTTCTTTTCCTGTGGCCAAGCATACTATTTATCACTGCTTAAGTTCATTATTTAGTTCTGTGGACTCGTTTTCTTATTTTTGTAATTCCTTCCTCCATTATGTTTGTTTCCATTGTCAACATAAGGAAAATCAGTTCTCACCAAAAGGTTATTTATTCTGGATCTAACTATTAGTGAACATAGCACAGGAACACAGATTTGGGTAGCCAAAATTTCATGTCGAATCACTGTAACAGTTTAATGATAACAGAACTAATAAAATCATAAGTCAGCGTGTTTTTAAATACTTAAATAAAACAAGATGGGTGATTGTGACTGAGAAAATGCCACCCACTGTATAAAATAGGAAGTTTTGTACCTAAAGATTGCAGATAAAAGTAAACATAAAATTATAAAATCAAAGTAATTATTATTTAAATGCTCAGAGAGGAATACATTGTTATGGAAAACAAAACTGAGCTGAGAAGAAAAAAATAAGTTCTTGCTATCAGAAGTGCATTCACCCGTTGCAGAGGATGTAAAAAATATATGAATTCAAAGGGAACAGAAAGAATAATAAAAAATAATAAACAAGGGCTTCAGAGATGGCTTAGTAGTTAAGAGAATGTACTGCTATTACAGAGGACTGAGTTTGATTCCCAGTACTGAGCTGCTCACAACTGCCTGTAACTCTGGCTTCAGGGAACCTGATGTCTCTGCCCTCTGTGAGCACTTGCATTTACATGCACTTACAAACCCCAAACATATAATTAAAAATAAAATAAATCTTAAAGGAAAAGAATGAACAAGATCATAGTAGGAAATACTATTTTTCCACCTCACTGAATCACAACTTCAATAGCTCCCAGCAGTCAGCTAAGTGCTCTGGAATTGTCATAAACAGGTTCAAAGCATCGTTACCACCTTACTGTTGGCAGGTTTTTCTGTCCTGCTAGCCAGCTCCCAAATAGCCACACAGAGACTTATTATTAATTATAAATGCCCAGCCAATAACTTAGGCTTGCTACTACCTCTTACAACTGAAATTAACCCATAATTCTTATCTATGCTCTACCACATGGTGGTACCTTTTTTCAGCACAGCCTGTTTATCTCCTGCTTCCTCTGTGTCTGGCTGGTGACTCTGTCCCCTTCTTCCCAGCATCTCTCAGTTTGACTCCTCTGCCTAACCTCTTCCTAGCTATTGACCAGTCAGCTCTTTATTAACAGAGCAACACATCTTCACAGTGTACAAAAGAATTATTCCACAGCACCATACATTAGGCCCATCTTCATCCTGGATTTATACCTCCAATCCCCTTGTTTCTGATTATTTTCTCAGTCACAATCACCCATCTTGTTTTATTTAAATATTTGTGATTTATGTCCATTTTGATTTTATCATATCATTACTCTTGCAAACTGCATGTAGTTACAATTAGATTTTGACTTCAGAATTTCTTTCTATACCTAGAATTTCTAGATAGTTATTTTCTTTTTATGTCATCGATTGTTTCAGTTCTTTTGTTTGTCAGTTTCTCTGAGCCACACTGATCATTGTTGGGTATTCGAGCTGTTTTAACAATCCTGAACTGAGCATTAGCACAAACTGTCCACAAGAGGTCAGTGTAGGAAAAGAAACAATGCATCATAAACAAAGATGGCTAAGTTTAGTGATACTACCCATGAAGTTTCTACTGATAGAGTTAAAGAATAGTAACACACAACATTTTCTTTTTATTACTTTACTCTCATGTGATTTTTATTCTTTGTGGTGTAAGTAGGTACCAAACATAAGCATAATCAGTTTAACAAAAATAATCACAGTTTATTTCTTCTCGGGGCATCATTATCATAGTGCTATAACTAGTTTTATTGATAATAATTTATTATTTTTTCACCTAATAGGGATATAATATGAGTCTACCATTAAACTAACTGAAATATCTCTGTTTAGGTAGGGAAACTGTTCTTTGCTTAATTCCTTTGTTTTCTGGGGCTTATTTTCCAAACTTTTTTGAGTCCAAAGACAAGGATTTCAGAGACAAAAACAAGCTATTGAAAATAATTTTTTCATTGAAAATATTCCCTTGAGGAAGATTCAGTCTTCTGCATAGAGGAACCTCCCAACTAGTTATCTAAGTGATCAGATCTAAAAACACATGAATGCATATACGTGTATATACATACACATACACATACATATGTACAAACACACACATGCATATATATATATGTGCAGCACCTAATGGACTAATAGATTGTATTTATATATTTACAAATACACATACAATATATATGTATTTATATTGTATTTATATATTTATATATACACATACATATGAAACACTAGTAGCTAGAGAAAAGGAAGCTATGAATTTGAAAGGAAATGGTGGCATGGAAGGGTTTGGAAAGGGAAGGAGGGACAACATGCAAATTCAGTACACATCTAAGAAATTATGCATGTACACTTTTATAAAGAAAAGTTAGGACTAATTCAAAAGACATTTACAGTTCTTTGTTTATTGAAGTATTATTCATAATTACTATGAATTAAGAATTCTGGTAATGCCAGAATCAACCTAAGAATTCAAAAGTTGAATAGGTAAAGAGCATGTCACACACACACACAAGAAATTCTGTCATTGGTGGCAACCTAGATGAATATGTAGGACACTTTATGAATGAAAGAAGCAGGTACAGAGACATCAATACCTCCTAATTTCACTGAGGAAGCCCAAACCAAATAGATAGAGAATGGTTGTGACCACTGTGTGTTGGGGTGGGACATGAGATGGGTGGATATTGGTTAAAGTCAGAAACTTTTAGTTCAACACAAGGAATAAACCCCAAATATCTACTTTTCCTAATGATTATAATAATTAAAATCTATTATACGTTTGAAAATTTCTGAATGGATTTTACCATAAAATTATAAAAACAAGGAGAATAATCAGCTTAATTTAATCATTTTAATATGTATAGACATGGATTTATCAAAGTACTATGCTGTGTACATTGTTGTCTAATGCATAGAGGCAATCAGTGAAGCAAAAGTAGCAAATCAAAGTATTTAAGGTCTCACATTCAAAAGGTATTTCAGGCAAAAATATCAGCAGTTCCATAGTTTTGAGTGGAAAGTGTTAGAACTATACAGATTTTGTGAAATAAGAAATATCTGAAATGGAATAATTTTTTAAAAGATTTTTCCCCAACATAATATTTTTATTAATTATTTGGGAATTTCATACAATGCACCCCAATAGCACTCCCTTCCCATCCCTCCAGGTCCACCTTCCCACCTTTGCACTCCCCCCACAAAAGAAAAAAAATACATACACCAAGTCCAATTTGTGTTGCCCATATACTCATTGGAGCACAGTCAAACTCCCAGTGACCAGCCCATTAAAGATAGCTGAGTCCTTCCCCAAACTTCACCCCTGCTGGAAGACATCAACTACAAAGAGGTACATTTCAGTATCTTTATCAATATTTTTAAAGACTCCTGCCTGGATTGTTGCTCTCTCTCTCTCTCTCTCTCTCTCTCTCTCTCTCTCTCTCTCTCTCTCTCTCTCTCTCTCTCTCGCTCTCGCTCTCTCGCTCTCTCGCTCTCGCTCTTGCTCTGGAGGGTGGGTTGTCACAGAAGCCTTCATGGTCTCTCATTCTCAATTATGCGTTTTCTGTCATGGATAGCACTGCAAAAGCAGCTTCCATGCCCACATAGCAGCATGGATCATGGACTTCCACATGATTTCCGGTGCCAGCATGGACCAAGGACATCAACATCGCCTCAGGCATCCACATAGACCATGAGATTTATTTATTTTTATGTGCATTTGGTGGTTTTGCCTGCATGTATGTCTGTGTGAGGGTGCCAGATCCCCAGGAACTGAAGTTACAGGCATTTGTAAGCTGCCATGTGGGTGCGATGAATTAAACTCAGGTCTTCTGGAAGAGCAGCCTGTGCTCTTACCTGTTGAACCTTCTCTCCAGCCCCCATAATGGAATGTTACATATCTCATGAAACTTATGTAATATTATCTTTCAAGTAACATAAAGAATATGTGCTAATACTGTGTGGAGAGACTTGAGGAAACTTATCCTGGATTCTGCCTATGCTGATTAATGGGCTGTGTCTTCATAAGAGGTCTCACCCTCCATGTTTTTTCTCTAATAAATGTGATTGTATGAAACTAGAAAATTAGCATTGTCAAATCCTTAGTCCAGAAATTTGCAGTTAAGTTTCCACTTTTCTTTCATGATCTTCTAGTTCTACGGAGCTCAAAAGTCTTTTCTGTGGTGATTCCTTTGGTCATCGCCATGAGTGATATCTGACAGAAGCCATTTAGGAAGGAAGACTGTGTTGTTCTTCAGAATTTGAGATGGTTCATTTCATCATGGAAAGAAGGACATACCAAAGTTCCTGGAGGTAGCGGTTTGTGGTTGTGATTTCTCACATCTCAGAAGCCCAGGAAACTGAAATATGGGCTGGAAATAGAGGCAGGCTGCTGTGGGATGGTCTGTATGTTAAATGTGTTGCTGATTGGTCAATAAATAAATCACTGATTGGCCAGTGGCCTGGCAGGAAGTATAGGCAGGACTAACAGAGAGGAGAATTGAGAGAACAGGAAGCTGGGTGAGAGAGACACTGCCAGCTGCCATGATGACAAACAGCATGTGAAGATGCCGGTAAGCCACGAGCCATGTGGCAAGGTATAGATTAATGGAAATGGATTAATTTAAGCTATAAGAACAGTTAGCAAGAAGCCTGCCACAGCCATAAAGTTTGTAAGCAATATAAGTCTCTGTGTTTACTTGGTCGGGTCTGAGCTGCTGTGGGACTGGCAGGAGACAGAGATTTGTCCTGACTGTGGGCAAGGCAGGAAAACTCAAGCTACAAATGGCATCCAACGTGGTGGCAAGAGTTTCCACCTAAAAACCTGAAAAAAGATTCTAAAACGGAGCTAAAAACAGCTTCCTAATTGTCTCTCTCAAATGAGCGGCAGCTGCCTGTTTGAGCTACTGGCGGGTTCCTAGCGTGCGTGCATGCTCGACCTGCAGTATGGTGGGAATGAGGCCTCTGCAAGTGGCATATTAAGCTGTGTGGTGGATTCAGCCTTTGGTAGTACAAAAAAAAAAGAAAAAAAAAGAGGTTTCTGGGCTACACGCTGCTTTGATAGAAGCATAGACCCACTATTTCTGAGAGTTGATGGCTCCCAGAGCTGGCGGAAAATGTATCACCACTATGTTGGAAAGCTGAAGTGGGCAGAGCCAGCAGTCACAGAGCCAGCTCCGTTTCAGGCTTAGAAGGCTGCAGTTTAAAGCAATAGGCTCAAGCCAATATAAAAAAATAAGCCAGTAAAGATGGCTACCACACAGAGAATCTAGATTATGTTCTCTTTCATATTCGTAACTGAAGAAAAACATTTGATTACAAAAGCTATTGAGTTATGCCAAAATGTATATTTTAAAGGTACTTTGACTTCAAAATTTGGATGTAAGGATATGTTGCTTTGGAAAGGAGGCTCTGCTTTTGTTTCCACAGAAAGCCGGAGGCTATGGATTTGTTCCAGATTAAGATACATCAGGTTTGACAAGCCAAGACCACCTGAAAGGTCTCCGATGACACCATGGCCCAGATGATCCAACATCCAGAACCGTTTCAAGGCAACTGACTCAGACGATACACCCTCACAAACTACTCCATAATCCTAAAATATTCTTTGTGTCCCCATAAGATACAGCGCCCCTCTCCAGCAGGAAGTAGTAAAAGAAGCTACGCCCAAATTCCCAAATATACCAAGCTGACTTTGAAGATGTGTAAAGGTTAAAACCTTCCTTTTTAAGAAAAGAAAAGGGGAAGTGCTGTGGGATGGTCTGTATGTTAAATATGTTGCTGATTGGTCAATAAATAAATCACTGATTGGCCAGTGGCCAGGCAGGAAGTATAGGCAGGACTAACAGAAAGGAGAATTGAGAGAACAGGAAGCTGGGTGAGAGAGACACTGCCAGCCGCCATGATGACAAACAGCATGTGAAGATGCCGGTAAGCCACGAGCCATGTGGCAAGGTATAGATTAATGGAAATGGATTAATTTAAGCTATAAGAACAGTTAGCAAGAAGCCTGCCACAGCCATAAAGTTTGTAAGCAATATAAGTCTCTGTGTTTACTTGGTCGGGTCTGAGCTGCTGTGGGACTGGCAGGAGACAGAGATTTGTCCTGACTGTGGGCAAGGCAGGAAAACTCAAGCTACAGCAAGCTATAACCCATCAATCAGTCTTACCTCTGTGGCTGTACATCTGCCAGAGATACTTCATGTGGCAAAGAGGCCATAAAGTGACAGAACAGCACCACCAGCTGGGAAATGATAATGAGCCCATGGGGCTGTTACACTTCCAAATCCTGACAATGCCCTTTGGCACAAACCTTTTCCATTCTCTTCACTAACTGCTCATTCATAGTGAAGCCTCAGTCAGCTTTATATAAGTCAGAGTTAAGCTCAGTTTATATTGCTCTACCTACACTTGCATGTCTTGCCAAATTCACAAAGATGTGGTTCTGGAGTTCTTTGATAAACAAAACATAAACAAAAACAATACAACACAAAAGAGTTCACTTGATTTTGTTTCATTCAAATAGATTTTCTTTTGAAAATGAACAATAGACACATTAATCTTGAACTTCTCAAACCTCCACGTTGGTGTTTCAGTGAGCCTGATGTTCAGTAATGATAATGTGAATGTGTCATCACTAAATAAACTATTTGAGTAAATCTTTAATTAGAATTGTACATTTTCAATGTTTGACTGTGAGTAAAGTGCACAGGGAAATCAGGAATTCAAAGTCTTGTAAAATGTGGAAGATGATCTTGACACACCTCAATCACACCATTATATATCAAAGGGCTTTACCTCCATTTTTTTCTTCCCTGTCTTCATAAACTTCTGATAAACAAATGACATTTTATGTCAAGCAAAATAATGGTGTCCATAGAGACCTACAGGACACAGTTACATGGAGACTATGTTATTTCACTGAGAGTGGACAAATGACTGCAGGTGTTTGGCTCCAGGTGGCAAACTTGACCCAGAAGATTGCTCTATAAAGGAGCTTCATGGGGTGTTTTTCATGGATTGCCAGCTAATATACAGCTAATATACTTTGTCTTAATAGCTTAAGGAAACTAGACATTAACTTATGAAATTAAGGAGAAATGATAGATTTAGAATTCTCACAAAGCTGACAAAACTGAGAATAAATATGGAATAAAATCATTTCCTCTCTTCACTTCACTACAGGCAACAATTTGAGCACAGGATTTAGAAATGCAAAGAGAAGAGCTAGAGGAACAAAACAGTTAAACTAGAAACTGTAATCAGTGAAGCCCAAAGAGTAACTTGGAGACAGCAGAGATTATCATGTCATGGATGTAGGCCTTGAATTATCTGGTAAGTAATGTCAAAGACCATGATGTCCAAAACTGGTCATGATACACACAGTTCAAGACAATACCATAATTTCCAGACAAAAAAAATATGTAGTAATATTGAGGTGCATGTTTGAACAAAGTTGATAAAGATCTGAAATTTCCAATAAACTCGTCCTCAAAAACTTGCCCATGATTTGCCATTAAAACTATGCAAGCATATCACCTTTGTTAAATGATAGCCTGTCCCTGGAGTTGAAGTCTTTGTATTATTATTACTAATATACTCCTGTTACTGTTTAGATAGTGGTGTCTTGTGGTCAATGTTCAGAGGTTTTGGCATGCCACTGGTAACCTACTGGAAGCTTTTGGAGATTTAGGAAATGGTTTAAAGTAGCAGAAATAAAGCCATTCTCTTTAAATTGTTATTGAGATCCTGTCTTTTTTCTTTCCTTACTTTATGCATCCTTCCGTCATGAGATAAGAACTGTGATCTACCAGGATTTTCGCCATTACCTTCTGTCACATTTGTGAGCCAAAGTCACAAACAAACCCTAGATTAAACTTTTGAAATTATGTGTTTTAAAGGTGCCAAATATACTCATTTGAGAAAAAAACACTATCTTCAACAAATTCAGTAAGATTAATTAGAAGTTATGTAACATAGTACAAAGCACTTCAAGGGCCATACTTTTTGCATAAATATTTTTAAAAGCATAGAAGTTCATTTAAATTTCTATTACTTCAGAGCAAGAGGTACCTACAGTCCCTAGAAGTAAGTGAAGGCTAGGTGGCAAAAAGGAATGACTGGAAAGATGCCTTTATGAACAATAAAGGCCAAGTGTAAAGAGAGATTGTTTTTCTTTCAGTAACAATATCGTTACTCATAATGCAGCAAAGGGTTATTTCTCAGTGAATTTGGAGACTTGGACTTTAGAAAAAAAGGTAAATGTAATGAATGAATTAACTTGGGTAATTAGAGAAAATTTTGAATCACAGCTAAACTTAAATATTGCTGGGTTTTTTTTTTTTTAATCGTAATGGTTCCCAGTGGTATAATTCATTTCTATTAAGGCTGAAAAGATAAAATAAAATTTTATTTTATTTTTGAAATTTCAATACCAAATGCTCAATTGGTGCATTCTATTATTGTTGAATTACTATTAGTCTCATTGATTGATACTCATATTTTCTCTACTCATTCTCTAGTCTTCCACAAATGTCATTTTGAAGCCTCCATTTGCATATGTAAGTATTGCTTCCTGTTAAATCTGGTTTCTTGTTCTCAAACTTCCAAAGAACTATAGAATGTCAAATCATAATTCTGTAGAGATTCAGAGTTTATGAAATTCATGAAGAAATGTAGATAAGATGGGTGATATAATGAGAACTACTTAAATATCCAAAGATCATCTCCAGCCCTATATCAGACCATCTGAAGTAACCTCTCTTCACTCTCTATCCCTATTGCAAGGAGACAAAATAAGTAGATCCTGGCTGAACAACCTGCTCTTCCCCCTTCCAAGAAACCCTTGAGACTCTTAGCCTATTCTATATTTTAAGTGTCAGCTCTCAATACTCAGAAATACATTTTACTTGGATCTTCCATGGATGACCACATCAATTACATTCATAGACAGTTTCCCACCAGACAACACAGCTCTCACACTCTCCTAAAATCTAGAGAGGAAACAGTAACCATGGAACAAAACACACACCCAAAAACACAAAACCAGAATTCAGCACCTAGACATTATAATCCCAGATGCTCAGAAGCCAGCATGAAAACACAATCAACAAGAGCAAGGGCAATGTGTCTCCACTAGAACCACACTATCCTACCACAGCAGGCGCTGAAAATTCTAACATAACCAAAACACAAGAAAAAGACCTTAAAACAGTCTATATCCAGATGACAGGGGTCCTTAAAGAGGAAATGAATAAATCCCTTAAAGAGATCAAGGAAAACACAAGCAAACATTGGGAGGACACAAGCTGTTGAAGACCTGAAAATGGAAACAGAATCAATAAAGAAAACCCAAACTGAGGAAATGAAAAATTTAGGGATTTGAACAGAACTACAGAGGCAAAGTTCACCAAAGAGTACAAGAGATGGAAGAGAGAACCTCAGGCATTGAAGATACAATAGAAGAAATGGATACACTGGTAAAATAAAATGTTAACTCTAAAAAATGCCTGATACAAAACATCCAGTAAATCTGGGACACAATGAAAATACCAAATCTAAGAATGATAGCAATGGAGGAAAGTTAAGAAATGCACCTCAGAGGCCAGAAAATATTTTCAACAAAATCGTATACGAATATTTCCCTAACCTAAGGAAGGGAATATTGATCAAAATACAAGAAACATAAAGAACACCAAATAGGTGGAACCAGATAATAATCAAACTCTAAATGTACCAAACAAAGAAAGTCTACTAAAAGCTGCAAAGGAAAAATATGAATAAAGCAGTGTAGCTGGAGTTTTCTCCAGTCCTGCCTGGTCCACAGTTAGGACAAATCTCTCTCACCCGCCAGTCCCACAACCATTTTGACTCAACCGAGTAAACACATAGAGACTATATTGTTTAAACTGTTTGGCCTAATGGCTCAGGCTTCTAGCTATCCAGTTCTTACATCTTAAATTAATCCATTTTTATAAATCTATACCTTGCCATGTGGCTCGTGGCTTACTGGCATCTTTACATGCTGCTTGTCATGGCAGCAGCTGGCAGTGACTCCTTCTGCCTTCCTGTTCTCTCTGTTAGTCCCGCCTATACTTCCTGCCTGGCCACTGGCCAATCAGTGTTTTATTTATTGACCAATCAGAGCAATTTGACATACAGACCATCCCACAGCAAAGCAAACCTATTAGAATCACACCCGACTTCCCAGTGGAAACTCTAAAAGCCAGAAGTGTTGGGACAGATGTGCTGCAGACTCTAAGAGACCATAGATGCCAGCCCAGACTACTATACCCACCAAACTTTCAATAACACACCAACAGACATAACACAACAACAGACACTGAGGAAATCCAGAGATTCATAAGGACATACTTTAAAAGCCAACTGGAAGGAGTGGAAGGAGGAGAAACTGTGCTTGGGATGCATTGTATGAGAGAAGAACAAATAAATATATAAAATACTTGCCACCCCTTCCCACCCCCTCAAAAACCCACACCAAACCAACAAAACAAACAAACTCTGTACTCCACCAAATTGTAAAATCTAGGAGAAACTGAAAATTTTCTCTATAGATACCACTTCCCAAAATTACATCAAGAGCAGATAAGCAATTTAAATAGACAGACACCCTGTAGAGAAATAGAAGCTGTCACTAACAGTCTCCAAGTCAAAAAATATTACTTCATTAAATTTGCAGGCAAATGGATGGAACTAGAAAAAAAATCATCCTAAGTAAGGTAACCCAGACTGAGAAAGAGAAATAAGGTTTGTATTTTGCTTGTATGTGGATATTAGCCATTAAATAAATGGTAACCAACCTACAATCCATAGACACAGAGAGGTTAGGGATAGAATAAGGGACTGAGTGTTGTGGGGGAACTTGGATTTCCCTGGAAGGGGGAAAATAGAATAGATTTATGGGTGGAGTGTAGAAGCGGGCAGGGGGTAGGGAGGATCATGTGAGGAGAGATACCATTGAGGGAGAGAATGCAGAGAGAGACAGCTAGAATTGAGAGGCATTTGAGGAATGATATGGAAACCTAGTGCAGTGGAAATTCCCTAAAATATATGAAGGTGATCCAAATGAGGTCTCCTAATAATGAGAGTGACAGAGTTCAAACTGGCCATGTCTTGACACCAAAGGAAGTTTTCAGTATCCAAACTGTGTTGCATTAAATTGAGTTGTTGGAAATGGCCAAACAACCAAGATCATTGCTAAGATAGTGGGTTGCTCTTTGGAGACTGACTGCTGTGCTCCATTGCTGAGGACAACACCCACACAACTCACTGAACTGGGGTATTCAAGCTGGTTCTTACATGGAGCATTCATCCCTATGTTCTAATGTCTTTGTTATGAGAATATATTCTGTAGGCTAACAAATAGAAGTATAAATACCAATTTAGTCACAAAACCTATGATTTACTATCTCATCTGACTTCAAGATATGCTAGGGCAATGTTGGCATAGAACCTATGGGAATAGCCAAGCAAGGTTTGGTTTGATTTAAGGTCCATTCCACAAGACAATTTGGTGACCAAGAACCAGAAACTTGAGAGTCCAGAAACCTAGGGTAAAACCAAACCATACTATCTAAAGAAAAAAAGTATCAATAAAACGACTCAGTAATATTCTGCTATAATCATAGATCAGTGCCTATTAAGTCATCATCAAAGCCATTTCCTTCTGGACCAGACAGGAACAGAAGTAGAAAGCCACAGCCAGACATTATGCATAGAGAAGAGGGATTGAACGATGCTGAGAAGGAGGGATGGAGAGAAAGAGGGGGGGAGCAAGTCCTTGAAACATACAGTTTTAAATGGGATATCTCCATTAAATCTTTCTCTCCTTAGAGTAGGGAAACTGAAGAAAGAGGAAGAGGAAAGAATGTAAGAGTCAGAAAGGATGGAGGACACCAGGAGAACAAGGCCCTCTGAATCAACTGAACAAGACTCACATGAACTCACAGAGACTGAAGCAGCAAGCACAGGGCCCACATAGATCTGCTCCACTTCCTCTGCACATATATTATACCTTTCAGATTAGTATTTTTATAGGACTTGTGGGTTGTGTGAATGAGTAGGTCTTTGGTTCTTGTGCCTGTAGACTGAGTTACAGACTGGGATACAATCTCAAAATGTATATAAAATAAACTGGAAACTATTTTCAAAGGCCGTGGAGAAATAGAAAACCAGTTAGTGAAAATAAAGACCTTTCATAATAGCTCAGTGCAATAACAAAATTGAAATGGCTATAATTCTAATTTCGTATGCGTTCCAAGATGTTGGTTAAAAGGAAAGAGGAAAAAAGTTGTCATTTTATGCCATTTGGGCAAAGGGGGTAATATGACTTGTGTATATTACAGCCAAGCAGTATAATTTGTCTATCAAAGACATAGAGGAATGTGTGAGAATACATGCATAGTTTTCAGGGGTACATGATATGTTTTGCATAATTAGCCTCTCAAAGATCATAGAAGAAACCTTGGCAGAAATAACAAAGCATAATATTGCCAAGTAAAGGAAATAGAGCAGTAAAGGAAAAAGAAAACTGTTTTTAATACTTGTAACCTGCATGTATTCTCTGTTGTTAAGTATTCATTTCTAGGTCTCACCTTGTGTGACCAGTTATTTGTTGTTAAACATTACCCTTTTATCAAACTTTAATTGATGTCATTTCCCAGAACATGACTATTAGAAATGTCACTGTGACTCAGCAGCTTGAGAAAAGGCAAGATTATTCTAACTTCACCAAAACACATCCAACAGAACAATCCCACAGAATATGAGTGCAGGATGTAAGCAAAAGTGCATGAAGGTACTTAGAATGATTATTCAGATCATCTGAAAGATTTTCATAAGTCTTATATTTAGAAAAATAAATACCATAGTGGAGGTAACTAATACTTGGCCACCGAAATGATGGCTTGTGAGTGTACATAGAGATCACTGCATATGAAGGACACAGCTGAACTCATCTGCAACCAGAATGGAGGTAAGTAGTACTAGAGCCAAAATCCAACAATACCTGTTGATAAACATTAAGTCTGATCACATGTCAGGCCATCAGGTGAATGCATCAGGGCCCACCACCAGAAATGCAGAACCAATGGCTGACTAAACTCACCTCTGCCAGATTCTCTATTTGATCCCTTGTTCAATAACTTCATCTTTCAAGAGTACACTGTCTCCAGTTACAATCATAATTTTATATGAATATATATATATTCCACACATTCCCAAATTACCCAAGGAGACAACAATGCTTAGGGTGATAACAGATGAAATATTGATACTTTGTGTATCATCTTCTAGGTCTTGGTATCATTTTGTTGAATTGAATCTGGTATGCAGACATTCATCTTTTTTTCCTGATGGCTGAATGTTTCATCACTAGCAGACAATCTTCTTTGCTCTGTAGTAATGCTTCTAGCTCTTGCTCGTTTCAAGAATATCTTTTATGTGGTAGATGTTTAATGCTGGATTTTGTGCTTAAAGAATGTTAGGAAGCAGACACCCAGTTAGCACATTTGTATCATCCATTCTTTCATATTCATATTGCATTCAGTCTGTAACCTAGTGCAGGAAACTCTGACTTAACAGGTGTACACCCTCACATTGATGTCTCAGCTTCTTGTGTCATCTTCAGATATGAATCCATGATTGGCAGGAGCCATGTGACTTCTTTGGGAAACAAGGCCTGAGAATAGTACAAACGGCTCTCCTTGTGGCAAGACCCTGGAGACCCTGACCCACTTGGCAAAGACCTATAAACAGTTTGCTGCATGATTCAGGGAATGACCTTGGGAATGCGTGTGCTACATGCTCTCCTTGCTTTCCCTATGCTAGCCATACTGCTGGCCTGAATGAGTCACAGTAGGGCATGCAGTTTAATATTCCATATTTGCTGTAATATTCTGGAAAGATTGATTTTACCATAAGAGTCTTTGAGAAATGTTATTAAATAGATGGAATCAGGAGTTAATGGAAATAGTCTAGGAACAGGGAATGAAACAGAATCATAGAAACCTAGAGTTCCCTCATTTCTAATAACTGTGCCACTACCCCAAGAAATTAAGGGAGGTAGACATAAGGACAAGGGGTGAACAGTGCCAGCTATTAAGAGTCAGTTTCCAAGTTATGCTTCCTATAGGATAAATAGAAAAACCTGGTATGCCCTCAGAGGAGACAGAGTAGTACAAAATGTAGAATAGAGTGATCCAGCTTTGGTTAGTGAGTTGTTCATGAGAACCCAGACTCTATCAGATGTAAATATTAACCCCAAGAGACAAAACTGTCTCTCACCCTGCATGACACAGTAACCATACATGCTGCCAACTGGGCCCACTGTTCTACCTGTAGATGTGCCTAGTTAGAGAAGTTCCTTTGTAGCTTAGAAGACTGCTTAAGCTTCTAACAGTAGAGACATAGATAAAAAGGTAATGGCTACTGGTGGGAGATTTGGGGGATGGAAGGGGAAGGAGACAAGGAACAAACTCATAATTATTGTAGCCAATTTTAGAAACTCAGGAAGCAAAACTGATTGTAAAACTGATATTGAAATTGCATAAATAAAGACAGCCCAGACTATCCAGGGCCACTTGTTTGAACAACAGCAGGTGGTCACAGTCTCTTCTTGGCTCCAACTTCACACATTCCCCCCGGTCATCGAACACATCTGAAGCAAGGTTTCCAACACATGATTATTTTAATTTTGTTTTGAATCCATAGTTACTGATATAATCCTGTCTTTAAGCATTGCTGTTAAAAAAAATTATGCTGCCCCGAAATAATGAATAAGATTACATCATTTCTGGTCTTAGATATGACAATTTACAGCTTTCCATACTAAAATACTTTTAATAGATGACACATTTGGAATATTCTACAGTCTGTTTTGGAACAATTTTGGGTATTAAACTCAAAACACTTAGTATATAATTGAATTTTCCAGAGCATGTAAAATTTATCCTGATGTGCATGTATTTTTTCCATGTATGTATGTATGTATATGTATGTATATAAACATACATATATACTGCTTTATGTGTAAAGATTTCAAAATTATAATAAATGAATTATTTTATCATATATGATGAAATATCTGTGTCTACCTGAAAGTTCTCTTGTGAATCTGCCCCTGTGTCTGTACTTGTGTGTGTGTCTCTGTGTCCCTAACAAAGGGATTTTGCTCCATATTTATTAAACACCATAGAAAGCATCAGATGGGAAAAGGAATGAGGGATACTTCACAGAAATCTTCAACATAGCTTTACAAGAGATTAAGTCATTGGCTCCAAATGACCCCACATAACCAAAATAACAAACAAACAAACACTGTTGAGTATTATCTGAATGCTGCATTCCAGCATTTATTCTGGATATTCATTTCATATGGTTTCTTTCAACCTATTTGTGGTTTCCGGCATTACTGCTGGAACACACATATATAGATGTATTACTTTTGGTTTAGGCCATGGAAAAGTACATAATACAAACTCACAGCTACACTTTACCTTAGGTTGTAAAAGCTGATTGCATAGGGAATCCAAGGCAATTAAGATCAGTTGGTACACTGTTCTCATAAAGGCAGATTAGACAAACAGGTTGAGGAGACAGCACAGTATCTGTCTTGAGTCTTAAGTGACCTCAGGTTGCATTATTAACTCTGGCTGTGAGGTCCAGCAAAAGTCACAGTCTCTTAGAATGTGAGAGGTATTTTCATAATAATCCATTAACATACAGAGAATTCTCAAATGATGAAGTGAAAATCTCTCAAGAAGTGTTCATTGTCTTTAACAATTAGGGAAATGCAAATTAAAGCTCCCCTGGGTTTTCATCTTTCTCCAGGCAGAATAGCTAAAATCAAGAAAACAACAGACAACAAACACTGGTGAGCACGTGAGGAAAGGGAAACCCATGTTCAATGCTGGGATTGCAGACATGAAATCACTATGGAAATCAGTGTGGAGAATTCTCAAAAAAGCTAAAATTACATCACATGACCCAGTCATACTGCTCCTTCCTATGTGTTCAAAGGATTCCACATCTCTGGTGGTTTGAATGAGAATGATCCCATGTGCCCTCCCACAAACTCATGTATTTGAATACTTGTCCCCCAGTTGGTAGTACCATTTGGGGATGCTTAGAATGTGTAGCTTTGCTGGAGGAAGTATGTTATTAGAGATGGGCTTTGAGAGCAAAAAACCTTGCCTTACTTTGAGTTTTCTCTCTTTGCTTGTACTTGTAGTTAAATGGGAGCTTTCAGCTTCCTGTTTTGGCCACCATGTCTGCTACCTTTCCATGGTGTCCCACCATTATAGACTTTGACCTCCTGGAACTATAAGTCAAAATAAACTCTTTTATATATAAGTTGCCTCTGTAAGTTTTGTCACAGCAACAGAAAAGTGATATCCCACTCCACAGACACTTGCTCAGCTGTGTCCATTGCCACTCTATTCATACTAGGAAATAAAAACAGCCTAAATGTCCTTCAACTGGTGAATGAATAATGAAAATGTGGTACATATACACTGTGAAATACTATTCAACTGTAAAGAAAAAAATGATATAATTATTTTGTGCCTAATGGGGTCATGGATCTTAGAGGAGAACATGGGAAGGGTTGTAGGTAGTTGTGTAATTATATTTTAATTATAAAATAAAATAAATGTACACTGGAAATTTAGCTTTTAGACCTCTTAGGTTCTTATTTTGCCTCTGGATGCTGTAGTTTGGTAGGTTTCTTCCCTCGTTAAAAATATATCTACAGGGCTTGAAGTGATGCCTCGGCAATTAAGAGCACTGACTTTTCTTCCAGAGGTCCTGAGTTCAATCCCTCGCATCCATGTTGTAGCTTATGCCCGTCTGTAACTCCAGTTCCAGGGGGATCTTCTGCATTCTTTGGATACTGCACATAAATCGAGAACAGAAATACATACATCGTACAAAAATATAATAAAAATAATTTAAAAATATATCAATATAGTGAAAGAACATGTAATTAATTATTTTTGTTCTTTTGGTCAATTGTTTATTTGAATTTGCCCATTTAGTTATATGATAAAATATTCAATATATAATCCAAATAATTCAGCACTGTCTGCTTTTTCCTTGATGTTAGTGTTATGATTTCTTACATCAATTAATTTTAAGTATTATTTGCCTACCTGAATGTACTTTTGATTTGTAAAGAGTGATACTCAGTCTTTCTTTGAGTTATTAAAACATACTTCTTTCTACAGAAGAGGTCCTCTTAATTTAGTTTCCTTGTTCTCCATTCATTTTGCAAAGTATTCTCAGCTATGAAATAATGACTGCAGGTATTTGAAGATAGGGCAAACTTTTAAGATTTTACTCTATCTTGTAAAGTCTTAACAATATTACATATAGGGAGAGGGAGTTTGCTGTGACATTGTGTCACCTAGTAATATCAGAAGCTACACCCATAAAGTTTTACTAACATGACTGCTCAAGTGTGGGCTGAACAAGGACACTAATGGACATGCCAAAGTGTCTGGAGAAAAGTCCACATCCTGCATGAAGAATTATAGGCAACCAAAGAAAGCTGGGAGTGGGAGAAGGTGGTCTACCCAAGGAGGAGCACACCAAATGATTGTCCAGTGCCAGAAGGTTAGTCCTGAAAACATAAATACAAATACCATTATATGGATTGAACTGGTGATATTTAGGAATATGTACACACACACACACACACACACACACACACACACACACACACACACACACACACATTAGTGAAAAAAGCCCATGAATTTCAAGGATAGTAGGGAAGGTTCTATGGGAGGGCTTGGGAGGAGGAGAGGAAAGGAAGAAATATTATTATCAGCATTATTTCAAAAGTGCAATAAATTTATTGTAGCTGGAGAGCATCTCTCCAGGTCCCACCAAGCCCCTGCAGTCCCATAACCCACATATAAAATAAACACACAGACACTTACATTATTTAAACTGTTTGGCCTAATGGCTCAGGCTTCTTGTTAACTGTTCTTACATCTTAAATTAACCCATTTCTATAAATCTATACCTTGCCACGTGGCTCGTGGCTTACCAACATCTTCACATGTTTCTTGTCATGGCGGCGACTCCAGTGTCTCCCTCTCTGCCTTCCTGTTCCCTCAATTTTCTTCTCTGTTAGTCCCGCCTAAACTTCATGTCTGGCTACTGGCCAATCAGTATTTTATTGATACAGAGTGATATCCACAGCAATTTATTGCAATAAAATACAATAAAAATAAAACAAAATATTTGAGTCAAAACTCTTCAATCAATTTTTTTCTATTTGTTTTTAGGGTTTTTTTATTTTTTGAAAACTTCATTTATGTATACAGTGTTTTGGAATCATCTCTAGCTCTTCATCTTCTTCCTCCAACCTTTTCCCCCTCCTCCCAATCCATCTGGAATTCATGATCTTTTTTTAATAATTATTGTCATTGAATATATGTGTATATAATACCTACTGAGTCTTATCAACCTTATAACAACCATTTGTTCTCCAGTGTCTCACTAAGCAGGGCGTTGGGGAATATCCATTTATATTCCTGGCTACTGGGTCTTAATTTTTCTGATTTCTTGCCCTCAAATTTCTGTAAGACTCATTATGTAAAGAAAGTATATTTTTCTATAGTTTCGACTGCAGCACTTTTAAATTTCACCGAGTTTCAGAAACTGTTACAAAAGTGGTTAGGGACAAAGCTTGGGCCCCTGCTATCTTAAAACTCTAAGCTTAGCAACCTGTCCTATATAAACCAATGAAAGAGAAAAGTAATAATGAGCAGAGGAAGGAATTTTATTTGATGTGGCCACACTGAAAAGATGAGCATATAGTTCCAGTAGCCTCTACCCTACCTGTCCAGTCCATCTGGGAGTACTTAAGAGATTTAGATATATACAGGGCACGAAATAAACATCCAATAGGAGCCTTCCAACGGAGTCCTTTGCTTATCTTTGATCATGGTCTCACTGGCTCTAGTCTCTTTTGTAAGGTTGTCTGAAAATTTGCCAGAACTCTGTGAATTTTCTTCCCAAGAGAAAAGCTTGCCCACTAGCTGGCATCAAGAACTCAGCCTTTTCTTTCTCCCAGCATGAGATTCCTGGGGAAGTAGACTTTCTTAGAGTCTATTTGAAGAGTCTTAATAGCCAAAAGAGGGAGCAGGGGTGTCTGTCTTTAGAATATCTTCCCTGTTGTCAGAATAGTCAAAATGTTATCTCCTTAAGTTTGTTCAATAACATATATGAGATAATAAGCTGAAATTAAATATTAATAACAAATTAATAACAACTATGTAAGCACTACTAGGAAACCTATAAGTGAAATTTTCAACATTACTCATGTTGCTATGACGGGAAATGCTTATGTTTTTGAAAAACTTCCAAAATGCGGAGCTGTGAAAATTTGTTTAATTGGCTGTTTATTTGTCTACAGAGGCAGTTCTCAACCTGTGGGTTGCAGAGGGTCAACTGACCCCTTCACAGGGGTCGCATATCAAATATCCTGCATATCAGATATTTATATTATGATTCATAACAGTAGCAAAATTACAGTTGTGAAGTAGCAATGAATTATGGTTTGTGTTGCTGCAACATGAGAATTGTATTAAAAGGACACAGCAATGTGAAGGTTGAGGCGAATTATAAAGTATGTAGAACGAAGATTAATATGGGCTGCTACAAGCAAAGATTTCCATGCTCAGTCTCATTCTCAAAGTAAGGCAATGGAAAAGAGCACCATTTAACCTTAATTTGCTGTGTAAATATTGAAAGTAGCTTCAACTTTGATCTTTGCACAGTGACAAGAAGGCTGTGTCTGACCAATTCTCTTATATTTCAAGTTCAGTAAAAAAAAAAATTCTTGCTTATTTCCTGCACATTATTATCATATCTAGTATGAATAATAATCATTCTAAAGTTTTGCATTGAAGAATACTGTAGAAATCTTTTTCCATGTATCAAACGTGATAATTACATGCCCTATTCAATTGTATGATATTTATTGAGCAAAAGAAATGCTGTTCAGTTGTGGTCTGTCTTCACTGTGCTCTGCTTTGCAGACTATGCCCTGAGGAGGAAAATTCTAATTGTAGATATTGCAGGTCAGATCTTAAGAGTCTTTTACTATTTAAGCTATTCTCTCTGGCAAAGATGCTACGATATCAAAATTTTTCATTCAATCTTGACTATTTATTCCTTCTTGCAATTATTATCTCATATGTTGTTAATGCAAAATAAGTAAAAATGTAAAAGTTTGTGTTTTTCACATACTTGTTCTGGGTAACAAAGCAGCTAGAAATGACTAGCTAGGTGAATAACAGGAAGGTACAGGTCACCTTGTTGCCACAGGACGAAAATGTGCTATAACACTAAGCAGACTCAATTAAGCATGGGTACTCAGCTATTGTTCTGAGCTAAGCAGGCCATCTTCCATTGTGCATTTTCAGACTGTCCAATTGCACAGAGCTATTCAATGAAAAGAATAGTCAAGGCACCATGCAGTATAATGGCTTCTGTTTATTTAACCAAAAATGTATCAGGTGATCTAATTTTTCTCCAGTGTAATATTAATATTTTTATTGATTATTTGGGAATTTCACACAAGACACCCCTATCACACTCTCCTTCCAGTCCTCCCAGGTCCACGCACCCTCCCCAGTGTTCTACCCCCAAAATACACCAAGTGCAATCTGTGCTGTCCATTCAGTCATTGGGGCATGGTCACACTCCCAGTGGCCTGCTCTCTGAAGGTAACTGAATCATTCCTCACACCCCTGCAAGAAGCCATCAATTGTGAAGAACTGTGGGAAATGCATTAGGAAAAAATCTTGAGTTGGTGTAATAAATAACAAAAATTCTTGGCAAAGTATTTTGTATTTAAGAAAGATGTATTTCTAGGCTCATGTAGCACGTAGGACTTGATTAACAATGTACCTAGAGCAAGTTATCCTGGATTCCAGTTGTATTCTGTCTTTAAAGGTGATTTAATTTTCAATCTTTATGTGCATACATCTGTATTTATGTGAAACTGTGAATTGTACATTGTTTTTCCCTCTTACCAGGACACTTAAATTAATTTTCCACCTACGTGTGTAATTCTAACTAACTCTAGGACTCCTTTTAAATTCAGACTTCTTTATTCCCCTCTAGACATGTTTCAATGTTCTTTAAACTTCACTTTACATTCATTGTTATTGTTGGTATTATTGTTTTTATGGTGGTGGTGGTGTATGAGTGTGTATGTGTGTACATGCTGTGTGTATATGGGCACATGGGCATGTGTGTGCAGAGACACAGAATTAAGGCACAGAACAATTCTGTGATATTGGTTCTCTCCTTTCACAGTCTGTGGATTCTGGGGCTTAAACTCAGGTCAACAGGTTTGTGTGACCCATGCCCCTACCAGCTGAAACATCTTGATGCCTTTCCTGTTTGTTTCTATAAAATTATCTTCTTTCTTATAGAATTGGATTCATTGTATCTCGAAGGCCCTGTCCTCTATTTTGGCAAATAAAAATCTGCCTTGTCACTTTATAAGTAGATCATTTCTTTTGACAGACACTGGTAGTTCATTTCATTCCATTTTATTTTAAAAATGATATCTCTGCAAAATTCACAATAAAACTTCAGGCTTCCTATTCTTCTCCCATAAACAAGATGGTGTTTCTCTGGTTATCATTGTTCTCAAGACTATTACATCAGTAAATCAGCACAAAATTAGTTATATGAGGAAATAAGTATTTTAAATGGTTAATTTCTTAATTTTAAGGAGTAAAATATATAGATAAGTCAAGTATCCTTATATCTCCTAAAGCAAGAATAGCCTGATACACAGTGCAAGAGCTGAATGGGAGAGTCTTGCCTTCATTCTTAAAGAACCCTGTTCCTATTTTTCTTTCCCATTTTTACAAGAATCGGTAAATAGTCTAGCAGCACTTTACATCAAGGAAAGCCACGGCTGCCACACAGGCGAGTAGAAATCCAACCACATCCAGAGAGTGGTACTGGTACCAGCTGAGATTATAGGTAAGTGGCTTCAGATGCTTGGCCCCTTTGTGGCACATGACAAACTCTATCCAGAAGATGGCTCTGTCCAGGGGCTTTATGGGCTGGTCATGGTGAATGGTTGACAACCACATCACATTCTCTTTATAGCTAAAGGGAGATATGATGGGCATTGACTTACAGAATGAAGGTGAAAACATATGTGTCTAAATTTCTGTGTATCATGATGATGATCACATGGAAGTATAAAGAAAATTATGGGCTCATCACAGTAAAGATCTTATTAAATAATGTATCAGCTAGAACTTCTTCAACACACAGGATTTAAATATATAAGAGAAATGCTAGGAAAAGCAAATATTCATAAATAAGAGATTGGACCCAGTTTACACCCCAAAGCAAAATAAACAAAATCAAAATGAGTTATCCTTTGAGGTTTTGAAACATGAGTCACTTAGAAAGCAATTACTAGTGTAGCTGGTATGAAGAATTCAGAACAGTAGAACAATTTGGAGATGCATAGCCAATGCATGCCATTTTTCACTGTGGTCCATATCTGGACAAAGCTGATAAGGAGTTGGGATTGATCAGGAATTTGTATTGACCACTTATCAGTGCTTATTGATTATAAACATAGATATGCAATGATTGTTCATTTACTAGCTTCTTCTTAGTAAAAGAAATTTACTAATTTCTTTTCATAAATTTCTCCTTCTAGTTATTAACTGTTAGATGAAAATAATAAAACTATACTTTCCTTTATTTGTTGGAAAATGTTTTTGACTCTTGGAACACTTTTAATCATTCTTTTTTTTTTTTTTTTGGTTTTTCGAGACAGGGTTTCTCTGTGTAGCTTTGCGCCTTTCCTGGACTCTCTCTGTAGACCAGGCTGGCCTCGAACTCACAAAGATCCACCTGCCTCTGCCTCCCGAGTGCTGGGATTAAAGGCGTGCGCCACCACCGCCCGGCTACTTTTAATCATTCTTACTGTAAATTACTTACTGTAAATTATTATTGCAATTACTGTTTATGCTTTTCTTTTACGTGTTGTGACTTTTCAATATTGAGACTACTCAATATTTTACACTGAAACATTAAAGAGATATTTGATTCTAGTGGCGAAATGATTACAGACCAGGATACATGGGAAAGGGGTCTATTTATGGACATGTCTCATCAAGTGTAAAGCTTAACATGCTGTATCATAACAGAGTACCAATGGCAATAGAGGCAACCTCCTTTCTTGTTATTTATAATATAAGGCAGCCATAATATACACAGACAAAAGACAGTGTATTTCAGACAAAGGTAGAAACAGTACTGTATTTTTGTTATACAGGACATGAGGCCTATAATAAGGATGTTGAACAGTTTACTCAAGACTAATACAGTGTGCGTCATAAGCCTTCAAAATGTATCATCTATTTAAGAAATCAGCTTCATCTAGTACTGGCGTCCAACGTGGTGGCAAGAGTTTCCACCTAAAACCTGAGAAAAAAGATTCTAAAACGGAGCTAAAAACAGCTTCCTAATTGTCTCTCTCAAATGAGCGGCAGCTGCCTGTTTGAGCTACTGGTGGGTTCCTAGCGTGCGTGCTCGACCTGCCTATGGCGGGAATGAGGCCTTTGCAAGTGGCACTTTGAGCTGCATGGTGGATTTAGCCTTTGCTGGTGCAGAGCAAAAGGGGAGGTTTCTGGGCTACACGCTGCTTGGCTAAAAGCATAGACCCCTGATAGCTCCCAGAGCTGGCGGTAAACCATGGCCATGTTGGGAAGCTGAGGTGGGTGGATCCAGCAGCCACAGCTGCTGCAGTTTAAGGCAATAGATTCACAATAAGACAGATTCAGATGTAATAGTTTACAATGTGTGTAAAAGATACATAGGCTTGAAAGAGACAAAAAAGATGATATATAGAGTTATAGAAACAAATACATAGTTTTAAAAAATAAAGTCTTTAAAGAGACAGTAAAGGTAGTATAAAAAATAAGCCACGTAAAAATGGATATTACACAGAGAATCTGCATTGTGTTGTCTTTGGGACTTTTAACTGCAGAAAAACATTTGATTGTAAAAGCTGTTGAGTTATGCCAAAATGTATATTTTAAAGGTACCTTGACTTCAAAATTTGGATATAAGGATATGTTACTTTGGAAAGGAGACTCTGCTTTTGTTTCCACAGAAAGCCAGAGGCTATGGATTTGTTCCAGATTAAGACACATCAGGTTTGACCAGCCAAGACCCCCTGAAAGGTCTCCGATGACACCATGGCCCAGATGATTCAACATCCAGAATGGTTTGAAGGCAACTGGCTCAGACGATACACCCTCATGGACTATTCCATAATCCTAAAATTTTCTTTGTTTCCCCATAAGATACAGCGCCCCCCTCCAGCAGGAAGTAGTAAGAGAAGCTACGCCCAAATTCCCAAATTATATGTAATTTTACTTTGTTAAGGTTAAAACCTTCCTTTTGGAAAAAAAAAAGGGGGGGGGAAGTGCTGTGGAATGTTCTGTATGGCAAATGTGTTGCTAATTAGTTAATAAATAAAACACTGATTGGCCATTGGCTAGGCAGGAAGTGTAGGCGGGACAAGGAGGAGAATAAAGCTGGGAAGTGGAAGGCTGAGTCAGAGAGACACTGCCAGCCGCCACGATGAGAAACAGAATGTGAAGATACCGGTAAGTCACGAGCCATGTGGCAAGGTATAGATTAATGGAAATGGATTAATTTAAGCTGTAAGAACAGTTAGCAAGAAGCCTGCCACGGCCATACAGTTTGTAACCAGTATAAGTCTCTGTGTTTACTTGGTCGGGTCTGAGTGGCTGTGGGACTGGCGGGTGACAGAGATTTGTCCTGACTGTGGGCCAGGCAGGAAAACTCTAGCTACATAGTACCATCATTATGTCTATTAAGGATTAGAAATGTAGGCAAGTATCCATACAAGAGGGTTTTTATCTAACCATCAAGAAAAATATTTTTCAAAAACTGTAAAAAGAAAATGTTTCACAAAGTGCTTATTAGAATAGCTAAAATTTGTTCAAATTGAGTTAACTTGCTTTAAAATGCATCTGTTGTTCTTTTGTCACCATTCTCTCTCTGTCTCTCTGTCTCTGTCTCTGTCTCTGTCTCTCTCTGTCTCTCTCTGTCTCTCTCTCTCTCTCTCTCTCTCTCTCTCTCTCTCTCTCTCTCTCTCTCTCTCTCCCCTTGGGGGTTTCAAGACAGGGTTCCTCCGTGTAGCAGGCCTAGCTGTCCTGAAACTTGGTCTGTAGACCAGGCTGGCCTCAAACTCATAGAGATCCACCTGCCTCTGCCTCCTGAGTGCTGTGATTAAAGGCGTACACCACCTCTGCCCAGTTATTCTTTCTTTCTTTTCTCTCTTCTCTCTCTCTCTCTTCTTCTTCCTCCCTTCCACCCTTCCTCCCCCCCTTTTTTCCTTCCTTCCTTTCTTTCTTTCTTTCTTTCTTTCTTTCTTTCTTTCTCCCTTTCTCCCTTTCTTCTCCATTACAGTTCTAAACAAAATTTTTATGCATGAAATGCATGTATAATATTGTTGATGAAAGAGCCTATAAAGAGGAAGCATAATTTAATTTAATGTTCTGAAGTATTTTGGAAAGTAAATCATTATTGTGTAAGGTATTTGGCAATTGAACAGCAATATGCCAAGTTCTGTCTTTCAAAGCAATTTTTTTAAATTACATAATTCTTCTACACAAGGCAACCACAACTTAAAAATCTAAGGATATGCACTATTTATAACTAGAATCCTCTTTTTTGATGTTATTAATTAACAAAAATCAAAGCTCTATTTTTCACCACAGATCAGCAATAGAATCAAATATTGGCAAATACAAATTTGTAAAATTAAATATAATTGGAATTAGAGATTAATGTTATCCTACTGGTTAACAAAAAGCCATTTTGAGGAGATTTTTTTTAAATAAAAGAAAAATGGTGGCTGGGTTCACTTGCTTCACTCTACTACAATTTCAACTACCAGTAGGTATTTTAACAAATAAAACTGTATTATTCTAAAATTAAATCTCTGATAATTTTTTTAGTAAAACTATTGCAAAATACTTTGGTCTAGGGTATTGGCACATATTTTTTATTCTAGAACTTTATAGGATGAAAGAGGAAGACGTCAAGTTAAATCCAGACTCTGTCTAAAATAAAGTAATGAGCAAACACATTGACATTCCCTCACTATCCAATGTAGGTCTTTGTATGTATCATTGTTTCTTTAGGTTAATTGCTGCTCTCTGGACCTTCTGGTGAGAAATGATCTATATTAAATAGGCTAGTGGCATAGCTCAGTGACAGAATAGTTGCTCAGCATGCATGTGTAAAGTCCTGGGTTCTGATACAAGACAAATAAATAGATAGACGGTTACACTCACGAAGGGTTGTTAACGACTGCCTTCAGTGCATTAAGCAGATCTGCACTTGTCATTGTATGAAAGTCAACTGCAACAGCTGCTCCTTTGGCCACCATGTGAGCAACATTATCATGTTGTTCCGCAAATAAAGGGATGCCAACAATTTGTACCTATGCCACGATGTCTCTCTCCCCATATGCATACACAGTAGTATATATGTACACACATACATCACACAAATTAAAAATTAATGGAAAATAATGTTATATGGTTGCTAGTGATATAAAATTGCAAGAATTCTTTGGCTATCATATTATGTGTCATTAAAGAAAGCTTACTCTCTATAACTGTCTTACAACTCTTGTGGTGATATATTGTGTCCCCCAATATATTGTGCACCCTAATAAATCTTATCTGAGGATTAGAGGAAAAAGCCAGCCACTATATTAAGCATAGAAGTCAGGCAATGTTTGCACATACCTTTAACCCTAGCATTCAGGAGGCAGAGATCTATCTGCATCTGTGTGAGTTCAAGGCCACACTGGGGAACAGAGCCAGGCACAGTGACACACACATGCTTTTTTTTTTTTTTTTTTTGGTTTTTTGAGACAGGGTTTCTCTGTGTAGCTTTGAAGCCTGTCCTGGAACTCACTCTGTAGCCTAGGCTGGCCTTGAACTCACAGAGATCTGCCTGCCTCTGCCTCCCAAGTGCTGGGATTAAAGGTATGTGCCACCACTGCCCGGCCTGACACACGCCTTTAATCCCAGTACTAACCATAGAAGTCTGGAGGTCTGTAGAGACAGACAGAAAGTGATGTAGCTGGGCAGAGAGAGGAAATGAGATGGCAGAACAGAAAGGCTATAGGCATGAGTATACAGGAAGTAGGTCTCTTTGGAGGCTGAGGAGTTGGTGAGGTGAGGTTGGCTGTGGCTTGTCCTATTCCTCTGATCTCTTGGTTTTCACCCCAATATCTGCCTCCAGGTTTTTTATTTATAAGGCTGTTTAGCAATTTGTCTTACAAAATGTAATGTTCATTTCATATCAGATATTGTCAGAATGATTGGGTAATTTACATCTGTTTTCATAAGCAGGTGGTAAGAATAACTAGGTGTTCATGTGCAGTATATATTTTTTCCTGTGGTTATTCCGGCAAGCAGCCATGATGCCAGGACCCTGTTCCTCAATGAAGTTTTAGTGGTCTCCTGTAGTCTGGCATAAGATACAAAAATACATCATCAGTCTTCCCAGGGAATGAGCCTCAAACTCATTATCCAATACCAAGAGTTCCCCCCCTTAATAACGTGTGCATATGAACAACACTCAATGGACTCAAACATTGTATTATACATTTTTCTATGTGTGTGTGTATGTGTGTGTGTGTGTGTGTGTGTGTGTGTGTGTGTGTAATGACAATTAAATAAAAACAAACAAACAAACAAACCTCTGCATCAATAGAGTAAACTATCCCTTTTATGCCCTAAGCTACAAAACTGTGAGATCTCAAGTGAGTAGTGAGTTAATTAGTAGACTGAAACCAAGGAAATGTTGAGTTTTTCTGTAAAGTCATTGAAGCCAAAAATTCACGATATTGAAGAATGGTCTTTTGCTTATGCTAAGATACTGTTGAAGAATCTTGGCAGGATACATTTTAGGTTTACACTTTTTTCATCCTGTTTCCAAAATTTATACATTTACCTTCATAAGTATGTATGGTATATGTCTTTTTAGGACACTGCCTGAGAATGTATTAAAATTCTCATTAGTATTGAGCAAGATGAATATAAATTTTCTTCAAATGTAAGATAATCAGTAGGTTTAGTAAGTCATTATGGTTTGAATGCAAATGTCTCCCTTCACGCTCATTGTTTTTCCCCACTTCTGATTCTTTCTCACTGGAAGAAAAACTAAAAGAATGGTGTAGAACCATTTTTACTGAAATGAAATAAAATGAAACAAAACTAAACTAAAAGGTTGTACTTATCTTAGGCAAGGGTTTGGCAGGTTTGCAGTGGAGTTCTCCAACAAACTCCATGTTTGGTAAAGATGGGCGAGGAAACTCTAAATCCCAGTAGGACTGAATGAGCCACATTTCTGCTTTCTTCATTGTGTCAACCATAGTAGTAGGTCTTCCTAAATAGAGAAATGAGTTGGAGATGAAAGAGCAAAATGGTAATGAAAGTATTGCCACATGAATAAAACATATATTGCTCCCTGGTGATGTGAGTAGCAGTCCAGTCATCCTTGTTCCACATCTAGTATCCTCCTATGAGTGAGTACATACCATGTTTGTCTTTCTGAGTCTGGGTTACCTCACTCAGGATGATTTTTTCTAGATCCCTGAGGCCTATGCAGGATCACTTGGCTCAGCCTGGGAGGAGGGGACTGAACCTACCTGGACTGAGTCTACCAGGTTGATCTCAGTCCGCAGGGAAGGCTTTGCCCTGGAGGAGGTGAGAATGGGGGGTGGGCTGGGGGGAAGGTGAGGGGGGCGGGAGGAGGGAGAACAAGGGAATCCGTGGCTGATATGTAGAACTGAATTGTATTGCAAAATAAAAATTAAAATATATATATATATTGTCTGAAAAATGTTGGAATAATTTTACTCAATGAAACAAAGTGTACATTCTTGGAAAAAATATATTTACTTTATGTATAATGCAATTTTTGTGGTTTACATAATATATGTATATTAAAGATAAACTGAGATGAAATGCTAACGTCACCTCAATAATTCAGCAATCCTATTTGTTATATAATCCATGAAGCCCCGATGTATCTGCCATGCATTTTGTTCTTCTCTAAAGCTTCAGAAAAGCAGATACAAATATAAAGGAGCATTCTAGCTCTAGAGTCAAGCTATCTCAGCATAATTATGGACACAACTTGTGCAGGAATCATGTTAGTTTCTACAACAAACAATCTACCCCTTGACTCTTCCTTTCCTAAGAAGCCCATTAGAGGGTTATGCTTGGAAGAATTTATGACATCCATAACTACTTTTCATTTGTATTAACAATGTAATAATATGTATTTCTTTGTAGAAATATTTACAAATATTATCTGGAAAACATGAGAGCAGAAATTTTTGCTCTTGCTTAATTGTGGCTTTCTTTCTTAAACTAGGAGACCATGACTGCCAACAATACCAACGAAACATATTTAGGTCCAAGCTTCAGTAGTTTAGGTCTTTAAAATGGAGGTTTGGACATGATGTTGTAGTGAGATTGTTGTACAATATTATGTTTTATTTAATCATTTCAGCATGAAAGACATGCTTGCATCTAAGAATATCTTTAAGAGCAATGAAAGGTAGGCCCTCACCCTGCTGATGAGAGACACAACTTACTTAAAATTTCACTGAACAATGGATCCCAATCCTTATGAGGAAATGACTCAGAAAAAGTCAAAATAAAGCAAACATATCATATTTTCTACCCTCTCCATGAATGTCACTTGGCGACTTAACCCAGACAAAACAATAGGTACATAGGAGGGAGGGAATATAAGTCCCCCACTGTACTTTTCTATTGCGTAGCCATTACCAAAGCGAAGACTGTACACAAAGGGTACTGGGAGTAACTCAGCTATCAGCTCACCACAGGGACCAATAGCATCTGAAAGAACAACATCAAACTTGGATTTCTGTAGTTTTGATATAAGTTGTTTGTTCGAAACTGCTTCTCTACAAAGCTTTAACCACAAATCAAAAAATTGCCCAAACATTATGTTCATCGATGGGTAATATCTCCAACATGTGTCTTTTGGCACATCATATACCCACATATTGACCCATTGGGTAAAAAACTTTTCTACTTCATCATTATTGGAAGCGGTAGGAAATGTTTCATATTTAAGACCAGATGGTTTTTGGGGATCGAGAAAGATAGAAGATGAAGGTCTCAGAACAGTCACTTCATGACCCCTTTGTACAAGTTCATCCAGTATTATCTTTAAATTCATCCAGTGACTGTATTCCATAGGCCATACCAACACCTTCCCACAGTTCCCCTTATCTGAAGTAGCAACTCATCTGCAGCAGGAACAGAACAGACATCCACTTCACAGGCATCCTGGGAAATCAAAGTCCTTCTGTTCACAGTGTGTTTCCTTCTGTCACTACTTGCACTTTTATCTAAGAAGAAATTAGCCCAGAAGTTAATATATAACTTGCATTGATTAAAGCTGGAAGCTGAATGACCATCAGTATGTTGAAGGACAAAATAGAGAAGACTAATTTTATTTGCTATCTTTTACATGAGTGTGTTTAATGTGTCTTTTATGATGAAGTGTTTTCAATAAGCCAGGAGCTGATGACTGCATGTTCAATCATCTATGATGCATAAATACTTGAATAATCTATAAAATGTCTCTCAATAGCAGTGAGAGGAGTAATGTGGCTGCTTTCTGAATTCTCCTCTAAACAAATTGGAAAGCATATTAATTTATGCTTTCAGCAGATCATTATTTCTTCAATAGAATGAATCAAAAAATTTTGTAATAATGTTCTTAAATGTACTTATTACATAAAATTCATCAACTTAAACTGTGTGAGAAATGTTTTATATTATATTTGCAATAAAGCATAAATGCCTTGACTACAAGTTTGCAAGAATTTCATGAGAAGTAGTAACCTTTTTCAGTCATCACTTTGGCAAAGCCAAAAAACCTGTGAAAGTGAAAAAAGCCATTCTACTAGCACGTTCTAGGAAGGGCCAAAGTATAAAAGGATGTGTTGAGATTGCACACCCTGGGTGTAAGGGCCGGAAGTAGTGGATGGCTGGGGCAGAATAACATCCTCTGGACATTACAGAACCATTACACATATGAATCACAGGCTGTGGCTGGATGCACAAAACCCCCAGAAGATTAAACCAGCCATAATCCCAGAATGGATAGGGGGATACTTGGAGTCCCATGTCTACCTGAGGACTTATTGGTAGGTGATGGTTGCTAGGGAGGAAGAGTGAGAAGCTCCAGTCTTGAGAGGGGTAATCATGCTCCAGGAGATGACTTTATACCCATCCACAAACTCGCAGTATGAGTAAGTGAACTCAACTGGGTTTCAAAAGTGAACTTCTGAAGATGGGAGTGAAAAACAGTGTGGGGTAGTGGGAAAAATGGAGGGGGGAGCTGGTGTTTGATCAATACTGATTATATACTTGTCTCAAACTGTCAAAAAATAAAACAATGGTCTTATAAAAGGAAACTGAGCACAAGGCATCTACAGTCTTGGCTCAGAAAGAAACTTTGAACCACAGGGAACTTAACCTGGCATGGAGAAAAGAAGCAGGGGCTCCTAGAGCTTCTTGTCATGATCTGGGTAGAAGAAGACCTTGTTTCTCAGAATATTTGCAGCCGGTTTGGTGAACTTCACAGTTAGCACACAATTGTGTATTGCCAGAGTAAAATAACCCAGTACATGTTTTTCCCTCTATCACCAGATCCTCCTGCATAGATCATCTTGAGATGTGTTGTAAGTTATCTGGCCAACTTGCCCATGGCCCCTGTATCTTAGGTCACCCTGCTCTGTAATCCTATTACCTAGCCTGTGTACATTCACAAACCGAGAAGCATATGGAAAATCTATTCTATATGTTTCACTCAGTAGAATCCCTTGTAAAATAACTTAATAAATATGCTCACTCTTCTGCTACCATTATAGCATTCACCAGAGCATTTTTCAATTTGCCTCTACAAAATAGCTTGGCTGAATGCCTGAATGGATTTCAGAGAAGGACCCATGACCCCACCAAAACAGTTAAATAGAATGCCCTAAGTGATTTTTCTCAACCAAGGCTCTCACAAGCCAATTGCCTGCTTTGACTTATTTATGTATGCCTCTAACATGCTTTAATAACTGATTACTTTTTCTCAGAATCTCAGTGTCTCATAAAGACACTGATAAGTATTGAATAAATGCATCTATATACCATTCAAATCCAGGAAACAGCATATCTGCTATTCCTGAGAATGTCAACTCCTACAAGTTCATCCATGCAGCCACTGGATGCTGATTCATGTTCTACTCCAGGCCCTTGATGTGGTCCAGCAATCCCTTAAGATTTCAGGTTGGTATCCTATCTACTATGTTACATCCATGAATGGACATGCCTGGACTCAACATGGTGACCCCATCCTATATAACCTGTAGAAAATGCAGAGCTGATCATGTCATGCTAAAACTAGTAGTTACCCAGCTTGCTAGAAAAGTTGAAAAGAAAAATTTGATAAAAGTGCACAACCCATTCAGCCTAGGACAGAGAAACATACACCAATATCACTGTTTACTATAGCTGAAGACGCTGTAAAGGCACTGTACTAAAACACTCCCCTAGAATGATAGTCATATAGTTACCTGAACACAGTAAAAAGTATCATTGAGAAGTTTTAATTATTTAAAAATAATATCTACTCATTAGTTATTTTTGTCATCATTAGGTGAGTGCCTGACAAAAAAACAAGTTATAGGAGGAATGGTTTATGTTGGCTTATATTTTAAGCAATTGGTGTCCATCATGTCATTGAATCTGTAAGAATGTTCATGGTGATGAAAGCCTTCACAGTTATTCCTTGTATGCTGTAGAACTAAAAAGTTAATATTCTTTGGAAATGCCTGCACATAAATACCCAAGAATTATATCATAACGCCCTAGGCATTTCTTAATCAAGTAAAGTTAATAATAGAAACTAGCCACTATGCAATCCTACATATAAAATAAATACAGTTGACTTGCTCTGTGGGCAAATCACAACAAAGTGATACAAAATTTATAAAACAATAAGACAACATATGACTCTAAAGGAGAAACAGAACTATAAGAAACTGAAATAGACATATTTCCTTATAAATCTTATAGTAAATTAGAAATAAGAAATGGAGTTAATCATATAGGCAAATAAAGTCAATACAAGCAATATTGGGATTAAACTATTCTCAAAACCCAACTGACCTAACTAATGTTGATAGCAGATTTTACACAATAGTTGTGGGATATATATTCTATCATCAGAACATGGCACATTCTCCAGGATCTATCAGTCATAAATTAGGCTCACAAAAATGATGTCAGTAAGTTCTGAAAACGTAAACGTTTAATCTTTCACTATTTATTCTTTTACAATTTCAACAAAATGATTGCTCTCACTTTATTTTTGAAGTACCCTGGTGGTTTGACAGCCAGGAGAAAGATGTTAGGTGAAATCAGAACCTTGTGAGGTTGGAAGTGTTACATGTAACCTCAGCAGATCCCACACACTCTGTATTGCTTGTCAAGCAAACAACAGAAGTTTGGAATGCAGATCTTCTGAATTCTAACCTCTGTTGCAGCTGAATTCTAACCTTCCATGATTTCAAGGTCTCTCAGCACATTTCTTTCCTTTGGTGGCAACTCAGGTTATAAGTATCTCTCTATATAAAATTCATTGTCCTTCCTCACCTCCTCTAGTATGTAGGTAGATGTGTGACATCAGGCTGCTATGTACTCTTCAGAGGAGTAAACAGACCATCCTTTACTAATCAATGTAAGTGACTAAAACTGCATGTTAAAGAGTCCTGGGTCCATCGTTCCTCCCTCCTTCCTTCCTTCCTTTCTCCTTTCAATCTTGACTTCCATTTCCTTGTCTATATTTGCTTCCTGTGCTGCTCTAGTGGTTGGAGAGATCCATGGGTCCTTCCTTCCTTCCTTCCTTCCTTTCTCCTTTCAATCTTGACTTCTATTTTCCTTGTCTATATTTGCTTGCTGTGCTGCTCTAGTGGTTGGAGAGATCCACTGGATCATGGAGAGATCCAGAGATCCATGAGAGGGGACTATAGCACCAACAGAGGATGACTTCTTATTGTATATGTCACACACACCCTAACAATGACAGTATCTTTTAGATACGCTTCTATTTCTACTCTTCTATGTGCCAAATCTTGAAGTGCATTGGACTTGAATCTGGCCACTGCAGACCTATTACAATGAAGACTGTTTCGATTGTCACAGATTCATGTCTGAAAAACACTTAACACTGATTGTCTGAGAGACAAATGTCCTCTAAAGACAATACAGAAACAACTACCCCTACCAAATAATAATGGCAGGAATGTCTGTGTTCCTTGGGACTACCACATTCTTTGTGTTCACCAAAATTGCTGCAGTTCAAATGAATAAGTAGATTTTAGAGATCAGATTTCATTTTTGAATTTAAAAGTAGGTCAGAAGTGAATCATTTCTTCCACCAAGCAACATATTCCATTATTTTTGAATTTAGTGTTACTCAAGTTCTCAGAACATAAATATAACACAATCAGATTCTTCACTAGAATACAGCATAAATGGCCACTAACACAGACCCTGACAAAATCCTCATTATCTGCTGAAACCTCATGAACCCAGTTTATACTTTCTACACCTTGTTTTTTCATTTTCTGGTCTTCTAGGCTCCAATCCAAATGTCCACAGAATTGGCTTACAGAATTCTAGATTCTTGCATTCTCACATGTCCAAATTTTTCCATTTTTCTTTGAAAAAATCATTAGACAATGATTTGTGAACCCTGTAGCCAGGCTATCATGGTAATGAGCCCATTTATCATCACTAATTTTCTGTATTGGTTACTATTCTCATCATCATAACCAAACAACCTACAAAAACTCAGTTAGAAGAGGAGGGGTTTGTTTATGCTTTTATTTTTAGGGTTGTACAAGACAGGAAGAGTCACACCTATTGCATCAGGAGTGTGAGGCATTTATCTCACATTTGAGTGAATCAGGAAGAAACTGGACATGAAACAGGACCATAATATAGATTGTAAAGCACCGCCCCCCTCCACTCCCATGACCCATTTCCTAGAACCTGGCTCCATCTCCTCCATGTTTCCCCACCCCACAAAATAAGTCTAAAATGGAGGATCAAATATTCAAAGACATACATCTATGGAATATTGAAGTCATAACATATCTTATGACTTTCTAATAGAGGACTAAGAAAATAGAATCTACCTTTTCACATATTTCAAGATAAAATATGAATACCATGCTTTTTGCTTAATGGAAAATGGGAAGCAGGAGTATCATTCCTACATAACTGTAGATATAGAAGCTTGCTTCCCTGTAAGCTCTATGGAAGTTTGAATGTATTGGCTCACATAAGCCCAGGGAGTGGCACTGTTAGAAGGTGTGGCCTTGTGGAAGGAAGTATGTCACTGTCACGGTGGGCTTTGAAGTCTCTTTTGCTCAAGCGTCACTCAGTGCGACACTCAAACCTCATCCTGGTATCTGTAAAATGTAGAACTCTCAGCTACTTCTCCAGCACCATGTCTGCCTGCATGCCACCATGGCCCACCATGATGATGAAGGACTGAACCACTAAACTGTAAGTGAACAACCCCAATTAAGTGTTTTCGTTTATAGTCGTGGTGTCTCTTCACAGCAATAGAAACCCTAACTAAGACAGGCTTTGAACCCATTTTTAGGAGTTACTAGGTTATCACATTGAAGATTTGACTTGGAAAATCCACTCAACAGTGTATTCCCACTCGGGTTCCTGTTCCATATCACCATCTTGGGACTCTACATGGTAGGGTTCCTGTGAAGTAGCTGGGTAACTGCATTGACAACTTAGTTTATTCAGCCTTATAAACAAGCCAATGGTCTCTGCCACCTCCATATTGTCATAGGAAATACCACTTCATGCCACAAATGGCTCAAACTCTAGAGAGCCTTCATGGAAAACAATGTGCCTTCTCATACAACTGTTGCCCAGGTATCAATTTTACGTTTCTGCTCATTTATCTGAAGCAATATGATAACCTCAACCACAGGAAAATTGTCAGGAAGCCTGGCTTGAGGGTATTTTCCCTGAGAGGTCCTAAGGAGCAGAAAAGTAATCCCATCCACCCATTACTTAGCCTAGGTAGTTGTCTCAAAGGCTAGTCTGAATGTTTTTACCTCTGTTGAAACTCTTATGAAGCACTCAGGTAGCCTTACTCATTCTTATATGGACCTCAAAAGAGGTTGGACAGTTCATTCTCAGAAACACTGACTAATAACATAAGAAGCAAAAACATATCATTTTCATAAATCACATCCCCCAGGAAGCAGCTGGACTTCTAAGTGATAAGAATGGATCCACCTTGAAATAACTGTTACAGCCTTTGGATACCCTGGGCCTAAATGTGTGGCTTCATGTCTGTGCAATTAACCATCACCCTATCTTACTAGCTGACAGGATACAAGTCACAGCAAATGTTATCAGTACAAAGCTCTAACCAACAGTTAATCAGACAGATAATAACAAATGTTTAAAACCAAGCTAACATGATACAATTTGCATTACGATGTTTATTTATTTTCAAGCCTATCTTAGTTGTGAAATTTGTAAGAGGAAATGCCATAAAATTTTTGCTTTGGTAAGCCTATTTTTTTACACTGCTCCTCCCTTTGGGTAATGCAGACATAATGTTGTATGAAGTTTCCTTCCTTCCCTTCAAAGAAGAAAGAATTGCCCACTCTCCACTCTGGAAGGATTTGGTTCTTTTGGAATCCTTCTATCCTGAAATGACCTAATTTCACATAATAAATAGGTATTCTAAACTGTGATTAGTTGAATCATTTCCAGAGTTGACAATAATTTTCTTTCACTAGGAAAGCTATGTGCAAGCTGGCAGTACAAGTCACAGCCTCCTAAGCCTAGGCTACTGAAATAACCATAGACATATTGCACAGTAGTGAAGCCACACCTTTGGACCCAAGGTGCTTCCTGTCAGTAATAGTTACTTCAAGGTGGACACATTTTCACAATGGCACAGCTCCTCTTCTCTCATGAGGAGGACCTAGGAATTTTGCTGGTTTAGTAAAGTACATTGTAAGTTCTCCTCAAAGATCTATGAAGTCATCTGCTCCAGATAGTTAGGTTTCTAGTACCAGGTATGAATTTTCTCTTGTTGAGTGGGTCTTAAGTTCAATTAGAAGGCATTTGGTAATTGCCAGTATAGGAGTGCCAGTACTGTACTCTTAAGGCTATTATGCCATGTTGGTTATTGTTATAGTTCGTAGACATCATAACTGGGTAGGGCTGTTGGTGTTTTCCCTCTCTTTAGTATGACATCTACTGCTACCTGGAAAGATAGGCTTCAGGAAGGAGACTTTCAGGTCAGATTCAGCTCAGTTCCTATGGGTCCCTTGTCTGAAGTGCGTGGTGTCTTCAGCAATAGGAACTTATCTTCCATCCCTGGGGAACAATCAAAATCAATAGCAATAACCTTTAATGTTTTGGGGAGTCTTTTGGACAACCCTAAGTAACAACTCAAAAGGTGACTTCTTAGGTATGCTATGCTTTTTTTTTCTAGTCCATGGCTCTTGTAGGAGTTTTTCCAATCCAGGTTGGAAAATTTCATTTAAACTGTATATGTATATGTATATAATAGACATATATATTATGTTTAACTTTAGGTAAATAAATCCTTACTGTTATTTTACCCTCCTCTCTCTCTCTCTCTCTCTCTCTCTCTCTCTCTCTCTCTCTCTCTCTCTCTCTCTCCTTTATATAAGATGAAAAGAGTTATTTTAATCTTTCTGAATTTGTCAATATTTGTTTTATGTCTCAGTGTGCTGTCTATTTTAGAGAAGCTTCCATGGGACACTGAGGAGAATGTATATTCTTTGGTGTTTAGGGAATATTCTGTAGATATCTCTGAATCCCAGATGATGTATGATGTTATTTGATTCTGATGTTCTTCTGCTTAATTTTTGTCCAGATGACCAGTCTTTTAGAGAAATCTGTTGGAGAAAGTAGGGTACTTAAATCACCTACTATTAATGTTAATCTATGTCTTTAAATCGAGTAGTATATGTTTAATGAAATTGGCACCAGAATTTGGTGCATGTATATTTAGGGTAGTAAAATTTTCTTGGTTAATTGTTGCCTTAATTAGAATGACTTGTGTTTTTTCCACCTATGGCGGCTTTTAGTACTATTTGTTTCTTCTCTATACTTATATACTTAGTGTTTTAATTGTGATATGCTGTGGGGAGTTTTTTTTCCTGGTCTTATCTATTTGGTGCTATGTGCTTCTTGTGTTTTTATGGATAAGCCTTTTCTTAGGCTTGGGAACTCCTTTTAAATTAAATTTCTTATTTTAATAATGAATAAATGCTAGCTGACATATGTAGGATTGTCTCTGAACTCAAAGGTGGAAAACAGCCTACACCATTCATTTACACTATTAATAGAGATGACATGATATAAACTCACAGAAATCACAAACTTTACACAATCCTATGTTAAAAAAAAAAGAAAGAAACCAGTCCTGGTGTAGGTCAGGAAGTTGGAAACTGAATCCTAAAACATCAGACAAGTAAGCTAGTGAGTGTATCTAATGCCAGAACTACTGGACCCTGCCTGACCTGACAAGCAGTCCTGAGTAGAGAGTGAAGATTGAGAAATAATAGATAGGAAAAACATCCTGTTATCCAACCTTGAAGAGTAAGACATCTGGTTTGACCTTTGGCCCAACATCCTGTTATCCAGCCTAAGAGAACAAAGACAAGCTTGAATTGTCTGACCTCAAGTCAAGATGAAATCGAGGCAGAAACTGGGGGCACTGGGGGCTCCTACACAGAATGGGAACACAATGAGTCCTTTCGTGTAGCTAGCTTAAACTTAGCTTTCGGGGAATACAGACCGTCAAGATCTTGTTATTATTCTCCTCCTATTTATATTGGCAATATTAGTTGCTTGATCACCCTTAAGAGGTCAGAAGTCACTAAGTGGAGGAAGGGTCTTCGTGAATATTGAATAGTCAATACTGCACCAAAATATGAACCCACTGAGATTCTATTTTGTGATTTATGGGTGTCTGCTTAAAAAAGAAAAAGAAAGAGAAATGGAGATAGATTAGATAGATAGATAGATAGATAGATAGATAGATAGATAGATAGATAGATAGATAGGTAGATAGATAGGTAGGTAGGTAGATAGATAGATAGATAGATAGATAGATAGATAGATAGATAGATAGATAGATAGATGATAGCTAGAAAGAAATAAAGGAAGGAGGAAGGAAGGAAGGGTGAGAGGAAGAAGTATGTCTGAAAGTATTGCTTATTAGTCTGCCAAATCTTCAGCTCAGTTGAGTGAATTACCAGACAGGGAATTTGTATATACATAAGAGCATAAAATAGAAGCAATGAATTTAACATATCCTAAGGCCAACTTCTCATAATCATGTAGTCGGCTGCTAATTCCACTTGACTTCTCAGAACTTTAAGTTCTAATCAGAAACACAAAATGCTGAGTCACGGAATTATGTGGCAAGTATTAAATCTTACCATATCACTAGGGCTGTAATCTCAATGTTAGCAGCTGTTAACATGTCTCAACAAAATATTGTCAGTTATCTCTAGACACACCAGCTCAAAAGCTTGTTTACTTTCAAAATCTATGTTAAAATACAATGTCCAATATTAAATCAGATTAAAACACTTCTATCATTTTATAACATGCTTACTTCATCATGACTGCCACAGATTGAGGTTTTATGACACACTATCTTGTAGTTTCCTAAAACATGATCTGTACTTTACTATTGAAATAGACTTTATGACCTGCTTTGATTTTACTTTTTGCTTTTACTCTTTCTCTTATATCTTCCTACTTCAAGTAAAGATAGAGCTACCCTTCCCTATGTGGGTTGATTTTGGGTGCCTCTAAAGACATTTGGCTGGGTAGGTACCTGACTCAGATTTGGTGTATCCCATCCACCTTTCTCTCTGAATACCTCTTTAAGAAGCATATGTACATGACTATTCCAATATACAAGCAATACAAATATTGTCAGATTATGTATCAAATATATACTGCATCATAAAAATCAAAGTTTCATATATTTTGTGTCATACTCATCCACTAAACCAACCTAACCTCCTCTGATAGCATCTGTAGTGTGTGCCACACTGCCTTTAGGTATTTTGCTAGCAAAAGAGCAAGCTAGAAAGATATGCCTATCTGCAGTACTATTGTAATGTTTAAATTTACATTGTACTTGTTAATATGTTCCTTTTTAATAATGTAAATATCAAGCTGAAAAGATGGCTCAGCAGTTAAGATTACTAGCTTCTCTTCCAAAAGAACCAGATCAATTTCCAGCAACCACATGGTAACTCACAACCATCTGTAATTCCAGTCCCAGGAGAGATGACACTAGGCAGCCCAGAAGAGCCAAACTAACACTAGGCCTTGATGTGCTAATGAACTAACCACAAGGTTGCACTGATATGTGAGTGAATCAGATGTAAGCTGTGACCCTTAATAGCAAAAAGCTAAGGCAAAATGAAAAGAGACAAGCCTTGGAACTTTGGAAGTGGCTCCTTGGATCATATGCTGTGCTCCTTCTGAGAAACAGCTTATTGAGCCTTTGTGTTGATACTCATCTGCAAGAAGACTTTGAAACTGGCCTCTGTGTGTGACCCTAGCTTTGGTTACCATTGCACTTCCAGCATTGTTGATAAGCTCACACATGTCCACCTGTGCCCTCAGGGACCTTCTGAACCCTCACATGTGCTGGCCTGACACAGATGAAGGACTTCACCATGGCATGAGTCAAGACTATAGCTTCCTAAGCATCCTCATGGGAGGAGATTCCCCAGTGGAAACCTGTAGCAGGGTTTTCTGCCTGGCAACTGTTCCCTGCTTGGTGAGGTTTCTGTTTGACTTTTATTAACATGACATTAAAAGAAATGTTTGTGTGAATATGCTGAGTACACTCAAAAGACAAATCTTGTGTGGGCATGCTAGTTGCTGAGGTCCTCACAGCCCACTGGCCATGCCCTCTGCATCCTCACTCTTACTTGGTTGCCTAATTCAAACAGTACAGCTGATGAGCAAAGTGCAATTTTGAGAGCAATATTTAACCTTAACCATGAACTTTGATATTTGAAAAAATGCTAACTGGGGAAGGATGTTTGTCAGATAGTGTATTTCTGAATTTATTAAATATAGAACTTTATTTGTCTCATTCAGCATTCTGATTAAAAAAAGACAGTTCATTTTATTTACATTTTCCACCTCTTTTACAATACAATTTCATTCTTTTCTTTAACTCCACTTAACATTGTCTGCCTTTTCTGTTCTGAGAAAATCATCAGTAGGATATTATGATAAGATACATGAATTTTTTAGTTATTGATTTTAAATTAATCATTGAACCAATTACCTTATATACATGTAATTACCCAATACCCAGCTGTAATCATGACTCCTATGAATGTGAGAAGAGAGGTCAGGATGAGATCATTACTCATTTCATTTTTTTTTACACTATTACTTACTTTTAGAATAAGGGTTATTTGTTTGTTTGTTTGAATTTTTCCCATAATTTTTTTTACTGATTCTTTGGAAATTTCACATCATGCCCTCATATCCCACTCATTTCCCAGTCCTTCTATATCTGCCTTCCACCCCTGTAATCTCCCCCACAAAAGAAAATAGAAAATAAAAATCACAAAATGTCTCATGGTAAAAGCTGCAGTGTGAGATGGTGTCTCACACCTTATACTCTTTTGTACAAACAGCTTTACTTGAAAATGTTCATAGCAATGTGTCAATGGTCTGGTTGGAGGCCTCTGGCTTCTTTTACACTATTGGAGCTGGATCCTACTGAGATTCCTATAAGATATCCTGTTGTTGCCCTGTGTCATGGAGCTCCTCCAACTTTGGTTATGCAGGACCAGCCCCTTCATTAACTCCAGCAGCTCACAGATGGGGTAGGTGTTGGGGTGAGTCAGCTCAAAGCCCCGGATCTTGGCCGGGGTGGTGGCTGAGTTGGTCAGCCCACCAGCTATCCCTTGCCAATGTCACCAGGGACAACTCTCCCATAATGTACAGTCGAGGGGTGAGGCTGCCTCTCCTGTGCCCACAACATCAGGGCCAGCTCTTCCACATCTATGCCAACAAAGCTAGCTCTCCTGCACTGCCAAGATGAGGGACAGAATAGCTCTCCCCCACTAAGTCATGAGGTCAGCTCTTCTACACTGTCATAGGGGGCCAGTTCTCCCCGACTAAGTCATGAGGTCAGCTCTTCTACACCGGCATAGGGGGCCAGCTCTCCCCTACTAAGTCATGAGGTCAGCTCTTCTACACTGGCATAGGGGGACAGCTCTCCCACACTGAAAAGGCCAGTGCTCATGTCACCGCTGGTGCTACAGTGTGGTGGCTGGTGAGTGGTTGGACCAGCTCAGCACAGTACTCAGACATTAACATGGCCTCAAATGGCAGCCCAGACCAAGGAGGTCTACGTCACCATGGACATGGACACAGACCCCTGATACAGAAAGTCCACGGACCCAGATATGGCCCTCTGTGGCATCACAGGTATCACCGTGGCCTCAGGTGGCAGTGCAGGCCTCTGACATCGGGTTGTTCCCTGCTGCCTTCACCTCTGCAGTTCTGCCTCTCTTCGAAGAGCACAAACTGCTTCCACTTCTCTTTCTCTCCACCACATATTTACTCCTCATAGTGGTGCCTGCCCCTGCCCAGGCCCAGGCCTCTCCTTTGTTTGAATTTTTTAAAATATTCGTTTTTATTTGAGAAAGGGGAGGGCTTATTTCATCTCATAGCTCCCTGTCCATTACTGAGGAAAAGTAGATGAGAGGTTAAAGACTCAAACCAGAAGGCAGAACTGAAGCAGATGTAATGGAGGGACTCTGCTTACTAGATTGTTCCTTATAGCTTGCTCAGCATTTTCATTTTTATTATGTCTTTTATTTTTTGAGAATATAATGTAAGTACATTATTTTCCCCTTCCCTTTCATCTGTCAAAAGAAGATATGACTTGATAAATTAATCAGTGAATATTTAGAAGGCAGTTCATAAATTAGAATGATGCTGAAATTTAGTTCATGTAGTACATTCTCAATAAGATCTACTCATTCTTCATTTCCTTTCTCATCTTTATAAACTTTTGATAAACGAATAAGCAGGATTTTATGGTAAAGAAAGCCATGGCTGCCACACAGGTGAGTAGGAATCCAGTCACATCCAGAGAGTGGTACTGGTACCAGGTGAGGTTATAGGCAAGTGGCCTCAGATGCTTGGCTCCTTTGTGGCGCATGACAAGCTCAATCCAGAAGACGGCTCTGTCCAGGGGCTTTGTTGGCTGGTCATGGTGAATGGTTGATAACCACATAGCTTTCTCTTTATAGCTGAAAGAAGTGAAATTTACATCAATTTACATAATGAATGAAGAATCCACATGTATAATTTTTGTGTATTTAGTAAAGATAATTACACAAAAGTAGAAGGAAAACGAATTATGTTTTTTGTTCATGATTAGGAAGATCTTCAGAGGCATGTCTGAGCTCCTTGAGCATGCAAGATGAAGCATAGAAAAAGAAAAATGGGAAAAGATCAAATACAATCAGAACATATTGTATGAAAAAAATTCTTTTCAATAAAAAGAAAATAGAAAACAAAAGAAAATGTAAATTTTTAAAAATGGAGTTTGTATAACATAATGTTCCTTTATGGTCTTGGCCAAATGTGACCACCTACATATTAAAATGGGCTTATGAATGCAAATGTTTTCCTTGCTATTCAAAACAATAGGTAGGCTAGGATTTACCAATCCAGAGTCCACCTGGGAGACTGTGGCTTTTAATGCTGAAATAGAAGGTAAGATGGGCACTTGCTCTTGAAGTGACCATGTATATAGACAATGTCTTCTAACAAGGACCTAATCTAACAAAATACCTATAATAAAAGTGATGATAAGGAAATTAACTCAATATAATTGAAAAATATTTATATTGACTTTGAAGGGAAAATTTTCTATAAATAAATATTGGAAAAATCAATGTGTGTATTAGTAACATAGGTGGATTGTTGAACTGGAATTATAATCACACTTTTTTTTAATGTGTCTTGGTGTTTGGCCTACATGTTTGTTTCTGTGAGAGTGTCTGCTCCCAAGGACCTGGAATTACAGATAGACAGTTGTTAGCTGCCATGTGGGTGCTGGGAATTGATACTTAGTCCTCTGGAATAGCAGCCAGTGCTCTTAAACACTGAGCCATCTCACCAACCTTGATACATTTCTTAACCCCTGGTTGATATTACTGGACCTAACTTTCCCTAAGTTGCTGTTGGTTAAATGTTAAAGTGGCATGCTGACACCTGGATAAACATGAGAATAAATGCAGAAGAGTGAAGAGTGTTGCATCCTTGCTGTAACAGTTCTTCATGATTCCCATCATCCATCCTCACCTCCTGGCTCCTTGAGACTGGGCATTTATATCCACTGATTCTTAATTTATTCCTTCTACATCATGACTATCCTGGATTGAATAGGAAGCTCATTAAGGATGAATCTGGGAGACATAAAAATCCAACTTTATTTTGAGGTCATATCAGTAACTGCTCTGATATAGCCATGTGTCATCATACCACCATCAGATTTCATTTCTATTCTAGTTCATGAAAATCCAGGAATCCTAAACATCAGGAATAAAACAGCAAATGGCACCCAGGTCATGGCATTGTGAAAAGTTCTATTACTCATTTGACTTTCAGTCACAGTTTACACCTACCCTATGTTAGGTTCATCCTTGATAGAGACCTCGACTTCTTCTTCATATATCCCCACTTCATAGAACAATGTGACTCTCTGTGGATGGTTTTTAAATTAATCTAAGAACCTAGTTCTATAATCTGGGTATATACTATAAGTTTCTCATGGGCAGAATAAATTCTAAATGTAAAAACAAGACTATCCTAATCTGGATCATAGCTGATTCAGATATAACTTGATGGTGCAATTCAAGAAATGGGAAGAATACTTCAAGGCATAATGTAATTTCTGTATCCTGATGACATGGATTTATTATGAAAAACCAGGGTATTCTATCTCATGACCCAGATCATAAGATATAGATTACCCTAATGATGTAAAAGAGTTCCTATAATTAGTTCTTGAAGTTTTAATAGCAAAGGGTGAAAACAATAGTTATAATTTTATAAAGAAGATACCAGAGTTAACCACAAGAAGACAAGTCTCCAGATAAAAGAAAGACAAAAGAAAACTGTATCTAGCATATGATGTGGCTCCATACGTTATAGACGAAAACTGCTTTGTGCAGTGCAGGATCACAAAAATATCAACCCTATTGCCACCTTAAACCCTGCAATAAAATATCCACACATTCTGAAATGGATTCCGCTAATGGTGAGCATTGAATTTCAGAATAAACAAGAGGACTTCTGTTCAAATGTAAGCTGAGCCTCACTGGAGCCCCAGGTGAAACTAACACGATTTTATCAACAACAAGAAGGAAATCCTGAATGAGAATCACATGCACTGAAATTAGAAACCATCTTACTACCAATGCCCAGCTGATCTTTTCAACCATAAACAGTTCAAACCTCAGTGTTCAGAAGCAGCAGAAACCCTAGTTAGTGAAGATAAAGTGAGCCCTGGGACAGCTGTGATACCTGTAAACTATACTGTGTATACTCTTCAAAAAGTGTAACTCAAATTCTAATTGGTCTTAATAATAAAAACCTGAAGTCAGATATCAGGGTAAATGCTGAAAGGTCAGAGAGGTAAAGGAGCCAGACACTAGACAGACTTCTTACCTCTGCCAAATCCTCAAAGCGAATGGCTGAGCTCCTGTCTACTCCTGCCTTATATTAATGTCTCCATCTCCCTAGTGCTAGGATGAAAGGCATGAGCTTCCACCACCTGGATCTTTGTCTCTTTTAGACTGGATAAATCTTGTGTAGCCCAGGGTGGCCTTGAACTCCTGATCTTTCTATTTCCTTTTCCCAAGTGCTGGGATTAAAGGTGTGTGCCACTACTGCCCGGCCTCTATGGTTAACTAGTGGCTAGCTCCACACTCTGATCTCCAGGCAAGCTTTATTTATTAGATCATATACAAAATAACACCACAAGAAAGGTTTGGAAATGAATTATGATCAGGTTACCCAGGGAGGGAAGTATCAGTCGGGGACAAGGACAGAAAGGAAGAGTAACTGCAATAGTTCAGAGTGTCCAACAAAAGGAGAGATGAGAAAGCTGGTCAATCACAAGCCCTTGCTCCTTCTGAACCCAGGGGAGAATGTGATACCTGTGTCTTAACCCTGGGGAAGCAAGCACAACCAAGCTGATGCTAGAAATACATGAAATAAGGAAGAGAGCTGAAGCTGACCAAGAGAGTGTCATGGATGTGGAAACATTATGCCAGTGTCCCCAGGCTGAAGGATCTAGCTATAAAGGGAACACTGGCCAAAAGGAAACATTGCTTACAAGGGTTACAAGAACACTGACTGTTCAAAGGGAGAACGTTATAGGATAACAGAAGCAATTTCCAGCTCCTGCCAACTTGGATTCAAAACAATCCTGAGCAGAAACCAAAGTTCACCTTAGGTGAGATCAAGTGGGTTCAGGGTGACCTCCTCATTCCAAGGTTCACTTTAAACCCCCTCTGGACAGGCAGGGTGGATCCCTAATTTCCCCGACCAGAGCCTGTTAAACTCTAGATAAGAACTGCAAGAAGTCTCTTTCCACACTTCCTGCCTGCCCAGCTGCAGGACTACCTGCTTCACCCTACTTCCATGCTCACCCTAGGACAGCCAAGAATTCCACCGGGTGTCCCTTTCTTCAATGCCCACTCAGGAGCAACTCTGCCATCCTGCTAGGTAGATCCCACTGAGGAGCACCAAGACAGCACAGATCAAGGTAAACTTGGTTATGAGCAAGAGCACAATGGTGCTTTCACCTATTCCCCCTTTCCTGTCCCAGCTTGCTCAGACCACTTGCCTTTGCTCTCTGAGGTGGATCCCACATAGGAGCTCATGGTTTGCTGGGTGCTGTGTGTAGGACACCACAGGAGCTTCAGCAGGGAGGCACCCTGATCTTTTTCTAATGATATTTTGCCTCAATGAGGGAATAATGAAAATAAGGGATTATGTTCTTGGTGATGTCTGCAAAAGATACGAGGATTCAGGAAAGGGTTGAGATCAAAATATAGAACAGAACAAAATGATGGTATGTGAATATTAAATACAACAATAGAGGTCAAAAACTGGGAACAAAGCTAATGTCAATCAAATTAGAAATGAGGAAGTGTGGATTTTCTGTTACAAAATGGATTGAACATTACATAAAAGAAACTTAGCTACCTCTTATAACATGAAAGTACATTAAAACCTTATAATAATCAAAGCCAGTCACAAAGTACCACCCATTTTATGCCAGCTACAAGAAAAGCTCAGAATAAGGGGGAAAAGGGGTGTTTCATGACTAAGGGGTCTCAACCTGTATGTCCCAACAAGCCAGTTACACACACACACACACACACACACACACACACACACACACACACACACCACTAAATAAGTCAATCAATGGAGACAAATAAACTGTAAAATGAGAAAAAACAGATTTACTCATTGTAATCACTTTAGTAAGAGAGGCAGAGAGAGCCCATCATGTTTATCCAACTCCATCTTTGGGATTCTAACAAGACACATGCATAGCTAAACAGTTCAGCCATGATGTGGTCCCTTGCCCAACATTTTCTTAGCTCCTAGGCTCTTCAGAAATGTTAGTCTCCTCCAGTTTGTAAATGGCCCTTGAGGACCGATTCCTCCTAGGTACCCTCAAGGCATCAGACAATTCTTCTCCCACCAGAAGATCACCAGGAAAATTCTAATTTTTTTAGTGTCCATTCTTTCAATAGTCTGATAGTCGAGGAGGGAGGCAAAAGTGTCTCATTAGAATATATTCATTCCTGCCAGGGTGACAAGAAAGCAGATTCCTGACTGGATAGGGCTGGAACCAATGGAAAGGCTAAGAGAACGGGGCTTCCTATCTAGGTTAAAATCAGCTTCAAATTTAGTTGCAGGTTTATAATTCTGAGGTTATACTATGGACCTCTGAACCATTTATTTAAAATCATTCAATAGTATGGTAAAGGAATGCTGTTGCCAACATTCATATGAAGACACACTGGACTATGATATTTTAAAAGTGTGACTCAACAGTTATGTCTTTTCTGTAAGTTCTTTATCAAGGAAGCTACATTAGAAGGAGAGAGACAAAGAAAGAGAGGGAGATCTTACTGTTTACTGTTCTCCAAGTACATTATATGTTCAAGGTCACTGAGAATCAGGAGTCTTTTCACATGTTCACATCTGCCCCCTCATATTCCATTTGGCATCCAGAGGCTGTGACTATCCCATGTGTATTTACTTTTGTGAGTACAAATTATACTTTAACTAATTATTTCTCTCCTATATCTGCAAGATCTGAGGGATTGCCATTTGAAAGGCAGCTCTGGATTTAACCAAGATGTCAGTGAAAATGACAGCAGCCCTGCTCCTGCTCCAGCTGAGTCGCTTCTTTGGATCTGGGAGTGGTGGGAAGGTGCTGGTGTGGCCAATGGAATACAGCCATTGGCTCAACTTAAAGGTAATCCTAGAAGAACTTGTGAAGAAGGGCCATGAAGTGACTGTTCTGATACCCTCAGTTTCCTTTACTTATAAGGTTGACGAAGCATCTGCTATTGAGTTTGAGATATACCCTTCATCCTTTCCCAAGGCTGATTTGGAGGAACTTTATATCGAATTATTCAGGAAATGCATTTATGAGCTGCCAAAGCAATCATTTTGGAGATACTTTTTAATGTTGCAAGAATTGGTTTGGAAATATTCAGATTATTTTGAAAGTCTCTGCAAAGATGTAGTTTTTAACAAGGAACTCATGACAAAACTACACAATTCAAGCTTTGATGTTATTGTAGCAGATCCTTTCATACCCTGCAGTGACCTGCTGGCTGAGATTCTCAAGATACCACTTGTGTACAGTCTCTGCTTCTTTCCTGGATCCACATATGAAAAGTACAGTGGAGGACTCCCACTGCCTCCTTCCTATGTGCCTCCTGCTATGTCAGAATTGAGTGATCAAATGACAATCATGGAGAGGGTGCAAAATGTAATCTATGTGCTTTGTTTTGACTTTTGCTTCCAAAATTTTAATGAGAAGAGGTGGAATCAGCTTTACAGTGAAGTATTAGGTAAGTGCCTGCTTAGTTGGGATTGTTGCATTCTAAATTTGCTGTGTCATTGAAAGTGATTTTGAAACAACAGTATTGACAGCAGAAGGATTTATCTCTCCTAAGTAAAATGGTGAAAAGTCGGTGTAATTATCTGCCAAATTCAAAGCATTGTAGAAAAACGTCCCAGTGTCAATTGCAAAGCCTTCAACAGGACTCGTCAGACAGGCACACACGTACAAAACCAATCTTTGATAATGCCTCTAAGAAATAACATATCCACAAGGCATTTTAACTCGTGTCTTAAAACAGTAGCTTTACCTGTGGGGTGGCACATCATCATCGTCATCATCCTCATCATGATTACTATACTGCTGCCATTACTTTTATTATCCTGACTACGCACATGCGCACTTGTGCTCTGTGTAACATATGTGAAGGTCAAATTCAAATTTAATGAGTTTTTACCTCCACTTTCATGTGGTTTCTCAGGATCAATTCAGGTGTTCAGGCTTGTATGGGGACTGAACTCAAGTCATTAAGCTTTCATGATAAACACTTTTACCATCTAATCCATTTCATTATGTAGAAGCCCACTGAGGTTTCCTAGGAAGATCTGAGCTTACCTTACCCAGCAGTGCTGCATTAAGAGATGGCTTGACCACGTGCATGGTTACCAGGTGATTGGAAGGGTCTGCACTTGCTTGATCTAGAGGGAGCTGTTTTGCCCACCCCTTGGCATTCGTACCAAAAGCCCCTTTGAAGAGACAAAAGGGGCTGCTGTATATTGATCCAGGCCCTCCTGAAGCTATCCTGTGGTTCTGTCTGTCTTCTCTCCCATCTATCTTTCTATCTAAATATTTCTCATCCCTCTCTCCTCAAGAGTACCCTGGAGAAAAAGTAGGAGCTGGCCTCCCACAGATAGTACCATGAACAGGGACAAGGACTTGGCAAAAAGAGGGTTGGGGCCCACAGGAAGCAGTGGACATGTCCAATTTGTAGTATAATTGAAGGCAGGCGTATTCTATTTTTGGGAGTGAAAGAGTGGCTGAAAGAAATGTCAAAGGGAAAAAGAGGCTGCAGTGAATCTCTCTCTCTCTCTCTCTCTCTCTCTCTCTCTCTCTCTCTCTCTCTCTCTGTTTAGGTTTCTCTCTCTCGTTTCTATCTATAAAAATTAAGTAAAAATATAGGGTTAAATGTAGGAATATTGGGTAAGAAGAAAATAAGGATAAGAGTAGAATTTCCCTTGTGCTGAAATGGGGCAGGAAAATAGTAAGCAGATCTTCAATGATTCACTTGAAGAAAGTCTGAAAAACTTGGGGTAATGTAAAATACAGGCATATGGTGTAAGAAAAAAAAAGCTTAGTATAAGAAAAGCAACAAGACCGAGGAGCTATGTCCTTGATTCTCCAAACTATGGGACTATTAATGCAGACTCCTGTGTAAAAATCAGAGTCAGTAAAATATACTATGAGGATAATATGCAGAAAAAGATTCCTGTGGGAAAAAATTTTTCTCTGAGACAGATGCAGGCGAGACAAAACCCTCTGCTCTGCGGATATTGCCACTGTATGAAAACAGCGTACCATCAGAATTAGTTTCCTCTTGGCCATGAAGCCAAGAATAAAGAACAGAAATCATGGGGAAAATTTAGTAATCTCTCTTTCAAAAACTGAAAGCTTTTCAGACCTTTTTTTTCTCTCAGAACTCTTTTCTTTCTGTAAGAGCAAAATTAGACTCACCAGGAACGAACGTCTATCAGAATGGGAAAGTCTCCTGTAATTGCCCTAGAAAAAAAAAAAAAAAAACTTCTTGGAACATGGTAAACCCTCTCTGCTAGTCCTGTCTTCCCTTCAAGCCAGTATTAGAAAAACAGCAGAAACTTAGGACCATAGCCAGAGTCCCTTATGACCAGAGCCTAGGGAGAGGAGCCTGAGAGAGCACAGGCAGAGAGCCAAATGGGGCACCTTCCCTCCAGTGTGGAGTTGCAGCAGAGGCTGTGTAGGACCCGGAGAAAAGCTGATGGCATGGAGGAAGCAGTGGGGCCTTGGAAATCCTTCCTGCAGAAAAAAACAGGGTCATAGTTCCTAGCAGTAGCTGCAAAGCTGCAATGACATCACGGGAAAAATACAGACAAAATTTGGCTTTACATATGAGGCTGGTGAGGATGGCAGGAACCACCTGCCTTACCACAAAGCCCAAGTGGGTTGATGGGGCCACACAGTGCCCATGGCTGAGGAGAGGAACAAAAGAACCCCTCTGAAAAAAGCTTTTTTATTATTATTTTTTCTTTTTTTATTAAGAAATTTTTTTCCATTTATTTTACACACCAGTCAAAATCCCCCTCTTCCCTCCTCTCCCCCCAGCATCCCCCTCCCAACCCAACCTCCACTCCTCCCCAGAAGAAGGCAAGGGCCTCCCGTGGGGAGGCACATCCAGTAGAGGCAAGTCCAAGCCACTCCCCATGCCTCAAGGCTGTGTGAGGTGTCCCATCATAAGTAGTGGGCTCCAAAAAGCCCCCTCATGCACCTGGGATGGAATCTTATCTTACCACCAGGGGGCCCCAAAGCAAATCAAGCTACCCAGTGCAGAGGGTCTAGTCCAGTTCCATGAAGGCTCCACAGCCATTGATCCAACTTTCATGAGTTCCCACTAGTTTGGTTTGGTTGTCTCTGCAGGTTTCCCTATCATGATCCTGATGCACTTGCTCATAGAATCCCTCTTCTCCCTCTTTGACTGAACTCCTGGAACTCTGCCTGGTGTTTGGCTGTGAATCTCTGCATCTGCTTCCATTAGTCACTGGAGAAACGCTCTGTGATGACAGAATATTTAGCCATCTGATCACCTGAGTAGGACAGTTCAGGCACCCTCTCGACCATTGCCAGTAGTCTAATGTGCGGTCATCCTTGTGGATTCCTGGGAACTTCCCTAACTAACACTCTGTTTCTCCCTATTCCCGTGATGTCTTCATTTATCATGGTATCACTCTCACTGCTTTCCCACTCCATCCCTGTTCCAGCTCAACCATCCTGTTCCCTTATGTTCTCAACTCTTACTCCCTACCCTCTGTTGCCCATCCTTCACCCCAAGTTTATTCATGGAGATCTCATCTATTTCTCCTTCCCAAGGCAATGCATGTGTCCCTCTTTGGGTCTTCCTTGTTAGCTAGCTTCTCTGGAGTTGTGGGTTGTAGTCTGGTTATCCTTTGCTTTATATCTAGCATCCACTTGAGTGAGTACATACCATGTTTGTCCTTCTGAGTCTGGGTTACCTCACTCAGGATGATATTTTCTAGTTCCATCCATATGCCTGCAAATTTCATGATGTCATTGTTTTTCTCTGCTGATTAATACTCCATTGTGTATATGTACCACATTTTCTTAATTCATTCTTCAGTTGAGGGGCATCTAGGTTTGTTGCAGGTTCTGGCTATTATTAATAATGCTGCTGTGAACATGGTTAAGCATGTCTCCTTTAGGTATGATTGAGCATTCCTTGGGTATATGCCCGAGTGGTGTGGCTGGGTCTTGAGGAAGATTGAGTCCCAATTTTCTGAGAAACAGCCATACTGATTTCCAATGTGGCTGTATAAGTTTGCATTCCCACCAACAGTGGAGGAGTGTTCCCCTTGCTCCACATCCTCTCCAACATAATCTGTCTGTAGTGTTTTTTATCTTAGCCATTCTGCAGGTGTAAGATGGTATCTCAGAATCATTTTGATTTGCATTTCCCTGATGACTAAAGAAGTTGAGCACCTCCTTAATGTCTTTTGGCCATTTGAGATTCTTCTGTTGAGAATTCTGTGTTTAACTCTGTAGCCCATGTCTCTTGAGTTCTTTATATATTTTGGAGATCAGACCTCTGTAAGATGTGGGGTTGGTAAGGATCTTTTCCCATTCTGTAGGCTGTTGTTTTGTCTTATTTACTGTGTCTTTTGCCTTATAGAAGCTTCTCAGTCAGGAGGTCCCACTTATTAATTGTTGCTCTCAGTGTCTGTGCTACTGGTGTTATAACTAGGAAGTGGCATCCTGTGCCAATGTGTTCAAGACTACTTCCTACTTTCTCTTCTACAGGTTCAGTGTAACTGGATTTATATTGAGGTCTTTAAACCACTTGGACTTGAGTTTTATGTATGGCGATAGATATGGATCTATTTGCAATCTTCTACAGTTTGACTCCAGTTATACCAGCACCATTTGTTGAAGATGCTTTCTTTTTTCCATGGTACTGTTTTGGCTTCTTTGTCAAAATCAGGTGTTCATAGGTGTGTGGGTTAATGTCATAGTCTTCAATTTGATTCTATTGGTCCACATGTCCAATTTTATGCCAGTACCAAGCTGTTTTTATTACTATAGCTCTACAATAGAGCTTGAGGTCAGGGATGGTGATGCCTCCAGAGGTGGCTTTATTGTACAGGATTCTTTTAGCTATCCTAGGTTTTCTGTTTTTCCAAATGAAGTTGAGTATTGGTCTTTCCAGGTCTGTGAAGAATTGTGTTGGGATTTTGATGGGGATTGCATTGAATCTGTAGGTTGCTTTTGTTAAGATTGCATTTTTACTATGTTAATTCTACCTACCCATGAGCATGGGAGATTTTTCCATTTTCTGGTATCTTCTTCAATTTCTTTCTTCAAGTACTTAAAGTTCTTGTCATATAGGTCCTTCACTTGCTTAGTTATAGTTAACCCAAGATATTTTATATTATTTGTGGCTATTGTAAAAGGTGATGTTTCTCTTATTTCTTTCTCAGCCCATTTATCATTTGTATATAGGAGGGCTGCTGTTTTGGGGATTTTTTTTTTTAGTTAATCTTATATCCTGCCACATTACTTAAGTTATTTATGAACTGCATGAGGTTTTTTGGTAGAATTTTTGGGGTCACTTACGTATACTATCATATCGTCTGCAAATAGTGAAAGCTTGACTTCTTTCTTTCCAATTTATATCCACTTGACCTCCTTTTGTTGTCTTATTGCTCTAGCTAGAATTTCAAGTCCTATATTGAATAAATATGGGGAGAGTAGACAGCCTTGTCTTGTTCCCGATTTTAATAGAATCGCTTTGAGCTTCTGTCTATTTAGTTTGATGTTGACTGTTGGCTTGCTATAAATTGAATTTATTATGTTTAGGTATGTTCCTTGTATTCCTGATCTCTCCAAGACCTTTATCATGACAGGTTATTGGATTTTGTCAAAAGCCTTTTCAACATCTAATGAAATGATCATGTGGTTTTTTTTTTCTTTCAGTTTGTTTATATGGTATATTTCATTGACAGATTTTCGTATATTGAACCATCCTTGCATCTCTGGAATGAAGCCTACTTGATCATGGTGGATAATTTTTGAATGTGTTCTTGAATCGGTTTGCCAATATTTTATTAAGTATTTTTGCATCAATGTTCATGAGGGATATTGTTCTGTAATTCTCTTTCTTTGTTGCATCTTTTTATGGTTTGTGAATCAGAGTAACTGTAGCCTCATAAAAGGAGTTTGGTAATGTTCCTTCTGTTTCTATTGTGTGGAACTATTTGAAGAGTATTGGTATTTACTATTCTTTGAAAATCTGGTAGAATTCTGCACTGAAACAATCTGGTCCTGTACTTTTTTGGTTGGGAGGTTTTTTAATGACTGTTTCTATTAGGTGTTATTGGTCTACTTAAATTGTTTATGTGGTCTTGATTTAACTTTGGTATGTGGTACCTATCGAGAAAATTGTCCATTTATTTTAGTTTTTCCAATTTCATGGACTACAGGGTTTGAAGTATGACCTGATGATTCTCTGGATTTCCTCCTTGTCTGTTGTTATGTCTCCCTTTTCATTTCTGATTTTATTAATTTGGATGCTCTTTTTCTGCATTTTGGATGGGACTTGTCTATCTTGTTGATTTTCTCAAAGAACCAACTCTTTGTTTCATTGATTCTTTGTATTGTTCTCTTTGTTTCTATTTTATTGATTTCAGCTCTCAATTTGATTATTTCCTGGCATCTATTCCTCTTGGGTGAATTTGCTTCTCTTTGTTCTAGAGCTTCTAGGTGTGCTGTTTAGACATTAGTGTGAGATTTCTCCAACTTCTTTATGTGGGTATTTAGTGTTTTGAATTTTCCTCTTAGCACTGCTTTCATAGTGTCCCATAAACTTGGGTATGTAGTACATTCATTTTCATTGCATTTTAGGAAGTCTTTAATTTCTTCTTTTATTTCTTCCTTGACCCACTGGTGATTCAGTTGAGCATTATTCAGTTTCCATGAGATTGTAGGCTTTCTATAATTTTTGTTGTTGTTGAAATCTAACTTTAAGCCATGATAGTCCAACAGAATACAGGAGGCTATTCCAATTTTTTCTATCTGTTGAGATTTGCTTTGTGACTAAGTATATGGTCAATTTTAGAGAAGGTTCCATGGGATGCTGAGAAGAAGGTGTATTTTTTTTTGTTATGGTGGAATGTTCTGTACATATCTTTTAGGTCCATTTGAGTCATAACATCTGTTAGGTCCCTTATTTCTCTGTTAAGTTTCAATCTGGCAGATTTGTCCAGTTTTGAAAGTAGGGTGTTCATACTATTAATGTGTGGGGTTTGATGTGTGATTTAGTAATGTTCCTTTTACATATATGATTACCCTTGTATTTGGGGCATAAATGTTCAGAATTGAAAATTCATCTTGGTGGATCTTTCTGTGATGAGTATGTAATGTCCTTTCTGATCTCTTTTGATTGATTGTAGTTTGAAGTCTATTTTGTTAGATATTAGGATAGCTACACTAACTTGCTTCTTAAGTCCATTTGATTGGAAATTCTTTTCCCAGCCATAAAAACTCTGAGGTAGTGTCTTTTGTATGCAGCAGAAGGATGGATCCTGATTTCATATTCATTCTGTTAGCCTGTATCTTTTTATAGGTGAATTGTGTCCATTGATATTAAGGGATATTGATGACCAGTTATTGTTAATTCCTGTTATCTTTTGGTGGTGGTGGTGTGTGTATTACCCTTCTTTGGGATTTACTGCTGTGGGGTTATCTATTGCCTGTGTTTTGTGGGTGTATCTGACTTCCTTAGATTGGAATTTTCCTTTTAGTGCTTTCTGTAGTGCTGGATTTGTGGCTAGGTATTGTTTAAATCTGATTTTGTCTTGGAATGTCTTGTTCATTCCTCTATGGTGATTGAAGGTTTAGCTGGGTATATTAGTCTAGGCTAGCATCCATGGTCTCTTAGTGTCTGCATTACATCTGTCCGGTACCTTCTGGCTTTCAAAATCTCCATTGAGAAGTCAGGTGTTACTCTGAATGGTCTGCCTTTACAAGTCTATTGGCTTTTTCCTTTGCTCCTCTTAATATTCTTTCTTTATTTTGTATGTTTAGTGGTTTAATTATTATGTGGTGAGGGGACTTTTTGGAGGGACTAGTCTATTTGGTGTTCTGTAAGCTTCTTGTATCTTCATAGATATTTCCTTCTTCAAGTTGGGAAAGTTTTCTTCCATGATTTTGTTGAATATCTTTTCAGTGCCTTTGAGTTGGTATTCTTCTCCTTCTTCTATCCCTGTTATTCTTAGGTTTGGCCTTTTCATGGTGTCCCAGATTTCCTGGACATTTTGTGTTATGACTTTTTTGGCTTTTGTGTTTTCTTTGACTGATGAATCTATTTCCTCTATTGTATCCTCTACACCAGAGATTCTCTCTTCTATCTCTTGTAATATGTTGCTTATGCTTGCATCTGTAGTTTCTGTTTGTTTACTCAGATTTTCTGTTTCCAGCATTCCCTCTGTTTGTGTCTTCTTCATTGTTTCTATTTCACTCTTCATGTCTTGAAGTGTTAACTTCACATGTTTAATTGCTCTTTCATCTTTTTTTTTTTACTTACTTTAAGAGATTTATTGATTTTTTTTCCAATTTTTTGTTTGTCTTTTCCTCAATTTCCTTTAGGGAATTTTTCATTTCCTCTTTAAAGGTCTCTATCATCTTCATGAAGTTATTTTTAAGGTCACTTTCTTCTGCTTCTTCTACATTGTGATGCTCAGGTCTTGCTGTTGTAGAAGGGCTAGGTTCTGGTGATGCCATATTGCTCTTTATGTTGTTGTATGTATTTTTGCACTGGCATCTACACATCTCTTCCTCCAATAGGTGCAAGAGGTGCCTGTGTCTGAGAAAGCTGCTATTGATCCAATCTGTGCTTGCTGTGTCTGTGTCTTGGGGGCCTTCTGGGTCTAATCTTAGCTCTTGGTCTAATTGGAGCTGTCAGATTCTGTATCTCAGGGAGCTGTTCTTGGTCCAATCCAAGCTAGCTGATTCTATGGCTCAGAGGGTCACTCTTGGTCTTATCAGGGCTCTTGGCCCAGTCAGAGCTGGTGGATTCTGTGTCTCAGGAAGCCACTGGTGTCCCAGAGGGATGGGTACTGGGGTAGTGTGTGGGTCTTATCAATTACAGGGTCTGATTGGGGGTTTTGGTGGGGGAGCCTGCCCGCAGGAGTTTTTCCTGCTGGTCAGCAACTGAGACAGAGATGGGTGGGAGTTCTCAGGAACTGGTTGTGTCCTATGCCTGGGTCCTAGAGGCAGGACTCTCTGGGTTAGAGAAGAGCAGCTCACCTATTGGTCCAATGATAGCAGGAGGATTCTGTGTCTCAGGAAGTCACTGAGGTCACCACTGGGGGATGGGTATTGGGGTAGGCATGGGTCTTATAGATTGTAGGTTTCAATGAGGGGGTTTGGTGGGGGAGCCTGCCTGCAGGAGTTTTCTCTGTTGGCCAGCAATTGGGGCAGAGATGGGTGGGGGGTTACCAGGGGCTGGTTGTATCCTAGGGCCTAGGGCCTAGAGCTGGAGAAGCTTTTTTCAAGTACTCTTTTCACTGACCCAGTAAGGAGTGGGAGAAAAGCCACCAAATACCTGTCCAAGTGCACACAGTTGGATGGGAATGACCTGCTCCAGGGACAGTGCCAGGTGAACAGGGAGTGCAATGGCCACAATTGGCTACAGCTCTGACCAGGAAGGGCTGCTTGGGAAATGTACCTCCTAACAGCATGGCAGCATAGGCAGGCAGGGCCAGAAGAAAGTGCAGAAAAAAAAATGGCTTGCTGGCCCTTCAGCTCAAAAATGCAATTTTTTTGTAAAGCTTTGTTAACCTTGCCTCCTGAGAATTGGATGAACAAAACTTGACTGTCAGGAGGCAATTAAGATGCTAATGACCTATATCAAGTCACTTTAAGACCCTTTAGAAAACAAGAGAAAGCAGTCTGTACACCTGGAAATTGCTTTAGGTGTGGAAAAAACTTAGGGCAAATAAGAAACTTGGGTTGTGCTTCAGATGCAAGAGGGGAACATTGAAATAAAAGTCAAGGCATCATTAAAGAGCTCATGGTAATCTTAAAAAGCAGCTTCAAAAATTAAGAAAAGGAAAAATTGTACCCATAGGTACTAAATGAAGCATGGTGGCTTCCTGAGTCTGGTGATGTGTGTGGAACAAAGAAATGTGAGCTCTAATAATACCCTAGCTGCTGACATTTCTCCAGAAAAGCTGGAATGAAACAAAACCTGGAGCCACACCGCCTCTGTTTCAATGCAGACTCCTTTAAGAAAGATGGTTCCTAATAGCTGTGCAGTAAGTTTTTTCTAAGAGCTTTATAGCACCTCAATATGGTAATTCCACCATTGTCCTGAAGTGAGGCTTCTCAGGAGAGCAAACCAAAAGTTCTGCTGTAACTGAGTGAAACATTCAGCAATGTTTGTTTGAATTGTGGCACTCAGGGGAGCTGTAACAAGTTAAGGGACAGCCCCCTGGCTGGTGACTGTCCACTGCTGGGCACATGTCTGCAGGTTCTGGAATGGCTAAAAGGCCCTGGCAGGAAAGGTGACTCTCAGGGAATGGTGTTGTCCTGAGTGTCACAGCCCCCAGGCAACAAGTGTTACAGCCCCTTACCAACAAGTGTTACAGCCCCCTAGCAATGACACTACTATGTGATACAGAGAGCTGCCTGTGAGAGTGGTGAAGCCACTCAGCCACACATTAAGATTTCAGAGCATAGACTATCAGGGGAGTCTGCTGAGTGCTGCAGATCTGGAACCACACTCCAATTTAGACAATTATTTTCCCCTGATGGGAGATTAACTATTGGGGAGATTGACTGTTGTGAGCTGCCAGCTGTACAATTCTGAAACAGAATGTTCCTTAGGTGCTTCTTTTCCTCTTCCTCCTTTCTTCCCTTTTGGGCTTGCTATGTATGCATACCTAGAAATGAGATCACTCTCAACAGAGTTTTTAAAAACTCTGGAATGCATAAAGTGTTGTTTAACAGCAGCACTATTCTTTTAAAACTAACATTTTGCTTGCTTTGTCAGAAAAGTCTAAAGAATATCAATTATAGGTGATTGAGATTATGATCTACTGAGCAATGTCTTATAAACAATGTTTTACATATTATGTTATATACTTGATCTAGACCTTTGAATTTCGTAAATAGTACCATAAAAGAAGTACTTTTATTTCTTCTTTTCAAATGAAGTTCAAAGAAATTACTCTCTCTCTCTCTCTCTCTCTCTCTCTCTCTCTCTCTCTCTCTCTCTCTTTCTCTCTCTCTCTCGTGTTGGAAGAAAACATAAATAGTCCTGCTAAGAAATCTCTTCTAGATGTGTGCTAAAGTTTGTAAAATAGTTCTATAGAATTTCCTTTCGAATATAAGTTTGCGAAAAGTATAAATATTACAGTGATATTCATGTTAGTTGTAAATATCTATAATCATGTTCATATTAGAATTGTGTTTATTTATGAAACATTGTTTGGTAAAAGCTAAGGGAATCTTTAAGTTTGATACAGTTTATTTGATGTGTTCGCATCGAGAGTTTTGATTTAGAAAAGGGTTTGGTGCAGCTAAGACTGCTGTAGTCATTGTAGACCCATTCCTAAAAGGATATTCCAGCTTTATTATCCTCTGCTCCTTTACTGGATGGTGTGGCAGCTATGGAGAGTGCTGTGGATGTGGCAACTATTTACAAGTTCTTGATAGGGACCTGAGTCAGGGCTAAGTTAAGCTCTATACACCCTCCTGCCAGTGGCTGGTAGTCAAAAATGGGCAACTTTCTTCTTGATAGCTTCCAACCTAAGCCAGAGTATGCTTCATGGAAAGTGTACCTCTAAGATAGGTAAGAAAAATTAATCAAGAAAGATGAACAAAGACAGGCACAGTCTATCTGAGGGGGTTGGGGGGTCCTTTATTATATCAAGAGGAGGGAGTTCTGTAGGCCCACAGAGGTTTCCTAGTAAAATCTGAGCTTGCTTTGCCTAGCAGGGCTGTATTAAGCAATGGCTTGACCACATGCATGGTTACCACGTGATTAGAAGGATCTTCACTTGGCTGAGCTAGGGGGAGGTCTTTTGCCACACCTCTTGCCATGCATATAAAAAGCCCTTATGAAGAGACAGAAGGGGCCGGTGGATATTGAGCCAGGCCCTCCCAAAGCTATCCTGTGTTTCTCTCTGTCTTCTTTCCTCTCTATTTTCTATCTAAATATTTCTCATCCCTCTCTCCTCAAAAGTACCCTGAAGAAAAAGTGAGAGTGGGCCTCCCACATCTAGCCCCTAAAACAGTAGCTTTAAACAAATTCAATGTCATCATGATTTGCACATATAGACTGAGGACTAATACATATTTCTAGATAGATATCTACATAGCATTGAGAACTTTCCCCTTTATAGACATTAGTTTTCTCATTTATAATTTGAAATATTTTCTCATTTCACCTAAGTTTCTGCACAGCTGTGAATACACACTCTATGTAATTACAACAAAAAACATGTGTATTTAAGACTTTGGACAATCTATATTTATTTATTAGTGGGGTTAAAATTAAGTTTAAAAATGTATGACAATGAAGTGTAGACACTGATTACTAGTAAAAGTGTTTTAAGATACACGTAATGACCAAACATCTCTTTCCATATTTTATGACTTGTTATCCTTATTATCTCCAAACAAACTTACACATAATTATTACACAGTCAATTGTGAATTAAGAGCAGTATGAGGACAAGGAACTCAGGCATAATTGAAAATTATCTTTGAAGTGAGCCAGGCCTACACAGTGAGACCCTGTCTCAAAATGAAGTGCTGAAGCAAGAATCCCCACAAATATTTACACTGGATGTGTCAGCACACACCTGTAATCCCAGCAAATGATACATGAAGGGAGAAGATCTGGAGTTCAAGGTCAACTATGGCTACATAGTGACATAGGAATCACACTTGGGCTCCATCAGAATATCTCCAAAACAAAACAGCACAAAATTCTCAGTTCCCTTAGGAGAGCACACATCAAGATTCCAGCAGATAACCAGGACAACTTTAATGAAGAATAGCAGGAAAAAGTGTTTCCCTGACTATGACAAACATGATTCATAGATTAGGAAATTGGATATATTTAAATAGCATATCTAGATATTTGGTAATCTTGAATTTCCAAGGTATGTTACAGATGTGGTATCTTCTACGTCACTTGCCACTTGCACAGTGAATTCATATATCTCTAAGCATAAGGATGAGTAACATAGATAGTGTAAACTTGTGTTAAAACACTCAGATGTACATAGACACAGAGAGAGAGAGAGGGGGGTGCAAATATGTTTCATATCCCAGCCATATGCTTGTAAATGACTCTGACTACATTATCAAAAGTGCTTTCAGAAGACTCCCTGGCATATTCATCTTCACCTGATGCTTATGTCATGGGTTATACCTTCACTGTTCTGATCCCTCTTCAGGAAGACCCACAACACTCACTGAGATGATGGGGAAGGCAGATATATGGCTCATTCGAACCTACTGGGATTTGGAATTTCCTCACCCTCTCTTACCAAATTTTGATTATGTTGGAGGACTCCACTGCAGACCTGCCAAGCCTCTGCCTAAGGTAAATACAGTGCCATTTGTTTGCTTCTGTTTGCCTTGCATTTTCAGCAAGAGTGATATTTTATTACTTCAGAATGGTTGTCAAACTCAGAGAGTCACAGGAATTTAGTTAAAGAAAGCCACCTATAGAAACACCTGTATTCATTCCATCAAAAGTGTATGTATTTCAAGCCAGCAGTGGTCCTACCCACAGCAGATTGAGACGACCTGATACAGGAAGGACCATTCCTGTGGTCCTCTGTGGGAGACCACAGAGGATTCCTAGTGAGATCTGAGCTTGCTTTACACAGTAGGGCTGCATTAGGGGATGGCTGGTCCATGTGCATGGTCACCAGATATCTGGAATGTTCTGCACTTGGCTGTGCTTGGGGGAGCTCTTTTGCTCCACCCCTTGGCATTCCTTTTAAAAACTGTTTAGTAGAGATAGAAGGGTCTGGTGGGTTCAGACCCAGGCCTTCCCGAGGATATCCTGTTTTTTCTTACTATCTCTTCCTTCTTTACACTTCTATCTACAAAGCCCTCATTTCTCCCTGCTCAAGAGTATATACCCTGGGATAATAAGAGGGAGCTGGTCTCCCTCAGTCCTCTCCACAGCAGGTTGAGCCTTTCTACATTATGATGGTCCTGGATTGAATAAAGAAACTCATTAAGGATGAATCTGGGAGTCACACAACTCCAGCTTTATTTTGAAGTCATATCAGTTACTGTTCTGATATAGCCATGTGTCATCATACCACCATCTGATTTCATTTCTGTTCCAGTTCATACGAATCCAGGAATCTTAAACATCAGGAATAAAATAGGCAATGGCACTCAAGTCATAGCATTTTCAAAAGTTATGTCACTCATTTCTACTTTCAGTAACAGCTCACACCCACCCTATATTAGGTTCATCCTGGACAGAGATCATGTCTTCTTCATGTATCCCCACTTCAAAGTACAATGGGACACTCCGTGAATGGTTTTGAATCTAGTTCTATAATTTGGGTATATACTTTAAATTTCTCATGGGTAGGATAAAATTCTAAATATGAAAAAAGACTATTCTAACCTGAAATCATAGCTGATTCAGATATAACTTGATAGTGGCTATTCAAAAAATGGGAAGAATGTTTCAAGGCATAGTGTGATTTCTGTTTGCAGTTGACATGAGTTTATTATGAAAAACCACGGTATTCTATATCATGACCCAGAATATAAGACAGAGATTATCTGTATGATGTAAAAGAGTTCCTATAATTAGTTTTCAATTTCTAATAGCAAAGAGTAAAAACAATAGTTATCACTTTATAGACAGCAGAGTTAACTACAAGAAACCAAGTCTCCAGATAAGAGCAAGACAAAAGAAAACTGTATCTTGCACATGATGTGGCTCCATATGTTATAGATGAAAAATGCTTTGTGCAGTGCAGAATCACAAAAATATCTATGCCATTGACACCCTAATCCCTGCAATAAAATATCCACACATTATGAAATGGACTCCTCTAATGGTAAACATTGAATTTCAGAACATACAAGAGGTCTTCTGTTCAAGTGTAAGCTCAACCCTACTGGAGCACCAGGTGAAATTAACACATTTTGCTGTGGGATGGTCTCTCTGTATGCTTTAAATATGTGTTGCTACCATTGGATAATAAAGTAGCTGCTTCATACTGTGGCAAGAAAGGTTATAGCCAGGCAAGAAATCCAAGAAAGATGCAAGGAGAAAAAAGGCAGAGTCAGGGATACACTGAGAGCCACGAGTGGAACAAGACATAATGGAACACAGGTAAAGCCACAAGACATGTGGTGATACATAGATTAATAGAAATAGGTAAATTTAAGATGAAAACGCTAGCTAGCAAGAAGCCTGTGCCATAGACCAGCTTGTAATTAATATTAAGCCTCTGAGTGATTATTTTATGAGCTGCTGCGTGCCAGAGAGGACACAGGAAAACTTCCAGCTACACAATTTTATCAACAAAATGGAAATCCTGAATGAGAAGCACACACACTGAAACTAGAAACCATCTTACCAAAAATGAGGAGCTGAGCGCTTCCACCATAAACAGTTAAAGGTCAGAGTTCAGAAGCAGCAGTAACCCTAGTTAGTGAAGATAAAGTGAGCCCTGGGACAACTGTCACTCCTGTAAACTATACGGTGTTGTAGCTGGAGTTTTCCTGCCTGGCCCACGATCAGGACAAATCTCTCTCACCTGCCAGTCCCACAACCGCTCAGACCCGACCAAGTAAACACAGAGACTTATATTGGTTACAAACTGTATGGCCATGGCAGGCTTCTTGCTAACTGTTCTTACAGCTTAAATTAATCCATTTCTATTAATCTATACCTTGCCACATGGCTCGTGGCTTACCGGCATCTTCACATGCTGTTTCTCATCGTGGCAGCTGGCAGTGTCTCTCTGACTCAGCCTTCCACTTCCCAGCTTTATTCTCCTCCTTGTCCCGCCTACACTTCCTGCCTAGCCAATGGCCAATCAGTTTTATTTATTGACTAATTAGCAACACATTTGCCATACAGAACATCCTACAGCACGGTGTATACTTCATAAAAATGTAGCTCGAGTTCTAATTGGTCTTAATAATAAAAGCCTGAAGTCAGATATCAGGGTAAATGCTGAAAGGTCAGAGAGGTAAAGGAGCCAGCCACTAGACAGACTTCTTACCTCTGCCAAATCCTCAAACCAAATGGCTGAGCTCCTGTCTCCTAATGCCTTGTATCCTTCTCCCTAGTGCTGGGATAAAAGGTGTGAGCTTCCATCACCTGGCTCTGTTTCTCTTTTAGACTGGATAAATCTCGTGTAGCCCAGGGTGGCCTTGAACTCCTGATCTTTCTATTTCCTCTTCCCAAGTGCTGGGATTAAAAGTGTGTGCCATCACTGCCAGGCCTCTATGGTTAACTAGTGGCTAGCTCCACACTCTGATCTCCAGGCAAGCTTTATTTGTTAGAGCATATACACAACAGCACCACAAAAAAAAAGGTTGGGAAATGAATTATGATTAGGTTACCCAGGGAAGCATCAGTCATAGACAAGGACAGAAAGGAAGAGTAACTGCAATAGTGCAGAGTGTCCAACAAAAGGAAAGATGAGAAAGCTGGTCAATCACAAGCCCTTGCTCCTTCTGAACCCAGGAGAGAATGTGATCCCCTGTGTCTTAACCCCAGAGAAACACAACCAAGCTGATGCTAGAAATACATGAAATAAGGAAGAGAGCTGAAGCGGCCCAAGAGAATTCCATGGATGTGGAAACGTTATGCCAATGTGCCCAGGTTACAGGATCTAGCTATAAAGGCAACACTGGCCAAAAGAAAACTTTGCTTGCAAGGATTAAAAGAACACTGACTGTTCACAGACAGAAAATTACAGGAATCCAATACTTGGATTCAAAACAATCCTGAACAGAAACCAAAGTTCACCTTAGATTAGATCAAGTGGGTTCAGGGTGATGTGGCCATTCCAAGGTTCACTTCAAACACCCTCCTTCTGCCCTGGTTAGCACTTAATTCCAGTTTCTGCATATCTAGAATTTAAAGGCATATTACCCCATTAATTTCCATACTGTAGTTTTTATTTTATAGAAACACCTTTATAAGGCATTCTAATCCCTCTCCAAGCCTACTTGCTTGGAATCACATTTTAGGTCCCTATTTTTAAATCTTATTTATTTATACACGCTGCATGAGTGTTTGATCGGGGTGTATGTGTGTGTATCACATGTGTGCTTGGTGCATTCAGAAGCTAGAAGGTAGATTAAGTAACTGTGACTGGAGTTACAGATGTCTGAGAGCCGTGTGGGTGCTGGGAATCTAACTGGGTCCTCTGGAACAGCAACCAGAGCTCTTAACTGCTGAGCCAACACTTCAGACCAGGGTTTGGAGTGAAAATTTTGTTTCTTTATTACTTTCTTTTTTTATTTCTTTCTATTCATTTACTAGTTCTTCTTCATGATTGTTGACTTGTATACTTGAAACAGACTCTCACTCTGTAGCTCTGTGTATCCTCAAACCCTCTATGTAGGCCTGGCTATCCTTGAACTCACAGAAATCTACCTGCATCTGCCTCTGGAGTACTGGTATTAAAGGTGTGTGCTATCTTGCCTTGCTAATTTACTTTTCCTTTTTTAAAAAAAATTATTTCATGTAGCCTAGAAGTGATGGCTCAATCCTTTAATCCCTGCACTCTAGGTAGATACAAAGAGATCTCTTTGAGTTCAAGAGCAGGTTGGTTTACAGAGTAAGTTCCCTGATAAAAAAAGGCTACACAGAGAAAACTTGTTTCCAAAAACAAAAAGGAAAAAAGTTATTTTATGTAAAAAAAATACAAATGACAAAATAAATAAAATAGTACCCAGGCATGGTAGCACACACTTTTAACTCCAGCACTCCAAAGGCAGATGCAGGTGGATCTCTGAATTCCAATCCAGCCTGGGCTACAGAGACAGTTCTAGGACAGCCAGAGCTTATATGATAAACCCTGTCTCAAAAATAGATAGATAGATAGATACATAGATAGATACATAGATAGATACATAGATACATAGATAGATACATAGATACATAGATAGATACATAGATAGATACATAGATAGATAATTTCATACACACAAACACACACACATACTTGTGTACATACATGCACATGTGCACACAGATTGTTTTGCCTACATGTATACCTCTGCACCACCTGCATGTCTGGTGACCATGAGGCCAGAACTAGAGTCACCATGGTGGTACTGGGAATTGAATGTATGTCCTCAGGAAAAGCAGTCATTGCTCTTAACCACTGAGTCATCTCTTGAGCCCATGGAGTCTTCCTTAAAGTCTTATTTGAGAATTTGGTATACTATGTTTGGATTATATTAAACCTCTCTCCTAACTCTGTTCAGATCCATCTCTGCTCATTAGCCACCCCACTTTGTGTCCTTTTCCCCCACCCTTCCAGTTCGATGTTTGCTGCTGTATAATCTTGGGTATGTAGTCTTCCACTGTAGTGTGGTAGACTTACCACAAGCAATAAATATTCTTATAAAAGATCTGGCTCTTCTCCCAACAGTATCAATTACTAACAGCTCCCCAGCTAAGGGTGGGACTCCATGTTCACCTCTCCTCTCCACGCTGAGATTTGTTCTGTCTTGAGCTTGCTGTCACAATCCATCACAATCCATGGGAGTCATAGTACAGATGCCCTGGTGCATATGAAACACACAGGTTCCTTGTAGTTATCCACCACCTCTAGCTCTTGCTAGCTTTTTTCAGCAATTATCTGAGCCTTGGAGGGATGGTATGTGATATAGATGTCCCATTTATGACTTAGCATTGTTTATGCTCTGTACCTGAGCCAGTTGTGGGGCTCTACACTAATCATTATCTACTCCAAAACATTCTTGGTGAGACTTGAGATTCTTTAATCTATTGGTATAGCTATTAGTCATTAGGAATCAGTTTAGCGCAATAGTCATTTAACAGAATATATCAGTAGGTTCCCGCTTTGTTGTATGTCCTGTCTGGCCACCGATTCTTGACCCAAAAATGGTGTCAAATATGAGCTTCTCTTATAAATTCAAAGGAAGCACAGTTTCTAAGGGTGAAGCACTCCAAATGACCACTTGGACTATAAAAACCATGCTGTTCTTTGGTGACGGTTAAGTGTTTTGTTTTATTTGGAATTGTACTTGATGGTCCCAGTAGAGAAGTGAAATACAAAGTATACATTCAAACAGCTGCATGAAGAGACCATTGTATTTGGTTATTTGGTATAGTTCATTTAAATCCCGGAGTATGTCTGTCAAAGACAATGGCTTTCATGTAGCTTGGTCAGCATTAAACTGTTTTGAAAGTATGCAGCCCCCAGGTTCAGCAACTTTGAAAATAAAGTCCTAGTTTTTCTTAAAAATAATAATAATAATAGTCTCCTCAACATACAGAAATCACACTATGCCTAAAAGCATTCTTCCCATTTCTAGATTAGTACTATCAAGTTATGTCTGAATTAGCTATCTGAGTAGTACAGTCTTGTTTTTACACTTAAAATTTGATCCTACCCAGGAGAAATGCATAATATACAGGAGGATTATAGAACTAGATACATGGCTTTATTCAAAAGCCATTCTATGAAGGGGAGATATAAAAATGAGTAAGGCATGGTCTCTGCCCAAGAGGAGTTTAGTGTGGTGTGGGTGTAAGTTGTTGCTGAAAATGCAAATGAGTCATACCACAATGTTATGACATGACTGCCATTTGCCGTTGTATTCCTGATGTTTAGGATTCCTGGATTTTTACTAACTTGACTAGAAATGAAACCTGATGGTGGGATAATACATGGCTATGAAACAGCAGTAGCTCATATGACCAGAAAACAAAGCTGGACACATGGCTCAGGAATAAGAGCACATATTGTTCTTGCAGAAGACCTGAGTACAGTAAGAAGCACCCAGTTTGGGTGGCTCATGACAACCTGTATCTCCAGTCCCAGGGTATCTGATAATATTATAATAATACTGAAAATGTATCTATTCTTTAACCAGGAATTCCCATGTTACAAAACAAAAAAAAAATAGATGTTTACTGGATTTTTAATTTTTTTTACTGTATTACTGTAAGTGTGGGCTTGTGTGGTATTCATGAGCCAGGACATGTATATGGAAGGCAGAGAAGAACAATTCTAATTAAATGTTGCTTTGTTTTGTCTTTGTGAAAATTTATGTGTTACTTTCTCTAACTGCTTTCCTGCAAAACTAAAATACACAGATTTCTTTTGACTGTGTGTGTGTGTGTGTGTCCATGTAGTAGCATTGGGAGGGAAAGGTAGTAAGTAATAAGGAAATGAAACTAACAAACTATACAGTTTGTAAGCAACCACGCAGTAGAAGAATAGGGAGGTAACTTGGGAATTAGAATAAGAAATCCAGAACATTGAGGAAAGCATGCCCAGGCTTTGACAAGTATTTGAAAGAAGAAGACAAAGGGCAGAAAATATAAAAGCTACACTTTTCTAAATGAGGACCAGGGAAAGTCAGCAGGCAAAGCACATGGCTGCTGCTGGACTGCACAGACAGAGGAATTCTGGGAAGGAAAACTTACAGTAAAGGAGTAATTACTTCTCCCAGTACTTTAACTCAGCTTAAGGTGAACTGGCCTTCCTGAGGGGTGGATCCTTAGCCAGGTGACTGAGTAACCCAACTGGACCAAGCTTAAGGGAGGAGACAATGGCCTGTCCATACCCAAAGGCAGATTCCACACTTTTGACCAGAAGAAAATAACTTTCCCTGAATGGACATCCAATACCACTGTAATACCAGGATCTATCTCCCTCTGACACCCAACACTGGGGGTTCAGGCACATGGGCCCACTCCCAGACTTCCTGTGGGCGTTGGAGATCTGAACTCAAGACCTTTTGCTTTCTTGACAAGCACTCTTAGCCTTTGAGTGACCCCAGCTCCAAGATTCACAGACTTTGTTTCTCTGGGTTGAAAAGTGATGTAGCAGCACTTTTGTAAATGTTGTTTTCTTTTTATCAAAATGAGAAAATGTTCTCATTTTGAAAGTACTTATTTGCAAATAATAAACACTTCTGACTTCCTTCTTTTACGTCAGCATAATTTGCAAAAAATAAGTGTTGTTTCATAAAACACGTCACTTTATTTCAGAATATGTTTCAAATCTGAGGGAAATAAAAACTGTCTAACCATTTGTCTTGTAACATTTATAAAAAGATTTTTATTAATAGATAAGTCTTTTTAAATAGTCATCCAAATCTCCAAAGTGAAAATGAACAGTGTTTAGGATTCCTCTCCATTTTCAGTGTTATAGTATTGGGAAATAATAATTTCACATTTGTTTGCTGATCTGGGATTGACTTTTATCTTTATTTAAAAGACAACTGTTGCATCAATATATTAGGTTCTTTGGCATAGGTAATGTCTACAGTTTTTTTGAACACATAATCATATTAATTCACATATTGGCATTAAATGATTCTTAATGCTTGAAGGTGTTTTTTCATTTGTATGCTTTATTATATATTGTGTGAAAGTGCTAAAGTTATAGAGAATATAAAAAGTAAACAATTGATGCCGGGCGGTGGTGGCGCACGCCTTTAATCCCAGCACTCGGGAGGCAGAGCCAGGCGGATCTCTGTGAGTTCGAGGCCAGTCTGGGCTACCAAGTGAGTTCCAGGAGAGGCGCAAAGCTACACAGAGAAACCCTGTCTCGAAAAACCAAAAAAAAAAAAAAAAAAAAAAAAAGTAAACAATTGGGTTGATTTTTTTGATGATGATCACAAAACTATGCATGGAAAAGTTGTAGAGATTGTTTTTGTTTGCTTGTTTTGTTTTTTCTTTATTTATCAAGGGATAAAGCCTGGTAAGAAAACTATTGGCATGAAAAATTAAAAATGGACCTCCACCTCTTACCATATACAAATGTTCATTTATAATGCTTCAAAAAATAAAGGTAAAAATTATAAATAAAAGGTGTTGATAAAAGTGTGAAAATATATTTGTTATCAAATTGAAAATGGTTTTTCTGTTGACCTCAAAAGCAGGAGCAACTAAGCTAAACTTCATTAACTGGACTCACAAAAATGAAAATTTTTCTGCATCAAAAAACATTATTGAAAGTACTGAAAAGAAAAATCACAAAGCTGGAGAATGCATTTGGAAGTCATATTCCCAAAAAAAGAACTTAGACTTAAAAAAAAAAAGGTCATAAGTGCATATTGTGGAAGGGAAAACACATGACATGACCCCACATAAAAAAACTGAACCCCCATCAAAATTTATTCAACCATAAAATTGGACAGAGGATCTGAATAAGCATTTTCCATGAAAGAGCTCCAGCTGGCCAAAACGCATGTGGAAGTATGTTCAGCATCATTACTCTTAAAGTTATTCAGGCTCAGCTCAAAACAATTGAAAACCACAATGAGATAGGGCTTCATCCTCTTAACTGCTTGGAATCAAGAGAGAAACAGTAGAGAGCAAGGGGAGACATCAGGATACTGCTGTACTCTGCTGTGGATGGCAACGTGAGCAGCTCCTTGGAAACAGTCTGCCACTTCTGCAGAATCCAAAGATCTAAGCATTCGGCTCCTGTAGTTATACACCAAAGAGAAATGAGAACAACCCCACACAAACCTCTTCCAGGGAACTGGGATCGAGACTCAGCTGCAGGCAGGGTGGATCCCTATTTTCCCAGGTCCCCGCCCAGAGCCTGTTAAACTCCCACGAGGTCCTGCAAGAAGTCTCCGCCCATGCTTCTGCCTGCCCAGCGCCCAGGACTCTCTGTTGCACCGAACTTTCGTCCTCACGCCAAGGACAGCTTCGTGTTGCACCGGTGTCCCTATCTTCGCGGCCCACTCAGGAGCAACTCTGCCATCTTACTTCCGGGGTTCCCACTGCAGGGCTCCCGGACAGCACAGGTCAGGGTAAACTGGGTTCGGCCCAAGAGCGTGATGGTGCTTTCACCTATTCCCTCTTTCCTGTCCCAGCTTGCTCAGACCTCTTGCCTTTGCTCTCTGAGGTGGAGCCCACACAGGAGCTCATGCTTTGCTTGGTGCTGTGTGTAGGACACCACGGGAGCTTCAGCAGGGAGGCACCCTGGACTTTTTCTAATGATATTTTGCCTCAATGTGGGAATAATGAAAATAAGGGATTAAGTGTGGGCTTTCTGTTACAAAATGGATTGAACATTACATAAAAGAACCTTGGCTACTTCCTATAACATGACAGTACTTTAAAACCTTATAAACATCAAAGCCAATCACAAAAGCATTTTATACCAGCTACACGAAGAGCTCAGAATAAGGAAACAAAGATGTTTCATGACACACAGAAGTCAAAGCCTGTGTGTCCCAACAAGACAGTTTACACACACACACACACACACACACACACACACACACACACACACACACAAATAAACCAACCAAAGGAGTCAAATCAATTGTGAAATGCATAAAAAATAGATTTATTCATTGTAATCACTTTAGGAAATGACACAAAGAAAACCAGTCACCATTACCTAACTCCACCTTTGGGATTCTGACAAGACATATGCATAGCTAAGCAGTTCAGTCATGATGTGGTCTCTTTTCCATCATTATCTTAGGTCCTAGGCTCTTCAGAAATGTTAGTGCCTCCCTAGTTTGTAAATGGCCCTTGAGGACAGATTCCTCCTGGGTACCCCCAAGGCATCAGACATTTCTTCTCCCAGCAGAAGTTCACCAGGGAAATTCTAATTCTTATTGTCCATTCTTTCAATAGTCTGATAGTCAAGGGGGGAGGCAGAAGTGTCTCATTAGAATATATTCACTCCTGCCAGGGTGACTAATTACAAGAAAGCAGATACCTGATTGGCTGGAACCAATGGAAAGACTAAAAGAACAGGGATTCTATCTAGGTTAAAATCAGCTTTAAATTAATTGCAGGTTTATAATTCTGAGGTTATACTCTGAACCTCTGAACCCATTTATTTAAAATCATACAATAGTATGGTAAAGGATTGCTGTTGCCAACATTCATATGAAGACACACTGAATATTTTAAAAATGTGACTCAACAGTTATGTCTTTTCTGTAAGTTCTTTATCAAGGAAGCTACATTAAAAGGAGAGAGACAGTGAGAGAGGGGGAGATCTTTCTTTTCACTGTTCTCCAAGTACATTATACATTCAAGGTCACTGAGAATCAGGAGTCATTTCACATGTTCACATCTGCCTCTTGGTTTTTGCACTTGGCATCCAGAGGCTGTGACTATCTTTGCTTTGGTGGGTACAAGTTATACTTTAACTAATTGATTATTACTCTGTCTATATCTACAAGAACTGAATGATTGCCATTTGAAAGGCAGCTCTGAACTTAACCAAGATGTCTGTGAAAATGACAGCAGCCCTGCTCCTGCTCCAGCTCAGTGGCTTCTTTGGATCTGGGAGTGGTGGGAAGGTGCTGGTGTGGCCAATGGAATACAGCCATTGGCTCAACTTAAAGACAATCCTAGATGAGCTGGTGAAGAAGGGACATGAAGTGACTGTTCTGATACCCTCAGCTTCCCTTTCTTATGAGGTTGAGGACACATCTGCTATTGAGTTTGAGACATACCCTTCATCCTTTTCCATGGCTGATTTGGAGGAACTTTACATGGACTCACTCAGGAAATACATTTATGAGCTGCCAAAGCAATCATTTTGGAGATACTTTTTAATGTTGCAAGAATTGGTTTGGGTAGATTCAGATTATTTTGAAAGTCTCTGCAAAGATGTGGTTTTGAACAAGGAACTCATGACAAAACTACACAATTCAAGCTTTGATGTCATAGTAGCAGATCCCTTCATACCCTGCGGTGACCTGCTGGCTGAGCTTCTCAAGATACCACTTGTGTACAGTCTCCGCTTCTTTTCTGGATCCACATATGAAAAGTACAGTGGAGGACTCCCACTGCCTCCTTCCTATGTGCCTCCTACTCTGTCAGAATTGAGTGATCGAATGACATTCATGGAGAGGGTGCAAAATGTAATCTATGTCCTTTGTTTTGACTTTTGGTTCCAAACATTTAATGAGAAGAGGTGGAATCAGCTTTACAGTGAAGTATTAGGTAAGTTTCTGTTCAATTGAGATTGTTGCATTCTAAATTTGCTGTGTCATTGAAAGTGAGCTTGATAGAACAGGATTGCTAACAAGAAGGATTTATCTCTCCTAAGTACAATGGTGAAAAGTCTGTGAAATTCTCTGCCAAATCCAAAGCACTGTAGAAAAACGTATGCAGATAATAAGGATAACAAGTCTTAAAATATGAAAAGAGAGATGTTTAGTCATTAGGTATATTTTAAAACACTGTAACTAGTAACCATTACTTATACACTTTATAAGTGTATCAGTTGCAAGCCTTATCTATGACTAGAACAGGACATTTCAGAAAGGCATACACCCACAAAACAAAGTTTTGGGAATTTCTCTCAGAAATAACATATCCACAAGCCATTTTACCTCATGTTTTAAAACGATAGCTTTACCTGTGAAGTAGTATCATCATCATCATCATCATCATCATCATTATATTACTGGCATTACTTTTATTATCATGAGTATGCACATAACACTTGTGTCATAGGTGGGGTGCTTTTATCTGTGTTACATATGTGGATGTCAGATTCAAATTTGTTGAAATTTTACCTCCACCTTCATTTGGATGCTCAGGATCAATTCAGGTGTTCAGAAGTGCATGGGGACTGAACTCAAGTCATTAAACTTGCATATTAAACACTTTAACCATCTAACCCATTTCCCTGGTCCCTAAAACAGTATATTTAAACAAACTGAAGGTTTTCATGATTTGCACATTAGACTGAAGACCATTAAGTATCTCTAGCATAGGGATCTACGTAGCATTGAGAACTTTTCCCTTTTATACATTAGTTTTCTCATTTATAATTTTAAATATTTTCTTATTTCACCTGCTAAATTTCTGCACAGCTGTGAATACACTGTCTATATAATGAGCACAGAAAGCATGTGAATTTAAAATTTTGGAGAATCTATATTTATTTATTAGAAGTGTTGAAATTGTGTTCAAAATGTATAACATTAAAGTGTATAAGTAATGGTTACTAGTTACAGTGTTTTAAAATATACCTAATGACTAAACATCTCTCTTTTCATATTTTAAGACTTGTTATCCTTATTATCTGCAGACAAACTTACACAGACCTAATTATTACAACAAACTTACCCAGACCTAATTATTACACAGTCAATCGGGAATCAAGAGCAGTATGAGGACAAGGAACTCAGGCATAATAGAACTTATCTTGTAGATCAGCCAGGGCGATATAGTGAGAGTCTGTCTCCAAATGAAGTGCTGAAGCAGAACCCCCACAAATGTGTACACTGGGCGTGACAGCACACACCTGCAATCCCAGCAATGAGACAAGGAGGAAGAGGATCTGGAGTTCAAGGTCAACTATGGCTACATAGTGACATAGGGACCACCCTGGGCTCCATCAGACTATCTCAAAACAACACAAAACAGCACAAAATTCTCAGTTCCCTTATACGGAGCACAAATCAAGGTTCCAGCAGCTAAACAGGGCAATCTTGATGGAGAATAGAAGGGAAAAGTGTTTCCCTGTGACAAACAGGATTCATAGATAATGGCATTGATTATGCTTAAATAGCATATTTGGATATATGGTAGTCATGAATTTCCAAGGTGTGTTGCAGATGTGTTGTCTTTTCCCAAGTTACTTGCACAGTGTGACGTCATATATCTCTAAGCATAAGGATGAGAAACACAGATATTACAAACTTGTGTCAAACATTATACACTCAGATATATATAGATAGAGAAAGAGAGAGAGCTACATAGATATGCAAAAATGTTTTGTATCCCAGCCACATGCTTGTAAAAAACTTGAATATGTTATCAAAAGTGTTTCAGGAGACTTCCTGGCATATTCATCTTTACATGACACTTATGTTATGGGTTATAACTTCCCTGTTTTGATTCCTCTTCAGGAAGACCCACGACACTCACCGAGGTGATGGGGAAGGCAGATATATGGCTCATTCGAACCTACTGGGATTTGGAATTTCCTCACCCTCTCTTACCAAATTTTGATTATGTTGGAGGACTCCACTGCAGACCTGCCAAGCCTCTGCCTAAGGTAAATATAGTGTCGTTTGTTTGCTTCTGTTTGCCTTGCATTTTCAGCAAGAGTGATCATATTTTATACTTCAGAATGGTTGTCAAACTCAAAGAGTCACAGGAATTTAGATAAAGAAAGCTGCCTGTAGAAACACCTGTATCTATTCCATCACAAGATACGAATTTCCTTTGGATTAAGTTAATTCAGCAAGAATCTGTTTTTAAAAAGTTTTCTTATATTTAAGTGTAAAAAACACAAAAGTACTAAATGCAGGAGAGGTCCAAAAGCCAAGTCCTATACAAAGTGATCTGAGAAAAAAATAGATGGGGTATGAACAAAGAAAAACTCATTTTCACAAGTCACAATGGCTCTATTTACTTTCTTGATCAATCACACAAGTGAAAACACACTCCTGCACAAACATACATACACATATACATTTGCAGTAACAGACACAGTAATATAAACTGACAGCATATAGTAAATTCTTTCCAATGAAACTAACATCTGTTACAAAGAACACAAATGAAAAGACAGTGGACATTCTTAACAAAATGAGAAATAGATTTATGGTCCATGAATTCCACTCCTGAGTATGTGTGTAAAAGAACTGAATGAAGGACCTCTATGAGATAGTAATGCAAGGATGGTCATAGCATCACTATTCCTGAAGGCAAGGGTGCTTGAGGGTTTGAATAACAATGGCTCCCATAGGCTGATATACTTGAATGTTTGGTTCCCAGTTGGTGAACTGTTTAGGAAGGATTAGCAGGTGTGGCTTTTTTGGAGAAAATGTATCTCAGGAAGTAGACTATGAGGTTTCAAAAAGCCAAACCATGTCTAGACTCTTTCTGTCTGTCTGTAGCTTAGGGTTCAGGTCGAGTTCTGGATAATAATTCCAGTGCCATGCCTGCCTGCCTGCATGGTGCTCCCCACCATGATGCTCATTAACTAACCCTCTGAAACTTTAAACAAGCCTCCAATTAAATACTTTCTTTTATGAATTGCCTTAATCATGGTGTCTCCTCACAGTATTAAAACAGTAAGAAAGGTTGAAGCAACCTAGATATCACTAGAATTGCTGATAAAAATTAGATAGTATACAAATACAAACAAATATCACTAAAACTTTAAAATCTAGGGTCTAGAGATGCATGGTCTTACCTTTAATGACAGTATAATAAGTAAACTAGCCAATGAACAAGACAGAAATTTTAAAAAGATACCTTACGTAAATTCCCTAGACTTGTCACAGTAATAGAAACAGAATGCAGATGTTTGGTGGCCAAGGGACTGAGGAGGGAGAAAGAGAGCTTGAATTTAATATCAACAAATCTTGCTTTTCAAGATGAAAATGTTCCAGAACTGTTTGTATGAATGTTGAAAGACCCTAACCCTTCAGGCTTACACCCCCAAGCCCCAGGAAATGAGGAACTAAAAATCTAGTTCCAAGGGCAACCTGACTCAGCCATTATTCAACTACCCTGCTGCCACAATGTAACAATATAAAGAGATTTCTACTAAGAGATATGCTCAACTGTGACTGGGATAATTGCAAGTGTTCCAGGAAGGACCACTGTAACCTTTGTGTAAACCTCACTCCCACCCTGATACCCCCCTTGAGGTTTCAGGAAGAATGTACATGCAGACGTGACTGTACCCCCTCTGTGATCAGACCATGATCTTGAGAAATTAGCCTCTAGACATAAATCAATCGAAATGAAATTGTATGGGAATTGTAATCTTGTGGTTTTTGTGGGTTTTTCCTTTAAAAGTACCTATGTGGCTGCAGTAGGATGCGACTCTTGCTCTCAGGACAAGAGTAGCCTGCCTGTACAGTCACTTCAATAAACCTCGTGCTGTTGCATCAACTGGACCGGAGTCTGGGGTTCTTGGGGCACCCACTCGAGAAGGTAGTACCCTAGATTTTGGGGTCTATCAAATGTGAATATGTGTAACACAGAGAACTGTAACCTTACATTTGGCTACAACTGTACATCTTATATGTGGATGTGAATAGTTTTTAAGCACCCACTACCCTAACCATCTCTAATGCTGCTCAGTTTCTTTCTGCTGTGGAATGTCATTCTGTATGCTGTGAATGTGTGTTGCTTTGATTGGTTGATAAATAAAAAGGCTGATTGGCCAGTAGCCAGTCAGGAAGTACAGGTGAGACAAGCAGACAAGGAGAATTCTGGGAAGAGGAAGGCTGAGTCAGGAGGAGGAGGCAAGATGGCAAGGCAGAACTGAGGAAAGGTACCAAGCCACGTGGCTAAACATAGATAAGAATTATGGGTTAACTTAAGTGTAAGAGCTAATCAGTTATAAGCCTGAGCTAATGGCTGAGCAGTTATAATTAATATAAGCCTCTATGTGTTTACTTGGGGGATGCAAGTGGGAGAGATTTGTCCCAACTGTCAGCCAACTGGGACACAAGAAAACTTCCAACTACATCTTCCTATGGATGTTGGTGTCAGTTTCTATGCACATTATTTTGTGTTGCTGCTGTTTGTGATGAGCTGGTATTTCATTAACAGGAAATAGAAGAATTTGTCCAGTCTTCTGGAGAACATGGTGTTGTGGTGTTTTCCCTGGGATCCATGGTGGGTACCCTAACAGAAGAAAGGGCCAATGTGATTGCAGCGGGTCTTGCCCAGATTCCACAGAAGGTGAGATACAGTGCCTCAGTGTTGCATCCCCACTAAGATGGTCACATCCTGTTCAGGTGTGATGGCAGAAACCTCCTGTGTGAAACTGAAGCTGTCCTGAGAGCTCTAGCTGATGTCTGAAGTCACCTGTGACACAGAAAGACAGGGGACAGATGCCAAATAGTAGGTGGTGTTTTTGACTAATAACTTTGTTATTAACATTGTGTTCAGAACAAAACTTATGAAGTGTTTGTGAACTTGATGTTAGGGAGGTATTATGGGCAGAAACACAGAATCTGCCTTGATACTTCCTCCGTTATCTTGGAGCATATTTGAGGACTTTGCACTCACTACACTGTAATCAAACTGCTATTAAATTGTAAGTAAGCAGGCACTCAAAATTGGCAGTTGTGGGATGTGAGAGGTGGCTTATCTTTTACAGCATGTGTTGCTCACCCCGAGGACCTGAACTTAGTTCTGAGTCCCCATGTCTGACAACACACAGCTGCCTATAACTGCGTCTCATGGAGCACTCTTGTGGCCTCAGATGACACTTACACACCCATCCCATACATGTGAACAGAGAGAGAGAGAGAGAGAGAGAGAGAGAGGTATTAACTTACACATAAATAAAAAGAAGTCCTTATCTTAAAAAGGGAATTTATGCTATTCTGGTTTCTTTGTTTTTCTTTTATCTTATTTCATTTTTATTATTTAGATGCCTATTTGTTTTTCTAAGGAGAGAAAGGCATGTATTTCAATGAGAGAGGTGTGGAAGAATATCCAGGAGGGGTTAGAGGGGAATCCACAATGAGGATGAAAAAATCTCTTTTCAATAAATGGAAAATAGACAAAAGAAATAAAATGCAAAATTAAAAGATGGGGTTTGTATCATAGTCCTATGTTCCTGTGTAATTTTGGCCAATGTGATCACATGCACTGAAAATGGGCCTATGCTGGTATGTTTTCCCTGCTAATCCAAGACATAGGTAGGACAGGATTTTCCAACCCCCAAGTCCACCTTTGGAACTGAGCTTGTTAACGCTGAAAAAGGGGTAACTTGGGAACTTGCTTAGCGAAGGGATCATGTCCTTAGACAGTGTCACATTTCAAGGCCCTGAGCCAATAAAATACCTATGACAAAAGTAATTATAAGTAACTCAGATACCATGGACAACAGCTATAGTGAATTTGGAAAATAAAAAGTGATATAAATATATCATGGAAAAACAAAATCAGCTTCATATTAGTAACTTTGATGGATTGTTGAACTGGAATTACATTCACACATTTCTTACCTCTTGCTTGACATTGCTGGACCTGCCTTTGTCTAAGTTGCAGTTGTTTAAATGTTAAGGTGGCATGCTGACACTTGGATAAGCATGAGAATAAATGCAGGAGAGTGAAGAGTATTGCATCCTTGCTGTAGTAGTTCTTCACGGTTCCCATCATCCATCCTCACTTCCTGACTCATTGACACTGGGCATTTGTTTTCATTGATTGTTAATTTATCCAGAATTCTAGCAGGAGTAACTTGACATTTGGTCAAAGTAATAAGAGGCTAGCTTCATATTAACAGGTTCTTTGGCGATTTGAAGGCAAGAAGCCAGACACCTTGGGCTCCAACACTAGGCTGTACAAATGAATCCCCCAGAATGATCTTCTCGGTGAGCATCAGGAAAAACCTGAGACATGAGGAATGGCCGGTCAACACTAATGCATTTATGACAGCTGTGATCTAGTCCTGGGGAGAATGCATACAAGAACTAATGGGAATTTTCTTCCAGTAACATTTGAGATGGGAGAATCTATTTTATCTCTGCTGTATTTACCATTCAGACACATGAAGTCACTTCTTTCTGTCCACCTCCTATGTCTATATCTTACATCGACCATTTCCCCTACTGTAGGGCAATTGTATATGCCAGTGGGAATGGTATTCTTTCATTAATGACTCTTCAGTTACTATGCTCCTCCCAAGATCCCACAACATGAGATGGTACCCTGTGATGAAATGTCCTCAGTCTAATTCCATCACAGTGAGTGCCCAACCATTAGTGTGGAGCCAACCCATCCAGAGCAGTGGCTTCACTGTTCCTTTAAGAGAACACACTCTCCTGAACCACAGCCTGTGCTTACACAAGCTGTTTGCTGCACTTGGGAGGAGCTCTGCCCTTTTGTCCATTGCACAAAATTATTCTGTTTCCACACTGCACCTCCTCTATGTGGCCTTCAATAATGATCTGGGGACTTGCACTCTTCCTTGCTCTAAGACATGGGAGAAAGTCAGTGCCGTCCCATGGTTATGATAATGATATCTAGAGAATATTTAACCTTTCTGTGCCTCTTTTCCTGCCTCTCATTTTCTATCTCAGACTTATGATTAATACTTGCCCTTAATTTCTCCCCTTCCTAGGTCATCCTAAAACCAGAGCTTTTATAACTCATGGTGGCACCAATGGCATCTATGAGGTGATCTACCACGGGATCCCTGTGGTTGGCATTCCTTTGTTTGGAGACCAGTTTGACAATGTTGTTCGTATGAAGACCAAAGGAGCAGGTGTTAGACTGGACTTTCTCACAATGTCCAGTGCAGATCTGGTCGATGCACTGAAGACAGTCACTAATGACCCTTCGTAAGTACAGAGATTTTGTTCAAGATGGTATTGGTCCAGATAGGTTCTCTCCAAGGTCACAGTAGGATTCATCTGATCTTTAGTCTAAGTTTGAAAACAACAACAATATAAAATTTATTCTGTCAATCAAGACTGCAAACTATCCCTGTTGATTTGCTGTACAAGGAGTTAGTTTAGAATAATTTGATGATGGAAAGGACACAATGTCTCCAAAGATGATCAAATCAACAAATGGGATATTGAAGCTAAATTTAAAATATTTCAAATCAATGACTAAAATTTCTGAAACTCTTATTCTTTGCTTAAATAATTCTTACTCAGTGACCAAAGTAGAATGATTACGCATATATTTACACATGTTTATAGACATATATGTATAATATGTAATGACCAAATAAAATACTTACCATTTCCATCTCCTTAGACATTTATAATTTTATTTTTGTCAGTGTGGAAAGTCCCCTCTTCCACATTCCACAAGTTACAGGAAGACTTGTAACTTGTAATTCAGTCACTGACTCACTACAGAGTGCTGTCCTGCTAGCCAGTGGCAGGATGCATGTGTTAGCTGATGTCTCTCTATCCCCACTCACTCTCTCCATTCCTAGACTCCGGTTACCACTGTTCTACTCTCTCCTTCTATGAAATCAGCTCTGCAGTTTCCACACAGTGGTGAGAATGTAGTGTTCTCATTTAGGGCCTAGTATACATGACTTAGTATAATATCCTGTGATTTCATCCTTATTATTATAAAGACAAGATTTCCTTCTTTATAATTGTTGAATAATATTCAACTATGTTTTCACACCACATTTTATTTCTCTATCATCACACAATTCCACTTCCTAACTCTCATGACAAGGGCTGCAAAAACCATGGACCTTTAGGGATCTTTTTGATACGTTGTTTAACATTTCTTTAAATAGATTCCTAATAGCAAAATAGCTAGAACCCAGAATAACTGTTCAGGAAAACCATGCTCTTTTAGTAGCTACTGTACTGAATTAGACTCCAGCATTCACTTCTGTTAGTAATACTCATCCTCCTGCCATTGACCAGCCTGTCAGCCTGACTTTCAATTCCCAGAAGCTACATTATAAGAGCAGAGAACTGACTCCCACAAGTTGTCCTCTGCCCTCCACACATGCCGCATGGTCCACGTCACACCCTCAGGGCCCCATAGAGACACACTTAGAATGTGGAAGGGTAAAAAATAATTGACAAGTACCACATCCTCTGCATCCTTGTCATTCCTGTGCTTCTGCTGCTGTTAGAAGCACTAGGGGTTGAATTCACACCCTGGAACAATCTAGTCAAGCAAACAATGAGCTGCATCTCAGCCCTTATGTCATCTTTTGTAAAGTATGTCCCTTTCCCGACCATTTACCCATTTTTAATCATTCATAGCATTTCTATTGAGTTTACAAAGAATTTTGGCACAGTTTTTTCACAAAAGTATCAATATATCATCTTCAGACTGGGTTGAACCACCTACCTTGCAGTGTTTGAAACAGCTTACTAATATTTCCTCTGCTGGAAAGATTTACTTCCCCAAATGATTTCCCATTTCAGTTTTGGAAAGAATTTTTCAGAAAATGCCAACCTTGAGGCAAACTTTCAAACATGTCCCCCCCAAAAAAGCACACTATATCTACGGCTAATCTCAGGAATGTACTGAGTCTCGTGATGCTTTCCCTGAACCTTCCATAGGCTTCATGCACTTAAGTAAACTAATTGGTTTTCCATATTGGTATCTTTAGCTATAAGGAGAATGCCATGAGGCTATCAAGAATCCACCACGATCAGCCAGTGAAGCCCCTGGACAGAGCCGTCTTCTGGATTGAGTACGTCATGCGCAACAAAGGAGCCAAGCACCTTCGTGTGGCAGCACATGACCTCACCTGGTTCCAGTACCACTCTCTGGATGTGCTTGCATTCCTGCTGGCCTGTGTGCTGACTGTGATGCTCATCATCATGAAATGTTGCCTCTTTTGTTACCAGAAGTTTGCTAAAGCTGGAAAGAAGAAGAAAAGGGAGTAGCTGAAGTGGGGAGGACAGACACACAGACTTTCCCCAGTGCATCCCGGCAAGAGATGCTGTGATGGCAGGGTCCTTCATCCTGTGACAAGACAGCTTTTCAGTCTTCTTTGTCAAGTCATAGGACTTTTTTTTCTCCCAGGGAATTAATAATGCTTCTGCACTTAATTGTATTTCAGGTCAGTGATAAAATTGAAAAGTAAACAAAGTTCAATTGAAATAGTCAACATGAGTGGGCATAGGAATTTTAGAAATTCATTTCTACAGTTTTAAAGTTATACCAAACAATACTATGGCTGGAGTGATGGCTACACGGGTAACACACTTGTCTGTCCAGACATCCTCCCTTATATTGGATCTGCAGAACCCATATGAAAGCTGTATCTAGTAGCATCTATAACCCCAGTGTAAGCAAACCAGGAGATGTGAGGCAGAGACAGAGTTGTGTCAAGCTTGCAAACCAAGGAGCCTGCTGTTCAGCAAAAGATACCCTGCCTCATAAAGTGTGGAAGGAGAAAAATAACACTGGATGTTGTACTCACACATCCCGGTGCTTGCCATGTCATAGGTGCGCCCCCACTCTCAAATGAGCACACCCATGTAAAATACACATTTACACACTTCAAACACACACACTCTAAAGAATGAAGGGGGCTCAGAGGTTGTTTGTGGATGCATGATCACTAAGAAGCCCTCTATGCTATCAACATGGTTTTGCAAGTATTGAACAAGTTTTCACTTTACTTGTTGTAGACTTTGGAGTATGAATTTCTAGGTAAAGAGTTCAGGATTGGAGCTGTGTAAAAATCCTGATGTTACATTTGTCTTTGGGAGACCAGTATTGGTGCTGGTCTCATGCTAGGCACGAAGCCTCTGGAAGACCTTCTACTTAAGAGTCTACCAAGATTGCACTCGGGCTAGAGAGATAGGATCGGCAGTTAGGAACACCAGCTCCTCTTCCAGAGGACCCACATTCCATTCCCATCACCCATATGGTGGTTCACAACTCTCAGTAACACCAGTTCCACAGGAGCTGATGTCCTCTTCTGGCCTGTGTTGGCACTGCATTCATGTGTTGCAGAGACAATGTAGACTCAGCACACGTACACATAAATAAATATTAAAGAAAATACTTGGTTTCATGAAAGGAATTTTATTTCCACTTAACCCTTTAAAAAGAATAATGCAATTGCCTCATTACCATAATTAATCTTTGGGAACAGATGAAGGTTTCAATTTTATGTTTTGATAGCACAACAAAAATTCAAAAATGTATGTTTTCACTATTTTAGTGTGTAGCTGTGTATATGTGTGTCCCTTTTTATATATTTACAGAATATAATTTACCTATGTTCTTCACATTTATGTTGTGACTTCCGTATTTCTATAGAAGATGTTTTGAAATAATGACTATGTGCTGGGAAGATCCAGAGTGGTTAGGGTGCTTGCTGTACCAGAATTAGGACTTGGGTCAAGTTTCCATCACATGTGTGGAAACCAAGCATGTTTGTGGGAATGTCTATAACATACATCCTGGGAAGGCGGTGAAACAGTTGGATCCCAGAACTTACTGGCCACCCAGCCTAAGAGAAGTGGCCAAACTCAGGTTCAGTGATATATACTGTCTTTAGTGAATAAGATAGAGGGTAAGAGAGCAGGCAAGACACTGGATGTCCTCTGTCTTCTGCATACACACATTAATGCTTGCATACATATTCACATGCCTACTCACATGGTATAGGTATATGCAAACACACACACACACACACACACACACACACACACACACATATAATAGACATACACACAACACACAGATAGAAATCATGATCAATACTCCATAACCTATAATTGTAAAAATCATGTGTGATGGCCAATCTTAACTGTCAATTTGCATTTAGAATCAACTAAAACCCAATCTGTAGGACACAACTATGAGGGGTTTTTTTTAATCAGATTAGCTGAGGCAGATAGTCCCACCCTAAGTTTAGACCACACCTTCTTCTGACAGCCCACAGAAAACAACATGGACAAAGGAAACTTTGGATTTTGGCTGCTTGCCCTCATGCTTGTTGGCAGGTTTATCAATACTTTCAACTTCAGGATTCCAGTATAGACTGAAAACTAACAACTCTCCAGGAATCTTCCAGGATACCAGTGCCAGATTGGGACTGCTGACACATCCTGCCTTGTAGACTAACTATCAGATTCTCAGCTTTTGTGTCATTACAGAGGCCCTGTTGGACTACCCAGACAATGTTGAACCAGTCTAATCTAACATATAAATATATAATAGATACAAATCAAATATCAGACATAAACTTCTTTTGACTTCTTCTATGTTGTCAGAAGCTAAAACTGAAATCATTCATCTTTTCCTAAATGGCAATTATTAGAATGAGGCATGGGCGTATATACATTGAGTCTATCAGTTCTGTTCCTTTAGAGTACTCGAGTCATACAAATTGTGGTACCAATTTCTGTCATAGTTTGCTTTCTATTGCTGTGAATGACAGCATGACTAAAAGCACCTTGGAGAAGTAAGGTTTCACTTTTGTTCATAGCTCTCTGGTTAATCTATCAAGGAGGGAAGTCAAGGAAGGAACCAGGAGGCAGGAAGTGAAACAGAGGTCACAGAGGAATACTATTTACTGGCCTGCTCACCCTGCTCCCGTATGTAACCCACAACCAACTGTCCAGGGTTAACAGCACCTTCAGTGAGCTGAGGATCCCAACATAAATCATCCATCAAGAAAATGCCCCACACTCTTGCCTAGAGGCCACTCTTACACATTCATTTTCTCAAATTGAGGTTTCCTCTTTTCATATGCTCCTGGCCTGTGCCAAGCTGACAAAAATAATTCTAAAGGAATAGAAAGCATTCTATGATATTGTGCACTGTGATGGCTAATCTGATAAAGGCACTTTCCTCCAAGCCTAACCACCAGAGATCAATCAATCCCTGGGACCAACATGCAGTAAGAAGATAACTGAGTCCCACACAACTTTTCCCACCAGAAGAGTGCTATAGTACACACACACACACACACACACACACACACACACACACACACACACAAACACTATTTTAAAAGTTTTGAAGAGTTGGACCCACAGTACCCCTAGTTATTCTTGTGGAATCCTTCAGCTATTTCTCCTAGCCCATCTCCATTCTTTTGTGAATCCCCAAAGTCCTGCAGAACTACAGTCTACCTGGGACCCCACACATACTACACACTTGGCTGGAACCCAGATAGGAAACTTAGCCTTGTCAGCCTGGATTTTGAACCTGCATACTGCCTAGCCACTCCTGTCCCATTTCCATCCTCTATAAACTCACTGCAGTTCTGGGCCAGAAACAAGATACCCTAGTTCTTCCTCTGTTGCTCTTTGTGACACCAGAACCAAAGACCTGATTAAGAGAACTCATTCAGTTCCCTTCCCTAATGATAGCCTATCACTGGCTGCAGGGATACAAGGAGTTGGCCTGGTCTAGCTGTTTTGATAGGCATGCATCATAGGTTTTTCGGGTTAAAATCCATGGCTCCTGGGGCAATCTGTGCATTTCAGTTTCTGAGAAGCCAAGGCACTTCCTCAGGCAGTGAAGCAGTCAGATCACCTTGTGTTTCTCTATGTTCTTTAGAAGTCAGCAAACACATATAGATTTGACAGGACACAATTATGCTTAGACATTTATCTTATGTACCCTGTACAGCTTGCAAAACTCATTGCATCCCTGGCAGCTACTGTGAAAATTAAAGCATTTCTATGTCAAATAATATCATCAATAGTACAAAATTAACTGACAAGTCATAAAGCTGAAGAAAACATTTTCAAATCCTATGCTGAATAATGGATTTAAGCATTGTAAAATGAAATTTCATACCGCTACACATATGGACAAAAAAAGCACAAACCTAAAGGAAATGGATAAATTTCTTGATATATACAATGCACTAAAGTTAAATCAAGATCAGATAATCAATTTGAACCAACCCATAACCCCTAGTGACATAGGCACAGTAATTAAAGGTCTCCAACCAAAAAATACAAGAGCTATATGGATTCAGCTCAGAATTGTACCAGCCCCCTATGGAAGAGTTAATGCCAATACTTCTCAAATTATTACACAAAATGGAAACTGAAGGAGAATTGCATGATTCATTTTAGTATGAGGCCACAATCACTCTAATATCAAACCACAAAAAAAAACCAACAAAGAGAGAGAATTAGAGAACAATTTCCCCTGTGAATATAGATTCAAAAATTCTCAAGAAAATCTAGCAAAACAGAATCCAAGAACACATCAAGATCATCCACCATGATCAAGTAGGCTTCATCTCAGAGATGCAGAGATAGTTCAACATACATAAATGGATAAAAGTAATCCACCAAATAAACAGACTGAAAATCAAAGGCACATGATCATCTATTAGATGCAGAAAGGTTCTTTGACAAAACTCCAACATCCCTTTATGATATCAATTATGGAGAAAGTAGAGATACAAGGTACATCTGTAATATAATAAATGAATTAAAAAATACCCACAGCCAACATCAACTTAGATGGGGAGACACTCAAAGCATTGCCACTAAAATAAGGAACAGGACAAGAATGCCCTCTCTCTCTCTCCATATCTACTAAATATACCACTTGAACTCTAAGTTGGATAAAGGGGATACATTGGAAAGGAAGAGATCAAACTATCTTTATTTGTAGATGATGTGATTTTATACAGAAAAGATCCTAAAAATAAAACCTGGAAAATTATACAGCTGATAATCACTTTCAGCAAATTGGTGGGATAAAAAATTATCTCAAAAAATTCAGTAGCTTTCTTTTATTCAAATGACAGAGACTGAAAAAGAAATCAGGAAAAACACCTTTCAAAATAGCCTCAAAAAATAAAATTAAATGCACTATCTTATGTGGTGATATATTGTGTCCCCCAATAAATTGTGCATCTTAATAAACTTATCTGGGGGTCAGAGAACAGAACAGCCACTAGATAGATATAGAGGCCAGAAAATGGTGGCACACATGCCTTTAATCCTATCACTTGGGAGGCAGAGATCCATCTAGATCTCTGTGAGTTCAAAGCAACACTGGAAAGAGCCAGGCATGATGACTCATGCCTTTAATCCCAGGAAGTGATGGCAGAAAGAAGAAAGGTATGTAAGGTGTGAAAAACCAGGAACTAATGCTGATCAAGCTTTTAGGCTTTTTTTTTTTTTTTTTTTTTTTTTTTGGTTTTTCGAGACAGGGTTTTTCTGTGTAGTTTTTGTGCCTTTCCTGGAACTCACAGAGATCTGCCTGCCTCTGCCTCCAGAGTGCTGGGATTAAAAGCGTGCGCCACCACCGCCAGGTGCTTTTAGGCTTTTGAGCAGTGCAGTTTAGCTGAAAGGCATCCAGTCCTGAGGAAACAGGATCAGCTGAGGAACTGGGGAAGAGAGGAAGCTGTGGCTTGTTCTGCTTCTCTGATCTTCCAGCATTCACCCCAATACCTGGCTCCAGGTTTGTTTTTATTAATAAGAACTTTTAAGATTCGTGCTACAATCTTACTATCTTGTTGGAAACTCTAATTAAGCAAGTAAAAACACTTGCGGAAAAAAAAAAAACTTTACAACATCAAAGAAAGAAACTGAAGATGAAATGGTGTCTCATGGTTACAGACCAGTAGGATTACTATAGGGAAAATGGTCATCTCTACCAAAATATTATGAAGATTCAATGCTATCCCCATCAAAACTCCAACACAATTCTTCAAAGAATTTGAAAGGACAGTTTTCAACTTCATATGGAAACACACACACACACACACACACACACACACACACACACACACACACACACACAAGTAAAACAGGATAGCTAAAACAATCCTGAATAATAAAAGAACTACATGAGGTATCACCATCCCCACTTTCAAGTGGACTATAGAGCTTTAGAAATACAGACAGCATGGTATTGGTATAAAAGCAGACACATTGATCAATGGAATTAAATTGAAGACCCAAACTCTAGTCCACACACCTGATTTTTGATGAAGAAAAAAAAACAGCATCTTAAACAAATAGTGCTGGCCTAACTGATTGGTTGCAAACAGAAGATTGCAAATAGACCCATATTTATTACCATGCACAAAAACTTAACTCCAAATGGATCAAAAATCTAGGCATAAAGCATAATATCTGAATCTCATATATGTGAAAGTAGGGAATAGTCTTGAATTCGTTGGCCAAAAAAGGACTTCATGAACAGAAACACTGACAACAAGAGGCACTAAGACCAGCCCTTAAAAAATGACGTCATGAAACTGGAAAGCCACTTTATTATAAATTACAACACCAATCTGGCAGAACAACAGGCTACAGAATGGATAAAGGTCTTTACCAATGAGACATCTGATAGGAGGTTGATATCTAAAATGTATAAAGGATTAAAAAGAAACAGAACTATTGGTGAAATTATTAAGGTCACTCCATGTAGTTAAAAGGAGATTTATTTAATGGCTTAACTTACAAATTAAGGGATAGGTAGGTTGTGGGGCCTGGGGAAGATGTATCGCAGTCCAGCGGTGTTCTCTGGAGCTCTCCTTGGTCCACCTCCACCGTTTCAGGGTCCTGGAACAGAGAGAGCTCTGGCCCATCCAGATCTCAGGTCTCCAGGTGCCTCCCTTGGCCCCGCCTTGTAGGCGTGACAGTTGCTGAAGTCTCAATGGGGGTTGGAACTTCCAGATCAAAGCTGGAATGGCTACCTTCTACATCTCCCCCTTTTTGTCTAAATAAGAAGGTTCTAACCTAATACAAGGACTATATACAAAGGAATGGTTATCAAATATTGTCCAGGAATAATGAGAGATAATGACCTAGATAAGATGGAACTATAACCAATGCAATCAATATCAAGCAAGAAACACATACTAAAATCCAGAGAAGTATAGAGCATAGGTAAATGGCATATTACAAAGATCATTCCAAAAGGTTTCCTATCCTAAAGAACCTGAATCTAATACTTAATATGTTCTATTTAAGATATTATATATATATATGTATATATATATACATATATATAATATACTAAGTTGTAACTATAACTGCTAGTCTTCAATCCCATCAAAGACCTGAGAAGGAATATAATGGTACCTGAGAAATGCTAGATGGATGCAAGCAACTTTCAGGAATCTTGCAAGAGTAGACCCAGACAGCTGGCAGCCTGAACAGTCACCTAATGTTTCTCAGCATTGTTGGTGCATTCAAATTGGCTACAGGCCTAGAGTAACTGACAGACCATTTTCAGAAGCAGGAATTCTGAAAGACCATCTTACCCTGTCTTGGCAGAGTACAGTGGTCGCTTTCCTTGTGTCGCGGCTTGTCCAGAAAGGACAGCATTGCATTCATACTGTCAGCCATTGAGGCAAGGGCAGTTCTTTGCCCAGTAGGCTATTTTGTGCCAAGAAGACAAATTTCCAAATGGAAATGTCTTAGAAACCCAACATTGTCTCGGGATCAAATTGGTGTAGCCAGGAGCAATGTGTCTCACGTCAACAGAATTCTAAGTTATTTAAATGCCATATTCTCTAGGTCTCTCCACGTAGTTAAAAAGAGATTTATTTAAAGGCATAACTTACAAATTAAGGGATAGGTAGGTTGTGGGGTCTGGGGAAGGTGTATTGCAGTCCAGCAGTGTTCTCTGGAGCTCTCCTTGGTCCACCTCCACCATTTAGGGTCCCAGAATAGAGAGAGCTCTGGCCCATCCAGATCTATGGTCTCCAGGTGCCTCCCTTGGCCATGCCTTGTAGGCGTGACAGTTGCTGAAGTCTCAATGGGGGTTGGAACTTCCAGATCAAAGCTGGAATGGCTACCCACTGCACAGAACATCAAGAAAACAAATAAACAATTGAACATGGGTGACAGAACTAAACAGAGAATTCTCAAAAAAAAAAAGATGAAACACAAATGCCTAAGAAACAATTAGAGAAGCATGTAATAGCCTTTGTCATCAGGGAAAAGGAAGTTCAAACTACTTTGAGATTTCATCTAAAAACAGTCAGAATGGCCAAGATCAAGAATAACCAAAAGACAGCTAATGCTGGCCTGGAAAGGGAATATCATTCACTGTTGGGAAGAACTCGAACTTGAATGGGGGACAATGGAAGTCATTCCTCAAGAGCCGATTACCTGAAGATTTAAATATACCAAAGGATTCAACATCCTACTATGGAAACACTGGCTCATCCATGATGTTGCTACTCTATTCATAATAGCCAGAAACTGGAAACAGCCTAGATGTCCATCAACAGATGAATGGATATTAAAATATGATGCATTTACACAATGGAATATTATTTGGGCTTTAAAAATGAAAAATAAATTATGAAATTCATAGATAAATAGATGGAGTTAGAAAAAATCATGTTGAGTGAGGTAATCCAGAATCAAAACACAAATAAAGACCAAAAAAAAGTATGTATGTTAGCATTTAAGCCTCCAATAGACATGCTACAATGTGTGAAAACATAGAGGTCAGGTACAGAGTGAGAGACTAGGGGGAGGAGAGGATCTCCCAAGGAAGGGGAAATACAATATATAATTATGGAGAGACAGTGGAAAGACTGAAACAGAAAGATTAAATGAGGAAGGATTAAAAGAGGTTGGTATCTTAGTTTGGGTTTTTTATACCATGATCATAGCAACTCTTATAAAGAAAACATTTAATTGGAGAGGCTTGCTTATAGTTTGAGAGGTTCAGTCCATTATCAACATGATGGGGGGAGCTTGGCAGCACACAGGCACACATGGTACTGGAGCTGAGAGTGCTACGCCTTGCAGGCAACAGGAAGTCAACTGACTGTTACACTGAGTGAAGCTTGAGAACAAGACCTCAAAGCCCACCCCCACAGTGACACACTTCCTCCAACAAGACAACACTTCCTAATAGTGCCACTCCCTTTGGGTGCCATTTTCTGTCAAACCACAATAGGGAGTAAGTGATGGAATACAGGAGGGACAAGAAATCAAAGGACCATTTGTCTGGCTCTATGGAAATCTTCTACTGTTGAAGCTTCTTAAAATATATAGAAATATGAAAGAAATCTAAGTGGAATTACCAAAGCATTGGGGAGACTAGACATCTCCCAGCACAAAGAGAAACTCCTGTTGTTATGAATGGATTACATCTAAATGAGTTGTTGGCCAAAGGAGCCCCATGGAAACCCTCAAACAACTCTGACTATTGCCAAGACTATTGATTTCTCCCCATGAACTGATGGTAAGGACCTATTGCTGAAGACCACACTTATTTAACTCATTGAAAAATGAGAAGTTGAGCTAGCATCTACCTAGAGCCTTCCTCCCTACTGTCCAATGTTTATGGTACTGAAAGGTACTCTGCAATCTATCAGAGGAGAAAGATAACCACCAACTCAGCTATAAACTCTGAAATCTACAGAGGTGACCTGCCAGCATGACACACTAGAGCAACAGTGGTACAAATGTGGTGGGAGCAACCAACCACTCTGATTGGAGTGACAGTCCACTCCATGAGATAGAGAACCTGGACCTAGATAGGCCGTGGGCCTAGGGAAAGTCCACATGCTACAATTCTGCTAAAGGAACATAGGAATAAAATGATCCCTAATGATATTTTTCTATGTCCATAGATCTTTGCCTTGCTCACCTATCATCAGGGAAACTTCCTCTTGTAGTGGATGAAAACTAATACAGAGACCCACTAGATAATGTGTAGAGAGTGAGAGACTTTGGAACACTCAGTCCTGAGTGTAATAAGATTGTAAGACATCAAAAAACAGTGCCTCCAGACACAATAGGAAACTAGTACATGTAAATTTACAAAATCTCCCTCATCCCCCTCCATAAACACCTGAAGCTGGTTGGGGAAATGGCCCTGAGGTCATAAGGGCAAGAGAGCTGTCCCTGTCTGCCACCAGCTGCAACACTCAGAGCAGGCCCTGTATCTCTCCTAGGCAGCACAATTGAGTAGATCCTCTTGTCAGAGGTAGGGGTGAGCCAGCCCTGAAGTTGTGAGCATGGGAGAGCTGTCCCCATTACTCATCTGTCATGTCGCAGTATGGGCAAGAAAGAGATAACCAATGCCTCTGCCTCCCATGTGTCTGCCACTCCTCCCCCATCAACTCCTGAGGCAGGTGGGAGAGCTGACCCTGAAGTCATAAAAGTAGGAGAGCTATTCCTGCTTCTCATCTGGTGCAGCACTTGGGAGACTGGCCCCTATTCCTGCCTGGGCAACACAGTAGAGCTTTCCTGAAGGTGTAGGTGTGGGATATCTGACACCTGAGGACATTAAAACCAGAGAACTAGCCCTGCCCCTTGCTCATCCACTGTGAATGATGAACTCACCAAGCAATGCAGGAGAGCTCATCCTGGTGGTGAGGACAAGGGAGAGCTGGAGGGCTGACCAACCCTGCAAATACCCAGGCCCAGAACCAGGATTATGGGTTCACCCATCCCAACCTTCACACCATCTGTGATCTGCTGGAGCATATGAAGGGACCCATCCTGCAGACCCAAAGCTGCAGGATTTCCACAACACAGTACGGTAACAGCAGAATAACCAAGAGGAGTTCCAGGATTGATAGTGGGCCCAGCATTGATAGTGTAGCAGGAACCAGAGGCCTCAGACCAGACCAATAACTCTTTGCAATGAACACTTGCAAGTAAAGATATATGGACGAAAGGGTTACTGCATGACACATCATGTCACACTACAGATTCCATGATGATATTTTTCTCCCCCTTTTTTTTTTATTCTCTTTTTTTATCTCTTAAATTTTATTCGGGGGTGACGGTGGCTGGGAGGGTAGAGGGTGGATATGCAGGGATGGGAACTGAATGTGATCTAGATGCGCGATGTGAAAGACACAAACAATAAATATAAAGAAAGTTAAAAAAATTATAGAGACTGTGGCAGCATACATGAGTCAGGCACAGGTTCAAACCAGACAGGATCTCTGTGTGGAGAGACAGAAGTGGGTTTGAGTTCCTTATCCCTCCCCACAAACCTGTCTCCAACTGCCAACTGCTCTCAGAGAGAAAATTAATTTCCTCCATAGTAATCTCACTGGATATATAAACCACACTTTAAGGCAGGCCCCATGCCCAGGACTAGGCGGCCACCACAAAACAAGCTCCATTATAGTTTTGTAAAGTCTTTTTTATATTTGGTCTCATATAGTTGTGTTTGGGCATTTCTTTTATCTTACTGGTCTTTGCTTGCATATGTAGTTTCTGTTTTTGTATTTTTATGTGTGCTCTGTGTGTTTCCTGTGCCTTTTCTTTGTTTTTTCATTCTGGTTTGTTTGTTTGCTTGTTTGTTCATTTGTTTTGTTGTTTGCCTGTTTGTGTTTAAGAGGGAAAAAAAGGCCTGGTGATGGATAGGTGGAGAGGTGAGAGAATCTGTAGGAGATGAAGAAGAAGAAGAAACTATGATCAGAATATATTATGTGAACACAATCATTTTCAGTAAAACAACATCAACATTTATAGTGACAAACTGTAGGGAAACAATAAAAAAAATCCAAAAAATTCAGGAATGAATAAACAAGTGTGGTCTTATCATATCTCAAAATGGGATTTGATGACTACACAGAACTAATTTTCATGGTTACTATAGCATGGTGAGTGCTAAAACACTTCAGAAATATTGAATCTAAATGCAAAATACCACCCATCCTATAATACAACTTATGTGATATGCTGAAAATAAGAAAACAATAACCTAAGAAAGTAGATAAGGAGTTGGAAGACTGAGTCAAGTGGAAAGCGTAAAATACAGTCCATATATCTGGGCTATTGTACTTCTATAAACTTTATTATAGTAGTTGATCTATAATTCAGAGATTATGCTATGAACCTCTGGACTATTGACCTAAAGTTGAGGAGTTATGTGATACATAATTAACACATCATACACTTTGATATGGGAAAAATGTTACTGAACAGTGAGAAAAAAATCTGACACAGAAGTGTTGCCTTTATTTCAGGTCTATATCAATGTATACTTTTTGACAAAGTTCATTTTCTCTTTCTCTTTTCATATCTGTATCTCTGTCTCTGTCTCTCTGTCTCTCCTTTCTCATCTCTCTTCTCTTTCCTCTCTCTCTCTCTCCTCTCTCTCTCTCCTCTCTCTCTCTCTCTCTCTCTCCCTGGTTTTGATTTTTTCAAGACAGGGTTTTTTGTGTATCCCTGACTGCCCTGGACCTGACATTGTAGACCAGGCTGGCCTTGAACTCTGAAATCTGCCTGCCTTTGCTTCCCTAGTGCAGTCCAGCAGAAGGCTCATTTTCACTATTCTAATAATTTTTTAAAAAAATCTCTAACATATCAAAGATAAATAACTCATTTAAGGTCACTGAGAATCAGGAGTCATTTCACATGTTCACATCTGCCTCCTGATTATTGCACTTGGCATCCAGAGCTGTGACTATCCCACTTGTATTTGCTTTGGTGGGTACAAGTTTGTACTTTAACTAATTGATTATTACTGTGTCTAGATCTACAAGAGCTGAGTAATCGCCATTTGAAAGGCAGCTCTGAACTTAACCAAGATGTCTGTGAAAATGACAGCAGCCCTGCTCCTGCTCCAGCTCAGTGGCTTCTTTGGATCTGGGAGTGGTGGGAAGGTGCTGGTGTGGCCAATGGAACACAGCCATTGGCTCAACTTAAAGGTAATCCTAGATGAGCTTGGGAAGAAGGGACATGAAGTGACTGTTCTGATACCCTCAGCTTCCCTTTCTTATGAGGTTGACAACACATCTGCTATTGAGTTTGAGACGTACACTTCATCCTTTCCCAAGGCTGATTTCGAGGAATTTTTTTATGGACTCAATAAGGAATGCATTTATGAGCTCCCAAAGCAATCATTTTGGAGATACTTTTTAATGTTGCAAGACCTTTTATGGTTATACTCTGAATTACTGAGAAAATCTGCAAAGATGTGGTTTTTAACAAGGAACTCATGACAAAACTACATAATTCAAGATTTGATGTCATGGTAGCAGATCCCCTCATACCCTGTGGTGATCTGCTGGCTGAGCTTCTCAAGATACCACTTGTGTACAGTCTCCGCTTCTTTCCTGGATCCACATATGAAAAGTACAGTGGAGGACTCCCACTGCCTCCTTCCTATGTGCCTCCTGCTATGTCAGAATTGAGTGATCGAATGACATTCATGGAGAGGGTGCAAAATGTAATCTATGTCCTTTGTTTTGACTTTTGGTTTCAAACATTTAATGAGAAGAGGTGGAATCAGCTTTACAGTGAAGTATTAGGTAAGTAGCATGATCTGTTTTAGCTACAGCATTCTAAATTTGCTGCATCATTGAAGATGTACTTGAAAGACAGGATAGATAATCATAAGCAAAAGGGTGAAAATATCTGTGAAATTATCTGCCAAATTGAAAACATTGTAGAAAATCCTGTGTTTCAATGGCAAATTGGAAAGCCTTGTCTTAACTTGCACAGGACAGGTCGAATGCCAAACATTCACCAAGCAATGTTTGTGGATTTCTCTTACGAAGTACATAGGCATTTACTAGTTATTTTATCACATGTTTTAGAACAGTTTTACCTGTGGTGTTTATCATCATCATCATCACTATTATTATTATTTGAGCATTGATTGGGAAGCCATGTGTCAAGGTACACTTGTGGAATTTAGAGGACACTTTGTGGAGTCTATTCTCTCTTTACACTTTTACACACAGTCTGAGGATGGAAGTGTGCCTGCCACCTTGCATAGCCAGTGCTTTAACACATTGGGGCATCTGGCTGACCCCCAAAATGATAGTTTTAAACTCATCCAATGTCTTCTTGAGTGACAGACATATAGCTTGAGGATCAACAATTATTTCTGCCATAGTTATCTACACAACATGGAGAACTTATCACTTCTAAGGTAATCAGTTATTTTATTTAAAATTTGAAATATTTTCTGACTTTACATAATGAATTTCTTCACAGTTGTGACATACACCATCTCTGTCTCGGACACAGCAAGTTTATGAATGCCAGATTTTAGAGAATCCATGTTCAATCACTGGGTGTTTAAAATTCTTCCCCTTTAAACCTTTAATGGCCCCAGCAAATGGCTTACCAGGTTAAGGCCCATGCTGCCAAGTACCTGAAGACCTTGACCCATTCACAGGACGTAAGGAGTGAAGAACAAAATGTTTTCCTCCAAATGTCCTCTGAACACACACACAAAAGCAAATAAGTAAATATCTTTTAAAATCCTATAATGTTCAAATGTGGACATGGAAATTATTAGTTACAGAGATTTAGATGTTTTTTAAGGAAAAATTATAGAGAATAGACATCTCTTCCCATATTCTAAGACTTACTATCACTTATTATTTGCAAACATACTCATACATACATTCAGTCATAATTTCAGAGCAGTACCAGGACAAGGAACCTCACACATAATTGAAATTCTCTTTGAGTCAGCCAGACT